>NC_047092.1:102662060-103287060 GCF_902459505.1 Geotrypetes seraphini | reverse complement strand
TGAAGAAAGTGCAGCTGGGAGGATCAATTTTCTCTGTGCAAAGCCGGGAGCAGCGATTTCCTTTAATGTAAATTTTAGGGCGGGGCTTTCAATCAAAAAACGTGAAACCGTGAATATGGAGGGGTAAGTGTACATGAACACTCCTCTGCCGGCCTTCCAGTGCAAACTTCACAGGAAATGGTGTCAACACACCCTGAGCAGTCCATCCCTGTCAATTTTTTTTTTTTTTTTTATATTCTTTATTCATTTTCAAAATTACATTAAGTGTTAAATATATTCATTCAGATTAACATTAACTACATCACTTACAAACAATCATTGATATATTACATAAAAACATATCCCTTCCCTTTTCCCACCCCACCCACCCTTATATTCCATTATCATATAAAACATGTAATAATAAAATTCCCCCTCCCTACCCCTTAAATCGATAAGTATAAGGGAAACAATTTCAAATTAATCTTTACAATACTTTGTTAATGGTTTCCACACATCCTGAAACTTCTTAAAGTATCCCTGTTGCAATGCAATAAACCTTTCCATTTTATAAATATGGCATAAAGAGTTCCACCAAAAGTTATAATTTAATCTCCTCCAATCCTTCCAATTATATGTAATTTGCTGAATGGCAACACCGGTCATTATAAGTAGTAATTTATTATTATTCGCAGAAATCTGACTCTTTGCTCTCATTACCATACCAAATATCACAGTATCATAGGATAATGCCACTGGGTTATCTAATAAATTATTAATTTGGTCCCAAATTGATTTCCAAAAATTCATAATAAATGGGCAATGAAACAGTAAATGATCTAAAGTTCCTGTAAAAAAATTGAGGGGTTTTCAGGCAGAAAGAGGCTTCAGAAAAAAGATAGTTTAAAATCCAAGATGGCCACCACCACAAAAGTTGCACCAAAAACAGCCCATGGAGACTTTTCTGAAAGATTTTTGAAAATCACTGGAATAGGGTTCAGGTCTCCCACCTCCAAAACTCCTAACACCAGAAACCCTCAAAAATAAGGTTTTTGACACCCCCCCCCCTGATTTTCCCATAGGAAATAATGGGGCTGTACTTAAAGTTCTATATAAGTGGCTCTACAGGTCCACCCAACAGCTTGCCCTGTGAGCTGCAGTGCATCTCTGTGGAACCTGCATCCTTTCCCAGGCAGCAAATCACAAAATATGGGGTCTCAGGGCACCAAAGCCTCAAAGAAAACAAATATAAAAATAAGAAAAATTAAGCAGATCAGAAACACTTCTGCTGTAAGAAAAACTGAAGGGGGCTCTCCACTCCACTGGCAATGTGGGAGGTGCTGAAAGTTATGAGTAACACATTTCTACAAAACCCAGTTTGTGTGAATGGATTGATCATCTAATGTATGGACTCTTGATTAGATGTAACAGAATATATATTACATTAGAAGATACTGGCTTACCGTAGCACCATCATGTAGAGAGGATTGTGGGAAAGGCATGCTATCAGCCCAACAAATGAGATGAGAAATACAACAGGTAGCAGGAAGTGGGAGCAGCTGATGAGACATGATTGTGCTTCTGCGGTGCTCTGTCCATGATTGCTATGGATACAGGAGCAGTTTTTGTAAATCTGTGAAGTGAAAAAAGACCCAGATCTATTGTGATACCATGACAACATTTGCAAATTATAACACATGCAAAGGTGAAAGTGTAGAGGGCTTGGATATACTTTTCAACTTGTTATTCTGCAACAGGAATATTATTTTTTAAAAAACCTGAATCCAGCACAGTTGTGCAGAGGGAAGAAGCTGATTCAGGAGGTCCAGGTGTCCAGATATGAGCAGAGTGATCACGTTTCTTCTCAAGCAAAATAGTCATATACTGTCAGTCCCTTAAAGGTACAGGGGTTAGAGGACCAGAATCATTGAAATTGCAGTCAACTCACAATGTCCTTTGCCTTTAAAGGGCAGACTTGAATGGGAAGCAGAAGCACCACTATCCTTCCCTAGATATGTTAAATTCTGAGCTTTTTCTCCCCTAGTCAATAATGAAATAAATTGTGGGAGGCTTAGTGCATAGCTTAGCATGGGTTCTATGCACAATTATCTGTACTATTATAGCTGCCCTATGCAGAGAAGAGTTTAGGTACAAAAAGCTGTGCTCAAAAAACTATATAGACATCAATGTGCTGTTCATTTAAATCCATTGATAATGAAGTCATTAACTATTAAATTCAGATAGAAAGATGTACATATATGCCCCAAAGACACTGCCTAGTTTTCTAATGCTAGGGAATTACCATTTAGTCTGAGGAGAAGTAAATTACTTTTCTGTGGCTAGTATGAGTGAAGGTTTACAAATTTTTTTAATGCATATGTAAGAAAATTGTGCTAACTCTGCATGCCAAAGGCATACATAAGAAGTGAACTTCGGTGGTCTGGTACTTTATCTTACAGGAGCTGTGGGGAGTTCCCATAGTCTCTCGAGACTACGACGGGAACTCCCTACAGCTATTTCCTAATGGCGATCTGCACAGGGCAGGAGCGTAGGAAGAACGCTCCTGCCACGAAAGCCCGCTAGGCCACCAGGTAAGGCCGGGATGCCGGGGGGAAGACTTAAGGATGGGTTTTTTTTTTCTTTTTTCCCCACCCCAAAAAATCGTGAATATGTGAAATCGCGATTACTGAAACTGCGAATGGGGTGGGGGAAGTGTATCAGCATATTCAGTGTATCAGTGTATTCAGCATAACCAAGAACAAAAACACAGTAATAAACACAGCATAAAGATTCTCTAAGCTCAGACACCATAAGAAGGGTTAGGATAGCTGTTATAGTTGGTAATTCGATCATTAAGCTTGTAGATAGCTGGGTGGCTGGTGGGCATGAGGATTGCCTGGTCACTTGCCTGCCTGGTGCAAAGATGGCGGACCTCACACATCACATAGATAGGATCTTAGATAGTGCTGTGGAGGAGACAGCTGACTTGGTACACATAGGTACCAATGACATAGGAAAATGTGGAAGGAGATTCTGGAATCCAAACTTAGGCTCTTAGATAGAAAACTGAAATCCAGATCCTCCAGCGTAGTATTTTCAGAAATGCTTCCAGTTCCACGTGCAAGACCCAAGAGGCAGGCAGAGCTCCAAAGTCTCCAAACATGGTTGAGACGATGGTGCAGGGATGAGGGATTTAGATTTGTTAGGAACTGGGCAACCATCTAGGAAAGGGGGAACTTGTTCCAAAAGGATGGACTCCACCTTAACTGGTTTTTGAACTGGTTAATTTGGTTAATCTGGTTAACCAGATTTTGAACTGGTTAATTTGAACAATGAAGGAGTCCTAAATGTACCTGATCTTTTGGAATCAACAGTATCTGAATTATCTGAAAGAATGACTATTGGTTTCATTAGTTTTTGAACAAGATGTTAATGCAATTTTCCGTTTATACTTTTGCTCTTTACAGATGTTATATGGGAAAAAAAGTTTATATATACCCTGATGTAACTAGACAGACACAGAAATGTAGGAAATTGTTTCTAGTAATGAGACCTGAAATAGTCTCTTTGGGAGGTACATTTCTTTTAGCCTACCCTTGTAAATGCCTAGTTAAATATCTAGGGGCTAAATATGTGTTTTATTCTCCTGAACAGCTCCGAGCTTTCTTGGATTTGAAGAAGTTGGCCACAGGAAATGTTTAGGCTAGATATAGTGAACAGCAGTTTGTTAAAAAAAAAAAAAATGGATTCTTAAGAATGCTGTTAAGCCTTTCCTGATTGATTAATTACATGACTAATAAGTTTCTCTTCACTTATCAAAATTCCTCCCTTATAATTTGAGGTCTAAGGAGCTATTGATTGTTTCTTCAATGTATAAAGATTTTGTTTATTTTATTCAATTTTAAGCTGTATTGGCTGTAACAAGAGTTAATTCTTGTAAATTAATTTGAAAATTGATAAATAAATAAATAAACAACACATCCACAGGGTTTAAATGCCCATATTGAATGGGCTGTGTTTCTTTAAATTACAGCAAGCGTAGATTAGGAAGACTGAGGGAGTGAACTGATTGGCTATTTGTTGGTAAAGGGGAAGAGCAAGCTGATGGAGGAGGTTTTTTTCTGGTGTGCCAGTGAACCAACTTCACTTGGCAGCCAAATGTTTGTGCTGCTCCAGCAGTACTGTGGAATTACAAGCGGAAGATTCCTGAGGAAGCCGGATTGGCGAAATGGGGATGACCCTGTAGGATTTCTGCATTGCCATTTTGGAGGAAAAGGAGAATAGTGGTTTGTGATATGGACACACTGGAAACAGCTGTTTAGGCTTCAAAGGAGCAGAGCTGCACTTCAGAGTATTATAAGTTTTTTTATTTGTTGCTGCTGTGTTGATTATATGGAGAAACTGCCTGCATTGTGCTGTTTTGATTTTCACAGGCTTCAGGATTTTTGTATTTGAAAATTTGTATGTTTGCATCATATATATTCAAGAACCAGGAAGAGGTATTATAGAAACTAGTTTGGGAGTTTCTTTGGCCCATGAAGCTCATCTGAGGTCTTGTTCTTGCTTATTTTTACTTACAGGACAGGATCGGGAGGCAGCAGGGAGGAAGCCAGGGCTGAGAGGAGAGATGCAGGGGAAGCCAGGAAGGGTGGAAGGCTGATCGGGGTAGCGGTGAGAGATAGCTCCGCCCACCCCCTCCGCGTCAGAGGTCGCTTCGGTGCCCAGGCTCCCCCTTAAAAGGGGGCGAGCCAACGGCGCGCAGCCATTCGGCGCGCAGCGAAGGCGAGCGGCAAAGGCGCTCGCCTTAGCGAGGGTGCCTTTGCAAAGGAGCCGAGAGAAGGAGCCAGGAGTCCAGGCTGCTCAGCAGCAAATTCAATCTTCAATCTTCTTAAATAAAAACTAAAAAAAAAAAAAATATATATATACATATATATATATATATATATATATATATATATATATATATATATATACCCTTTCTTCTATACTCATTATTTCTTCTCTCTCTACTTCTCCACCTAGATACACGTCGGGCACACCCCAGCGCAACAACTTTAATCACAAGGAAGGAATAATGGAGGCAGCAGAAGGCCAGCGAAGCTTTCCAGTATACTGCATTGATTGTCACATGTATGACTACCTCCCTTCCGGGAGGCAGGCCTACATATGCAGTCGATGTCAGGAACTGGCTAGCCTAAAAAAGGAGGTCGGGAGACTGCAGATCAAAGTACAGGAGCTAGAGGGACTCTGCTCCATAGAGGAATCAAGGGAATTTGAACCAACTGAGGACACCACCAGAGAAAACCACATCAACGAACAGGTCAGAGAGCTCGAAAGATTCATCGAGGAGGCCTGCAAGATGGTAGAAATACAGGATCACCCGCTCTTCAGAAGGGAACAAACGGATGGAGGACAGGACCCGCCAGGAGCCACCAGGATCCACCAGGAGCCGAGGGAGAGGAACCTTGCGGAGGAACCAACCAGGAGAAGGAAGGATTGGAGGACCCAATCATCGACACAGACCTGAGACCCAGTAGGAAACTGAGGAGAGGAAAATCTGCTATCGTGGTGGGAGACTCAATCCTGAGAGAGGTGGACAGTCACATAGCAGAAGGCAGAGCGGATCGCCTAGTGACATGTCTCCCAGGGGCGAGGACAAAGGACATCTCCGACAGAATCGAGAGAATCATGGAGGGAGCTGAGACAGAGGACACAGCAGTGATAATCCACGTCGGAACAAATGACATCAGCAGAAGGAATTTCAACATGACTACACTGACCGAGCAGTTTAAGATCCTGGGGAGGAAGCTGAAGCTGAGGACAGGGAAGATAGCCTTTTCAGAGATCCTGCCAGTACTAAGGGCAGATGCGAGGAGACAGACCGAGCTGCAAGCAACAAATGGATGGCTGAGGCGATGGTGTGGCGAGGAGGGTTTCCTCTTTGTACGGAACTGGTCAACCTTCCTGGGGAAAAACAAGCTCTACAGGAGAGACGGACTGCATTTGAGCACGGCTGGGACGAGGATGCTGGCACGTAACATCCAGACATGCATAGACATGACTTTAAACTGATAACAAGGGGAAAGCCGATAGTCGATCTGACCTCGACACATCGGACCACAGTATCGAGCAAGGATACTGAAACAGGAAATGGCGATAGTGGACTAAAGACAAAATGGACACTTTATGGACATAAACCCAAAGATGCAGCTCAGGGACCCGAGAGGCAATTAGAGCTAAAGAGCAAGACAAGGAGGAACCAGCCGGAACCAGAGGGCTATCAAAGAACAAAGAAGCGGGCAGAGGACGGGATAGATACATCACAGGAGGCAGCACGTGAGGAGACCAGTAGGAGCAACAAATCAAGAGTAGATCCAAAAGAAAAGGTAACAAACTGGGACTTAAATTGCCTATACACAAATGCTAGGAGCCTAAGGACTAAAATGGAGGAGCTAGAAGTTATAGCCGGAAATAAGGACCTAGACATAATAGGAATCACAGAGACATGGTAGTCAGAGGACAACAAATGGGATGTGGCCCTACCAGGGTACAAACTCTACAGGAGGGACAGGGCACACAAGAAGGGGGAGGAATAGCACTGTATATAAAGGACTCCATTCCTTCATCCAGAACAGAAACAACAATAAGGGCAGACAGTCTGGAGTCACTGTGGGTTAAGCTGACAGGAGGGGAAGGAGCTGACATCAAATTGGGACTGTACTATCGCCCACCAGGACAGCCAGAAGCAAACGACCTGGACCTGGAGGCCGAACTGAAGCAGGTGTGCAAAAGTGGAAGGGTGGTGGTTATGGGGGATTTCAACTATCCGGGAATAGACTGGGACATTGGGCACTCAAATTGCACGAGAGAAACTAAATTCCTAGAGGCGATAAGGGACTGTTTCATGGAGCAGCTGGTCATGGAACCAACATGAGGGGATGCCACTCTAGACCTAATCCTCAACGGGCTAGAGCAGAGGTGTCCAATGTCGGTCCTCGAGGGCCGCAATCCAGTCGGGTTTTCAGGATTTCCCCAATGAATATGCATGAGATCTATTAGCATACAATGAAAGCAGTGCATGCAAATAGACCTCATGTATATTCATTGGGGAAATCCTGAAAATCCGACTGGACTGCGGCCCTCGAGGACCGACATTGGACACCCCTGGGCTAGAGGGACCTGCTAAGGAAGTGGTGGTACTAGCACCATTAGGGAACAGCGATCACATCATGATCCAGTACAAATTAAACATGGGAACATCAAAGGTGAAAAGAACCACAATGACAGCACTCAACTTCAGAAAAGGAAACTACAAGGACATGAGGAAAATGGTAGGAAAAAAGCTCAGCAGCAGCTCAGGGAAGGTGAAGACCGTAAAGGAAGCCTGGACACTGCTTAAAGGCACAGTGCTCGAGGCACCTGTGCGTCCCAAGGTTTAGGAAAGGGTGCAAAAAAAATCGAACTAGAAACCCAGCATGGATAACAACTGCAGTTAAAAAGGCGATAAGCGACAAGAAATCATCCTTCAAGAAATGGAAAAAGGAACCAACAAAGGAAAACCAGAAAGAGCACAAAAGACACCAGAAAGAATGTCATCGAGAGGTCAGGAAAGCAAAGAGAGAATATGAGGAAAGACTGGCAGGAGAAGCAAGAAACTTCAAACCCTTCTTCAGGTATCTGAAAGGGAAACAACCAGCCAGAGAGGAAGTGGGACCACTGGATGACGGAGACAGGAAAGGAGCGATAAAGGAGGAAAAAGAGATAGTTGACAGGTTAAACAAATTCTTCTCATCAGTCTTCACCAGAGAGGACACATCCAATATCCCAGAACCTGAGGTGATTATAAACGGAGAACACGACGAAAGGCTGGTACAACTAGAGGTAAGCAAAGAGGATGTCCTCAGACAGATAGACAGACTAAAGAGCGACAAATCACCAGGCCCAGACGGCATCCACCCAAGGGTACTAAAAGAACTGAGAAACGAAATAGCAGAGACACTTCGCCAAATATGTAACCTCTCCCTAAAAACTGGGGAGATCCCAGAGGACTGGAAAATAGCAAATGTCACGCCCATCTTTAAGAAGGGATCAAGGGGTGACCCGGGAAACTACATGCCTGTGAGCTTGACCTCGGTTCCAGGAAAGATGATGGAAGCAATGGTAAAGGACACAATCTGCGAACACATAGAAAACAATGGACAACTGAAGGCGAGCCAGCATGGCTTCTGCAAGGGAAGGTCATGCCTCACGAACTTGCTGTACTTCTTTGAGGGAATAAATAGCCAGATGGATAAGGGGGAATCCATAGACATCATTTACCTTGACTTCCAAAAAGCCTTCGACAAGGTACCTCACGAACAGCTACTTAAAAAGCTGTGGAACCACGGGGTGCAAGGGGATATCTACCGATGGATCAAACACTGGTTGGCAGGCAGGAAACAGAGGGTTGGAGTAAAGGGCCAATACTCAGATTGGCAATGGGTCACGAGCGGAGTTCCGCAGGGGTCGGTGCTGGGACCTCTACTGTTCAATATATTTATTAACGATCTGGAGACAGGGACAAAATGTGAGGTTATCAAATTTGCTGATGACACCAAACTCTGCAGCAGCGTTAGAAACACGGAAGACTGTGAAGACCTGCAAAAGGACCTAACGAGACTGGAAGAATGGGCAAAAAAGTGGCAAATGAGTTTTAACGTAGAGAAATGCAAGGTCATGCATATAGGGAAAAAGAACCCGATGTTCAGCTACAAAATGGGGGGAACACTGCTAGGGGTGAGTAGCCTGGAAAGGGACCTGGGGTGATGGTCGACACATCACTGAAACCATCGGCGCAATGTGCGACAGCCTCAAAGAAAGCAAACAGAATGCTGGGCATCATCAAAAAGGGTATCACAACCAGGACGAATGAAGTCATTATGCTGCTGTATCGCGCAATGTTGCGCCCGCACCTGGAGTACTGTGTTCAATACTGGTCGCCTTACCTCAAGAAGGACATGGCGGTACTCGAGAGAGTGCAGAGGAGGGCGACTAAACTGATAAAAGGTATGGAAAATTTTTCATACGCTGACAGGTTAAAAATGCTGGGGCTGTTCTCCCTGGAGAAGAGGAGACTTAGAGGGGACATGATAGAAACCTTCAAAATCCTTAAGGGCATAGAGAAAGTGAACAAAGACAGATTCTTCAAACTGTGGGGAGCCACAAGCACTAGGAGAAATTGAAAGGGGACAAGTTTAGAACAAATGCTAGGAAGTTCTTTTTTACCCAGAGGATGGTGGACACATGGAACGCGCTTCCGGAGGATGTGATAGGCCAGAACTCTGTACAGGGGTTCAAGGAGGGTTTGGATAGGTTCCTGGAGGATAAGGGGATAGAGGGGTACAGATGGAACTTGAAGTAGGTTATAGAGGTGGTCAGAAACCACTTCACAGGTCGCGGACCTGATGGGCCGCCGCGGGAGCAGACTGCTGGGCGAGATGGACCTCGGTCTGACCCAGTGGAGGCAACTTCTTATGTTCTTATGTTCTTATTTGGATTGCTAGGGTTTGGAGCTTTTGTGGTGCTAAAGCAGTTCACTTTGTTAGGCAACAGTTTCCTCTTTTCTTTATATATGAGAAAGATTGTCTTAACTGTTGGTATTAAGACCTTACTCATTTTCCAGTTAAATTTGGGGTAATTGAAATCACCCATTATTATACTGTTGCCCAATTCTCCAGCTTTCCTAATCTCTGAAAACATTTCTGCTCATTTTGTCCCGGGAGACAGTAGTATAACCCTACCTTTATATTCCTTCCCTTCACAAATTGAATTTCTATCCATATGGATTCCACACTGCTATCTATGTCATGCAGAATGTTTATTTGATTTGATTCAATTCCCTCTTTAATGTATAGCGCAACTCCACCTCCAATTTGATCTATTCTATCTATTTGTACCCAGGTATTAGTGTCCCATTGATTGTTCTCCTTCCACCAGATCTTTGAGATGCCTATTATATCTACCTCATCATTCAGTGCTATATACTCTCTCTCCTATTTTAGTTTTTAGGCTTCTTGCATTTGTAAACAGATACTTCAAATTGTGTTTCTTCCAGACTACAGAGAAGACAGGGAAAATTTGAGTCTTTTACTTTACCTTCCTTTTAAACTGTCCTGGCTTTCTTTTATCATTAGTGAAACCAGTGGCGTATCAAGGGGGGGTGCACAGCTAGACAGGTCCGGAAAATTCCTGGGCTGCGACGGCACTCAGCAGCATCAGGACCCCCCCCCCCCGCAACGGCCCTGAGCGGCATCGGCGCCCCCCTCCACGACGGCACTCAGCGGCATCGGTTCCCCCCTGCCCCGCGACAGCACTCAAGTTCGGCCTCCTTCTCCCGGCATCAGCAGAACTTCAGATCAGCAACAGGTGCTCAGTCAAAAGCTTCCCCTGACTGACCTGCCTGGGCGGAAACAGGAAGCTGAGTCAGGGGACGCTTTTGACTGAGCACCTGTTGCCGATCTGAAGAGAGGAGAGAGATGCCAGACCAATGGGGGTGAAAGGAGAAGATGGAAGGGGGAGGCATACAGTTTCTGGAAGGGGCATAAAAGGAGAGAAGATGCCATATAGGGGCAGAGAGATGGCAGACAGTGGATGGAAGGAAGAGAGTAACAAGAAGATGAGGAAAGCAGAAACCAGAGAAGATATAGGTAGAACAAAAATTTTCTATTTATTTGTTGCTTTAGGAGACATGTGTCACTGTTTGTGTGGTGTTGCATTGTATGCAGAGTCCAGCTTCTTGCTGGTTCAATTTAACCTTTGTCTATGTACTTCTATTTTATCCCCCCTTTTACAAAACTGTGGAGAGTTTTTGAGCGCCAGCCATGGCGGTAGCGACTCTGATGCTCAGAATTCTATGAGCGTCAGAGCTGTTACCACCGTGGCTAAAATCCACACTACAGTTTTGTAAAAGAGGGAGGGGTTAGTTTGTGATGACATATTCCATACTAGGTGAAGGTATTTTCTGTGTTCTGTGTGTTCGAAAGACATGGTTTTCTATTAGGACTGACGGTGTAGTATTGATCTGTACTAGTCTGGCTTATTTAGTTTTACAATGGGTGTATTGATATTGTACTGCTCACTGCATATGTAAGATGCTGCCTTTTCCTAGGTACTCGTGTGACGTGTGGCTTGTTACTAAAAATCATTATTTTTCGTACAGACGGGGGGGGGGGGGCAAAAAATGATGGGCCCCGGGTGTCACATATGCTAGGTACGCCACTGAGTGGAACCTCTCTACTGGGACTCCCTAAATATCCTGTTTCAATAGTATCCTTCAAGGATACCTTACACCGAACCATCTGCTCAAGGGTGACTGATGGCTTTTCCCCCGCATCTCAGTTTAAAAGCTGCTCTATCTCCTTTTTAAACGTTAGCACCAGCAGCCTGGTCCACCCCTGGTCTTTTTTTCCTTAAAGGTAGGTAATAAATCTTGTTAACAGGTGGTATGCAGTCAGGGGAAAATTTCAAAATTTCAACAAGATATTTTTTTAACATCTCAATGGGAGATACTCCAAAAATCTTAGGAAACTTCAAGAAACGAATATTCAATCGACAATTAAAGTTTTCTAACTGTTCAACCTTACTGTTCAAATGAGTTTTATCCTTAATTAATCCAGTCTTGGAGTTTTTCGACTTTATCATTAACTTGTTTTAGTTCTTTAGTAAAATCTTCTTTAGTTCCCTCTAATTTAAGTCCCAAAGAGTCAACAGTACTTATTAAAGCAGCTATTTCTTGGGAAGACTTGGCCACTGCTACATTCAAGCTAGCAAGAGCATCCCAAATGCTCTCTAATGTAACCACTGGTGGCTTGATCAACTGAGAGCTGGATTTTCCTACAGCTCCCAGGTTCCACTGCTCCTTCAATGCTCTCACAGCCTCTGTCCCTCGATCCAGGGTTCCCCCTGCAGTTCCCCATTCGGCAGGGATCCTCAGTCAGTGCCGCGGTTGGAGCAGGTCATGGTGGAGGAACAACTACTGGGGGAGATAAAGATGTCTCCAGGGCAAAGTCCTCCACTTCTCCTCATGTGGGGGATAACGCCGCCAACACCCCAGGTAACTCCGCGGTAACTCTGCATAATTGCGAACTCCCGAATCGATCGCTGCATCGGGGAGGAAGTTTGAGGTGTCGAGGAATCCACCTGAACTATCCTCCTTGCGCTTGGTGTGCGGCATCTGATTACCGATAGGAAAAATTAGAACAGAGCGCTTTCAAATCAGTTCAGGAGCGCAAGTAAGCTCCTGCCGCCATTTTGAATTCCTCCTTGTTGGTCGGATGTGTTGTTTTTAATTCATATATCCAGTGCTGCTAATGTTGCAAAAGTTTGTGCCACCAGTCACCATGCCATGGGGATTCCTTCACCAATTCCATTTTAAAGCAATAAAGTCATGGGATTTTGGAAACCGATGGCTCCTCCACTCTTCTGGTATTTCGGCAGGAATGATGCTCCAAGATTCACTTTTTTAACATGCGTGAGATTTGTCCAATGTAGAGCAGTGGGTACGGGCATCAAATCAAGTAAATCACTGGTAACACAAAATGTCTCATTCCTCAGATCATATCTTTTCCCTGTCTGTGGATGGTTAAATACACTCATTTCTACCATGAAGTCACATACTGAACACTGGCCACAAGCCCTATGTCCACGCCTGCCCCCCTCACCCACTACTCTTTGAGGAGGCAGCATGTTTGGAATCAACATATCTCTCAGGCTTTGATTGCGTTCAAAAGAAAAGATGATCTTAACATCCCTCGGATGTATAGTCGGATGTACAGGGCAGGCATGGACATAGGGCTAGTGGCCAATGTTCAGTATGTGAGTTCATGGTGGAAACGAGTGTATTTAACCATCCACAGACAGAAAAAATATATGATCTGAGGAATGAGACATTGTATGATTGCTGTACCTTTTTGCCAGCTTGTCACTCTGGAAGTACCGTATTTTTCGCTCCATAAGACGTACCTCACCATAAAATGCACCCCAGATTTAGAGGAGGAAAACAAGAAAAAAAATATTCTGAACCAAATTGTGCACCCAGCCTCCCTCACTCCCTGCCAGGCTCTGCACCCAACCCCACACTCCTTGCCAGGCTCTTCACCCTATCACCCTACCCCCCTCACTTCTGGTGGTATAGTGGTAGGCTGGGACAGGAAGGATCCGTCCCAGCCGACTAACAATTTTTTCCTCCTACCCCTCCCCCCATGGCACTACTCTTTAAAACACGGCACACATAGATTCTGCGCCGTTCACGGAGGAGGGTGTTTATGAGCAACTTGAAAAACTGAAGGTGGACAAAGCGATGGGACCAGACGGGATCCATCCCAGGATACTAAAGGAACTCAGAGAGGTTCTGGCGAGTCCTATTAAAGACTTGTTCAACAAATCTCTGGAGACGGGAGTGATTCCTGGGGATTGGAGGAGAGCGGATGTGGTCCCTATTCATAAAAGTGGTCACAGGGATGAAGCAGGAAACTACAGGCCGGTGAGCCTCACTTCAGTTGTTGGAAAAATAATGGAAGTGTTGCTGAAAGAAAGGATAGTGTATTTCCTTGAATCTAATGGGTTACAGGATCCGAGGCAACATGGCTTTACAAAAGGTAAATCGTGCCAAACGAACCTGAGTGAATTTTTTGATTGGGTGACCAGAGAGCTGGATCGAGGACATATGCTAGATGTAATTTACTTGGATTTCAGCAAAGCCTTTGATACAGTTCCTCATAGGAGGCTGTTGAACAAACTTGAAGGGCTGAAGTTAGGACCCAAAGTGGTGAACTGGGTCAGAAACTGGCTGTCGGACAGACGCCAGAGGGTGGTGGTTAATGGAAGTCGCTCGAAGGAAGGAAAGGTGACTAGTGGAGTCCCTCAGGGTTCGGTGCTGGGGCCAATCCTGTTCAATATGTATGTAAGTGACATTGCTGAAGGGCTAGAAGGAAAGGGCTTTTTGCAGATGATACCAAGATTTGTAACAGAGTAGACACCGAAGAGGGAGTGGAAAATATGAAAAAGGATCTGCAAAAGTTAGAGGAATGGTCTAATGCCTGGCAACTAAAATTCAATGCAAAGAAATGCAGAGTAATGCATTTGGGGATTAATAATAGGAAGGAACCGTATATGCTGGGAGGAGAGAAGCTGATATGCACGGACGGGGAGAGGGACCTTGGGGTGATAGTGTCCGAAGATCTAAAGGCGAAAAAACAGTGTGATAAGGCAGTGGCTGCTGCCAGAAGGATTCTGGGCTGTATAAAGAGAGGCGTAGTCAGTAGAAGGAAGAAGGTGTTGATGCCCCTGTACAGGTCATTGGTGAGGCCCCACTTGGAGTATTGTGTTCAGTTTTGGAGACCGTATCTGGCGAAAGACGTAAGAAGACTTGAGGCGGTCCAGAGGAGGGCGACGAAAATGATAGGAGGCTTGCGCCAGAAAATGTATGAGGAGAGACTGGAAGCCCTGAATATGTATACCCTAGAGGAAAGGAGAGACAGGGGAGATATGATTCAGACATTCAAATACTTAAAGGGTATTAACGTAGAACAAAATCTTTTCCAGAGAAAGGAAAATGGTAAAACCAGAGGACATAATTTGAGGTTGAGGGGTGGTAGATTCAGGGGCAATGTTAGGAAATTCTACTTTACGGAGAGGGTGGTGGATGCCTGGAATGCGCTCCCGAGAGAGGTGGTTGAGAGTAAAACTGTGACTGAGTTCAAAGAAGCGTGGGATGAACACAGAAGATTTAGAATCAGAAAATAATATTAAAGATTGAACTAGGCCAGTTACTGGGCAGACTTGTACGGTCTGTGTCTGTGCATGGCCGTTTGGAGGAGGATGGGCTGGAGTAAGTCTTAACAGAGATTTCGGCAGTTGGAACCCAAGCACAGTACCGGGTAAAGTTTTGGATTCTCGCCCAGAAATAGCTAAGAAGAAAAAAAAAAAAAATTTAAATTGAATCAGGTTGGGCAGACTGGATGGACCATTCGGGTCTTTATCTGCCGTCATCTACTATGTTACTATGTTACTATGCACGCACTTTTAAAACACCCCTGCCCTTCCTTTTAAAACACCCTCTACCCCGCAGTACCTTTTTAAGCACCCCTTAAGCCTGGTGGTCCAGCGGTATATGGGTTGGCAGGAGCGTGCTGACTGCACTGCTGCCTGGGCCCATCCCGCTTTCAGAATGGCTACAGTCAGTTCTTGCGAGTCCTGTGAGAACTGACGCAGCCATTCTGAAAGTGGGGCAGGCCCAGGCAGCAGCGCAGACAGCATGCTCCTCTGTAGCTCAGCTTCTTACTGGAAAAAATGGGCTTACAAGCCCCTTGCAGCTTTTAAAAGATATGATCTGAGGAATGAGACATTGTGTGTTACCAGTGATTTACTTGATTTGATGCCCGTACCCACTGCTCTACATTGGACAAATCTCACGCATGTTAAAAAAGTGAATCTTGGAGCATCATTCCTGCCGAAATACCAGAAGAGTGGAGGAGCCATTGGTTTCCAAAATCCCATGACTTTATTGCTTTAAAATGTATGGCACTGGAATTGGTGAAGGAATCCCCATGGCATGGTGACTGGTGGCACAAACTTTTGCAACATTAGCAGCACTGGATATATGAATATAGTTATATGAAACAAGTTCCCTTGCAGCATTTGCTTTTGATCTAGCCCAGGAGTGGGCAACTCCGGTCGTCGAGGGCCAGAATCCAGTTGGGTTTTCAGGATTTCCCCAATGAATATGCATGAGATCTATTTGCATGCACTGTTTTCAATGCATATTCATTGGGGAATCCTGAAAACCCGACTGGATTCCGGCCCTCAAGGACCGGAGTTGCCCACCCATGATCTATCCAGAATTACTGCCAAACTGACAGTCTGACCTGATTGGGTGGCTCCATGTCATAGGGAGGATTTGGATGACCTAGCAGTGTGCTCAGAGGCACTGGAGCATTGAGATGTGCCGTCACCCAGACTTACAGTGTCATGCAAGGTGTTCATTATAGCGTTCATTACTATAGCTCTGCGCCCTTGGTTCGTAGCTTCTTAACGCTTTTTTTTAAAAGGCTCTCTTCTTTATTGGTTTTAGTTAAGAATTGCATGTACTCTACTGCTTTCTGCTGGTAGCGTTGGTAACTGGATTGCAGTTAAGGTATGTGAGTTCCACTGTCTGACTCCATTTCCTGTGCGATGATTCTGTCTTTTTTCACCTTTGCCCACAGCCTTATTAACACGACCATGGTAATTTTCTAGGGCTTTGGGGATTGGCTTACAAAGTCTTTTAACCTTTGTCTCAGTTTCAGGCTGTGGAGGATTTGCTTTTCTTCTATAGCAGGCCCTTGCTCAATTCACTCTGTATACTGTTAAATTCAGCTATTTCATGCTTTATTTGATTTTCTTTATTTAATATAATATCAAGTTTCAAGTTTTATTAAAATTTTGATGTATCGCAATATCATAAATTCAAAGCGATTTACAATTAAAAACAGATACTAACTACAACAAACACACAAACATTACAGACTTATACATAGGGAAAGTGGGGAGAACTACAATAAGCATAGTAAAGTAAACAAGAAAGGTACAAAAGCTCAGTTAATTTCTTTATTTATTATGCTTGGAAGTTTAAAATGCCTTTATTTTCCAGCCTCTTTAAATGCTTTGGTTCACTGCTAGCAGGGCAGAAAGGGTGTCCTTTGAGCAGGGAAGAGCGATTAGGAGAATAGGTGGTACTTGACTCAATTGCCCACTGGAATGTGGTTAGCAGAACTACATTCCACCCTACTTCAAATGCTGGCTTTAAACTTCACATGCACTGAAATTTTCTAATTTAAGATAGAAAAACACTATCTTTCTTGCTTTTCCTGGCTCTTTTGAGACTTTTTCATTAATCCAAAGTTAAGTTTCACACACGTTGCACAAATTTGCTAGGTCACACAAATACACAAGGAATTTGATTCTGATCTGAAATTTCTCATTGTTTACTGGCACAGGCTGTGGAGAACATCCAGAAATCTCTTTCACAGAATACAAACACTTTAAAAGCAAAATATCTTTTCACTGTACAAACAGATTGCTGAAGGCACTGAGGGGCACACAATTTCTCAGATTCCTTTGTTTAAGTTTTAATAGTTTTAGCACACTGTTGCTGAAGGCATGAAGCTGTACTTTTAAATTTCTTAAATCCCCTTTAACTGCAGTGTTTTTTTTACTATTACAGTTGACACACATAATACTGGCTGAGAATCCCCTTTTTATTGTATGACTATTCACTTTTACAGATCTTATACACCTGTGTCCCTCGACATAAGGATGTACTTATCAGGAAGTTAAATCATTAGCATGCTAAACACACATGCAAAAATCCTTATAATCTTCTGAATTATGCTTTATTAAATAAATATTGCACTTATGTTTATGTTTTATTAGAACTTGTTATATCACTTCAGCATATGACAGATCTAAATGGTTTACAATACAAATATTTTATGAAAGGAATTCCATTAAAGATAGTAAAGAGATATAGCATAATGTTAAAAGAGGTTAAAAAAAAAGGTTTGTATACTGACTCAAATTTCCACTATCCATCACACTCCCCAAAAGTCATGCCACTGAACATTGATTAATGTTCAGTCAATAAATATGGGAAATATCTGATAAGGATATGTCATTTCCAAATGACTCCTTAAAGTAGAAGGTCTTAAGCCTAGTTTTGAATGCCTTTGTGGTTACTTCTAATCTAATAGCCTGTGGTAGATGATTCCATAATTGGGGACCAATGAAATAAAAGGATGTATTTCTTGTAGATTCCCATTTGGCCCTCTTTGCTGAAGGGAGTATCAGTTTAAAATCCTGCATTGATCTCAATATTCTGTTAGGAGAGTAAAGTATTATTAAAGAATATAACTATTGAGGTTGCTGATGATACAGGACCCGATGAACTAGTTAGTGTTTTGAATTGTATCCTAGAATGAATTAGCAACCAATGGAATTTTAGATATAAAGGTGTAACCCTGTCAAATTTCTTCTTAAAGCGCAGTATTTTAATCGCAGTATTTTGAATTGTTTGTAATCTCCTTAGATTATTTTTTGTAATGCCCATGTATATGCTATTACAATAATCCAACTTGGAGAAAAGTAAAGCATGGATAAGAGTATGCAAATTATGTTTATATTTACAATTAGCAGGTTTTCTCAGAGATCAGTCTCTGGGCATATAATTCTTGGTTTCTATATGATGTAGAAATATAGACAAAGGTTTGGAGAGCAGGGATGAAGAAAGCAGAGCAGTTAAGTATTCCAGATGCCAGGGAATAAATTTAATTACCCTTCTCTAAAGTCATGTCAATATAAGAAGTTTTTTGACAGAATTTTATCATTCCAGGCTGCTAAACTGAACATATAGCTTGGAAAACCTATACTTGAGGCTACTTCTTATTTTGATTTTAGAAAATCACTAAAGACACGCCTGTTTGACATGTTTACATTTTAGTTGTGATACTGTTTTAGCTTCTTCCTTTTTAATTGATGTATTCTTTTTTATCGACTGTGTTATTATGTACTTTATATACATTGACTGTATGTATCTTTTCTGTTGTGAACCGCTTTGAACTTTTGGTATAGCAGTATACAAAAAAAGTAAATTATTATTATTAAATTCAGAATTATCCTTGATTGAGGTCAGATGCTATGCACGCAGGGCAGGATTAATTTGTCGAGGGCCCCTAGGCACCCAAGTACATTGGGCCCTCTGCCTTGCTTCCACCCCACCATGCCCTGCCCCCACCCCACCATCCCCGCACCATGTATTTACTTCTTTATTTCCACTTTATTTTTTTTATTTTAAAATTCAAAACAAAGATTACCATACCAGTGCCAGTGTACAGTTTTTCTTCTATGCAACCTCTAAACATCTCTGAAAAAAACTCTCCTTCCTTCCTAGAGGAAGAGATCTTCAGCTGGCAGGGCTTTGGGAAGCCCAATTTATATTTTGCATTTGGGTAGGAGGCTTGGGGCATAGCGGGAAGAAAATGTAATGCCCATCATTTTATTGGACTAATATATTTCTTTCTTAGCTTTCAGAGGTTAAAACCTCTTTCTTCAGATCAGTAAACTATACTGCTGTTACAGTATCCCTGTCCTGACCTGAGGAAAAGAGTTATTGTAAAAAAATGTATTAAAATTAGTTCAATAAACAGTCTCATCTTATTTCCATTTTCTATTAATAAACGATTATCAACACAGCTACAGTACCGTAATACCTTATCCTAAAGCAAAAATAAATAAATAAAACAAATATAATTTTTTTCTACCTTTGTTATCTGGTTTCTGCTTTCCTCATCTTCTCATCATTCTCTTCCTTCCATCCACTGTCTGTCCCTTCCAGAAAATGTTTGTCTCCCTCTGCCATCTCTGCCCCATTTTTGCAATATTGTCTATGTCGGATTGCCATCAGTTTCTATTAAGAAACTGCAAACCATCCAAAATACTGCTCAGAGTCCTTGTTAATGCTTGAAGATATGATCACATTTCTCCTTTTTTAAAGTAATATCATTGGCTTCCTGTCAAATTTTGCCTTATGCACAAGGCTTGCGTATAAAGTACTACAATCAGGTCAACCAGATTACTTAGGAAAATTATTACTCCCTTATAAACCTTCTCGTAGTCTACATTCACTGAACGCACACCAACTGGCTTTGCCTGCTGATCATTTGGCACGTTTAGCATCTACACAGAAGTCTGCCTTTTTTGCAGCAGTTCCTTGCCTGAGGAACTCTCTCCCAGTTATGATTCGTTCCGCGTTATCTTATGTAAAATTTAGATCAATGGTTAAGTAGCATCTTTTTGGTTTAGCATTTTAATGAGAAAATTGGTGAATAGGGATCCTGTCTTTTTGGAAACTATTTAAACAAGATTTAAAAAATATAATTTTTAGATTTTTTAGATTACTTGGATTTAATAATTTTTTTTCCTCTTGTCCTTATCTTTTCTTTCCTATTTAATATGGCGTTCTTTTTGTTTCTTGTTTTTATATTTTTTTGTACACTATGTTGTTGATATATCGAAGTGCAATTAAAACGTTTAATAAACAAACATAAATCTGCATCTGTGTGAGAAACAAGAAACATCAAGCTTTGCCCAGTGGTGTACTGATACTATGCCCAGTGGTGTACTGATACTAAACAACAAAACAGGTACACTTCTCCCTCTGAATCCGCAGGATAAGTATCCGCGAATTTGGTTATTTGTGATTTTTTGCCCCAGACCTCCCCCTAGTTTTTAAAGGCTGAATCATTGCATCCTGGACCTCCCCAGACCTTGCCTGCTGGTCTAGCTGTGACGCGGGGCAAGAGCGATCTTTCTCAAAAGTGGTCTCACAAGACTACAACGGGAACTCACGGCAGACATTTTTTGATGACGGCTCTGCACAGTGCAGAAGCATAGGAAGATCGTGCCTGCCCCGCGTCACCACTAGATCACCAGGTAAGATCTGGGGAGGTCCGGGATGCAGGAAGGAGGTGGGGTGGGGTGGGTCAGAGTCGGCCCTAAAAATTATCCATGATTTTCCATATTAGCGGGCCAGTTCTGCCCCTAACCCTTGCGGATTCAGAGGGAGAAGTGTATATCGATTTCTATCAGAAAGGTGTGCTTTTACACACTAATCAGATAAGTGTGAATTCTGCATAATGGCAAATTGCAAAACTGTTCTTCCCCTTCTTTGAAGGGGAAGTTTGGTCAAAAAAGAAATTTACTTACCACAAGCATTGTGAGAGACCCCAGTGAATTGTACATGTACTTGTTTCTCCCTGAATACATCATGTTTTCGTGCAATCTTATAGACTATGACAAGGCTTGTGTCACCTGGAAGCACACAAAGGAGCTTTGTGTACTACCAACATCTTCATAGCCTCTTTTACAATAACACATAACCGTCTAGATCTGTACAAACTTCTTGATGCATTACAAGAACACTGTCTTTATCATGACACCGATTTTTGTGAGTTTAGGTGAATTAACGAGCAAGATTCCTAAGGGTGAGAATATCACACAGTTTGTCTTGGCTGGCCCCAAAATCTATGGATATAGATTATCTATCAGTGAAACCCACATAATGGTAAAAAGAATCACACTGAACAGTGAAAACAGTGGGAAAAATATTTGCAGTCCAAAGGAACTAGTTTGGGATTATGACCCAAGGGTGCCAGTAGCTGAACAAACAAAAATATCCATCCAGCAAAAGGGGATCATCAGGAATAAAGCTCAATGGCTCATAGAGAGCCACATGCTTAAAAAGATCCAGAAGGTAGAGTAGGAAAAAAGAGTTTTGGTTCAAAATTGTGATACATTGCTGTACGGATATTGATCACAACTTGTCTATTATACTTGTTAAATATGGCCAACTATGTATAAAAAGTATTGTTCTTGTTCTGGAACCACGTTCATTTTTTTAAAAAACTTTTTCTCTAGTCTATAAATACATTCAGTAGTGGTGAAATGCTTTTTCCAAGTGTCTGAAAACTGCCATATATTTCTTTTATGTGCTCTACTTCCATTTTCTGTCTGAATGCTTTTTTTCTTTGTGTGTGAGAAGGTTGGGGGGAGTGTTAGACTGAAGATCTAAAGGTCCCTGGTTTCAGCAACCCTTTTCTTCCCAAGCTTATATGTGTTCTGTATAACTGGGTTTCTTTCTTTTTGAAGAACTCTCTATATTGTTAGTAATTTAGCTTGTCATCCTGTCTGTATCCATGATGATATTTTAATTAATTTTTTAACCATTTGTTGCTCCTATATACTGTATGTGTGCCCTTGCATCTATATTATTGCACAATTATGCTTGTATTGTATAATTATCCCTACACTGATTGTTTTTTTATATGATGTGTCCATTGTGACAAACTCACAGCCACTTTGTCCCAGGAGTTAGTGAAAGTAAAGCACGGTCCCTGGTCAGAAGAGCTGACCAAGTTAAATGTAAAGGATTAGAATGGGCTGACTACCCTTCAGACTCTCAGTCAGAATGTGAAAAGCACAAACATAATGTCACTCAGCAGGAAATGCCATACCGGTTTAAAAGTATTAGAAAACCTGCCAAGGTTTATCATGAGAATTGAAGACAGGTTCCTTTAAGAAAGCCCCAGCTCTGGTTGCCCATGGGAAATCAAACTTTGTTCGCAGATGAGATGGAGCCCATACCCCTTCTTAGGAGAGAAGGGTGGGACTTTGACTCACATAAGAACAGAGCTCTAAATGGGATAGGGAGGAACATGAGGAACACTGGAAGGAACACAGACAAGCAGGAAGGTGAGGGAAAGAAACATTTTCCCCAGCCATACATCAACCAAGACACAGAAATGGTTGAGGAACTGCCAAGCTATGCTACAGAGGAAGTTATGGACACTTCAGACCTACCTGCAGAGGTAAATGATCCACAATATTTGATGGATATTGGCTCCTAAGCAAAGGGAAGTAACCTGGTGTTTCTAAAAGTAAAGTCTGTGGGTTTTGTTTAGCCTGTATGCTGAGAGTAGAGTGTAGGTGCTGTAATCAAGCAGGGAAAGGAAAAATCCTTCTGTTTAAAACCCAGTGCTTCAGGAATCACGTGACACCATGAAGCAGGGCAGAAATTGATCGCTGTCTCTCCTGCCGCTTCCTCTCACTCCTCCTTATACTCGGCGATTTCTAAGTGCCCTGCACCAAGTTTGGGATCAGGCTCGTCCCCTGTGATCGCTGCTCCTGATTGCTACGACCCCGTTGCCCGCGATGTCGGCAAAAGTCCCACAAAAGGATCGGAACTGGCAGAAAGCTGGGGACAGTAAGATGGCAGCGTCCACTAGTCCAGAAGCGGCGGGGAGCCCGGCTTGGGTCTCGGAGGTTGCAGCTGAGGTGACCGCCGCGATGGAACTGATTTTGGAGAAGCATCTACTTGAGAGAGTGCAGGAGAAGCTGAACGCGATGAGGCAGGATGTGACCACCTTTCACCAATGAGTGTCGACCTTGGATGATCGCGTGCTGAGCACGGAGGGTCTGTTAAGCAGCCATGAAAAAACTATTACTGCTTTGGAGGATTATCTTGAGGACCTGGAAAACTGCAATTTAAGGCTTGTTGGCTTGCCTGAGGATTTGCTGGAGTCTGATCTGCATTCTACCATGGAATCTTGGCTTACTTCCTCCCTTACCTTACCACCTGGTTTGGGGCCCCTGTGCATTGAACAAGCTCACAGGCTGGGCCTAAAGCGATCCATGATGGTGATTGTTAAACTGTTAAGCTATGTTCATAAGCAAGCTATTCTCCAAGCCCTTCGAGGGGGTCAGAATCTGACTTATAACAACAGGAGAATTTTATGCTTCCAGGATTACTCTGCCAAAGTCTCACAACAGCGAAGAGCCTTTGCCCCGGTGTGTATGGCGTTGATTCAACGCAACATTCGCTTCGCCTTGCTGTACCTGGCGATGCTTCGGGTCCAGAGTAATGAGACTACCACTTTCTATACCACTGTGGCAGAGGCGCAGTCCTTTCTGGCCCAGGAGCCTATGGTGGGGTCCTCTACCAGCACAATTTCATCCACAGAGGGGCTGGCAGAGTGAGGGGTTAACCTGCTGCTAATGTGGACTGGTTCTATTGTTTAGCTGTTGGCTGGAGAGTGGCCCTTAGCCCTGTTGAACGTTGTGTTTGGGCCTTTTCCTTGATACTCGGACGTTTATCTGAGATGTTCCTGACTTATCTGCACTCTTGGGACCCTCTGTGTTTCTTCCTGGGGCTGGGAGCGCTGTGCCTTGACTTTTCCTTTGTTATTTAGTTCCGCATGGTGCATGGGCCTGGTCCCTGGGTCCTCTGGCCTCTCTATAAGACTTTGAACTACATCTCTTAGTCTCTGGGAAATGGAGTGGGGGAGCTCCGGAGACCCTCTGGTTCTTTTTCCAGTTCTGTCCATGCTTGACTGTTGAGTTACCCGAGGACTACATGGATGAACTATTGTATTTGTTCTTTTGAGGCTTATTCTTTGTGTTTTGGAGTGATGTGAGTGTGTGGGGACTGGGGGGGGGGGGTGGCTGGACCTCAGGGGGGGGGGTTTGAGAGTTATGGTATGATGAGTGTTAGTTGCTGTGGATGATTGCCGGGTATATGGGTGTTCCTTTCTGGTTTCTTTTTTTTTTTTTCTCTTTCCTGCTCCATAAGTTCGGCTGACAGCTGCAATTGGCGCGGTTGCCCCTTAGTGGGGTGGGCTGGGGTGCAGTGTGTGTTTCCATAGGATGTGTGTGGAAAGGGAGGGCTTTGAGTGGTGGGGGTTTCTGGTAGGGCATTGTTTGATCCTTGCTTGATTATGTTTTGGTTCTTGTATGGCTGAGAATTGTCTGCTTCTCTGCCTTCTCCCCTCTCTCTGGGCTTTCTTTCTGTGGGGCCCATTTTTGGGTCCAACTGTGTTTCCTACTGGGTTTGGGAGATGGGCGGATTTGGCTTCTTTTGTCTTAGGGGTTGTGGGAGGGAGTGGGTGTTGCATGTGATTCGCTTTTCCTTCGGGGAAAGCCATTGTTGGGGGGTTCATGGGGGTTGGGGATTTCTTTGGGATGGGTTTCATGCTGGGAATGGGAAGAGGGTGGGGGGTGGGAGGAGTAGGGGTGGGGATGTGTGCGGGGGGGTTTGTTTTTTCTTTAGTTGGGTGGGTTTTTCTTTGCATTTGCGGTGCCTGATCCCGGGAGACACTATTTTCACTTGAGTGCTCATTTTCTAGTTGTGAACCAGTTGGTGGTCTGGACGCCTGTACTCTTTTCTGCTGGATGCTGTAGGCTGGGATGGCATCTTGGTGGCCAATCTTTTTTAATCACTCTTTCACTTCATTTGTTTCATTTTTTTCATGAGTTGAATGGTGAGACTTGTTACTTGGAATGTTGGAGGCATTAATTCTCCTATTAAACATGCAAAAATTTTACAAAATCTACAGAGACTTAAAGCGGTTATTGCTATGTTGCAGGAACCGCGGCTGCAGTCAGGAAGAAGCGGGGAGTAGCTATTCTTTTTCGGAAAGCGGTGGCTACCCAGATTATACCCGTGGCTATTGATGAGGGAGGACACTATGCTTTTTGCACAGCGGTGATCGGGGGTGCTCCAGTGCTGGTGGAGTGGGACGTCAGAGGAGGGGCAGGACCGCGGCGGAGGAAACAGCCGCAGCAGGCAAAGATCGCTGGCATCGCGATCTTGTGCAGGCTGTTTCCCCAGGTAAATGGAGGCCGGGGGGGAGGGAATCTAGACGCGACACCCGGACGTCGGGGGCTGAACCGGATGCATGGGGGGAACTGGACCCTGAGCACCCCCTCATGGCTTGCACCCAGGGCGGGACGCCCTCCTAGCCCTAGACTGTTTCTGAGCCTTCCTCTTTTTGGACCTGGAGAGCTCTGGTGAATACTTTGGCCACGTCACCGACATCGCTTTATGCTTCTATGGGGAGTCTATTTGGACTCCTTATCTCCTAGAGGTCAAAATCTTTTTGAATCCTCTTGCTTAGCCTTGTTGAGGTTCATTGCGCTCACTCCTGGGATCGGTCACCGCAGGCACTTCCTTTTTTTTCTCTTTCTCTCTCTCTCTCTCTTTCCCTTTGTTTTGTCGACTTGTTTGTTGGGGGGAGGGCTTTCCTCTTGTGACTGCCAAGGGCCACCAGAGCACGGGCCTTTGGCATTTTGGAGCTTTGTTGCTTGACTTCTGTTATTGCTGCTTGGGTGGCGTTCGGGGGGGGGGGGGGGGGGGGGGGGTTTCCACTCGTTTCACTAAAGCAACGCGATAACTTTTGTATTGTTGGAAGATTTTTCCTTTGACTTTGCTGTTTTTGTTCTTTGTTGTTTTGTATTCATAATAATAAAACAGATTTGAACATAAAACCCAGTGCTTCCTCAGCTACGTACGTGAGTCATTAAGTTTGTTTGTTTTTGCATACCCAGATAAGAACTTCAATGGGCTAGATTCACTAAGCAATCCGATCATGTACCAATCGGTTTGCGACCCCTTTGCGACCCAATTTTCTTCCGACCCGATTCACTATCCTCTGTGCCGATCTGATTCTAATCCGTTGCATGCAAATGAGGGGAAATGGCATGCAAAGTAGGCAGGCAGCGATTCACTAAACAAATCTGGGACACCGACTGGGCTGGCCAATCAACAGAAGAAGCGACTGCTGGGGACCAGTCGCTCACGTCCTTTCCCATTGTCCTCGCCTTGAAATCCCAGCCCTGCAGCCCATCAAACCATCAAAAAAGCCCCCTACATCTCTGCTGCTCTGACCTGAAAGGTGCGACCTGCTCTCTGCCTCCCCGACTCTCTCTCTGACTCCCTGACTTTCTCTTTCTCTGCCGCCCAGAACCTCTGGTCTTCTCTGCCTTCCCCGACTCTCTCTCTGCCTTCCTGTGCAGTGTCTTTCTCCTTCTCCCCCTGTCTCTGCACTTCCACGTCAAGATTCCTCAACTCACTGCCCCGACTCTCCTGCCTTTCCCCCAGCAGTGTGAACCCGTGGTTTTAACCCACCAGCCCACGAAGTAAAGTAATAAAAATAAAGTAAAAATCGCAGCTCTTCCTTCATGGTGAGCATGCTCAGACCATCTACAGGCAAAGATGGTCTGTGCATGCTTCAGGATCGCTCACTAGTGATCCGTGTAGCTGGTGGAGGGCGTTTCTCCGATCGTCCCCATTTGCATCCTAACCCATTGTGGATCAGTCGGCTTGCCACAGATCGGCCACAATTGGGCAGGTTAGTGAATCTAGTCCTATGTGACTTTATGCAACTTAGGGCCAGATTCACTAAGCAAACCGATCGTGTACCTATCGGTTTGCGACTACTTAACTATCAAATTTCCATCCAGCCTGATTCACTCACCTCCCCTGTGATCCGCTTGGAATCCGTGCATGCAAATGAGGTGAAATGCATGCAAATTGGACATCGACCCAATTCACTACCCATAATTTCGGATCCGACTAGGCTGGCCGCTCAACCCAAGAAGTGACTGCTGGAGACCAGTCGAAAACATCTTTTTCGACTCTCCAGCTCCATAGAAGCCCTGCTCTGCCCAATCTCCTGCCTGCTCGACCCATTTTCCAGCCTTGCTTTCTTCCCTGAGCTCCTACTCTCTGCCGCCTTCTCTGCAGTGCGAACCCGCAGGTTTAAAGTGGGGCTGCACTGCAGGGAACGGCGGCAGACAGCAGGAGAGATCTGCCCAACATGCCCCCTAGGCTGCGATCTCTCCTGCCTGCCCTGCTCTGCCGCGCCCCCCCACCGGAGAAAAAAGCAGGAGGGATACCAACTCCCTCCTGCCATCATGTTAAAACAGAATAAAAAAAAATTATAAAAAAGCAGTGTGGCACTCCCCCCGACAACAAAGTTGGGAGCAGGAGGGGTGCTCGGTCCTTCCTGCTCCTAGGCCTCCCACCCCCCGCCTGGTACAGGTCGGGCCTGACCCACTCCAGTACCTGAAAAATTGTTGGGAGCAGGAGGGGTGCCCGGTCCCTCCTGCTCCTTGGGCAAGGCTCCCCCAACATCTTCGGGAGCAGGAGTGGTGCCCGGACCCTCCTCCTGCTCCTACGCACCGGCAATATCTTCAGGAGTAGGAGCAAACTCCTCCTGCTCCTACTCTCCTGCCCTGCCGCCGCCCAATAGTGGCCTTAGGCCCCGCCCCGGCGCATCATTTGATGCATTAGGCCTAAGGCACTGATTGGCTGAGGTGCCTCAGGCTCCTCCATTAGGAGGGGCTGGGGCACCTCAGCCAATTAGGGACTTCCTTAGGGAGGAGTGTAGGGAAGTCCCTGATTGGCCATTGTTTTGGTTGATCCTCGCTAAAAGCAAATTTGATCATGTTTCCCCGCTTCTGTCAAAATTTCACTGGTTTCCGGTGATTTCTAGGATTCACTTTAAATGTACTTGCCTAATTTTCAAGATCCTACATGGTATTCTTCCTCCCCTAATCCCACTATCCTGGAATTCTTGGAGACCTGACACTACCAGATCCGCCCACTTACTCAAACTATCTTTCCCCTCGTTAAAAGGTGTCATGTAAGCAGGTAAATTAGGGAAATCCCTTTTCTTCAAATTCACTGAGCTTTGGAATAACCTCCCTGCCCTGCTGCGGAACCTAGGCTCATTCCAATTATTCCGAAAGCATCTGAAAACCTGGCTTTTCTCCAAAACGTAAAGCTATCTATTTAAAATGTAAAGCTAGCTATCCTCTTCTTTACCTCTAATTTCTTATTATGTCCTTCCCTCATTTATTGAATTACCTGTAAACCGTGCCGAACTCTATCTTTATGGAGATGATGCGGTATACAAACTTAAGGTTTAGTTTAGTTTAGAGTCCGGGAGCAGGCAAGAGAGATTTGGGCTGGGCTGAGCCCTGGCAGCAGTGACAGGAGGCTGCTTCTCCTGTCACTACCGTCAGGGTGTGCGCATGAGTGGGGATCACTCTGGCAGTGGGTAGGGGGCGTGCATGCAGGCCTTTACTAAATCAGTCAAGCCGGCATGCAAACAGAAACAGATCACACAGGCTTTGGAGGTTTAGTGAATCCTGCCCTTACTTAGAAGTATCCTGCTGTGCTATGTGTTCAAAAGATTAGCTGCTAGTGATAAGCCTTTGAACAAACAGTAATCTGAAAAGTGTGGAGAGAGCAGGAACCTGTTACAGTTGCTGAATACTTGTGCCGAGTATAAACAATCCTCATTTCATGCCTTGGAAAACCAGATTTCAACTATATGTTTCAAGGAAGTTGTCGCCTTTAATAATGCAGTGTAATTATTGCTGAAGCCCTGGAAGTATGGCTTCCATATTGGATTTTTCCTTTGTATTTTCCTTTTACATTTATGTGGATACTGGTGCCTTGAGAAAGATTATGAAGCAATAGCCTGTGTTCTCACTTGCCTAGTGAAGAGTTCTAGGGAAGAAGTCTACCAAGACTAGAACCTGAGATTTGGTGTGGTTATTTGGACTTTAAAACAGATACTGCTATACCAGAATTTTTCTTCCTGAAACCTACCTGTTTCACTGCATTACCTTTGATTGCTTTACTGTAGGCAGGCTTTATTACAATGTATATTACAGCTGCTGGGTCAGACCAAAGGTCCATCCTGCCCAGCAGTCCGCTTACGCGGCAACCCGTAGGTCAAAGACCAGTGCTCTAAATGAGTCCAGCCTCACCTGCGTATGTTCCAGTTTAACAGGAACCTGTCCAACTTTGTCTTGAATCCCTGGAGGGTGTTTTCCCCTATAACAGACTCTGGAAGAGCATTCCAGCTGTCTACCACTCTCTGGGTGAAAAAGAACTTCCTTAAGTTTGTACGAAATCTATCCCCTTTAGAGAGTGCCCTCTCGTTCTCTCTACCTTGGAGAGGGTGAATTATCTGTCTTTATCTACTAAGTCTATTCCCTTCAATATCTTGAATGTTTCGATCATGTCCCCTCTCAGTCTCTTTTCGAGGGAGAAGAGGCCCAGTTTCTCCAATCTCTCACTGTACGGCAACTCTTCCAGCTTCTTAACCATTTTAGTCGCTCTTTTCTGGACCCTTTTGAGAAAATTACATTGAAGATAGGATTCATTGCTAACACAGTTCACAGATCACAAAGGAAGAGTAAGAAACTAGAGAATGACACGGGGAAAAAAATCTGTCCCCGTCACCGCCCCGTCCCCGGCCCACCATCCTCTGCACCGCCCCGTCACCGCCATTCCATTCACCGCCCCGTCACCGTCACTGCCATCCCTTTCACCGCCCCGTCACCGCCACTGCCATCCCATTCACCGCCCCGTCACCGTCCCCGCAGCATCCATATAAGCCTTAGTACTCTAATATTTAGCGTATTCCATTCTTATAAATCAAAGTTCCTGCTGCTGAACTAGAGAAAGAGATGTTCAGCTGGCAGGGCTTTGTTTATAAATGTTTAATAACACAACTAATATACCACCATAATGTTTGCGACAGAGGACAAGTATGCAATAAATGCATTTTGCTGTTTCAATGCCAGTGCTCAGCAGAACAACAGACAGCAATATGGACATTCACCTTATGTAGTACTTTTTTAATATATAAAAATAGGCAAAATTAGTTGCTGTTTTATCATTATATTTTCTTGCCATTATAGTATTCTTCATTGATCATTTTTCTTTTTAAATTCAAAACAAATTCAACCTATCTTGTGTCCCAGCATGAATTCATGTTTCACTCAATTGGCTGTTTCAAGGGAATTAACCCTCCAACTTCCATTTGCAAAAATACCCAATGTTGTTCCTTCTATGAGCAATATTTAAATTATGAGGAACAACATTGGGTATTTTTGCTGAATTGTGTGACACCATTTGGGCTGAACATGAAGATTGAAAATGCCTGGTTAGCCCTGGACAGATGATTTGAACAGCCAGGAGCCTGTCCTGGCCATTTAAATCATTTTGAATATCTAGTCCAATGATAACAGAATTAGGGTGATTATAGAAACATAGAACTTTGTTGATCACTAAAAACAGTGGAGACTAAGGGTCTATCAAGCTCAGCATCCTGTCTTTGACACTGGCCAGTCTTGGTCTTTGGAACTGCCCATTGTGTCAGAAGCAATAGGGATTAAGTGACTTGCCCAGGGTCACAAGGAGTGTAGTGTAGCTCTAACCACTGGATTTAGAAGTTGGCTTCTTTTGGGATCTTTAACTCATCATCGCTAGGACTCGAATCTGAGTCCATGGCACCTAACATAGAATGGAATTAGTATGGCAAAGTAATGAAGAATGGTCCAGCAGCCCCCACCCTCCCTCCACCTCACCTTATATTCGTTCCGAGTTTGCCGGCTTCCTTTTTCCCTAGCCGCACGCGTTCAAAAAGCCGTGCATTTAGCCAGCTCCCTCCCTCCACCTCACCTTAAATTTCGAGTTTTTCGGCTTCCTTTTTTCCAAGCTGCACGTGTTCAAAAATCCGTGCACGCGCGGCTGCGCGAGTCAATCAAACTTCTCCTCTCCTGCAACTTCCTGTTTCCGGTTGCGTCAGAGGAGAAGATTGATTGACTCGCGCAGCCGCGCGTGCACGGATTTTTGAACACGTGCGGCTCAGAAAAAAGGAAGCCGGAAAACTCGAAATTTAAGGTGAGGTGGAGGGAGGGAGCTGGCTAAATGCTACGGGCGGGCGGGCGGTGGCTGCGGGGACCGCGCGATCCTTGATACCTCACTGCGGAGACAAGACCATTCACCGCCCCGCGGGCAGTGAATGGCCTTGTCCCCGTCGCCGCAGCAACTGCTAGTTTTCTTCCCCGTTTTCGGCGGGTGACCCCGCGGCTAAAATGCGGTGGCCGCGGGTAAACCGCCACCTTGTCATTCTCTATAAGAAACCTCAAGCCAATAAATTATTGCTTTTAGGGGATTCTATCATCAGAGGCATTAACACTGAAACACAAGACAAGGATCCTAAAATAGTGGAGTGTCTCCCAGGATCCTAAGAGTACCCAACAGATATTGTCTATAATTAAGGAAGAAACTAAAAAGTCTAAAGCTGATGTTATCCATCTGGGAACAAATGACCTAGCCAACAACTCCACACTTGCAGCTCAGAGAGCCTTTTGGGAGCTTGGTGAGGGCTTGAAACCTTTTGTAATGACTGTAGCTTTTTCTGAAGTACTGCCAGCATATGGAAAGGGAGAGCAAAGAGTTAAAAACACAGAAGACTTCAAAAGGTGACTCAAAGCCTGGTGTCACCAAGAAGGCTTTAGGTACATAGGAGGATGAGGAAATGCATGGAAGGACAAGAAGCTATATTGTACTGATGGGCTACATATTACTACAGCAGGAAAGAATCCTTGCGGAGAAATATAGATAATATGTTTCTAGGCATTTAACCAAGAGGGGGGGAGATTATGTATGAAGGACAATTATAGAGACCACCCCCAGCAAAATATGCTCTTACACACAAACAGTAATCCAGAAAATATATTTCTTAAGAAGCAAGTATAAATATTGTATAAATTTCCCAGAGTAATATATACATAAATCCATTTTATATGCTTCTATTTTGAAAATTTATCAGTATTCAAGCAAGGAAAATATATGCCTGCTATTTATGTATGTGCTCAGTTATTAAATTAACATCATTGTGTTTTTTTCTGTCTAATTCTGGCCAAGAATTTGTTTCTTTTAAAACTTGCAAAAGTAGACAGTAATTGCCTTTGTAATCTGAGAGAAGTTATTTTCTGATTTCTTTACACTTTTTAGAACTTTACCATCATGTTCTGCGTCAATGCCAATACTGATCTATACAGTATGTATGTGTGTGTGTTTATACAGTATAATCTCGTTATAACGGACTTCAAGGGACCTGGAAAAACAGTCCGTTATATCCAGAGTCCGTTATATCCAGTTGCATTTTTAAAAAACTTTATTTAGGTCAACTTGAAACAATATACAATCGATGAACAACAGTCTCTGCACAAGCATATCAGCAACATCAATAACAAAACTCAGCAAAACATTGGTATGGCACGAAATGATTGCAAAACCAGAACACTAAAACATGTTCTAAAGCAGGGGTGGGCAAAATTTTCGACCCTTGGTCCACAATGTGCTCTTAAATTTGGCAGAGGAGGAGCGCGGGGTGGGGGTGGTCTGATGCTGTGATGGAAGTAAAGATTGTAACACAAGCAATATTAGCAACTCACTTCTTAGCTGTGCAACGGGAAGTGAAACGAAACAAAAAACTATACAAAAAAGATTATCGCTGAAAAATAGCTGGAAAGCCACAAATGCTCGCAGTCTAAGCAATAAAGTTCATGATCTGCAAGCCCTGATGTTAGAGGGAGACATGGATATTGTTGCTATCACAGACACAATGAATCCCATGGATGGGATGCAAACATACCAGGATATAGTCTTTTTAGAAAGGACAGAGATGGTCAAAAAGATGGAGGAGTAGCTCTCTATGTAAGGATCGATATCCAAGCAACTGAAATGCAAATTGATAAAGATATAATTGGAAACAGGAGGTGCTCCTGTTGGGAGATTTCAACCTGCTGGATGCGGACTAGAAAGTTCTGTCTGCGGAATCAGAAAGGATTAGGGAGATTGTAGATGCCTTTCAAGAGGCTCTGCTCAGACAAATGGTTGTGGAACCCACGAGGGAAAAAGCGATATTGGATCTGATCCTCACAAATGGAGAGAGTATATCTAATGTACAAGTGGGTGCTCATCTGGGAAGTAGCGATCATCAAATGGTTTGGTTTAATATAACGGCTAAAGTGGAGGGCAGCTGCACAATTCTAAAGTCCTAGATTTCAAACATACGGACTTTAATAAAATGGGAGAGTACCTGAAGAAAGAGATGTTAGGATGGGGTGGGAAATTTCATGGTGACACCAGAAAATATTTCTTCATTTTGGTGGTTGATCGCTGGAATAATCTTCCACAACAGGTAATTGAGGCAAGCAGCGTGCCAGATTTTAAGAAAAGATGGGATTGGCTTGTGGGATCTCTTCATGGAGGCAGTTGGGGGGGGGCATTAGTGTGGGCAGACTAGATGGGCCTGGCTCTTTTCTGCCGTCATGTTCTATGTTTCTATGGAGGACATAAGAGAAGTGGAAAAACAGTGGTCTAAGCTGAAAGGAACTATGAAAATGGCTACAGAACTTTATGTGAAGAAAATAAATAAAAACAAGAGAAAAAGGAAACCGGCATGGTTCTCCAAATGAGTAGCGGAGAAAATAAAGGCAAAAGAGTTGACGTTCCTGAAATATAAAAAACCCCAAGAAGAAGAGTACAGAAAGGACTACCGGGTGAAACTGAAAAAAAGCTAAGAGGGAAATACGTCTGGCGAAATTGCAGGCAGAAGAGCAAATGGCTAAAAATGTAAAAAAGGGAGACAAAACTTTTTTCAGATATATCAGTGAAAGGAAGAAGATGAAAAATGGAATTGCTAAACTAAAAGATGCTAAGAACCGATATGTGGAGAGTGATGAGGAAAAAACAAACATGCTAAACAAATACTTCTGCTCTGTGTTCATGGAAGAAAATCCTGGAGAAGGACCGAGATTGTCTGCAAAGTTACGCAGGAAAATGGAGTAGATTCTGCACCGTTCACTGAGTAAATTGTTTATGAACAATTTGAAAAACTGAAAGTAGATAAGCGAAAGGACCAGATGGGATCCATCCCAGGATACTGAGGGAGCTCAGCGAAGTTCTGGCGGGTCCTATTAAAGACTTGTTCAACAAATCTCTGGAGACGGGAGTGGTTCCTGGGGACTGGGAAGAGCAGATGTGGTCCCTATTCACAAAAGTGGTCACAGGGATGAAGAGGGAAACTACAGGCCAGTAAGCCTCACTTCGGTTGTTGGAAAAATAATGGAAGTGTTGCTGAAAGAAAGGATAGTGAACTTCCTATAATCTAATGGGTTACAGGATCCGAGGCAACATGGCTTTATTAAAGATAAATCTTGTCAAACGAACCTGATTGAATTTTTTGATAGGGTAACCAGAGAGCTGGATCGAGGATATATGCTAGATGTAATCTATCTATAATAATAAAATGCTAAGCGCGCATGCACACTCTCACCGCGTGTTCCCTGAGATCTGATCTGTCAGGATGTGCCGGCAAGAGTGCGCATGTGCGTTTACTACGTCACCACAGGCGAGCGAATGCGGAGTCCTGCCGTCACCTTTCCGAGTTACCGTTACGATGCGTCCCAGGCCTGTAGCGCGGCGGAAACAAGAGCGGAGCGAAACTGGAGGCGGAATAGACAGCGGACTTCCCCCCTCCCTCAGAGCAGAGCAGACCGCACCGCGCCGTCCCTTCACAACGCCAGCCACAATGTGATGTCCATTGGCTGGCTTGGCGGCGGGTTGGAAACAGCGCCTATCCTCAGGTCCCCCTCCTCCCCCAGCCATCAAGAGGAGAGTCGCAGGCGGCCCAGCTACTTCAGAGATTACGGTAAAGTGGGCCGGCCTCCCATCACATGTGTGTCCCCCTCCCGACAGTGTTGACATGGCGGAATCCTTCTTCTAAAAGTTCCCCAAAGCTGGCAGGGATTGACCGGGGGAAGGCTGAGAGAAGGACGGGACGATCCAGGCTGCGAAGAACCCAAGCCCCCCCTCCCGCCGCACTCCAACACTCCCCCCCAGTTCAGCTGTAGATGAGGTAAGAAACGCTCCCCCCCAACCCGGGCAGAGGCGCAGCCGACAGAGCCCCTGATCCGAGTGGAAGGACATGGCGAGAGAGAGAGACCGGTGGGGGGGGGGGGGGTAACACAGTCGCAATGTAAAACGTACCCGGAGCCGAAACCAAAATGAAACGCCGAGGAAGGTAAGGAGGGTTGGGGCCGGGATACCCTGGCACTCTCCACACACATCGTCAAGCATTCAAAAAAACAAGCATTCATTTAGTATGCCACTCAAGATGGAAACTGATTGCTATGTGGCCCAATGAACTAAAAAGATTATTGAACTGAGGTCTTTTACTACCTGTTTGTCTCAAAATGTAATTTATTTAATTTCATGTCCCTGCTTTCGGCCCGCTCTTCCCTTTCTTTTGCCACTGTCCCCCTTTTGCGAGGGATTCCTAAAAGTGGATCGGATGAGTTGTTAACGTTAGACTTTTTTTTTAAAGGAATATAAAGCAGAACAGATATACTGTATATACACCATCCCGCGCGCCCCGGCCTCCTCCTCCTCCCGCAGATGTGAAAAAAATACAGAAATACTGAAACAGGCTAAGCACAGAGAGAGAAATAAATAAATACAGACACACACACACATATTCTAGCACCCGTTAGAGACAGAAAGAAAGACAGACAGGCAGAGAGACAGAAAGAAATACAGAAAGAAAGAAAGGGGGAAGGGAGAGCGACAGAAAGAAAGACAGACAGGGGGCCAGGGAACGAGACAGAAAGAAAGACAGACAGAAAGAAAGGGGGCAGGGAGAGAGACAGAAAGAAAGAAATGCCTAAGTCTACACATCTATTCTAGCACCCGTTAATGTAACGGGCTAAAAAACTAGTTTACTTAGATTTCAGCAAAGCCTTTGACACGGTTTCTCATAGAAGGCGCTTGAACAAACTTAAAGGGCTGAAGTTAGGACCCAAAGTGGTGAACTGGATTAGAAACTGGCTGTTGGATAGATGCCAGAGGGTGGTGGTTAATGGAAGTCGCTTGGAGGAAGGAAAGGTGAGTAGTGGAGTCCCTCAGGGTTCAGTGCTGGGGCCAATCCTGTTCAATATGTTTGTGAGTGACATTGCTGAAGGGTTAGAAGGAAAGCTTTGACTTTTTGCGGATGATACCAAGATTTGTAACAGAGTAGACACCAAGGAGGGAGTGGAAAACATGAAAAAGGATCTACAAAAGTTAGAGGAATGGTCTAATATCGGGCAACTAAAATTCAATACAAAGAAATTCAGCGTATTAATAATCGGTAGGAGCCGTATATGCTGGGAGGTGAGAGGCTGATATGCACGGATGGGGAGAGGGACCTTAGGATGATAGTGTCCGAAGATCTAAAGGCAAAAAAACAGTGCGACAAGGCAGTGGCTGCTGCCAGAAGGATGCTGGGCTGTATAAAGAAAAGCGCAACCAGTAGAAGAACGAAGGTGTTGACGCTCCTGTACAGGTCATTGGTGAGGCCCCACTTGGAGTATTGTGTTCAATTTTGGAGATCGTATCTGGTGAAGGATACAAAAAGGCTTGAAGCAGTCCAGAGGAGGACAACGAAAATGATAGGAGGTTTGCAACAAAAGACACATGAGGAGAGACTGGAAGCCCTGAATATATATACTTTAGAGGAAAGGAGGGACAGGGGAGAAATGATTCAGATGTTCAAATACTTGAAAGGTATTAACATAGAACAAAATCTTTTTCAGAGAAAGGAAAATGGTAAAACCAGAGGACATAATTAGAGGTTAAGGGGTGGGAGACTGAAGAGCAATGTAAGGTGTCACAAGCCCAACTCTGGTACCAACCTTTTGCCAGTTAGGAGACACAGAAGCCACCATGTTAAACTGGTTAGGGCTGATCAATGTATCTCTGCGGGGCAGAATCAGGAATATAGAGATCACGCTGAGCCCAGATCGCACTCACAACATGAAACACTGCCTTCACCTCATTCAAAGCACAGTCAGGGAAAACAGGGTTATGCCCCTTTTGGAATTGCTAGCAAAACAGGCTGAGAGGCTGAACAGGGACCATAGTCAAGGAGGCAGCCCAGAGAAGCTCCTAAGCTGGAGAAGCCTCTGCAGTCCCAGGAACCAGAGGATGTGAAAATGCAGGTACCCGAGGCAGGAGAGGAACTTCTAGAGGATAATTTGCCAGAAGCCATGGAATGGAATGCCTTGCCTGAGCTACCACTTTCAGAGGAAATGGAAGTGAGTTGAACCGACTGTTGGCTTTTGACAAAGTTTTTTTCTGCAAGTTTTGCTGTTTGTTTGCTGGGGTAACTCTAAGACAATTTATGACTGTGAGTTCTGCTGGGATATTTGAGAACTTGTGAAGGCTTGTAAATGGGGAAAGTTTACTCTTTGAAACCCTTCTGTGAGATGGGTTTTTTTCTCTTTTAAGATGCTGCCACTGCAGGCAGGAGTTCTGCTGCATTTAAGCAGGGTTAAGACTATCTTTGTCTGGAAAGCTTATTTTGCTTTATTGGAACCTAGGAGGTGGAGGGTTTTTGAGGGTTGAATTTTGTTCTGGCAAAGTGCCAAACTGGCAGATCCACCAACCTTGCTCTCCTTGATGCATTGAGAGGAAGGTGAATTCTCAATGTCTGAGCTGGAATGTTGTGGGGTTTTTTTTTTTGCTAAAGAACTGAATGATAGTGATGTTTTGATTTATGTTTTGTTTGTGGTTTGAAACTTAGCAGAACTTACCTGGGACATGGACTGAGCACTCAGGATTTTTGCAAGATCAGGTTGGTAGGAGGAACTTAGGGGGTTTGTATTGTTGGTTGTACTCCAGAACCCAGTTTATTATGAATTCTCAGGCAAACTGAATGCAAAATTAATTCCGTTTGTTTTTTTTGAAAGCATACCTGTTGTGTGCCATTCTGATTGCTGAAAGCTACTTCTTACTACTTCCTACTTGGGGAAGCACGCTGGGGCTTTATCAGTGACGTGTACTGGTCCCTGCCGTAGCCTAAGGGATGGCCACACTACACATGGTGTCAGACATGTGATATAGTGGAAAAAAAATTTGGGGTTTTTTGTGTCAAGTATTGGATTAATTGGAACTGTTTTGCAACTGTGGAATCTGAATTGGTGGACTAGTGCCTTGCAGACCCTGGAAGTCAATCCACAGGAGGACCGGAAGTCATCGGAGCTGGGACGCTGAAAGCTAGTGATCCAGTCCTAGGAGCGCAGTTCCAGTTTGGAGAGAGTCGGAATTGGATGCAGGACCCAGACCAGAGTTGGAGAGGTTCCCGAGAACCTGAGTGATATAATGCACACACTCACCAGTACCTGGGGTAAGAATACCTAATCTAGAGGGCTGGTGAGCATAAGGAAGTATTGCTCAGGGAGGCTGGATGGATACACTGTGGGAGGAGGGGCAGGCAGAATTTTGAGGAGCCACACTTGGTTTTCATTTTTTTTTGGGTTCCATTTCAGGTGGTCAGAGATGAAGCAGCAGCAAGTACTGGCCCTGATCGCTGGAGCATGCCAGAAGCAGATCCAGGAGATGCAGGAGATCTTCAAGACCAGCCAGGACCGCTGGAACCAGGCGGACTGAGTGCAGGCCCAACACCAGGAGCTGATGGCAGCTATGGGAGAACAATCCAGACTGCTAAGTACCACCACCACCATTGCTTAAGGGTGCCCCGGTACAGAATCCAGCATCCCAGCAAGTGGTAGGAGCCAATTCATTAGCTTTGATGAATTTAAGCAAAATTACTTCTAGTGATGCACCAGATGACTTTCTAGCTGCCTATGAAATGATAACCAATGCTGCAGGCTGGCCACAGGAGCAATGGTCCATGAGACTACTACCCTGCTTAGCTAGCTAGACTTTGGCTACCTTTCAAACCTTGAACCCTGATTTAGCTGGCAATTATCAAATGGTAAAGGCTCACATACTAGATTATTTAGGCTTCACACACGAGCATTACAGACAACAATTTAGATCTACTGTAATAAGTGACCAAGAACGACCTAAGGCTCTAGTGCAGCACCTGACCAAATTGACAGAAAGATGGTTACAACCCTGTTTAGCTGATCCCAGGGAGCTCTTGACTTAAATCATCAAAGAACAATGCCTTGAGTCGATGCCCAAGGAACTAAGGAACTGGGTTCAGAAGCAGGGCTGTAAGAGCTTAATGCAGGTTTTAGAAGTATCTGAAGCCTATTTGGATGCCAGGGGTTTCGCAGGGGGGAAGGTGAGGCAGGGAAAGAATATGCATCTGGCAGCAGATACACTATCCCTCAGAAGCCACCCTATAGGGAAACAAGTACTGCTGAGTCTGGGGGTTCCACACAAAGGGAGGGACCCAAATGTTTTCACTGTGGTAAAGTGAGCCATATGCAGCAGAACTGCTGAGTAAAAAGAGATTTTGTAATAGGCCACGGTGGCTGGGGAAAGGTTCCGAGGGAATACAAGATGCAGGTTTCCATAGCAGGGAGAAAAGTAAATGCTCTAGTGGACACGGGGTTGGAACAGTCTGTAGTATCTAGACCAGGGGTGTCTAACCTTTTGGCTTCCCTGGGCTGCACTGGCCGAAAAAAAATTTTCTGGGGCTGCACTAACATTAGCCAATGAGCAAAAAAAAGGTTGAGCATATCCCAAATCTGCAATCACTAATATAGAAGATGTACGTATCTAATAATAAACCTTCATTAAAGGGACACTGTGGAGAGGAACCCAAAAAGCAGTAATGCTTAACCTGACTGAGTGATCCCTCCATGTGCACCGCTGATAGTGGGAGCAGCCACAGGCTTCCGCATCCCCACTCTGATGAGCAAGGATGCGCGCTCCTGGTTCTCCCATTCACTTCTATTACAGCTATGGTGAGCCTCTTCAGAGGTGAGCCTCATCAGAGCAGGGATGCTGAATCAGCTGTCAGTAGCGCACATGGAGGATCGTTTAATCAGGGTAAATATTACTGCTTTTTTGGGCCTCCCACTTTGAGCTTAGACTCCCTCAAAATGAATATCTCCCCTGCTGTAGCTAGTAGGGATTCCCAAGCTTCATCAACTGACGGACACCTCCTCCGCCTCCAACTTCCCAAGTTCTGCAGCTGGCAGCAATATTGCAGAGCTTCTGCCTTCCCTCCCCCCCCTTGGCTTCCATGCATGCATGAAAGCAGCGGCAGCTTGAGGATATTGCCATTGGCTGTAAAGCTTGGAGATTTGGGGTTGCCAGACTGGAGGAAGATGTCTTCAGGTGGCAGGGCTTGAGAATCCCCACTAGCTCAAGTATTTGTAAATTGCACTCAGGCAGGAAGAAACTTTGGTGCCCATCCACTAATTTTGGGTTCTAGTCCCTCCCCCAAATCAGCTGTACACTACTGAATACAAAAATAATTGTGATGTACATATCCCAAATCTCACATATTCCAGTTAATAAATTCAAAATAAAACTAAACTAAACTAAACCTTAGGTTTGTATACCGCATCCTCTCCACAATCATAGAGCTTGGCACGGTTTACAGGAGTTGGGATAGAAAGAAACTCCAATGAAGGGTTAAAGGCCATAGTGTAAAGAATGTTTAGAGGGCTTAGTATACCAAAGAGGGAGAAAGAATTACATTTATGAGAATATCCAGGTTTTCAGATGTTTACGGAAAAGTTGGAGGAAGCTCAGATTCCAAAGAGGGGAGGTAAGGTTGTTATCCCAGGACAAGCAGGCAGCATATTCTTAACGCATGGGTGACGTCACCGACGGAGCCCTCGGTACGGACCTTTTTAACTAGAAAGTTCTAGTTGGCCGCACCGCGCGTGCGCGAGTGCCTTCCCGCCTGACGGAGGAGTGCGGGGTCCCCAGTTTCTTCGTTTCCGCGGAGCGAAGAAGACGCGTGTTTTTTCAACAGCCGTTGAACTAACTTTTTTGCCTTCCCGCTCGCGAAATTTTTCCCTTTTCATTTTCTTTTTACCTTCGGGTTAACTTTTCTTTTGATTTCTCAAAAAAAAAAAAAAATAAAAATCTTTACTTTCTTCCCTTTTTTCGTCTTTGCCCCGGCGGGGCCTGTTGCCATTATCCAGGCCTCGGGGTTTGATTTTGCGGAGGCCGTATTCCCATTCATGCCCCCGCAGCCCGGTTTTAAGAAGTGCCAGCGGTGTGCACGCCCGATCTCCCTCACTGACCCACACAATTGGTGTTTGCAGTGTTTGGGTCCGGAGCATCTGGCGGACTCCTGCACCCGCTGTGCCACTCTTAAAAAGCGAACACTCAAGAATCGACAAATTCAACAAAATATTTTGTTCGGCACCGGGTCGACGATGGACTCCTCGGCATCGACAGCGGTACCATCGAAATCGACACCGCCTACTTCGACACCGCCCGACCCGACATCGGCGCCGCTGGCGCCAGGTAAGCCGGCTAAGAAGCCTTCCTCTTCCCTCGAGCGCCCGCCAGCCACAGTGGCGGCACCGACTTTGCCGGCTTCACGCCGACCCCGAAAACGCTCCGCCCCGATTTCGGTGAGTGCCTCGTCATCGGCCTCCTCATCGCCGGGGCGTGGAGCGGCACCTAAGGAACCGAAAATAAAGAAAGCGGTTCTGGGGCCATCCTCCAAACTCAACTCCAGGAACAGCTGCAGCATCAGCTCCAGCACCTGTTGCCTACTATCCTGGCACCGCTCCTTTCGGTACCAGACCGGCCCGAGCCCCGTACCGAGCCCCCGGTATCCACCCCATCGGTACCAATCAATACCTCCATGCCGATTCTTTCGGCTGAGCAACTTCACGCCCATCCTGTGGTTCATTCCCATACCACTGCGGATCCGCCTCGGGACCGGGCGGGGCACCTTTCTTCCCGGGACCGGGATCGACGCCGGTCTTCCTCTCCCGGTACCGTTTCGGTGCGCTCTGGAAAATCTTTATCTAAGACCCACCATACCGAGCCTTCCACCCCGGTGTCTCGGCATGCGCACCCGGAGGTCCAGGACCCGGACTTATGGGAAGAGTCCCCCCCCCGGTACCGAGGAGGATCTCTCCTCATCCGATGAGGACCCCTCAGCACCCGATACCACCTCCAAGCCGGAACAATCCTCCTCCTCAAAGTTCCTCAGGGAGATGTCAGCAGCTTTATCTCTCCCTCTGGAGTCAGACTCCAAAAAATCCCAAGCTTTTCTGGAGGCTCTGGATTTTGAGCAACCACCTAAGGAGTTTCTCAAATTGCCCGTACACGACATCCTACGGGAAACTTTTTACAAAAATTGGGAGAACCCTCTTACAGTACCTGGGGCCCCCCGCAAGTTGGATAACCTCTACCGAGTTATCCCAATTCTGGGTTTCGATAAGTCCCAATTGCCCCATGAGTCTCTTCTAGTTGAATCCACCTTGAAGAAAACTCAGGGCTCCAGTGTCTATGCCTCCACCCCTCCTGGCAGAGAGGGCAAAACCATGGACAAGTTTGGCAAGAGGCTCTATCAGAATGCCATGCTGGCCAACAGGGCGAACAATTATTCCTTCCATTTTTCATTTTACATGAAACACTTGGTTCAACAGCTGTCCGCCCTCCAAAAGTATCTTCCGGAGAGGAAGATTCCACTTTTCCAACAACATATCTCTGGTCTCCTTCAGCTGAGAAAATTCATGGTCCGCTCTATCTACGATTCCTTCGAGCTGACCTCCCGTGCCTCTGCCATGGCTGTCGCCATGCGCCGCCTGGCCTGGCTGAGAGTATCAGATTTGGACATTAACCACCAAGATCGTCTGGCCAACGCCCCCTGTCTCGGGGATGAACTTTTTGGAGAGTCCCTGTATTCTACCACCCAGAAACTCTCGGCACATGAAACCAGGTGGGACACCCTGATTAAACCGAAGAAAAAGGCTCCACCTGCCCGACCTTACAGACCTCAATCCTCCTATCAGCGCAGGTTCTCAGCCAGGCCACTCAATCCGCCTTCCCAACAACCTCGGCGGCCCCGTCAGCAACAACACCATGCCCAGGCTCGTTCTCAGTCCAATCAACCCAACAAGCCTCTTCAACCTGCAAAGCCTTCTCAGCCCTTTTGACTCTTCTCCCCAGGGCATAGCCAGTCTTCCACCTTCATTGCCTCTTCCCCAACCAATCGGAGGCCGTCTCCACATATTCTTCAGCCGTTGGGAGGTCATCACATCGGACCAGTGGGTCCTCAACATCATCCGCCACGGCTACTCTCTCAACTTCCAGACTCTTCCACCGGACAACCCTCCCGTAGAGTCTGCTTTTCACTCCTCCCAATCCCTCCTTCTTCTCAATGCCATCGAAGCAGTGCCTCCGGAACAAAGGGGTCAGGGATTCTACTCCCGCTACTTCCTGGTTCCCAAGAAGACGGGAGACCTCCGTCCCATTCTCGATCTCAGGGACCTCAACAAGTATCTCGTCAAGGAGAAATTCAGAATGCTCTCCCTTGCCATGCTTTACCCTCTTCTTTCTCAACACGACTGGCTATGTTCCCTGGACTTCACGGAGGCCTACACTCACATCCCAATCAATCCGAATTCACGTCGCTACCTGCGGTTCCAGGTGCAACACCGCCACTATCAGTACAAAGTGCTACCCTTTGGCCTCGCTTCATCGCCCAGGGTTTTCACTAAGTGCCTTATTGTGGTGGCGGCCTTCCTCAGGTCTCACAACCTCCAGGTGTTCCCCTACTTGGACAATTGGTTGGTGAAAGCACCTACGTCTCCACTTGTGCTACAAGCCACTCATCACACCATCTCTCTCCTCTATCTCCTGGGGTTCGAGATCAACTACCCAAAGTCGCATCTGCTTCCCACACAGCGACTTCAATTCATTGGAGCAGTTCTCGACACCACACTAATGAGGGCGTTTCTCCCCTCCGACTGGCAACGGACACTGCTCCACCTCTGTCGTCAGGTACTCCTTCATCAATCCATTCCGGCCCGACAGATGATGGTCCTCCTCGGCCACATGGCCTCGACGGTCCATGTACTTTCTCTGGCGCGACTCCACCTCAGGACACCTCAATGGACGCTAGCCAACCAATGGTCACAGACCACGGATCTTCTTTCTCAACCCATCTCTGTGACATCGTCTCTTCAGCAATCTCTGCAATGGTGGTTGAACTCCTCAAATCTTTCCAGGGGTCTTCTTTTTCATCTGCCCCCTCACTCCTTGACCATCACCATGGATGCCTCCCCCTATGCATGGGAAGCTCACCTGGGAGATCTGCACACCCAGGGACTCTGGACCCCGCAGGAGCGTCTACATCACATCAATTTCCTGGAACTCAGAGCCATGTTCTATGCTCTCAAGGCCTTCCAGCATCTTCTCTACCCTCAGGTTCTTCTCCTGTGCACAGACAACCAAGTCGCCATGTACTACATAAACAAGCAAGGCGGCACCGGATCGCGCCTCCTTTGTCAGGAGGCTCTCAGCATCTGGACTTGGGCCACGGCCTGCAATCTCTTCCTCAAGGCTGTCTATATCCAGGGCGAACAAAACTCCCTGGCCGACAATCTCAGCCGCATCCTTCAGCCTCACGAGTGGACTCTGGACCCTCCAACACTCCGCTCCATCTTTGCTCGCTGGGGCACTCTGCAGGTGGACCTCTTTGCAGCACCTCACAACCATCAGCTGCCCCAGTTCTGTTCCAGACTCTTCTCTCCTCATCGTCTGGCCCCAGATGCATTCCTGCTCGACTGGAGAGATCGGTTCCTTTATGCCTTTCCTCCACTTCCTCTGATGTTGCGGACCTTATCCAAACTCCGCAGGGACAGGGCCACCATGATTCTCATCGCTCCTCGGTGGCCTCGCCAACACTGGTTCTCCCTACTGCTCCAGCTCAGCTCCAGGGAGCCCATTCCTCTTCCTGTGTTTCCTACTCTGCTTACGCAGCAGCATCAGTCTCTACTACATCCCAATCTGTCTTCGCTCCACCTGACAGCTTGGTTTCTCTCGGGCTGACCTCTCCAGAGAATCTGTCTCAGCCCGTCCGTCTCATTTTGGACGCCTCCAGGAAACCGGCCACCCTCCAATGTTACCATCAGAAGTGGACCAGGTTCTCCTCTTGGTGTCTACGGCGTCATCACGATCCCACCTCTTTAGCAGTGGAAACTGTACTGGACTATTTGCTCTCTCTATCCAATGCTGGCCTCAAATCTACCTCCATCAGAGTCCACCTCAGTGCCATCACTGCGTTTCATGAGCCTATCCTCGGAAAACCTCTCACGGCCTATCCACTGGTTTCCCGGTTCATGAGAGGCCTCTTCAATGTCAAACCGCCTCTGAAGCCTCCTCCTGTCGTCTGGGACTTGAATGTGGTTTTATCAGCCCTCATGAAACCCCCTTTTGAGCCTCTTGCCACAACTTCGCTCAAACTTCTAACTTGGAAGGTGCTTTTCCTCATTGCCATCACCTCTGCCAGGAGGGTTAGTGAGCTGCATGCACTGGTCGCCGATCCACCGTTCACTGTTTTTCACCATGACAAGGTGGTTCTGCGTACCCATCCTAAATTCCTTCCCAAGGTGGTCTCGGCTTTTCACCTCAACCAGTCCATTGTGTTGCCTGTCTTTTTCCCTAAACCCCATTCTCATCCTGGGGAACAGGCGTTGCACACGCTGGATTGTAAGCGTGCTCTTGCATACTACCTTGACCGTACCAGGGCTCACCGCTCATTTCCTCAGCTCTTTTTGTCCTTCGACCCTAACCGTCTAGGCCGTCCTGTCTCCAAACGGACGCTTTCCAATTGGCTTGCTGCCTGCATTGCGTTCTGTTATGCTCGGGCCGGTCTCTCACTGGAAGGTGCTGTCACGGCCCACAGGGTCAGAGCTATGGCTGCTTCTGTGGCTTTCCTCCATTCCACGCCCATCGAGGAAATCTGCAAGGCGGCCACTTGGTCCTCAGTTCACACGTTCACTACTCACTACTGTCTGGATGCCTTCTCCAGACAGGATGGACACTTCGGCCAATCTGTGTTACAAAATTTATTTTCCTAATGGCCAACCATCCCTCCTCCCTCTCTGTTAGCTTGGAGGTCACCCATGCGTTAAGAATATGCTGCCTGCTTGTCCTGGGATAAAGCACAGTTACTTACCGTAACAGGTGTTATCCAGGGACAGCAGGCAGATATTCTTACGTCCCACCCTCCTCCCCGGGTTGGTTTCTTAGCTGGCTTATCCTAACTGGGGACCACGCACTCCTCCGTCGGGCGGGAAGGCACTCGTGCACGCGCGGTGCGGCCAACTAGAACTTTCTAGTTAAAAAGGTCCGTACCGAGGGCTCCGTCGGTGACGTCACCCATGCGTTAAGAATATCTGCCTGCTGTCCCTGGATAACACCTGTTACGGTAAGTAACTGTGCTTTCCAGAGCTCAGTGATTTTGAAGGGGAGGGAGGTCCCTAGTTTTCCTGCATGGGAAATGCCTTTTAATGAGGGGAAGGATAGTTTTAATTTTTGGGTGGATCTGGTGGAATTAGGATTTGAGGAATTCCAAGAAAGAGGAATAAAGGGAGGAAGGATGCCGTGTAGGATCTTGAAAGTTAGGCAGGCACATTTAAAGTGGACCCTGGAGATTATCGGAAGCCCATTGGCTTGGACAGGAACGGTAAGACATGGTCAAATTTGCTTTTTGCGAAGATAAGCTTGGCTGCGGCATTCTGAATCCGCTGAAGTCTTTGAAGGTTTTTCTTTGTTAGGCTTAAGTAGATAGAGTTGCAATAGTTCAGTCTGGAAAGGATGATGGATTGGACAAGGACGGCAAAATGTTTTTTATGGAAACAGGATCTCACTTTCCTCAGCATGTGAAGGCTGAAAAAGCATTTTTTTACCAGGGAGTTGAGGTGGTCGTTGAAGGACAATGTAGAATCAATGATGATACCCAGAACTTTGCTTGAGAACTCAAGCTGCAGAGTGGAGCCAGAGGATAGCGGGATGAAGGGGGGTAGTTGGTCTAATTTTGGGCCGAGCCAAAGTACTTTTGTTTTGGACTCGTTCAGTTTCATTTGCACGGTGTGGGCCCAGGATTGGAGTTTCTTTATACATGAGGATATGTTTTCAGAGAGGTTAGTGAGGTTCGAGTCGGTCTCGAGGAGGACAAGGATGTCATCAGCATAAGTGTAAAGTGTTTCTAGGGGGGATAGATGGAGGAGTTTTAGGGAAGACATATAGATGTTGAAAAGAATAGGAGATAGAGGTTAGCCTTGCGGGACTCCACATCCTCCAGGATGAGGTGCCATTCATGTTGACAGTGTAGCGGGAACATAAGAATTTCGAGAACCAGTCAAGGACTGTGGAGTTAATGCCTATCTCGGAGAGTTGGTAAACTAGAATATCATGATTAAAAGCTGCAGAGAGGTCGAATTGTAGAAGAACGGCGAACTTATTACGAGAATGAAGTTGCTGAACCTTTGAGAGTAAGGAGGTCAAATAGGGATTCGGTGCTGAAGTTGGAACGAAAGCCACATTGGTAAGGTAGGAGAATAGAGAATTTCTCTAAATAGGATGAGAGTTGGGTAGATATGATGGACTCTAGCATCTTGGTTAGGAGAAGAATGTTTGCTATTGGGCGATAGCTGGATGGTGTGGAAGGGTCTAGATCAGATTATTTCAGTAGTGGGGTCAAGGCAATATGTCCCATTTCTGGGAAAAAAAGGCCCGAATGTAGGGTGGAGTTTATAAGTTTGGTAAGAGATGAAATGGCCTGAGCGGGAATTTTCTCGTATAGGTAGGAGGGGAATGGGTCCAAGGTACAGTTGCAGGATTTCAGTTTGAGGCAGAGTTTATAGACCAGGGATTCGGAAATGTGCTCAAAGGCAAGCCAGGATCTGTCGACTGGAATAGGTTTGGAGACCGTTAGAGTAGGGTTGGAGTCAGTTGGCACCAGAGAGTTGTAGGAGACTGCAGGTGGGAAGGAGCATCTCAAGGTAGTGACCTTATCGTTGAAGAATTTTGCTCGAACATCGGCTGAAGGAGAGGAGGGGAGCAAGGTGGAATCGTTTTTGGAAGTTAAGGAGCGCCAGATGTTAAATAATGTACTATTCTGGTTGTTAGATCTGGAGGTTTTATCACCGTAGAAATTCTTCCTTGCTTTTTTTAGTACTGTATTGTAAAACTTAATATTGATCCTCCAGGACTGTCTATCTATAGGGGATTTAGATTTTTTCCATTTGCGCTCCAGAGCTCGACATTTCTGTTTCAGTTCTCTGTGATATGGGAGGTACCAAGGGGCCTTAGGAGATGGTTTTAGTGGATAGTGGGGCGAGGGAGTGGTAGGTGGACTTGGAGAGGGTGACCCAGTTATGCCAGTTGGTTTCTGAATCTGCAGGCTTAGGAGTGGAGAATTGGTTGAGAAATTTAGTCCAGAACAAATTGCTCGTAATTTTTTTTGCAGAAGGTAATGGAATTTGAGGTGGGGGGGGGGCCCAAGATGCAACATGAAAATGGGGAGACAGAAAGCCCCTAAGAAGTGGTCGGACCAAGGGTCGTGTTCCCAGCAAGTGTTATCGGTTGAAGTTTTGTAAGTAGTAAGATCTAGGAAACTAATTTTTTCTACCTTGTTGTCTGGATGTTTTGTTTTTCCATCATCTTGGTCCCAGTTTCTCTTTCTGCTTTTTGTCTATCTTCAACTAATTCTCTTTCCAGTGTCTACTGTCCATTTTTTTTCTCCTCTTCTCGTTCCATTTCCTCCTTATGCTTGTCTCCAACGTATTGATTTTCCCCTTTCAGCTTTCTTAACTTTTCTTTTCTTTTTTTTTTGCCTCTGTCCACTCAAATCTTGCCTTCTTTCTCATCCATCTTTTTAAATGTTCAGCTACCTCTCAATTCTCCATCTTCTCTCAGTCCCTAGCTCTCCCATTTCCCATCTTTCCCAGCCTCCTATTCCCTTCTATCTACTCCCCATTACCACATTTCTACCACTGTACGCACTGCTCTCTCACTCATCTTATCATCTCCCTTTTGACTTCATCCACATGGCTCACCACTTTCAGAATCCTCCTCCCTCTCTCCACTGGTCAGGCTATAACTCCCTGTCCCTCTCTCCACTGGTCAGGCTATAATTCCCTGTCCTTTTCTTTCCATCCACTAGCATCATCTTATCCCAGCTCTCTTCCCTCCAGCCCATCTCTCCTCCTCTATCTCCATGGTCCAACATTTTACTCCCTCTCTTTTATGTTTTTCTTCTTCTCTCCCCCCTTGATGATGAACAATGAAATGGAGAAAAAAAAGAGATGCTGCATCTCTCTGCCTTCCATCCACAGGCCTAACATTTCTCCCTCTCTCCCATCCCTAGATCCAACTTCTCTCCCTTTCTCTTCCCAACTGCCCCCATCCCATCTCTCTCCCTGCCTGCCTGCCTGCCTCCCTTCCCCCATTTCTTCCTTTCTCTTGCCAACAGTTCTCCCTTCCTCCACAACACCTCAGGTCCAACTTCTCTCCCTTCAGACCATTGCCTACCATCTCTCTCTCTGTCCTCTGTTTCTGGTTCCATAAGCTCTTCCCTCAGGCCCAATCTGGTACTTCTTTTAATACCCTCCCCTCAAAAAAAACAACAAACATCCAGGCCCAGCATGTTCTTCCCCTTCTCTCTGCGCCTATGCATCTCTACCTCACTCCTCTCCCACCACCATGTCCAATAATTCTCTCTCTGTCTCCATCCCTCCTCTCTCTGCCCAACAGTTCTCCTCTTTCTTTATCTCCCCAATTGCACTATCTCTTTCCCTCTCTGACACCCAATTCTCCATTTCTATTATCTCCCTCACCTCTGCATCTCTTTCCCTCACTCCCTCCATTCTTCCATCTTATGCCGGCTCCCTCCTCCCTTTCTGCAGTGTTTTCTCAAAGCCGCGGGCAACGGCTCCCACATGCCTCCCCGCGGCTGATCTGGAAGCATTCCCTCTGATGTCACGACATCAGAGGGAACACTTCCAGGTCAGCCGCAGGAGGCAAGTAGGAGCCACTGCCTGCAGCTTTGAGCAAACGCTGCAGAAAGATGGTGGAGGGAACCGGCAAGATGGTAAACACCTGGAGGCAGCAGAGGAAAACACCGCATCGTCCTCAAGTGTGAGTGGGGCTGCACAAAATTCTTCACGCAGCCGCATCGGCCCACGGGTTGGACACCCTTGGTCTAGACCGTTCTGGTACCAGGTGTTCGGTGCAGAGCAACATGGAAAAGCTAAGCAACAGGTGCCCATATTGTGTATTCATGGGGTTTCCAAGGAATACCCGATACATCCAGTGATAGTTGAGCATGACGGGAGGAGGAAACATCTTTCAGTGGCTGTCTTAAGTTCTCCTTATCTGCTGATACTTGGAAGGGATTGGCTTGCCCGGACCCCGGTAAAGGACCAAAGGGGATGGGAGAAGCAAGATCAGGAAAGTTTCCCTGGGGGAGTAGTCAAGCAGGTACTAAGTGCCCATATACTGGGGAAAAATCACCAGTTTAATCGGCCTTCCTGATGTAGGATATGACGCTGGGGGCTTCGTCAAAAGGAGTGGACCCCAGTGATTCAGTGGGTGTTCCTTTCAGATAATGCCTATGCCCCTACTCAGGATTATTATCGGGCGGCCGGGTTTGACTTATATGCAGCAGAGGAACTGTTGATTCCCTCTAAGAGTAGAGCCCTAGTACATAGGGACCTATAGATGTCTGCGCCACCAGGTTCCTATCTCAGGATAGCCCTCTGATCAGGCTTGGCCTTACAACACTCTTTGGATGTGGCCGCAGGAGTAGTGGACCCTGATTTTCGGGGTAACTTGGGGGTAGTATTGGAAAATCAGGGAGATACTGATTACAAGGTCCAACCTGGAACACGTATTGCCCAGATGATATGCAAACGTATTTGGCACACAAAATTAGAGTTTTGGGCCCATCTCCCTAACACAAAAAGGGGTCAGAAAGGATTTGGCTCCACAGGGGACTCAGGAGTAATTGGGACACAAGGTAGTTCCCCGGAAGAGACTCTGCAGATTAAGGAGACCCAGAAAGAAAACCTAGGAGCTCTCTGGAAAGATATTAATGCCTTGAGGGCGACTTACAGCAGATAAACGATCAGCAGAGGGAAGAGTGGAAAAAGGAGCAGGAAACAGCTCGTTACCACTGGGAATAGGTTGTAAGAAGGCAGGAGGAAAGTCATGATGCTCTTGCCCAGGGACCCCCCCGAAAGTTTGTCTGAAAAGCTCATGAGGGACATTCTGGAGCAATGCCAGCAAGAGGCAAAGACGCTCCAAGGTTTAGTGATGCAGATGGATAGCCAAGTAATAATAATAATAATAATTTATTCTTGTACAACCCCAAAGCCATAATAGTTTGAAGCGGTATACAATGAGAAGTACTGGACAATCAGTGAAAAAATACAATACAAATCATCAGATACATACAGGATAAAAAGATTAAAGATTAAAAACAGTGAATCAAGTTACAAATTCATTAAACAACTGTTTGCTAATAATGTCTCCCAACAAAAAGTGGCCAAGAGTATAAAAGATATTGAAACATTTTGTAAAACATTGACTGACAAGCAGCAGGAGACTGAAAGGTGGTCAAAGCAGAACCACATTCCTGTTGATCAGGTAGAGCAACAAAAACAAGTCAGCCTGATACAGTCAGTTCCTTGAAAATATGAAAAAGGTTAAAGCTGACATTCAGGACCAAGTCAATAAAATACGGGAGGAGAAATTAGGAGGTATGGTTGAGGTGATGGCTGCTCTAGCCAAACAAGTGAGTGGTATAGAAAGTGAAGAAGAGGGAGAGAGCAAGAACTTAGAAGCCAGATATGGCGGGCCAGTCTTGCGATGGCCCGACGACTTTAGAGACCCTGAGCCTCTACTGGTCCAGACACAGAAACCACCATGTTAAACTGGTTAGGGCTGATCAATGTATCTCTGCGGGGCAGAATCAGGAATATAGAGATCACGCTGAGCCCAGATCACACTCACAACATGAAAGACTGCCTTCACCACATTCAAAGCACAGTCAGGGAAAACAGGGTTATGCCCCTTTAAAGGCATCCACTTTGGAATTGCTAGCAAAACAGGCTGAGAGGCAGTCAGACCTGAGCAGGGACCATTCCCCATGCAAGGCTTGGCATAGCTCTGCAGCATTTAGATGCCTGGGAACCACAGTCAAGGAGGCAGCCCAGAAAAGCTCCTAGGCTGGAGGAGCCTCTGCAATCCCAGGAACCAGAGGACGTGGAAATGCAGGTACCTAAGGCAGGAGAGGAACTTCTAGAGGTCAATTTTCCAGAAGCCATGGAATGGAATGCCCTACCTGGGCTACCACTTTCAGAGAACATAAGATTTGCTGCTGTTGGGTCAGACCAGTGGCCCATCGTACCCAGCAGTCCGCACATGCAGCAGCCATTAGGTCAAAGACCAGTGCCCTATTTGAGTCCTGTTCCAGTAGGAACTTATCCAACCTTGTCTTGAATCCCTGAAGGGTGCTTTCCCTTATAACAGCCTCTGGAAGAGCGTTTCAGATTTCTACCACTCTCTGGGTGAAGAACTTCCTTACGTTTGTATGGAATCTTTTCCCTTCTAACTTTATCACGTGCCCTCTCGTTCTCTTCACCTTGGAGAGGGTGAACAATCTTTCTTCCTCTACTAAGTCATTTCCCTTCAACATCTTGAATGTTTTGATCATGTCCCCTCTGTCTTCTCTTTTCAAGGGAGAAGAGGCCCAGTTTCTCTAGCCTCTCATTGTACAGCAACTCCCCCAGTTCCTTAACCATTTTTGTCATTCTTCTCTGGACCCTTTTGAATAATACTATGTCCTTTTTCATGTACTGCGACCAGTGTTGGACGCAGTATTCCAGGTGGTGGCGTATCATGGCCCGGTATAATGACATGATAACCTTTTCAGATCTGTTTGTGATCCCCTTCTTAATCATTCCTAGCATTCTGTTTGCCCTTTACGCCACCGCTGTGCAGACGGTTTCACTGACTTGTCTACAAGTACTCCCAAGTCTCTTTCCTGGGGGCTCTCTCCGAGTATAGCACCGGACATCCTGTATTTGTGCATATGGAAGTGAGTTGAACCGACTGTTAGCTTTGCCAAGGTGTTTTTTTCTGCTAGAGTTTTGCTGTTTGTTTGCTGGGGTAACTGCTTGCCTCTAAGGAAATTTATGACTGTGAGTTCTGCTGGGATATTTGAGAACCTTGAAACCCTTCTATGAGATGGGGTTTTTTTTTCCTGGAGGGTTTTTTTTTCTCTTTTAAAATGGCTGCTACTGCAGGCAGGAGTTCTGCTGCTGTTAAGCAGGGTTAAGACTATCCTTATTTTGCTTTAATAGAACCTAGGAGACATTGAGGTTAGGGGCTGGATTTGCCAATCATCTTTGTGGAGGGTTTTTGAGGGTTGCATGATGCATTGAGAGGAAGGAGAATTCTCAATGTCTGAGCTGGAACTTTTTTTGCTAAAGAATTGAATGATAATGATGTTTTGATTTTTGTTTTGTTTGTACAGTGGTGCCTCGCATAACGGACGCCTCGCACAGCGAACGCTGCGCACAACGAACTTTATGTCTTGATTCGTACAACGAACTTCGTTTCACACAACGAAGTCGCCCGAGCTGCATCCTTCCGCGCAGGCACTGCGCTTAACTGCCCTCTCTCCGCCTGGCTCCCTCTTGCCCCCCCCCCCCCCGACTCCCCGACACGATCGGGGCAAGAGGGAGCCCAAGCCCTCTTGCCCCCCCCGACTCCCCGACACGATCGGGGCAAGAGGGAGCTCAAGCCCTCTTGCCCCCCCGACTCCCCGACACGATCGGGGCAAGAGGGAGCCCAAGCCCTCTTGCCCCCCCGACTCCCCGACACGATCGGGGCAAGAGGGAGCTCAAGCCCTCTTGCCCCCCCGACTCCCCGACACGATCGGGGCAAGAGGGAGCCCAAGCCCTCTTGCCCCCCCGACTCCCCGACACGATCGGGGCAAGAGGGAGCTCAAGCCCTCTTGCCCCCCCGACTCCCCGACACGATCTGGGCAAGAGGGAGCCCAAGCCCTCTTGCCCCCCCGACTCCCCGACACGATCGGGGCAAGAGGGAGCTCAAGCCCTCTTGCCCCCCCGACTCCCCGACACGATCGGGGCAAGAGGGAGCCCAAGCCCTCTTGCCCCCCCGACTCCCCGACACGATCGAGCCAGGAGGGAGCCCAAGTCCTCCTGGCCACGGCGACCCCCTAACCCCACCCTGCACTACATTACGGGCAGGAGGGATCCCAGGCCCTCCTGCCCTCGACGCAAACCCCCCTCCCCCCAACGACCGCCCCCCCCCAAGAACCTCCGACCGCCCCCCAGCCGACCCGCGACCCCCCTGGCCGACCCCCACGACACCCCCCAACCCCCTTCCCCGTACCTTTCTGTAGTTGGCCGGACAGACGGGAGCCAAACCCGCCTGTCCGGCAGGCAGCCAACGACGGAATGAGGCCGGATTGGCCCATCCGTCCCAAAGCTCCGCCTACTGGTGGGGCCTAAGGCGCCTGGGCCAATCAGAATAGGCCCGGGAGCCTTAGGTCCCTCCTGGGGGCGGGGCCTGAGGCACATGGGCCCAACCCGACCATGTGCCTCAGGCCCTGCCCCCAGGAGGGACCTAAGGCTCCCGGGCCTATTCTGATTGGCCCAGGCGCCTTAGGCCCCACCAGTAGGCGGAGCTTTGGGACGGATGGGCCAATCCGGCCTCATTCCGTCGTTGGCTGCCTGCCGGACAGGCGGGTTTGGCTCCCGTCTGTCCGGCCAACTACAGAAAGGTACGGGGAAGGGGGTTGGGGGTGTCGTGGGGGTCGGCCAGGGGGGTCGCGGGTCGGCTGGGGGGGCGGTCGGAGGTTCTTGGGGGGGCGGTCGTTGGGGGGAGGGGGGGTTTGCGTCGAGGGCAGGAGGGCCTGGGATCCCTCCTGCCCGTAATGTAGTGCAGGGTGGGGTTAGGGGGTCGCCGTGGCCAGGAGGACTTGGGCTCCCTCCTGGCCCGATATTGTCGGGGAGTTGGGGAATCGGCGGGGCAAGAGGGCTTGGGCTCCCTCTTGCCCCGATCGTGTCGGGGAGTCGGGGGGCAAGAGGGCTTGGGCTCCCTCTTGCCCCGATCGTGTCGGGGAGTCGGGGGGGGGGCAAGAGGGCTTGGGCTCCCTCTTGCCCCGATCGTGTCGGGGAGTCGGGGGGGCAAGAGGGCTTGAGCTCCCTCTTGCCCCGATCGTGTCGGGGGTGCCAGGGACCACACGGAGTCACCCACCGTACCACCCGATTCGGGTAAGCGCAGGTATCGGTGGGTGGCTTATTTGCGGGGGGGTGCCTTATTTTACATTTTTTTCTAAAAAGGGGGGGCTGTCTTATTTGATGGCCCTGCCTTATCATCGGGGAAACACGGTAGAAAAAAAAAAAAAATGAACAGTTAAGTCCCAGTTTTTGCCGCTGAGACTCTGCCCTCTCTCACTGTAAAATTAGACTCTACTTAGTCTGTCTTTAAATTTAAAAAATGTGTGTTGTTTTAAAAAACAATTATGTTTTTAGATGTATCTAAATAAAAATAATAACCAAAAATTTATCTTTTTTTATGTCATCTTAGCATATTTTATGCTGCAGAACGAATTATTTTTTTTTACATGTATTCTTATGGGAAAACGCGTTTCACATAACGAACGTTTCGCATAACAAACTTGCTCCTGGAACCAATTAAGTTCGTTGTGTGAGGCACCACTGTAGTTTGAAACTAAGCAAAACTTACCTGGGACATGGACTGAGCACTTGGGGTTTTTGCCAGACTAGGCTGGTAGGAGAAACTTAAGGGACTGCCATGCTACAAAGGAAATTGGTGGTGGATGCCTGAAATGTGCTCCTGAGAGAGGTGGTGGAGTTCAAAAAAGCGTGGGATGAACACAGAGGATCTAGAATCAGAAAATAATAGAAGAAAATCAGAAAATATTGAAGAACTAAGGCCAGTACTTGGCAGACTTGCACAGTCTATGTCTTTATATGGCCGTTTGGTGGAGGATGGGCTGGGGAGGGCTTCAATGGCTGGGAGGGTGTAGATCAGTAGTGCCCAATACGTCGATCACGATCGACAGGTCGCTCGCTCAGGCGACCCCAGTCGATCGCAGAGCGGGTTCCCTTCTTCCCTTCTCTTTTTTCCCCTCCTGACTGGCCCGCCTCTTGAAGAACGCCAGCCAATCAGAGTGCTGGCAGGGCGGGGTGAAGGTCAGTGGCGTAGCAGTGTTCTCCCTAGGGCCTTTTAGCTGGGCGGTCCTCATCCGCTCCTGAATTCTGCTGCTTGGAGAACTTATGCTCCGGGGGCTAACGTGTGCTTGTACCAGCTTCCCTTCTCTTCCCTCTGAAACGGGAAGTTATGTCGGGGGGGGAGAGAAGGGAAGCTGGCACGCACATGTTAGAGCCACGTTCGCGGGCTAAAGCGGGAGACAGGTCAGTGAAGCTTGCGATTTGCTCTTCTTTGCTCTTCCTGCCTACTTTCTGTTTCCTCAAAGGCAGCATTTCTCCCAATAGGTCGATCTTGGGCCAGCGGAATTTCCTCTCCAACGGCAGAATTGACGTCGGGGAGAGGAATGCTGGTCGGCCCGAAGCAGGGAGAGCTTGGCCGGCGGCGGGCGGCTTTGGGAGCCTGTTATCCGATGGCAGCGGCAGTGGCAGTGGCTTGGGGGAGGGCAGGGAGGGAGAAAGAGGGCAGGCAGGGAGACAGAATGAAAGAAGAGAAACAGAAAAAAAGAAAGGGGGCATGAAGAGAGAAAGAAAGAGAGGGCAGGGAGAGAGGAAGAAAACGTTGGGGGGGGAATGAGGTCAGGAGGAGAGGAAGCATAAAGGCTAAAAGAAGGGAAGAAAGATTGGATGCACAGTCAGAAGAAGAAAGTGCAACCAGAGATTCATGAAATCGCCAGACAAGGTAGGAAAAAGGATTTTATTTTAAATTTAGTGATCAAAATGTATCTGAATTTATATCTGCTATCTATATTTTACACTATGGTCCCCTTTTACTAAATCGCAAGAGGTTTTTAGCGCAGGGAGCCTATGAGCGTTGAGAGCAGCATTGGGCATTCAGCGCAGCTCCCTGCGCTAAAAACTGCTATAGTGGTTTAGTAAAAAGGGTGGGAGTATTTGTCTGTTTTTGTATGGTTGTTAGTGAGGTGACAGTGCATAGAGTCATCTGCTTTGACCTCTTTGAAAAACCCTGGAATAGGAATGATGATTAACATTTTCTATGCGTACAGTGTGCTTTGTGTTTTTTAAAAATTTTATTGTTGGTAGATCATTTTGACTTGGTCATTTTAAAAGTAGCTCGCAAGCCCAAAAAGTGTGGGCACCCCTAGTGTAGATGGACTGGAGTGAGCTTTGACAGAGACTTCAGTAGTTGGAACCTAAGAACAGTACTGGGCAGAGCTTTGGATTCTTGCCCAGAAATAGCTAAGAAGAAGAACCCTCCCCCAACAAATTTTTAGATTGAATCAGGTTGGGCAGATTAGATGGACCATTCGGGTCTTTATCTGCCGTCATCTACTATGAATTGGTGTTAAAATGATATGGTTGGACATGAGTAAGCTCAGTATTGAACAGTGAAAAATATCAAATAAAGACTGGAATTTGTTTCACACTATTTTTTTCTTGAGTTTCCAATTTCTTGAATGACATTCTGACATACTAGAAGCAGGGGCATTGGGAAGCCTAGAGCAGCTTACCTGTAGGGCCTTCCCTTTTCCAGGGGAAGACACGCCATCGGCCAGTAAAGTTATTGTGCCTTGACAAGTGGTATCAGAAGTGCTGGATTTTTTTGGGCAATCCCTTCAGGAGCACTGAGATACTACAAGCAAAAATATTTATTTTTTGAATTTTGACCTTTTTGCTGGTGGAAAACTATGGAAATTGGTTTGGTGTAACCTTGAATCTGTCAGAGTGGACTTTGTGACAGAGGATCAGCACACATACCGCAACCGGAATACCACAGAAGTTCATGGAGGATCACAGTGGACATCACAGCGACTGATCTAGAGTGGTCGGACTGGATCAGCACTGGAAGGGTCGTGCACCCTGTAAGAAAGAGCACAGCTGCGCAGACTCACCAGTACCATGGTAAGAACGCTAGGCTGAGGGGACTGGTGAGGGCAGTAAAAGGTAGTTTGCGAAACCCATAAGATACCGCACTTGGTTCTTGTTTGTTGTCCTTCCTCAGGTCAGTGTGATGGAGCCATCAATGTTAGCAGTTATAGCCAGAGAGCGGCAGCGGCAAAACGAGGACTTACTCAAAGTTCTGGAAACCAGTCAAGAGATATGGAAGTCCAGACAGGAGACAAACCGTCAACAACATGACAAACTGATTTTGGCCATGGGGGAGTTTTCCGGAATGCTTCCTGATTTGATCGACAGATTGGCTATTAGTTGAAGCAGTTCAGCTATAACCAGTTTCAGTTCCTTGATTACCCTCGGATGCATGCCATCCAGTCCCGTGTATTTATCATTTTTAAGCCTATCAATCTGCCTGCATACCTCTTCTAGATCCGTCAACCCTGTCAGTTTCCCATCTTCGTTTCCTGCGTATATCCTGTCGGCTTCCAATATGTTGGGTATATCCTCTTCGGTAAATCTAGATGCAAAAAAATGTGATCAGTTTATCGGCAATGGCTTTGTCCTCCTTTTTCACTCCCTTTTTTCCACGGTCATCCAACAGCCCCACTGCTTCCTTCACGGGTCGTTTCTCCTTAATATATTGAAAGAACCGCTTGAAGTTTTTTGCCTCCTTGGCTATTTTTTCCTCGGAGTCTCTTTTGGCCCATCTTACCACCTTATGGCACCTGCTTTGATGTTGTTTGTGCTTTTTTCAGTTTTCATCCGTTTTTGACCTTTTCCATTCCTAAAATGAAGTCTTCTTGTCTCTGATCGCTTCCTTCACCCCTACAGTAAGCCATGCCGGTTCCTTGTTCTTTTTCCTCTTAGATCCCTTGTTGATACGTGGCATATATAGATTTTGTACCTCGGTGACTGTGTCCTTAAAAAGGGACCATGCTTGCTCTAACATTTTTACAGTGCTTATCTTCTTCTTAACCTTCTTCCCCACCATCCCTTTGTAATTCTCTTTTTGAAAGTTCAGTGCCGTGGTCGTCATTCTGGATCGATGTTATGCCCCTGTGACCAGGTTGAAGCGGATCATATTGTGATCACTGCTTCCCAGCGTCTCTTCTACTTCTACACCTTGCGTCGGTCCTGATAGTCCATTTAGAATTAAGTCCAAAATTGCATTTCCTCTCGTATTTTCCTTGACAAGTTGTTCCAGGAAGCAATCACCTACAGCTCCAGGAACTTGGTTCCCTACTGCAGCCGGGGGTGCCTAGGTTCCAGTCTATCCCTGGATAATTGAAGTCACCCATGATAACTGCATTGCCTCCCTTGCAGTTATGTTTAATCTTGTCCGTCATTTCCCCATCAGTTTCTTTGGATTGCCCTGGGGGTCGGTAGTAGATGCCGATCTTCGTTTCCGTTCCATTTGTTCCTGGAATTTTGGCCCATAGAGACTCTGCCTTATTTTTCATTTCCAGCATGTTCTCTCCGGTAGACTCAATTCCCTCTGATGTATAGGGCAATATTCCCACCTTTTTGACCTACTCTGTCTCTGCGGTATAGCTTGTATCCCGGTAGCACCTTGTCCCAGACGTTGTCCTCATTCCACCATGTTTCTGTGATGCCGATGATGTCAAGGTTATCTTTTTGTGCCATAGCTTCCAATTCCCCCATCTTATTCCTTAGGCTCCTTGCGTTCGTGTACATACACTTGAGTTTGCGGCATGTTACTTTCTTGCATTTCCTTCCCTCTTGTGTCCCTTTTGATCCATCAGGATTTTTGTCTTGCCTATGATCCAGTGAGTCTTCCCTGCAATCTTTCTGCATGGTATCCTCCAGGTATACCATTTCCTGAACCATTGACTCTTGGTCGACTGTCAGCTTTCCCCTTCTTCCTAGTTTAAAAACTTCTCAATTTCTCGCTTGATGTTGCTTGCAAGTAGCCTCGTTCCATCTCCGCTGAGGTGGAGTCCATCCTTCCTGTATAGCTTGCTCTTCCCCCAGAACATTGTCCAGTTGCACACAGAGTGGAATCCTTCTTCCTCACACAAGCGCCTCATCCATGCTGATTGCAGCTCCGTCTGCCTCTTCTTGTCAGCCCTGGGTATCGGCAGGATCTCTAACGCTACCCTCAGTGTTCTGGTCTTCAGCTTCCCTCCTAGGATCCAGAACTGGTTCTTCAGTGCTTCCCTGCTGTAGTTTCTGTTGCTCATTTTGTTTGTCCCTACGTGGATCACCACGTGGATCTTCCTCTTCCAAGCTGTCGATGACCCTGTCAGTGCGGCTCACTATATCTTCTACCTTGGCTCCAGGTAGACAGGTCATCAGCCGATCCTGTCTTCCTCCTGCTATTTGGCTGTTGACTTGTCTGATGATGGAGTCCCCCCCAACGATTGCTGTCCTCTCTATCTTCTCTTGTCTCTCTAGCCACAGGTCCGTAACCCTGGAGTATGTTCATCTCTCTAGCCATAGGTCCTTGTCCTCTGTGCACTTCCATCTTCTCTCATCCTGGCATTTTCTTCCTGCAGACTAGTCTTCCTGGGCCGAGCCTTGAGGCAATCTGTTAAAACTAGGGACATTCCTTGGTTGCTTCAGGAGGTTTTGTTGATACGTGGCATATATAGATTTTGTACCTCGGTGACTGTGTCCTTAAAAAGGGACCATGCTTGCTCTAACATTTTTACAGTGCTTATCTTCTTCTTAACCTTCTTCCCCACCATCCCTTTGTAATTCTCTTTTTGAAAGTTCAGTGCCGTGGTCGTCATTCTGGATCGATGTTATGCCCCTGTGACCAGGTTGAAGCGGATCATATTGTGATCACTGCTTCCCAGCGTCTCTTCTACTTCTACACCTTGCGTCGGTCCTGATAGTCCATTTAGAATTAAGTCCAAAATTGCATTTCCTCTCGTATTTTCCTTGACAAGTTGTTCCAGGAAGCAATCACCTACAGCTCCAGGAACTTGGTTCCCTACTGCAGCCGGGGGTGCCTAGGTTCCAGTCTATCCCTGGATAATTGAAGTCACCCATGATAACTGCATTGCCTCCCTTGCAGTTATGTTTAATCTTGTCCGTCATTTCCCCATCAGTTTCTTTGGATTGCCCTGGGGGTCGGTAGTAGATGCCGATCTTCGTTTCCGTTCCATTTGTTCCTGGAATTTTGGCCCATAGAGACTCTGCCTTATTTTTCATTTCCAGCATGTTCTCTCCGGTAGACTCAATTCCCTCTGATGTATAGGGCAATATTCCCACCTTTTTGACCTACTCTGTCTCTGCGGTATAGCTTGTATCCCGGTAGCACCTTGTCCCAGACGTTGTCCTCATTCCACCATGTTTCTGTGATGCCGATGATGTCAAGGTTATCTTTTTGTGCCATAGCTTCCAATTCCCCCATCTTATTCCTTAGGCTCCTTGCGTTCGTGTACATACACTTGAGTTTGCGGCATGTTACTTTCTTGCATTTCCTTCCCTCTTGTGTCCCTTTTGATCCATCAGGATTTTTGTCTTGCCTATGATCCAGTGAGTCTTCCCTGCAATCTTTCTGCATGGTATCCTCCAGGTATACCATTTCCTGAACCATTGACTCTTGGTCGACTGTCAGCTTTCCCCTTCTTCCTAGTTTAAAAACTTCTCAATTTCTCGCTTGATGTTGCTTGCAAGTAGCCTCGTTCCATCTCCGCTGAGGTGGAGTCCATCCTTCCTGTATAGCTTGCTCTTCCCCCAGAACATTGTCCAGTTGCACACAGAGTGGAATCCTTCTTCCTCACACAAGCGCCTCATCCATGCTGATTGCAGCTCCGTCTGCCTCTTCTTGTCAGCCCTGGGTATCGGCAGGATCTCTAACGCTACCCTCAGTGTTCTGGTCTTCAGCTTCCCTCCTAGGATCCAGAACTGGTTCTTCAGTGCTTCCCTGCTGTAGTTTCTGTTGCTCATTTTGTTTGTCCCTACGTGGATCACCACGTGGATCTTCCTCTTCCAAGCTGTCGATGACCCTGTCAGTGCGGCTCACTATATCTTCTACCTTGGCTCCAGGTAGACAGGTCATCAGCCGATCCTGTCTTCCTCCTGCTATTTGGCTGTTGACTTGTCTGATGATGGAGTCCCCCCCAACGATTGCTGTCCTCTCTATCTTCTCTTGTCTCTCTAGCCACAGGTCCGTAACCCTGGAGTATGTTCATCTCTCTAGCCATAGGTCCTTGTCCTCTGTGCACTTCCATCTTCTCTCATCCTGGCATTTTCTTCCTGCAGACTAGTCTTCCTGGGCCGAGCCTTGAGGCAATCTGTTAAAACTAGGGACATTCCTTGGTTGCTTCAGGAGGTTTTGGAGACTTTCCCCACTTTTCTGGCAGAGCAAAAGGCAGATCCTATCCTGAGCGAAGACCTGGAACAGGTAGGGGCGCCCAGGAGGGAGGCTGGTGGTTTCAAGTAAAAAGAGGGCTATTATACAGAGAAAGTCAGGAAGTACAGCAGGGAGGTGAATAGACTGCAGCTTGTGGTATCCCAGGGGTTTAGAGCGGTGGTGATGAGAGTGGCTGATGATCACCCTCTGTCGGGACATAAGGGGGCTAAAGCTGCCTGGGAGCAGGTGGAAAAATGTTTCTTCTGGCAAGGAGCATGGCAGGAGGTATTAGGCTTTTACCGTTTGTGCCCTGTGTGCCAGAAACTTTCCTTAGCAAAGAATACTAGGGTCCCTCTTATTCTGATTCCCATAGTGGAGGAGCCGTTGGTATGTATTGCCATGGATATAGTGGGACCCCTGGAAAAACTCCAAGAGGGAATAATTTCATCTTAGTGGTGATGGATGTTGCCACTAGATTTCCATAGGAAGGCAACGTCATCTACTATTATGAGAGAACTTTTGGGTATCTTTTGTATAGTGGGGTTCCCTAGGGAAGTTTGACCAACCAGGCGAGTAACTTCATTCGGGTGAGATGAGAGATTTCTGGGAAGGGTCTGGCATATGCCATATTAAGACTTCTGCTTATCACCCACAGGCTAATGACATGGTAGAACGGTTCAACCAGACACTGAAACAGATGCTGGTACTGGGCGACTAAAGAAACCTGACGGCAACTTTACATATTCGGACGCAGACAAAGCAGAACTACTCAATAACTACTTCTGCTCAGTCTTCACCTACAAAGCACCAGGATCCAGTCCTCAGCCACAGACAAAGGGGAGTTTGGTGGACCCCTTTAGGGACATGGTATTTACTGCGAGCAAAATTTACCATGAGTTATCAAAATTAAAAGTAAACAAAGCTATGGGCCCGGACAATCTACACCCTAGAGTATTTCGTGAATTAAGTGATGTCCTGGCAGAGCCATTAGCTGTGCTCTTCAATCTTTCCTTAAGCAAAGGAAAAGTTACCCTGGACTGGAAAAATGCCAACGTTATCCCGCTCCACAAAAAGGGATGCAGGTCAGAGGCTGAAAATTATAGACCGGTGAGTCTTGCATCAATAGTGAGTAAACTCATGGAAAAGTTGATCAAGAACAGATTGGACACATTTCTGGATGATGAAAGATTAAGGGATCCACACCAGCACAGCTTTACAAAGGGAAGGTCTTGTCAATCAAATCTGTTAAGCTTCCTTGACTGGGTAATGAAACAACTGGATGGGGGTGAGTCCCTGGACATCGTGTATTTGGACTTTTAGCAAGGCTTTTGATAGTGTCCCACACCGTAGGTTATTGAGCAAGATGAACACGCTAGGACTAGGAGAAACACTGACAGAATGAGTGAAAGACTGGCTTAGCGCCAGACTTCAAAGGGTAATAGTAAACGGTATTCCCTCGAAAACATCGAGAGTGACCAGTGGAGTGCCACAGGGCTCGGTGTTGGGCCTGATGCTGTTTAATATCTTCGTAAGGAATCTGACTCAGGGACTTCGTGACAAAATTACATTATTTGCCGATGACGCCAAACTTTGCAATGTTGTGGGCAGGGCAACAGAACCTGGCAGCGCGATCAGTCCCAACATTATGGAGCAGGACCTACTTCGGCTGGAACAATGGTCCAGTACTTGGCAACTAAACTTTAATGCCAAAAAATGTAAAGTAATGCATCTTGGAAGCAGCAATCCATGCAGAACATACACCTTGAACGGTGAAAACTTGACAAGAACTATTGCAGAAAGGGACTTAGGAGTACTTATCCGGGACGATATGAAAGCTGCAAATCAAGTGGAGAAAGCTTCAGCAAAAGCTAGACAAATGATGGGTTGCATCAGAAGGAGCTTTATCAGCTGAAAGCCTGAAGTCATACTGCCATTGGAGTACTGTGTCCAGTTCTGGAGGCCACATTATTGGAAAGATGTGAAGAGACTGGAGTCGATCCAGAGAATGGCCACTAGGATGGTCTCGGGACTTAGGGATCTCCTTTATGAGGAACGTCTGACCAGACTGCGCCTATATTCTCTCAAGGAGCGCAAAGAAAGGGGGGGAGACATGATAGAAACATTTAAATACATCACGGGCCGCATTGAAGTGGAGGAGGAAATGTTTTTTCTTAAGAGTCTCACGGCAACATGAGGGCATCCGCTAAAACTTAAAGGGGGAAGATTTCATGGGGACACCAGGAAATACTTCTTCACCGAAAGGGTGATTGATCGATGGAATGGTCTTCCACGCCAGGTGGTCGAGGCCACTAATGTGCTCAACTTCAAGAGACGTTGGGACAAACAAGTAGGGTTGCTACAGAGTCATGCTTAAAAAACGGACTCATGGGAGAGGCAAATTTGCTGAGGGAGGGTTCTTGAGTGGGCAGACTTGTTGGGCCACTGGCCCTTTTCTGCCGTCATACTCTATGTTTCTATGCTTAAAAAGGGGGTAGGGGACGTTCCTAAGGATTGGGACTTCTTCATACCATTTGCCCTATTTGCAGCAAGGAAGAAGGTGCAAGACTTCCTGGGGGTGAGTCCCTATGAAATGTTGTTTGGACAACCACCCAGAGGGTTGCTGGATATGCTGAGGGAATCAGGGAGCAGTATAATTACCTATCTGGCCCAATTGAAGCAGGGATTGGATCGGGCAATGCAGATAGGTAAGGATCACAAGGAATGGAGCCAGCAGCACTAAAAGACCTATTATGATAGAGGAACTAAGATTCATCAGCTGCAGGTAGGAGATTGGGTCTTAGTGTTGGTCCCCTCTGATCCTCACAAATTTCTAGCTCAGTGGAAAGGGCCACGCACTGTTGTTGGAAAAAGTGGGAGTAGATTATCGGGTGAAGGATCATAAAAACAGGATTCAGACATACCACGTTAATCTACTTAAACCCTGGAGGGACCGGAAGATGCCTTGGTGTCCCAGAAATGGTAGGAGGATGATCTGGGTCCCCAAGTGGCAGATTTGGCCACTGAGGAACAAGTTAATATAGGTACTGAACTGTCCGAGGAACAAGCCCATCAGGTACAGGATATGATTGACCAGTTTAGGGATGTATTCTCCATCATGCCAGGAAGAACAGAGAGTGTTCCCTCTAAGCGGGCGGGTGTTGTGAGCAAACTTTTTTCACCGTGAGCCAAAAATATCGGGCGCCAGCAAGTTATGAGCCAACTCGCCCGATTCTCCTCTCGCCGCCCTGCCATCTGCCGTACGCCTCTTCCGATCGTGCGCTGTGACGAGAAACGTGTGCGCTGCGATGTAATATTTTGTGCGCCAGCGCACGCCAGCGCAGCTTAGCGGGAACACTGGTTCAAATGGTTTTATTTATTTCCCCAAATTTATTTTTGTTATACGCATTGAAAATATTTGATATTGCGTTTAAATCAAAATCTCAATAAACTTGAAACGAGTGCCCGTGAGATTGTGGGAGGGTTAAATACTCAAAACTTAGAAGTTTTTGCTACGCCAGCTTTCTGGTATCTTTACATACAGTGGCGTACCTAGCATATGTAACATCCGGGGCCCATCATTTTTTGGCACCCCCCCCCCATCTGTAAGAAAAACATGATTTTTAGTAACAAACCACACGTCACACATGAGTACCTAGGAAAAGGCAGCATCTTACATATTGCAGTGAGCAGTACATCAATACACCCATTGTAAAACTAAACAAGCCAGACCAGCACAGATCAATCCTACACCGTCAATCCTAACAGAAAACCATGTCTTTCGAACACACAGAACACAGAAAACACCTTCGCCTAGTAAGGAATATGTAATCACAAACTAACCCCTCCCTCTTTTACAAAACTGTAGTGTGGATTTTAGCTACGGAGGTAACAGCTCTGATGCTCATAAAATTCTGAGCATCAGAGCTGCTACCACCAAGGCTGGTGCTAAAAACGCTTCACAGTTTTGTAAAAGGGGGGATAAAATAAAAATACATAGACAAAGGTTAAATTGAACCAGCAAGAAGCTGGACTCTGCATACAATGCTTCACAGAAACAGTGACACATGTCTCCTAAAGCAATAAATAAATAGAAATTTTTTTCTACCTTTGTCTTCTGTGGTTTCTCCTTTCCTCATCTTCTTGTAACTCTCTTCCTTCCATCCACTGTCTGCCGTCTCTCTTCCCCTATATGGCATCTTCTCTCCTTCTATGCCCCTTCTAGAAACTGTATGCCTCCCCCTTCCATCTCTCCTTTCACCCCATTGGTCTGGCATCTCTCTCCTCGCCTTCCCTCTCCCACACCTCTCCTCATAGTCTGGTATCTCCCCTTCCCTGATTCTCTGGCATCTCTCTCCTTTCCTTTTCTTCCATCTTTCGCTCCCCCTCCATGCTCTCACATCTCCCCCTTCCTTTTCCCTTAGACTGGCATACCTTCCTCCTACGCTCCAAGCCCTGGCATCTCCTTTAATTCCCTCCCTCATCTTCCTTCTCCCTCCAGCTGGGTACCGCAACACTCTTCCCTGCAGCTCTGCACTTCCCCACAATTGCCATGCTTCGGTTCCTCTTCTTCCTTCCTTCCTCCCCCCCCCCCCCGCGGGACCCTGCGGCACCATCAACTCTTACTCCCTCTAATGTCGGCCCTGCAGCTCCAGACTTCCTCGCACCTTCTCCCCTCCCCCTTTGGATCGCTATTATTTTAAATGTTATAGCCGCGGAGCTGTATCCATCAGTGGAGATGTCTAACCTCGGCCTGCCCCGGAACTCTTACTGCAACAGTGACTTCCTGTTCCTGCCTAGACGGGCGGCTGCTGCAGTAAGAGTTCCGGGGCAGGCCGAGGTTAGACATCTCCACTGATGGATACAGCTCCGCGGCTATAACATTTAAAATAATAGCGATCCAAAGGGGGAGGGGAGAAGGTGCGAGGAAGTCTGGAGCTGCAGGGCCGACATTAGAGGGAGTAAGAGTTGATGGTGCCGCAGGGTCCCACGGGGGGGGAGGAAGGAAGGAAGAAGAGGAACCGAAGCATGGCAATTGTGGGGAAGTGCAATCCCCCCAATGCGTCCCCTTACCTTACCGACGCGTGTGTGCGCTGTGAAGAGAAACTTTGCGCTGCGATGTAATATTTTGTGCGTGAGCGCAGGCCAACGCAGCTTAGCGGGAACACTGGTTACTACCCCAGGGAAAATTGTGTGGGACATATTACCTTTAGGTTGGTGGAAAGGAAGAAGGCTCTAGTTAAGGAATTGGTTCAGCAAATGTTAAAACTAGGGGTCATAGAGCCATCCCAAAGCCCTTGGTGTAGTCCCATCATCATAGTGCCAAAAGACGATGGGACCCCAAGATTCTGTATTGATTTTAGGCAGCTCAATGAGATTTCACAATTTAATGCCTTCCCAATGCCCCGGGTGGATGAGCTATAGACCGGTTTCTCACAACGCTGGACCTTACTAAAAGATACTGGCAAACATGGCTCACTGTAGAGGCCAGACCCAAAACGGCATTCAGTACACCCCAGGGTTAATTTCAATTCAGGCATATGCCTTTTGGCTTATACAGGGCAGCGGCTTCATGTTAGCACATGGTCCAGGAAGTGTTGAGGGACCACCGTGACTATGCCGAAGCATACATTGATGATACTATGATACATTCAAGTTCCTGGGGACAACATCTGAAACAAGTAGCAGCAGTGTTGAGATCCCTTAGAGGGGCAGGCCTAACAGTTAACCCCAAGAAATGTTTTGTAGGCTAAAGGGAAGTTAGATATTTGGGGTATATCATGGGGAGAGGACAAGGGCTCATTGGGTATTATAGGAGGTTTATTCAGTACTTCTCTTCAAAGGTGGCCCCTTTGACAGACATATTAAAAAAGACGGGTCCAGATCCCTTGCAGTGGGGAGCAGACAGTGAATGGGTTTTTGAAATATTAAAGAATAGCCTATGTGAGCAGCCGGTCCTCAGAGCTTTGGATTTTTCTAAACCCCTTGTTCTCCAAACTGATGCCTCAGGCAGGGATTTAGGGGCTATCATGAGTCAGGAGAGTGAAGGGATGGAACAACCAGTCATGTTCCTTAGTCACAAGTTGCACCCTAATGAAAAAAACTACGCCACAGTGGAACAAGAATGTTTGGCAATCAAGTGGGCAATTCAGACATTAGAGTATTATCTTCAAGAGAGGGAATTTACCATGGTCACTGACCATGCTGCCTTAAAATGGCTTAACACTATGCGCAACAATAATACACGCCTCACACAGTGGTATTTGGATTTACAATTTTTCAATTTTCGAGTAGTACACCATCTGGGTAAGCTTAACCCTAATGTTGACATCATTTCTAGAGTACCTGAAAATACGGGACTCCCTCAAAGTTTTCAGGATAGTCATCCTTTAAGTGGGGAGGATTGTGACAAACTCACAGCCAGCTCTGACTTTGTCCCAGGGATTAGTGAAAGTAAAGCACGGTCCCTGGTCAGAAGAGCTGACCAAATTAAATGTAAAAAATTAGAATGGGCTGACTACCCCTCAGACTCTGAGACAGAATGTGAAAAGCACAAACATAATGCCACTCAGCATGAAGTGCCATACCGGTTTAAAAGTATTAGAAAATCTGCCAAGGGGGTTTGTTTTGTTTTTTTTTAAATATATTTTATTGAGCAAAGCAAGAAAAAACACAGAACACAACAAAAGGCAGCCATGCCAAAAGAGCAATAATACACCACGGCAAACCCTAAGTACAAAGCATCAACAAAGAATACAACAGTCACACAGTGCCACAAAGAATCAAATGCTCAGAAATGATTTTACAAATATCACCCCAAAGATACCCAACATCCCCACCCAGCTCCCCCTCCCACGTGGATGGCACAACAAGAAGAAAGATGTCAGAGAAACACAGGTATGGAAAACACAGGTATGTATATGTATGAGTGAGTGAGGAAACAAGCAACAAGCGCCAGAGAGCAGAAAAGAAAGAGGTGCAGTTCCCCATATCCTATGAGTTAAGCAGTAAACTCCTAGAACGATGCGGTAAAGCCATCCAATAAGCCTCCCAAATCTCCTGAAAACGATCCCAACTACGGGGAACCCTACTGGACACAGCCCGGCGCTCCAGCAAGGCCAATTCAAAGAGTGAACGTTGCCATTGTACCACCGTTGGGATAGCCTGCTCCTGCCAGCACACCAAAATCGCCCGTTTGGCCAGTAAGAAGGCTTTCTGTACAAACGATACCCTCCGGACATAGATCCCATCCCATCCAGAACATAAAAAAGAACAATCAAAGGAGAACAAGCTGGCAAATTCGGCACGAAAGAGCGAAGATAAGATCAAACCTGAGACCAGAACCGCTGTATACGGGAGCAGGTCCAAAACGTGGCTCCAGGAGAGGCACACTTAGAGCAAGTATCCCTGTCAGTGAAACCCGCTCGAAAAGCTCGGACTGGTGAAATGAAAGCTCTATGCAAGAGCTCAGCTTAGGGGCCACCGGTTCCCATAAAGCCAGACACCTACCCAAGCGATCAGCACTGTGAGCTGACACCCCTAATGCGTCTAGGCCAGAGATATAATGACGCACCTGAAAGTACCCGAACATATCAACCACGTCGAGGTCGTATAAGGACTGAAGTTCCGAGGGGGTAAGCAGGCACCCCTGCTCATGTAGAAGGTCCCCCACTCTTTTAATGCCCCGGGTATGCCAAATACTAAAAGTGCGAGTCTCCGAACCCGGAGTAAAGTCCAGATTTCCTACCAAGGGAAGAAACGGTGTCTAACTAAAGTTCAAAGAAAACTTCCTACACAAGAGTTTCCATCCCCAGCGCATATAGGCCCAGACAACATGAGTCTGTATAGGCAGGGGCAAGCGGATAGAAGGAGCATGAAGAACATACAACCCCGCCACCGGTCCCAACAAATCCTTTTCTAGTGGATAATTTAGGGCAACCGAACTTTCAAGACACCAATCACGGAGAACCCTCAGCCCACAGGCCAAATTATAGAGCTGAAGGTCAAGCAGACCAAATCCACCCATAGAGAGAGGTAACAATAACACATGAAGTGGTAGGCGAGGCCTTCTGCCACCCCACAGAAAGGTCCGCAACGCTTTATATAAAACATCCAAATCCCTACGTTACAGCCATAAGGGTAAGGTCTGTAGAAGATATAACCATCGAGGCACCAGCATCATATTATACAAATAGATACGCCCGGACAAAGAGAGAGGGAGTGCACCCCAGAGACGTAGGAGCTCAACCGTTTTTTAAATTAAGGGCCCCACATTAGCCTCATACAACTGATTCAGAGCGGAAGGTACATAGACCCCTAAATATTTAACCTGGAAAGGTGTCGCTCTCAGTGGAAAAAGAGGCCACACCACATCAATATCAAGATGTAAAGCCTCCGATTTAGAGACATTAAGCTTCAATCCAGAGAGCTCCCCAAAACTATGAAAGAGATCCAATAAAGGACCTAGAGCATTCTTCGGGTCCGTAAGAATAACCATAATGTCGTCAGCAAAAGCCATGCAGCGGATCAACGAGCCGCCCACCCCCCTGAGAGATCCGGATGATGCCAAGCCGGATCAATAAAGGCTCCAAAAACAAGATGTATAAAAGTGGGGACAACGGGCAACCCTGCCTAGTCCCCCTCTCCAGTCGAAATACTGAGGAGGGACAGCCATTAACTAGCACCGCTGCCGCCGGGTTGGAATACAAGGTTCATAAGGCCTGCAGGAAGAACCCCGAGATCCCATATCTAGCCAATAACGGAAAAAGAAAGGCCCATTCGACCCGATCAAATGCCTTCTCCGAGTCAAAACTCTAATGGCCAGAGAAGGAATTTGATGGTAATCACAATGTGCCATGGCCAACAAAAGTTTGCGTACATTATGACCCGCCTGCCTGCCCGGCACAAAACCGACCTGATCCTCCTGTATCAAGGGCAAATAAGGAGCCAGGCGGTCCGCTAACAATTTGGCCAATAGTTTTAAGTCCACATTAATAAGGGAAATAGGGCGGTAGGATTCAACCAGGCTATGGTCTTTCCCGGCTTAGGCAGAACTGTAATAAGAGCCTGATTTGCCAGCTCGGGAAAGGCTATGTTCAATGGCCTGATTAAAATAGCGACAAAGCGGGTCCACAATGTAGCCACTAAGAAGCCTGAAAAATTCACCACTGAACTCATCAGGTCCCGGAGATTTACCCAGGAGAAGCCTCTTCACAACACCTAGAACCTCTTCCCGAGAAATAGGGAAGTTCAAAACCTCACTAGCGGCATCCGGCAAGATGGGTAATGCCAGAGAGTCGAGGAAGTCCTCAATCAACTGAGTCTTATCCACGACCTCTGCCGTGTAAAGTGTTTGGTAATATTGAACAAAAAGGGCCTCCAGCTGCGATTGCTGTCCCGGAGCAGAGCGCAGTGAAGAGATCAAAGTAGGACCTTTCCACCCCTTAGTCAAATTGGCAAGCATTCTACCAGGCCTATTACCAAACCTATGAAATTTATATTTGGAATAAAATAAAGAATTACGCACCCGCTCATGCAATAAGGTATTGAAAGCCGTCTGGGCAGTATAGAAGTCATGCCGATGTTGTGTGGTGGGAGAACGAATAAACAACTGATGGCTGAGTTTAACCCTCTTTTCCAAATCCAAAATCTTAGAAGCTAAAATCTTACGCTTACGGGAGCTATATTCTATAATGGCCCCCCGCAACACCGCCTTAGCTGTACTCCAAAAAAGGTCCCCATCCTCCACATGCTCCCCATTGAATGAAACAAAATCTTTCCAGGACTTGATCAGAAAGGAGGAAAAATTGGGGTCATGATAAAGAGCTGCAGGAAATCTCCATCTATATCCACCACCCCGATTCCCCCCTCCCCCCAGCAGTAGGTCAAGCCATATCGGAGCATGGTCCAAAATAGCCAAGGCCCCAATAGACGCCCCAGAGACACAGTGAAAAGAAGAACGGGAAAGGAGAGTATAGTCAATCCTAGCAGATGTGTGATGTACCTTAGAAATATGAGTGTAATCATGGTCCCCAGGATGCAGAGTACGACACACATCCACCAGATCCAGGGTCTGTATAAAAGACTGCAGTCCATTATCAGATCTAGGGGAAGTGCGTGTAGACCCCCCAGAACAATCCAGACTGGAGTCAAGTACAGAGTTAAAGTCCCCCAAAAGAACCAGGGGAGCAGAGAACTGAGATTGTAAAGGGAGAAGAGTACCCAAAAGCCTTTTGAAATAGGAACGCTGTGCCACATTAGGAGCATAGACAGAAGCTAGGAGTACCCGCTGTTGATGGAGCATACCCTGAACCAGCACATAGCGTCCCTCTGGGTCAGAAATGACCTTAGTCATAGTAAAAGATACAGACTTATGAATAAGAAGAGCCACCCCTGCCTTAGCTTTGGATGAGGAGGCATGATAACACTGACCAACCCACGAATGCTTCAGTTTAGCATGCTCAAGCGCAGAGAGTTTAGTCTCCTGTAAACCAGCAATGTCTGCCTGATGACGGGCCAGACACTGAAGGATCTTTGCTCGTTTAACTGGGGAATTTATCCCGGAAACATTCCATGAGACACAGCGAAGTCCCCTCTTAGCTCTCACGGGCCCCTACGGAAAGTATTAGCAAGAAGAATAAACAAAAACTGCTGCCAGGGCGCCCAGCCCTCACCCCAACAGACACACCTCAAACACTCACTCACCCAAGAATCAAACACATCCACATCCCCCCCAGACCCCTACCCCCAACCTTCCCAACCTCCCCCACCCATCCCCCCCTTGAGTCAAATCACCATCCACTATACCAAACAGATCGAGGGTGCCCCCATGCCAATAGCTCCCCCTCCCCCCCACATATGCAAACCCGGCATACCAGGAACCAAATAAAACAGAACAGTGAAAAAAACAGAAACAGAACAGCAAATGTACAGGGTAACTGTGGGCAGACCTATGTTCCATGTCCAGGAATGCCCAGGCTATGAAGATGCCAGCCTCGTGTCCCCTACAAGTCTCCAGTCCCCCCTATGCCACCCGTGGAACAGAAACTCCCAAGCAGTAGGAGGGCAAGATCCGGGAAAACGAAGAACACACAGGCACAGTCCACCGGGCAATTCAGGCCACGCCATCCGGGGATGGGAACCACTGCAGCAATTGTGCCTGAGCCGCTTCACACGTGTCGAACACATGCGGCTGTCCCTGGTAAAGCACACGAAGCCTGGCCGGGAACTGTAGAGTAAAATGAACATCCCTGTCCATCAGCTTCTTGCAAACAGGAGAGAACCCTCTCCTGAGGGACGCCACCTTGACGGAGTAATCTTGGAAAACAAGGATCCTCTGATTCTGGAACGTAAGATCTTTCTTCTTGCGGTAGGATTTCATAATCTGGTCTTTGATGGCAAAGTTAAGCAGGCGCAGGATGACAATGCGCGGTCTGGCAGCACCATCTACCTTCCTACCCAGCCGGTGGGCCCGCTCAATCTGCACAGGGCCCAAAGCAGTTGTATCCAAGAGCTCAGACGAGAGCCACTTCTCCAGGACAGTAGCCAGAGTAGCATCAGGCACCACTTCAGGTATGCCCACGAGGCGCAAGTTGTTCTGACGGGAACGGTTCTCCAGATCATCAATCTTGTCCGTGCAAGCAGACATCTGGGCGCATAGCGTAGCTAGCTCACATTACACTGCGTTCAGAGAGTCCTCCGCTGAGCTCACCCGCTGTTCCACCTCCGTCACTCTGCTGTTAAACGCATGCACTGCCGTGGACAAAGTCACTAAAGTCTCTGTAACTGTGTCCAATCTCGTGCCCAACGCTGAGACCACTGCCTCTGTGATTTTGGACACCAGCGGTTCAGTAATAGGGTCTGAGTCCTCGGCCTCGCCTGCCATTTTTTCCTCTGCTGATGCCTGGGCCTTCCCACATGTCCCGTCCTTCTTAGCACTTTTGGTGGACATAACGGCTCCGTTTTTTTCGGACAAACTTGTCCATAAAGTGAAGCAAGGTCACTCGCTCCAAATTGGGTCGCAAATCAAAGCTGAAAATAGTTCAAAATAAGCAGAGGGAAGGGAGAGCTATGGAGCTCAGGAAAAACACAGCTTCCCTGCTCACAGCATGGCCACGCCCCCCAAATCTGCCAAGGTTTATAATGAGAATTTGAGTCAGGTTCCTTTAAGAAAGCCCCAGCTCTGGTTGCCCATGGGAAATCAAACTCAGTTCCTGGATGAGCTGGAGCCCATCCCCCTTCCTAGGAAAGAAGGGTGGGGCTTTGACTCACATAAGAACACAGCTCCGAATGAGATAGGAAGGAACACTGGAAGGAGCACAGACAGGCAGAAAACTTTTCCCCAGCCATACAGAAACCAGGCCATAGAAATGGTTGAAGAACTGCTAAGCTATGCTACAGAGGAAGTTATGGACACTTCAGACCTACCTGTAGAGGTAAATAATCCACAAGATTTGATGAATATTGACTCCTAAGCAAAGGGAACTTACCTGGTGTTTCTAAAAATAAAGACTGTTTTTTTTAAAGCCTGTATGCTGAGAATAGAGTGCAGGTGCTGTAATCAAGCAGGGAGAGGAAACATCTCTCCATTTAAAACCCAGCCATTTAAAACCCAGCTTCCTCAGCTATGTACATGAGCCATTAACCCCCCTCTTCTACACAGCCATGCGGTAATGCTCCGAAGCTCTTTAGATCTCTATGGGCTTTGGGGCTGCTAGTGCGGCTTTGTAGAAGAGGGGGTAAGTTTGTTTTTGCAAACCCATATAAGAACTTCTGTGTGACTTTGGGCCAGATTCACTAACCTCCTGTTGCGTATCCGATCCGTGGCCGAGTCTTCCTGGCCAAGAGATCCACGACGTGTCATCATGCAAATCAGCTCGATCAGAGGCACGCCTCACTCGACTGCACGGATCGCTGTAGAGCAATCCTGATGCATGCGCAGACCATTTTGTCTATAGATGGTATGTGCATGCTTTCCACGTAAGGAAGGGCTGTATACATTTTTTGTGAGCTGAAACTTTTTTCGTGAGCCCATTTACTCTCCCATATCCCAGGCTATCACATATCAGTGCGAGCCCGTGGTTTTAACCCACGGGTTTAGAGCGGGGCTGCACTGCGGGTAAGGGCAGTTCTTTTGATGTTCCCTGGAAAAGAAGGCGAAGGGCTGTGACTGAAGCAGGGAGTGGAGCTGGGGAGCAGCTTGTGGGACTCAGGCTAGCCTGATTAAAACGCATCTGCCCCTACAGTTTGGCATTCAAATCCCTAATGGTTGATTTTGCTTCTTCTACTTTTCGCTAGCCCGTGCCGCCCTGACTCTCCTGCTTTCTTTCCGGCCCTTCCCCTTGAATGTGCCGGACAATGGAAACGACATGAGCCGACTGATCCCCAACAGTTGCTTCTTTCTTGCTTGGCCATCCCAGTTGGTGTACTTGAATTTTGTTAGTGAATCGTGTCCTTCCTACTTTGCATGCCGTTTCCCCTCATTTACATGCGCGGATCGGATCAGGTATGGATATGCTCGGAAGGTTAGTGAATCGGGTCGGGGGTCGCAAAAGGGTTGCTAAGTGGTTGGGACATGATCGGAGGGCTTAGTGAATCTAGGGCTAGATTCACAAAGCAAACAGATCGTGTACCGATCGGTTTGCGACCCCTTAGCGACCCTGGCCCGATTCACTTACCTGTCTTCTGACCATCCTCCGGTTCGCGTATGCAAATGAGGGCAACGGCATGCAAAGTAGGCAGGGATGCAATTCACTAAACAAAACCTTGCAACACCGACAGGGCTGGCCGATCAAAAAAAAAGTGACTTCTGAGGACCAGTCGCTGAAGCCCTTTGTGAATGCCCTGCCTTCTGCAGCCCTGCTCTCTGCCCTGTCAGCCCCGATCAGCTGCCCCAAATGCCTCCTGCAACCCCGAACGTGCCTGCCTGCCTGCCCTGAACACGTCTGCCTTCCAGCCCCGAACCTGAACACCCTGCCTGCCTACCCCAACTCTCCCACCCTTCCCCGCACTGCAAGTGCATGGTTTTAACCTGCGGGCTTCCAAAAATTCCTTGATTGCCTATTTAAAAAATCTATGCCGGCCCTGAGGTCCAGCACTTTTCAGGTTCCCTGGCTGCGCTCAATGTAAAAAAATAGAAGAAGGAAAAAAAAACCCTAACTCCAATGGCCCGGAGGTCCCGTGCATGCTCAGACCATCTACAGATGGTCTGCGCATGCACGGGGATCGCTATAGCACGATCCGTGCTTGCAGATGGGGGCGTTTCTCCGATTGCCCTCATCTGCATGTTGGAGTTTGCTGAATTCGTCGGACATGCCCGATTGGGCAGGTTAGTGAATCCTGGCCCTAGCCCTTTATGCAACTTACTTAGAAGTTGCATAAAGGGCTAGGGCCTGCTGTGCTATGTGTTCAAAAGATTAGCTGCTAGTGATAAGCCTTTGAACAGTGATCTGAACAGTGTGGAGAGAGCAGAACCTGTTTCAGCTGCTGAATAATTGTGCTGAGTATAAACAATCCTCATTTCATGCCTTAGAAAACCAGATTTCAACTGTGTTTCAAGGAAGTTGTCGGCTTTAATAATGCAGTGTGATTATTGCTGAAGCCCTGGAAGTATGGCTTCCATATTGGATTTTTCCTTTGTATTTTCTTTTTACATTTATATGGATACTGGTGCCTTGAGAGAGGTTATGAAGCAATAGCATGTGTACTCGCCTTGCCTGGTAAAGCGTTCCATGGAAGAAGACTACCAATACCAGGAAGGACACTGATATAACAGTATTTTTCTTCCTGAAACCTACCTGTTTCACTGTGTTACCTTTGGTTTGGTGTTGAAATGATATGGATGGACATGAGTGAGCTCAGTATTGAACAGCAGAAAATATTAAATAATGACTGGAATTTGTTTCACACTATTTTTTCTTTTGTTTCCAATTTCTTGAATGAAATTCTGACACAATAGGCAGTTACCTAGAGCGGCTTACCTGAAGGGCCTTCCCTTTTCCAGGGGAAGACATGCCTTCGGCCAGTAAAATTATTGTGCATTCCGCCTGCAGCACTAGGTTGAGGGTTAGGGGTGTGACAACATCTATTTATTTTTATTTTATTGCAGATGTTACACAATTGTTTACCCCAAAGGAGACAACTTGCATTGCCAAAAACTTAGATCCTTGTTGGGTTGCATTAGTTTCAATAAAGACTTATTAATGAAGACCAGTCAGGCTTCACCACATTTAGCTAAGACTCTTTCAGAGATTTGTTTTAAAAAAAAGCCATCTCAACTGCCCTATTTTCCTTGAATCATTTTGTATGATTTGTGCCATAGGTCCTTTACAATGTGCTGACTGGTAAAAGCACCTTTTTTTTTTTTTTTTCTTTCTCTGTGAGAAGTCAAACAATAATCCTTTGAGAGGAGGGAGAAATCAAGCTCATCCTGGGGGCTCTGTGAAAAAAAAGTTGCCTTAAACCAGTTTTGTGCCTGTGTGTAGAGAGAAACCTGACTGCACTGCTTTTTCTTTGTTTTGGGCTCTGCGTGCACAAACAGGGGTTGTGGGTCAAGGGCTTCTGAAATGCAAGAGAGCAGAATTCACTATGCTGAAGAGAAATCCCGAGTTGTAAGAAAAAAAAAAGAAGAAAGTCAGAAAAAACAAGCTGGGAGGGTAAATGGCTAAATATTAAAGCGAGTCTATGTGTTGAAAGAGACCACAATTGTTTTGCTCTTTTCCTTTTTTAAGGTATGAACATTTTACGTGTTGTAAAAAAAACAACCCAGAGGGCTAAAAAAACAAGCTGGGATGGGGAAATTCATAAAAAGGTGACTTATGGAGGGTGAAAACCAAACTGCGCTTACTCCTCCAGAACTGCTCCATGACTTTTTGTCACGCGACTCATACAAGATGGTGGCAAATAGTGTGAACGTTATGAACTGAATTCTATATGAGCTGAAGTATTTATATCACATGAGCACTTTCAACAACAGCACTTTAAGCACTCTAAATCACTTTAAACAGCTGATGAAGCCGAATGAGTTTTAGAACAGCTGAAGAAGTGGAAAGAACTTAATAGAAATGAATTGAAATGAAAGGGAATTGAAATTAAATGAAATGATATTAACTGAATAATTAGATGAATTGAAAAGACTGAATAACTGAATAATTAGATGAATTGAAAAGAATTGAAATACTTGTGACTTTAAATCAAATCATTATTGCACTTTATATTTCAGTCTCGCTGTTGGTTTCGAGTATCAAAAATGGCATGTTGATTTTTCTAGAGATTATAGAACATAAGAACATAAGAACATAAGCAATGCCTCTGCCGGGTCAGACCCGAGGTCCATCGCGCCCAGCAGTCCGCTCACGCGGCGGCCCAACAGGTCCAGGACCTGTGCAGCAATCCTCTATCTATACCCCTCTATCCCCTTTTCCAACAGAAATTTGTCCAATCCTTTCTTAAACCCCATTACCGTAATCTGTCCTATTACGTCCTCTGGAAGCGCATTCCAGGTGTCCACCACCCGCTGAGTAAAGAAAAACTTCCTAGCATTTGTTTTGAATCTATCCCCTTCCAATTTTTCCGAATGCCCTCTTGTTCTTTTATGTTTTGAGAATTTGAAGAATCTATCTCTCTCTACTCTCTCAATGCCCTTCATGATCTTGTAGGTTTCTATCATGTCTCCTCTGAGTCTCCGCTTTTCCAAGGAGAAGAGCTCTAGCCTCTCCAGTCTTTCAGTGTATGAAAGGTTTTCCATGCCCTTAATCATTCGTGTCGCTCTCCTCTGGACCCTCTCAAGTATTGCCATATCCTTCTTGAGGTACGGTGACCAATACTGAACACAGTACTCCAGGTGTGGGCGCACCATTGCCCGATACAACGGCAGGATGACTTCTTTTGTTCTGGTCATAATCCCATTTTTAATAATACCCAACATTCTGTTTGCCTTCTTCGCGGCTGCTGCGCATTGCGCCGTTGACTTCATTGTTGTATCCACCAGTACACCCAAATCTCTTTCAAGGTTACTTCCCTCTAATACTAATCCCCCCATTTGGTAGCTGAACATCGGGTTTTTTCTCCCTATATGCATGACTTTGCATTTCCCTACATTGAATTTCATCTGCCATTTATTCGCCCACTCCTCCAGTTTGTTTAGGTCCCTTTGTAGGTCCTCACACTCTTCCGTAGTTCTAACCCTTCTACAGAGTTTAGTGTCGTCCGCAAATTTTATAACTTCACATTTCGTCCCCGTTTCCAGGTCATTTATAAATATATTGAACAGCAGCGGTCCAAGTACAGACCCCTGCGGAACTCCGCTCGTGACTTTCCTCCAGCCCGAGTAGTGACCCTTCACTCCAACCCTCTGTCTCCTGCCTGCCAACCAGTGTTTGATCCATCTGTATACGTCCCCTTCCACCCCGTGGTGCCATAGCTTCCTAAGCAGCCGCTCATGGGGTACCTTGTCAAAGGCCTTTTGGAAGTCAAGGTAAATGATGTCTACAGGTTCCCCTTTGTCCAACTGGCTGTTTACCCCCTCAAAGAAGTGCAGTAAGTTTGTTTGGCACGATCTTCCCTTGCAGAAGCCATGTTGGCTCGCTTTCATCAGCCCATTTTTTTCGATGTGCTCACAGATGCTGTCCTTTATCAGTGCTTCTACCATCTTGCCTGGAACCGATGTCAAACTTACCGGCCTATAGTTTCCCGGGTCTCCTCTTGACCCCTTTTTAAAGATAGGTGTAACATTTGCTATCTTCCAGTCCTCCGGAATCTCTCCAGTTTTCAGGGATAGGTTGCAAACTCTTTGGAGTATTCCCGCTATCTCATTTCTTAGTTCTTTTAGTACCCTAGGGTGGATTCCGTCCGGGCCTGGTGATTTGTCGCTTTTCAATCTATCTATCTGTTGGAGGACATCCTCATGGCTCACCTCTATTGCTGACAGTTTTTCTTCTTGATCACCATGGAAGATCACGTCGGGTTCCGGTACACTGGATGTGTCCTCGCTTGTGAAAACTGACGAGAAGAATTTGTTTAACCTGTCGGCTACCTCTTTTTGCTCCTTTATCACTCCCTTTCTGTCTCCATTATCCAACGGTCCTACTTCCTCCCTCGCTGGTTTCTTCCCCTTAACGTATCTGAAGAATGATTTGAAGTTTTTTGCCTCCCTGGCCAGTTTCTCTTCGTATTCTCTTTTCGCTCTCCTAACCACTTGATGACATTCTCTTTGGCGTTTCCTGTGTTCATTCCAGTTTTCCCCAGTTTGGTCCTTTTTCCATTTCCGGAAAGATTTTTTCTTGTCTCCTATCGCTTTCTTCACCTCGTCGTTTATCCATGCAGGGTTTTTTGTTCGGGTTTTTTTGCACCCTTTTCTAAATCTGGGGATGTACATATGTTGTGCTTCTTGCACTGTGCCTTTGAATAGAGACCAAGCTTGCTCTACAGTTTCTGTTTTCCTTGAGCTGTTTCTAAGTTTTTTTTTAACCATTGCTCTCATAGCATCATAGTTTCCTTTCTTGAAGTTGAACGTTGTCACTGTGGTTCTTTTCCCTTTTGCTGTACTTACTCCTAATTTGTACTGGATCATGTTGTGGTCGCTGTTTCCTAGTGGTCCTACTACTTCCACTTCTTTTTCAGGTCCCCCTATTCCGTTGAGGATTAGGTCAAGAGTGGCATATCCTCTTGTTGGTTCCTTGACAAGCTGATCCATAAAGCAGTCCCTCACAGCCTCTAAGAATTCTGTTTCCCTCGCACAGTTTGAGTTTCCAATATTCCAGTTTATCCCGGGGTAGTTAAAATCTCCCATTACTGTCACATTCTTGTTGTTGCCTTCCCGCCTCAGTTCTGCTGCCAGATCTTTGTCGTTTGCTTCCGTTTGTCCAGGTGGACGATAGTATAGACCCAATCTTATGTCAAGGCCACTTTTTCCTGGTAATTTGACCCATAATGACTCCAGTCCTTCCGCCTTTGGTTCTATATCCACTCCGGACGAGGGAATTGTGTCTTTTATGTATAGTGCTATTCCTCCACCCTTCTTGTGGGTCCTGTCTCTTCTATAGAGTTTGTACCCTGGCAGTACTACGTCCCACTGGTTATCCTCATTCCACCATGTTTCCGTGATTCCAATGATGTCTAGGTTTTCTTTGTTGGCTATGGCTTCTAATTCTCCCATTTTGGTCTTTAGGCTCCTTGCATTAGCGTACAAGCAATTTAAGTCCTGGTCTTTTTTTTTTCTCTGCTGGTTTTACATGTGTTTTGCTCCTCTTTCCATCCCCTAGTTGGGCTGCCAGTCCCTCATTTCTGTTCCTTTCTTCCTCATTTTTTGGTGTATCTTTTCTGTTTTTTTCTTCCTCATGTTTTGGTGTATCTTTTTCGTCTGCAACCTGATTTCCTGATCTCTCCTGTTCCTCTAATTTTATCTGTTTGCCCTTTTTGTTGGTCAACAGCTTCTGTTGTTCATCTCTTGCCTGTTCCCAGCATTTTTCCCGCTCAGTATCTTCTTTGGATACTCTTGTCCGAACCGTCGACGTCAGGTCGATTATCGGCTTTCCCCTTCTTCTCAGTTTAAAGCCTGCTCAATTCCTCTCTTGACGTTGTTTGCTAGCAGTCTCGTTCCTGCCTTGCTCAGGTGTAGTCCGTCCCTCCTGAAGAGCTTGTTCTTCCCCCAAAAAGTTGTCCAGTTTCTTACAAAAAGGAATCCTTCTTCTTCGCACCATCTCCTCAACCAAGCGTTTATTGCTTGTAGCTCGGTCTGCCTCTTCACGTCTGCCCTCGGTACTGGCAGAATCTCTGAGAAAGCTATCTTCTGTGTCCTCAGCTTCAGTTTCCTTCCTAGGATCTTGAACTGTTCAATTAGCGTAGTCCTGCTGTAATTTCTCCTGTTGACATCATTTGTTCCCACGTGGATTATCACTGCTGTCTCTTCTGTTTCCGCGCCATCCAGGATCCTCTCGATTCTGTCGGAGATGTCCTTCGTTCTTGCTCCTGGGAGACAGGTCACTAGCCGATCCTCTCTCCCTCCTGCTACGTGACTGTCCACTTCTCTCAGGATTGAGTCTCCCACGACGACTGCAGATTTCTCCTTCTTCAGCTTCCTCACTGGTCTCAAATCTGTATCCTCGGCGTGGTTCAGTCCTTCTCTTTCAGGGTACCCGTCAGTCTTCGCCCTCTCTGCCTGCACGAATCTTCCATGTGATCCTTCATCCTCGGCGTCCGTTGGCCCCTGTCTTCCATCTGTTGGCCCATGTCCTCCATCTTGTGTAGCCGTAGCTTCCTCGCTCCAGCGCCGCTGATGCTCCTGCTCTTCTGCCTGCCTGTAGGCCTCCTCGATGAATCTTTCGAGCTCCCTTACTTGCTCCTTGATGTGGCTTTCTCCTGCAGTGTCTTCAGTTGTCTCGAAAGGTGCTTCTGAGATGTGGAGTCCCTCCAGCTCTTGAACCCTGCACTGCAGTCGACCAACTTCCTTCTTCAGGCTTTCCAGTTCCTGACACCGACTGCATATGTATGCCTGCCTTCCCGAGGGAAGGTAGTCATACATATGACACTCTGTGCAGTACACTGGGAAGCTCCTCCGGGTTCCTGCTGCTTCCATTTCTCTTTCTTCGGCGTCCACTAGATGTCCTCTCCCTTGTCTTATGTCTTTATGTGTGCAGGCGCTGTGCTCTCTCCTGTGCTTGGTTCTTTCCTGTCTTCTTCTTCTGCCGCTTTTGTCTTGGTGGGTCTGTTGCCCTCCCTTGGGCCTCTTTCTTGTCCCCGAAGCCTGCTGCTTCTTTATCCTTCCCTGTCTTGTGTGTGTCTTATTGTGTGTTTTCTTCTTGTGCGTGTGCTCTCCCTACATGCGTGCTCGCTTCTTCCTTACCTGGTGTTCTGGAGTCCTTTGCTGTCTTTGCTCGACCCTTCTCAAGGCCCTTCGCAAAGGCGCTCTCGCTAAGGCGAGCGCCTTTGCCGCTCGCCTTCGCTGCGCGCCGAACGGCCGCGCGCCGTTGGCTCCCTTCCTGTTAAGCCTATACCATAAAATTTAGAATTTTATATATTTATATTATTAAAAATAGTGAATGAGATTTTAGATTATTTAAATAGTGAAAGAAATAAAATTTGAAAGTATTTAAATAGTAAGATTTATGCAGTTTAGAAAGTGTTAGCTTAATAAGAAGCAATTAATTAATCTGGTAGAGGTGGGGCTTAAGGAGGCAAAAGAAAAGACGGTTTCTTTCTCTTGAAGAAATCCCAGTATGGGAAGATGTACTCCAGAGTCTGACACGATGGGCTACACCTGACCAGAAGAGGGAAGAATGTCCTTGGACACCGTCTAGCCCGCCTACTTCACAGGGCTTTAAACTAGGTAAGTCGGGGGAGGGTACAGGCACAAACAACATACCTGGCGAACTAAACTGCCAATACATTTTTGAGGATGAGGTAAGTAGTCACCGAAATTCTGGGTCAGGGGCGAGTACACACAGTTTCGAGTCGGGAGTAGGTTCACTTCATAAGTATGGGCCACATTGTAATTCTGGGTCCAGGGGGAGTACACATTGTAATTCTGGGTCTATGGGGAGTACACATTGTAGTTCTGGGTCTAGGGGGAGCACAAATAACGCAAATAATGCTAAAGGTGTTCAAGCAGCTCAAGCAGGAATATCCCCACTGAGACGTAACAAAAATACAACATGGAGGGCTATGTACGTCAACGCACACAGTTTGGGAAACAAGATCCTGGAATTAGAAACAGAAATAAGGAATTCTGACCTGGATGTGGTGGCGATATCTGAGACCTGGCTCACAGACTCCCACGGGTGGGACATGGTCATACCGGGTTACAACTTGCTTCGCCGGGACAGGGAGGGCAAAATGGGAGGAGGTGTAGCATTATATACTAAAGATGACATTAGGGTCACAAGAATCTCAGATGTCCAGTACACTGGGGAATCCCTTTGGGTTAATTTGGCCAGAGGGAAGGACAAATAAGAACATAAGAAGTTGCCTCCGCTGAGGCAGACCATAGGTCCATCCTGCTCAGCGGTCCGCTCCCGCGGCGGCCCTTCAAGCCCATAGTGGTCTATATCTATCTATACCCTTCAATCCCTTTTTCCTCTAGGAATCTATCCAAACCTTCTTTGAAACCATTTAATGTGTTCCTGTCTACCACAGCCTCCGGAAGTGCGTTCCATGTATCCACCACCCTCTGAGTGAAAAAGAACTTCCTAGCGTTTGTTCTAAACCTGTCCCCTTTCAATTTCGCCGAGTGCCCCCTTGTACTTGTGTTGCCCCATAATTTGAAAAATCTGTCCCTGTCTACTTTTTCTATGCCCTTCAGGATCTTGAAGGTTTCTATCATGTCTCCTCTAAGTCTCCGCTTTTCCAGGGAGAAAAGTCCCAGCTGCTTTAATCTGTCGGTATATGAGAGATTTTCCATTCCCTTTATCAGTTTAGTTGCTCTTCTCTGTACTCCCTCAAGTACCGCCATGTCCTTCTTGAGGTACGGCGACCAGTACTGGACACAGTACTCCAAGTGCGGCCGCACCATTGCACGATACAGCGGCATGATGACTTCCCTCGTCCTGGTTGTGATACGCTTCTTAATGATACCCAACATTCTGTTTGCTTTCCTTGAGGCTGTGGCGCACTGCGCCGATGCTTTCATTGTTGCGTCTACCATCACTCCCAGGTCTCTCTCCAAGTTACTGACCCCTAGTGGTGTTCCCCCCATTTTGTAAGTGAACATCGGGTTCTTTTCCCCCACGTGCATGACCTTGCATTTCCCTATGTTGAAGCTCATTTGCCATTTTTCGGCCCACTTTTCCAGCTTCGTTAGGTCCTTTTGGAGATCTTCACAGTCTTCCCTCGTTTGAGCCCTGCTGTATATTATCCCAGGACAAGCAGGCATGATATTCTCACATGTGGGTGACGTCATCTATGGAGCCCCAGCACGGACAGCTTTTCAAGCAAACTTGATTGAAGTTTCAAGTTTGCTACACTGCACCACGCATGTGCATGCCTTCTTGCCCACTAGAGGGCGCATCCCACCTCGTGGTCCTCAGTTCAATTTCTTCCGCGGAGCCAGAAGCCCTGTGGAAATTGTGCTCTTGTTTTTCAAGCCTTCTGACACCGCGTCTGGGTTTGTTAGCTCGGTCGCTGTGCTTCATTTATTATTTTTTCGTTTAGAAACCATCGTTTTTTCGTCGAAAAAAAAAAAAAAAAGTTTTTGTTCCATCGGCTCCGGGGGCTCCCGAGAGCCGCGGCCGCGGGACCTCGATCACTCCCGGCCACTTCTTTTTCATGTCCCGTCCCTCGACGGGCTTTAAGAAATGCACCCAGTGTGAGCGGTTGCTTTCTATTAGAGAATGACACGGTGACAAAATTTGTCACTGTTCCCGTCCCCGCGGATAACCGCGGGAAATAATCCCTTGTCATTTTCTAGTGTCTATTTCAACCTCAGTCCTTCTACCCCAGCATTCTTCAAAGCAAAGCTTGAGGGTCAGTGATTGTGGCCATTCAAACTCTGATTCTTCCCTCTCTCCTTAAAGAATGACATGAAGATGGTTTCCCGCGGTTATCCGCGGGGACGGGGACGGTGATGAATTTTGTCACCGTGTCATTCTCTACTTTCTATCACTGACCCCCACCGGTGGTACTTGCTCTGCCTTGGTCCGGATCTCCCGACTGATTCCTGTGATAGGTGTTCCACTCTCCAGGCAAGAGCCCTTCGTCGACGTCGCACCAGGATGGCGGACCTTTTTTCTGTTGACTCCGCGCCCGGAAAGGCCTCGACGTCGGCCTCGGCTTCGGCCCCGGCCTTGACCTCGGCGCCCTCGGCGTCGCCGCGTGCCTCGACCTCGACTTCGAAGCCGACGCCCCCGACGAAACCTGCCTCGGGTAAGTCCTCTTTTCCATCCCCGACTCCAGGGTCGTCGAAGAAGCCATCTTCGGGTTCCGCTGCGGCGGGTGGGTCGTCCTCGGCCCCGCCCAGGACTCAGGCCACTCATGCCCCGAGGGAATACTCGAGACCGAGGTCGTCCTACAGGGAGCATCCCCCGGCCTCGGACCTGCCTACCATGGTGGGGATCCCGGCATTCCAGGACTTGCTCCTTCAGTCTCGGCTGCCGGGGCACCGCCGACCTCGACCCCGACCTTGCCCTCGACCTCGGGGGCCCCGCCTGAGAGTAGCGTTCGGCCCCGAGACAAGGTGCGCAGGGTGAGACGGATTTCCTCCTCCTCCTCCTCGAGGTCCTCCCGAGGTTCCTCGCCCGAGGAAGCCGAAGCGTTCGCGGGGCTCTCCTCGGAGACGTGGTCGCTCTTCGCCGCTCGGGGGCCCGGCCTTGAGGGTTTCGGAGCTTCGGCTCGATAACCCGAGGCTTATCCGCTCTCCTGCAAAAGGGGGTTCTCGGGACTCTTCGACGAGAAAAAGGGGGCGTTCCTCGGTCCCTCGGACCCCGTGGACGTCTCCTAGGGGCTCTTCCAGTCGGAGACGTTCCCCGACCCCCTCTAGACCCTTGGATTTAGCTTCATGGGGCTCGTGGTCCGGGAGGGAGCCCCGGTATTCTCACGAGCCCTCCCCCTTTCGTTCGGCGGAGAGGTCGAGAACCCCCTCCCCGCCGGCCAGGCAGTCCTCCTTTTCTAGCTTTGTTCAGGACATGGCGCGTGCCTTGGGACTGGACCTCATGGCAGGGTCTCAATATACCAAGGAGTACCTCGAGGAGCAGGACCTCCCTGCTCCCCCTAGGGAATCCCCTCGGCTTCCCTTGAACAAGGTCCTTCTTCAGACCTTGCTTCGGAACCTGACTTCCCCTCTTACAGTCGCGGCGGTGCCATCTAAGATGGAGTCCAAGTACAGGTCGATACCGCCCAAGGGGTTTGAAAGGGCCCAACTTTCCCACCAGTCTCTACTGGTAGAGTCTGCCCTCAAAAAGACAACCCTCCCGGGTTACTGCGGCGGTCCCCCCAGGCAGGGAGGGTCGGACCCTTGACAAGTTTGGTCGTCGCCTCTATGCCAATTCCTTCATGGCATCTAGGACATTGAATTATGCCTTTACCTATTCTTCCTATTTGCGTGGCATGATATGGGATTTGCCACTGTATCGTAAGGCCCTGCCGGACTCCCGCAAGGAGGGTTTCGACAAGTTCGTGTCAACCCTGTCTCAACTGAGGTTGTACCTCTTTCATTCGGTGTATGACACGTTTGAGTTGATATCGAGGGTGGCGGCCTTTGCAGTGGCCATGCGCCGGCTGGCGTGGCTGCGCACCCTCGATATGGACCCAAACCTGCAAGAACGCCTTGCGGACTTGCCTTGCGTGGGGTCCGAATTATTTGATGAGTCCCTGGAGGTGGCGACCAAGCGGCTCTCGGAGCAGGAGCGCTCATTGGCCTCCTTGGTCCGTCCGAAACCTCGGGCTACCCCGCAGAAATCCTTCCGGCCTCCCCCGAGGAGGTATCCTCAAAAGTCTACCCCGGCTTTTTCACGGCCACCACCTAGGCGCCCCCCTCGACAGGGCAGAGGGGGACAAACTAAGACTCCACCGCAGGGTCCTGCCAAGCCTGCGCCGTCCTTTTGACGGGATGGGCGGATGGGGCCGGCCCCCCTCCGCCTGCGCGCCGGACCCCCTTCCCATTGGGGGTCATCTCCGGTCCTTTTACACGGCCTGGACCAAGATAACATCAGACGCTTGGGTGCTCCGGACCGTCTCCGAGGGCTACTCGCTCAACTTCTGCACTACACCGCCGGAACAATCTCTGGGGGCTTGCCCATGCAATCGGACCCAGCTCCCCGTACTTTTAGCCGAGGCCAGGGCGTTGTTGAGGCTTCGGGCGGTGGAACCTGTACCCTCCGACCAGCGGGGGCGGGGGTTTTACTCCCGTTACTTTCTGGTCCCAAAGAAAACGGGGGACTTGCGCCCCATTCTGGACCTCAGGAAGCTAAACAAATTCCTGGTCCGGGAGAAGTTCCGGATGCTGTCCCTTCCGGTGTTATATCCTCTCTTGGAGGAGGGAGACTGGATGTGCTCCCTGGACTTGAAGGAAGCGTACACCCATGTTCCGGTGCATCCCGCTTTCCGCAAATTCTTACGGTTCCAGGTGGGCGAGCTGCACTTGCAGTACAGAGTTCTCCCATTCGGCCTGGCCTCGTCCCCTCGAGTCTTCACGAAGTGTATGGTGGTAGTCGCTGCAGCCCTGAGGTCTCGGGGTCTCCAGGTTTTCCCTTACCTGGACGATTGGCTGATCAAGGCCCCGACCAGGGAAGGGGTTATCTCAGCGACCCGACAGTCTATTATCTTCCTTCAATGACTGGGGTTCGAGGTGAACTTTCCCAAGTCCCAATTGTGCCCGGCCCAATCTCTTCAGTTTATAGGCGCAGTGCTGGACACTGTTCGCCTCCGTTCCTTTCTTCCTCCTCCGCGGTTGGAGGCTTTGGTGCGGTTGGGTCGCCTGATCCGTCAACTGCCGCTGGTGTCGGCCCAGCGCATGATGGTGCTTCTGGGCCACATGGCCTCGACGGTCCACGTCACGCCGTTCGCCAGGCTGCACATGAGAATTACTCAGTGGACTCTAGCCTCTCAGTGGCGTCAGGAGTGCGATCCGGTCTCGTCTCGCATAACGGTGACTCCTTCTTTGAGACGCTCGCTCCGTTGGTGGACCGACTCTTCGAATCTTTCCGGGGGTTTGCTCTTTCTCGTCCCTCCACATCGCAAGGTTCTCACCACGGACTCCTCGGAGTACGCGTGGGGGGCCCACCTCGACGGTCTGCGGACCCAGGGCTTGTGGTCGGCGGAGGACCGACGCTGTCACATCAATGTGTTGGAGCTTCGCGCCATCTTTCTGGCGGCTCGCGCGTTCTGTCACCTGCTCCGCGATCAGGTAGTCCTCGTGCGAACGGACAACCAGGTGGCCATGTATTATGTGAACAAGCAAGGTGGGACGGGCTCTTGGCCCCTTTTCCGGGAAGCTCTGCGCCTTTGGGAATGGGCGATTTCCCAGAACATCTTCCTCCGGGCGGTCTATATACAGGGGGAACAGAACTGCTTGGCAGACAAACTCAGTCGGCTTCTTCAGCCGCACGAGTGGTCGCTCAGCTCCAGAGTCCTGCTCGAGGTCTTCGACCGCTGGGGGACTCCGCAAGTGGACCTGTTTGCCTCCCCGGAGACTCGCAAATTGCCCCTGTATTGTTCTCGGATGTACTCCCCAGACCGTCTGGAAGCGGACGCCTTCCTTCTCGACTGGGGAGGGAGGTTCCTTTACGCGTTTCCTCCTTTTCCCCTGATCTTGAGGACGTTGGTTCGTCTCAAATCGTCCAGAGCCACTATGATTCTCATTGTGCCTCGGTGGCCACGTCAACACTGGTTCTCCCTGCTTCTTCAACTCAGTGTCAGGGAGCCTCTGCTTCTGCCTGTGTTTCCCTCTCTGCTATCTCAGAGTCGGGGTTCGCTGTTGCATCCCAATCTTCAGTCGTTGCATCTGACCGCTTGGTTCCTTTCCCCTTGACTTCAGTCCAGGTTTCACAATCGGTGCGGGAAGTTTTGGAAGCCTCACGCAAGGTCTCGACTAGGCTCTGTTATTCCCAGAAGTGGACCAGGTTTGCTTCCTGGTGTTCCTCGCATCATCTGGAGCCGGATTCGGTCCCGGTGTCTTCGGTACTGGATTATTTGTTGCATCTGTCTAATTCCGGTCTGAAAACGACATCTGTCCGAGTGCATCTCAGTGCCATTTCGGCTTTCCATCGGCACTTGGATGGTCGTTCTCTTTCGCTTCATCCTCTGGTGACGCGTTTCATGAAGGGTCTCATCAATGTTTGTCCCCCTCTGAAGCCCCCTCCTGTCATTTGGGATTTGAATGTTGTCTTAGCTCAACTGATGAAACCTCCCTTTGAGCCTATTGACAAGTCCCTCCTAAAATTTTTGACTTGGAAGGTGGTATTTCAGATTGCTCTCACATCTGCTCGAAGGATTAGTGAGTTGCAAGCTTTGGTTGCGGACTCGCCTTTCACTGTATTCCATCATGACAAGGTGGTTCTTCGCACCCATCCTAAATTTTTACCTAAAGTTGTGTCTGATTTCCACCTCAATCAGTCCATTGTCCTTCCTGTGTTCTTTCCTAAGCCCCACTCCCATCCTGCTGAGACGGCGCTCCACACGCTTGACTGTAAGAGGGCGTTGGCATTTTATCTCCAACGTACCAGGTCTCATCGGAAGGTTCCTCAATTGTTTTTGTCCTTTGATCCCAATCGTTTAGGACACCCTGTTTCCAAGCGCACCTTGTCCAACTGGTTGGCTGCTTGTATTTCTTTTTGCTACACTCAGGCTGGTCTTACGCTCCCGGGTCGAGTCACGGGGCATAAGGTCTGGGCGATGGCAGCTTCGGTTGCTTTCCTCCGATCCACTCCTATGGAGGACATATGTAAAGCTGCCACTTGGTCTTCGGTTCATACGTTCACCTCCCACTATTGTCTGGACACTTTGTCCAGAAACGATGGCCGGTTTGGCCAGTCGGTGTTACGTAATCTGTTTTCCTAAATTGCCATCCTCCCACCTGCCCTTTTTTGGTTGGCTTGGAGGTCACCCACATGTGAGAATATCATGCCTGCTTGTCCTGGGATAAAGCATAGTTACTTACCGTAACAGGTGTTATCCAGGGACAGCAGGCATATATTCTCACAACCCGCCCACCTCCCCGGGGATGGCTTCTTTGCTAGTTATGGAACTGAGGACCACGAGGTGGGATGCGCCCTCTAGTGGGCAAGAAGGCATGCACATGTGTGGTGCAGTGTAGCAAACTTGAAACTTCAATCAAGTTTGCTTGAAAAGCTGTCCGCGCTGGGGCTCCGTAGATGACGTCACCCACATGTGAGAATATATGCCTGCTGTCCCTGGATAACACCTGTTACGGTAAGTAACTGTGCTGTTTGGTGTCATCTGCGAATTTAATGACCTCACACTTGGTTCCCGCTTCTAGGTCGTTTATGTAGATATTGAACAGGAGCGGTCCCAGCACTGACCCCTGTGGAACTCCGCTCGTGACCCCTTTCCAGTCCGAGTAATGGCCCTTTACGCCAACCCTCTGTTTCCTGTTTGCCAGGAATGCTTGTATCTTGGTGTAATTTACAGACCCCCAAGACAACAGGATGACCTGGATATGGAAATAATCGGAGATATAGAAAATATCACCTTGCGTGGGGACACAGTATTGTTAGGTGACTTCAACATGCCTGATGTGGATTGGGATTCACTTACCTCTGCTTCCGGCAGCAGCAGGAGGCTATTAAACTCTATGAAGGGAGTTGGTCTCAGGCAACTGGTGTTGGAGCCAACAAGGCAATACTTGACCTTTTACTTACCAATGGAGAAAGTGTCATAGAGGTCTCGGTGGGCGACACATTGGCCTCCAGTGACCACAACATGGTATGGTTTAATCTTAGGAAAGGTTTCACTAAATCTACCACGCTGACTAAGGTCCTCAAATTCAGGGACACAAACTTCCAAGACATGGGTTCCTTTGTTCAGCAGGTGCTACAAAGCCAAGCAGAAACCGATAGCGTGGAAGAAATGTGGTCGTCTTTGAAAACCACCATACAGGAAGCGACAAACCGCTATGTTAAATTAGTAAGTAAACGGCGAAGGAACAATAAGCTGCAGTGGTTCACTGCGGAGATCTCAGACCTCATCAAGGAGAAGAAAAAAGCATTCATCTCTTACAAACAATCGGGGAAACAGGACTCCAGAGCAGATTACCTGACCAAGTCAAAAGCCATCAAAACAGCGGTCAGGGAGGCTAAATTCCACATGGAGGAGTCTCTGGCAAAAAACATCCAGAAGAGAGATAAATCCTTCTTCAGGTATATCAGTGACAGAAGTAAAAACTCAGGCGGGATTGTACGTCTTAGGAAACCAGACGGAGACTATGTGGAAAAGGATTCCGAAAAAGCCCAACTATTAAATGAATACTTCTGCTCAGTCTTCACCCGAGAAGCACCGGGGCTTGACCCTCAGCTACGAACAAGGGCTGACTCAGTTGACCCGTTTAGTAACTTCGAGTTTACCCCCAGCAGTGTCTACGGTGAGCTGTCGAAGCTCAAGGTTAACAAGGCAATGGGGCCTGACAACCTATACCCCAGGGTGCTTAGGGAGTTGAGTGAGGTCTTGGCAGAGCCACTGTCAGCGCTCTTCAACCTCTCCCTTAGTACAGGCAGCGTCCCGTTGGACTGGAGGACGGCTAACATCATTCCACTCCACAAAAAAGGCTCAAAGATGGAGACAGTGAGTCTAACATTGATAGTGAGCAAACTAATGGAAACTCTAATCAAACACCAATTGGATAAGATCCTGGATGAGAAGAATCTACGGGATCCCCGTCAACATGGATTTACTAAGGGGAAATCATGCCAATCCAACCTGATCAGCTTCTTTGACTGGGTAACGGGGAAGCTGGATGTTGGGGAGTCCCTGGACATCGTGTACCTGGACTTTAGCAAAGCATTCGATAGCGTACCACACCTCAGGCTACTGAGCAAGATGAGTTCTATAGGATTAGGTGACACATTGATGAAATGGGTTGGGAACTGGCTTGGAGGCAGGCTTCAAAGAGTGGTGGTGAATGGCACCCCCTCCGAAATGACGGAAGTGATCAGTGGAGTGCCACAGGGCTCGGTCTTGGGCCCGATCCTAAACAACATCTTTATAAGAGACTTGGCAGAAGGGCTTCGCGGTAAAATAACATTATTCGCCGATGACGCCAAACTAAGTAATGTAGTGGGCAAATGCACAACGGACGAAGATTCAATGCCCGACAACATGATGCACGACCTACTCCTACTAGAACGCTGGTCTAGGACCTGGCAACTCAGCTTCAATGCCAAAAAATGCAAAGTTATGCACCTAGGCAGCCAAAATCCATGCAAGACTTATACCCTTAATGGTGAGATCCTAACTAGAACGGTAGCAGAACGAGACTTAGGGGTGATCGTCAGTGAGGACATGAAGGCTGCCAGTCAGGTGGAGCACCCAGTCAAAAAATACTGGAGGGGTAACAAACTCAACCACTAAATAAATGCCGTAGAGTGACTAAAGGAAACAATTTGAAAAAAGAAAAAGTCACTGCTTGAAAAATTCACTTCATAAAGATATAATCATAAGTCTTTATGCACAATCTTGTACAAAGAACTCTGCTCAGAGATATGAAGGCATAGTGTTCCGCCTCACCCACCAATCATTGCAGTGTTCAGTACATAATTGATATATCCAATTTTTAAATACTAGACTGTTGTGTTGCTAGCTGCTAAAGCTATGCTTAATTCTTAATAGCAATAGCAAAAATCAAAGAAATTTTGCACTTATCTTTGAAAAATAGCTGGTTCCGACGTGCCACGTTTCGAATCTGCGTCAGGGAACCGACACAACAATTAAAGTTATAGACTGGAGGTACAAACTCTGAAACCAAAAAATATATAAACATGCTTAATAAATATGCAAAGTGTCTGTGTGTAACATTTCTTAAAAGCTCACTTCACACCATAAAAGCTTATGCATGGTTCTATCTAGATGGGAGTACTCACCATTAAATAAGAATTATAATTTTCTGAAGGTATGCAAAACCCAATTTCTACCCGGTGTACAAACGGCGACTGAACGCCAAGAGAACAATTTAAAGGACTGTGTTCGCGCCAAAAATAGCGTGATGACGTCAACGCGCAAAAAATTACACTGGAACTGTCCCGCTTAATGAGATGAAGGAAAGAGTCAAAAATCAAACAAAAACGCCATTACCAACAAAAATCTACACTGACTAATCGCAAATCTTTAAAAATGACTAATTGCAATTCCAAGGGGGTAGTTTATGTCATTGAATATCCATGTCATCTGCTTTATGTAGGGCATACCATGAGGAGCGTTCGGGTCAGAATAGGGGAACACATTAGTAGAATAGGTAGGGAAGTTATGGAAGCACCCCTTACTCATCACTGGATTGAAGCTGAACATCCCATTTCTTCCATACGTTTTTCTATTCTGGATGTTCCTACGCTCCCCAGAGGGGGAGACCTTAAAACTAGACTTCACTCCTCAGAACAGAAATGGAACTCTAGGTTCTCTGACTCCTCGGGGTCTGAACAACGAAATAGAGTGGCAAGCCTTTTTGTAAACAATATTGTTCCTTTTATGTACAAACAGAGCAGGATAGTCAGTCAGTGTAGATTTTTGTTGGTAATGGCGTTTTTGTTTGATTTTTGACTCTTTCCTTCATCTCATTAAGCGGGACAGTTCCAGTGTAATTTTTTTGCGCGTTGACGTCATCACGCTATTTTTGGCGCGAACACAGTCCTTTAAATTGTTCTCTTGGCGTTCAGTCGCCGTTTGTACACCGGGAAGAAATTGGGTTTTGCATACCTTCAGAAAATTATAATTCTTATTTAATGGTGAGTACTCCCATCTAGATAGAACCATGCATAAGCTTTTATGGTGTGAAGTGAGCTTTTAAGAAATGTTACACACAGACACTTTGCATATTTATTAAGCATGTTTATATATTTTTTGGTTTCAGAGTTTGTACCTCCAGTCTATAACTTTAATTGTTGTGTCGGTTCCCTGACGCAGATTCGAAACGTGGCACGTCGGAACCAGCTATTTTTCAAAGATAAGTACAAAATTTCTTTGCATAGCTTTAGCAGCTAGCAACACAACAGTCTAGTATTTAAAAATTGGATATATCAATTATGTACTGAACACTGCAATGATTGGTGGGTGAGGCGGAACACTATGCCTTCATATCTCTGAGCAGAGTTCTTTGTACAAGATTGTGCATAAAGACTTATGACTTCTTCAGTCAGGTGGAGCAGGCTTCATCCAAGGCAAGACAGATCATAGGTTGCATACGCAGGGGTTTCGTCAGCCGTAAGCCGGAAGTCATTATGCCATTGTATAGATCCACGGTGAGGCCCCACCTGAAATACTGTGTGCAATTCTGGAGGCTGCATTATCGCAAGGATGTGCTGAGACTGGAGTCGGTTCAGAGAATGGCCACCCGGATGGTCTCGGGACTCAAGGATCTCCCGTATGAAGAACGGTTAGAAAAATTACAGCTATACTCGCTCGAGGAGCGCAGAGAGAGGGGAGACATGATTGAGACGTTCAAGTATCTCACGGGCCGCATCGAGGCGGAGGAGGATATCTTACTATTACCATTACTATTTAATATCTTTCTAATATCTTTCTAATATCCCTCTTCTAACTCTAGCTCAATCTATCGGATTTACGATCTTCGCCTATGCAGATGACATTCAGCTCCTTCATCCAATCAACACTTCCAACCCTTCTGACATAAAAGATATCAACAATAAACTGGATGCCATAAACGACTGGCTCTACTCTAACAAACTTTCCCTCAATGTCAATAAATCCCGTGGCCTCTTATTCTCAACCAAAAATACTGAATCTTTACCGGAAAAAATAGCTATTAAATCAGTTCCAATTCAAATGGAAACAAAAATAAAACTTTTAGGGGTCATTATTGATAAAGACTTATCATTTCATGATCACATCAGTTCTATAATAAAAACTTGTTTCTATAAACTCCGTATCATTCGTTCATTGACTTCAATCTTGCAGATCGAATCAATTACAATTCTGGTTCATTCTGTGATCATTTCTCACCTAGACTATTGTAATTCCCTTTTTAACGGTCTTCCACAAAAAGAAATCCGACGTCTCCAATTGATTCAAAATACAGCTATAAAACTCATTTATAAACTGGGTAAATATGATCACGTCACTCCAATTCTGAAAGATGCCCACTGGCTTCCTGTGGCCCACCGAATTACATATAAAATTATTCTCTTGACCTTTAAAATAAAATCCTCTCATCTGCCTTCATTTCTACATAAATTCCTCATCCCCCAATGTTCATCTCGTACTCTGAGATCCACAAATCAAAATCTCCTTCTGATCCCCTCTATTAAAAATTTTTACTACACACGGAAAATAAATTTCTCTGTCACTGCTCCAATGCTATGGAACTCTTTACCACAACCTCTTTGCGACGAACAACAACTGGATAAATTTAAGATAGGCCTAAAGACTTTTCTATTCCGTGATGCATTTATTTCAGTTTAGTATCTACTTCTCAGTTATTTTCAATTATTTAACTTTCAAAAATTATTTCTAAAAGACTTTTTCCCCACCCAAATGTTTTTTTTCCCATTCCCTCTTTCTCCCTTTTCTCTTAGCAATGTAACTTTACCCTTCCATAAACCTCTTCCCTCACAATCAAGTTTGTCTTGTCTATGTTTTAATATACACTGTTTGTACTTCTAAATATTGAATATATTAACTCCTCTTTCTTATTTATATTTTTATTGTAATGTAAACCGGCCAGATATTCATTTGATGGTCGGTATATTAAAACCTAATAAACTTGAAACTTGAAACTTCTTTTTCAAGGGACCCGCGGCAACAAGAGGGCATCCGTGGAAAATCAGGGGCGGGAAACTACGAGGTGACACCAGGAAGTTCTTTTTCACTGAAAGGGTGATTGATCGCTGGAATAGTCTTCCACTGGAGGTGATCGAGGCCAGCAGCGTGCCTGATTTTAGGGCCAAATGGGATCGACACTTGGGATCTATTCACAAGGTAAAGGTAGGGGAGGGTCATTAGGGTGGGCAGACTGGATGGGCCGTGGCCCTTATCTGCCTTCTATTTCTATGTTTCTATGTCCCCGCAAAATTTAAATCTAAATATTAATTAATGATTTAATGAGTATACTTTAGAGTCTACATTCCTTTTTGATCTTTTAATGGTTTCTAATATATGTATAGGCAGTGTGAAACATGAAGTAACATAGGGAAGTCTAGTACATACCATAATCTTGAAAAAGGGTCATGGTCTGAGTGCTCCACCTCCTGTGATGCCACCAAAAAGGATGGGGCTATGCAAAGGGGAGAGGGTTTGGGATGGGGTGCTACAAAAAGGTGGGGTTTGGGGCAGGGTTATACAAATGGAGTGGGGCATGGTCCAGTGACATCACAGGGGGAGGGGCAAGAAGTGTGCATGGCTTAGGCAGAGATTGGCTTAGCAGGCTCTTTGCTTCTGATTGGCTGTTGTGACCAGAAGTTGGCATTGCCACCTGTCAAAATATTAGACTATCGTACACATATGATCCCTGATCCCAAAAGCTGGGACTGTTGTAGTCACATATGCTCAGAGACACTGGGTCCTCCTAGGGAGTAATCCCTGTTGAAAGACCCACCATCCAATCACTACATAAAAGGTGATAATGAATGCTTTAAAAAAACTGTTTGCCACTTGCATTGTACTGAAAACTGTTCACAGTTGGGTTGCAGCATTAACCACAAGCTGAAGCAAAATAATCAAACACTTATCTCTGAAGATTCTCAGAGGGTCCTGACGCAGACCACGTTTTGCTATCTTCGTTAGGGAACCCAAAAAATAATTCCAAAAGTTTGCTGTGATTCCAATAGTAGAATAACTTCCATTAGTAGTTTTAAATCAATCGAAAGCTGTTTCACATATCTCAGTTGCGCTCTGCAAAGGTAATGCAAACCACATAAGCTCATCTCAAAAACATACTTTTTCTTATCTTCAAATAATCTCCCACTTATACTCAATAAAATACACTGATATATATTTTTTTCTTTATAGTTAAGGCTTGAACCAAATAGGTGCCTGTCAGCTGATGAACTTGAAAAAATCCTTCTTAGTCACATTTGTAGACTTCTAACCAGCAAAAAAAACACCGACAACTGCTGATTTAAAAGATCTCAAAGTCATAACATCAATGGTGCAATGACATTTCTTCAGAACCACCAATGAATAAACTGAAAGCGCGAACATAAGAACATAAGCATTGCCTCCTCTGGGTCAGACCCGAGGTCCATCGTGCCCAGCAGTCCGCTCACGCGGCAGCCCAACAGGTCCAGGACCTGCACAGTAATCTTCTATCTATACCCTTCTATCCCCTTTTCCAGCAGGAAATTGTCCAATCATTTCTTGAACCCCAGTACCGTACTCTGCCCTATTACGTCCTCTGGAAACGCATTCCAGGTGTCTACCATACGTTGGGTAAAGAAGAACTTCCTAGCATTCGTTTTGAATCTGTCCCCTTTCAACTTCTCCGAATGCCTTCTTGTTCTTTTATTTTTTGAAAGTTTGAAGAATCTGTCCCTCTCTACTCTCTCTATGCCCTTCAAGATCTTGTAAGTCTCTATCATATCCCCTCTAAGTCTCCTCTTCTCTAGGGAAAAGAGTCCCAGTTTCTCCAATCTTTCAGGGTATGAAAGGTTTTCCATCCCTTTTATCAGATGTGTCGCTCTCCTCTGAACCCTCTCTAGTAACGCCATGTCTTTCTTAAGGTATGGCGACCAAAATTGGATGCAGTACTCCAGATGCAGGCGCACCATCGCCCGATACAACGGCAGGATAACTTCTTTTGTTCTGGTAGTAATACCCTTCTTGATTATACCTAGCATTCTATTTGTTCTTTTAGCGGCCGCTGCGCATTGTGCCGTCGGCTTCATTGTCATGTCCACCATTACCCCCAAGTCCCTTTCTTGGGTACTCTCTTTCACTAATATCTCTCCCATTGTATAGTTGTACCTTGGGTTTCTGCTTCCCACATGTAATACTTTACATTTCTCAACATTGAACTTCATCTGCCATCTCGTCGCCCATTCTCCTAATTTGTTCAAGTCCCTTTGCAATTCTTCGCAGTCCTCTTTAGTCCAAGCTCCACTAAATAGTTTGGTGTCGTCTGCAAATTTTATTATCTCACACTTCGTCCCTGGTATTATCTCACACTTCGCAAAGGTATTACAAAAAAAGTCTACCACTCCAAATAACAATTTCAACATCCAAGTATTGTGAACTAGAGGTGTTGCATCATTTTGAAAATATATTACAGTTGTAAGCAGTGACAGGTCAGAAGGAAGCATGTTCATTACAGTACGTATCTAATGGTGCCTACATTGTAGAGAAATGTGATAAACAATTGTTTTTAATGGCAAGTATTTCCTCATACTTTTGTACAGAACAGAGGTAGTTCCACCATTCAGAAAAATTCAATTGTGAGTTGTCTTTCCAATGGCAAACTATGAGATGAACTGCTAGAGCAACAAATAAGTCAAAATGTTTCGCTTTAGTGGATGGTATAGAAAAGTTTGGGTCGACAGAATGTAGTATAATAGTTTGATACATGATGTGAGAAGGAGAGGTTAGAGAAAAAATATTACGGATTTTTTCCCATAAAGAGCTCCAAAATTTTTGAGCAGGAGGGCAAAGAAATAAGAAATATGATAGAGAGTCATCCGATGAGGAGCAGGACCAACAATTCCCAAGAGATTCATTATGCATCACTCTTGCTATTTTTTGAGGTGTCCAGTATGTTTATACATTATGAAATAGGTCAATTGTGAGATAGCAGCCAATAAGGTTGGACAAGCAGATGTTTTCCAAAAAAGTTTCCAGTTGAATTGTTCAAGAAATAAATTGAGTTCTGCACCCCATGCAAGCTCCAAAGAATTTATTACAATGAGTGTTGTGCTCCTGCAGTTTTTTTTTTTTTTAAATAAATTTTGGAAACTTTTTTATTACTGAGTAGTAGGTTGTTAGTGAATTGGGAAACATTTTTGCAGAGGGAGGTGAAATTAGGACAAGAAAGAGATTTTCCCCAATAATCTTTAAGGGCTCCTTTTACTAAGGTGCGCTAGTGTTTTTAGTGCGCTAAACAAAAAATACTAATGCAAGCTGTATGGAGGCATTAGCGTCTAGCGCGCGCTAAAACCATTAGCACACCTTAGTAAAAGGTGAGTAAAAGTATAGACCAGTTCAAAGGTTGAAATGCTGATAATGAGTAGGTGGAGAAAAGAAATGTCTTTCTCTTTGAAAGAACCCTGAATGGGTGAAAATCTAATACTCAATATTATTTTTTTCTAACATTAAGTATAAATTTTATTTTTTCTACAATTTTCATTAAAACTACTATTTAATATTTTTTTATATTGCTTGATACTAAAGGGACTGTGTAATTCATTCATAATACAGACTATTTAAACCTCACAGTTCATTTCAGAGACTCTGGACCGACAGAAAGTGCACTAGTGCAAAAGTGTACTAGTGCTTAAAGGTGCCATTTCATAAAGTGCCATTTCTAATAGTGCATATGTGCTGCAAACTTTTAAACCTCATATAGCTTAAAGTATAGTGGTACCTTGGATTACGAGCATAATCCGTTCCAGGAGCATGCTTGTAATCCAAAATGCTCGTTTATCAAAGCGAGTTTCCCCATAGGAAATAATGGAAACTCGCTTTGATACATTCCCCCCCCCCCACGAGAACTGGCATTGCTCCCCCCGAAGGCCCCCCCTGTGATCCGGCACCCCCTCCCCGTGATCCAGCAACCCCCCCCCCCCCCGCGATTCAGCACCCCACGCCATGATCCGGCACCCCCCCCCGACGCGATCCTGCACCCCCCCGACTCGATTGGGCACCCCCCCACTGCTTCTTACAGTCATCTGGGCACCGGCATGTCCTGTGCTTGGTGCCGGTGCCCAAAGATCGGCCTCCTCTTCTGCTGGGCCTTGAGCATCTGCGCATGCTCAAGGCCTGCGAGTTCACGTTCTGAGGAGGCCGATCTTCGGGCACCGGCACCAAGCACAGGACATGCCGGTGCCCAGATGACTGTAAGAAGCGGCGGGAGGGTGCCCAATCGTGGTGGGGGGTGCCCAATCGCGGCGGGGGGGATGCAGGATCGCGTCAGGGGGGGTGCCGGATCGTGTCGGGGGGGTTGCCGGATCGCGGCGGGGGGTGCCGGATCGCGGGGGGAGGGTGCCGGATCGTGAGGGGAGGGTGCCGGATCGTGGGGGGGGAGGGTGCCGGATCGCAGGGGGGGCGCTCGTAAATCGAGCCACGCTCGGTTTCCGAGGTGCCAATTTTGCAAATGTTTTGCTCGTTTTGCAAAACACTCGCAAACCGGTGCACTCGTAAACCGAGGTACCACTGTACTTAGCTTTGTTCTTATGCTCTTTAAGAACCAGGACCGAGATTTAGGGAAATATAAAGCAAGGTATCGTCAGCATAAATGGAAAGTTTATAAGATTCTTCGTGAATTTTAAATTCTGGAATAAGAAGATTTGAATGGATGGAAATTGCCAGTGGTTCCAGAGCTAGATTGATAATGGGAGTGTTTAAATATGACCATATTTTACCATATCTCAAAAAACTCCATTGGCTTCCGGTCGCCTTCAGAGTTCAATATAAAGCAGTAATCATTTGCCATCAATTTTTGTATGGAAACATCCCAGAATTACTTAAAAGTAATATACTTAGTTACACACCAAGAAGATCTCTACTTTCTGAGAGTTTAGCTTTACTGAAGATATCCGTGAATCCAAGACTTGCTGAGACAGGTAAAAGGACTTCTGTTGTGCAGGGGTAAAGTTTTGGAACTCCTTAGTGGGTCAGATACGAAATTGCTTTGAAAATGCTAGGTTCAGAAAATTACTAAAGACGCAGCTATTCGTTGATGTCTTTTTTTTAGTTATTTCAGCTAAAATTGATGAATTATCTATGAACTCTTCTTTCCACATCATGGTATTTCCCTGAGGATTTTAGGTATTTCCTTTTTATTATAAGATTATCTTATTATGTATTTGTTTTTATTTTGTCATCATTTTAACATTGTGTACATAAACCATGTAAACTGTTTAGTTTTAAATGGTATATAATTTTTTTAAATAAATAGTAATGGAGATAGGGGCAGCCTTGTTTAGTACCTCTTTTGAGTGTAAAATAATTTGAAAGAATGCCATTTACGAAAATTGAGGCTTTAGGGCTTTTACACAAGATTTTGATCATGCTGATAAATTTAGGGCTGAACCCAAACCAAGAGAGTATGGAAAAAATAGTCCCATTCAATCCTGTCAAAAGCTCTCTCAGCGTCTAGGGAAACTGCTGAAAGTTTTTTGGATGAGCAAGGGGTGTGGGATAGTATGTTCCAAGAATCTAGAGTTGTTGCTGGAGAGTCTATTTAAAGTGAAGCCATTTTGATCTTTATGAATCAGGTTTGATAGAACTTGATTTAACCTAGAGGCAATTATCTCTGCATACATTTTATTATCAATGTTAATTAGAGATATTGCTCTATAGTTGCTGACTTTAGTATGGTCTTTGTCTGGTTTTGGAATGACCATAATAATTGATTCCATAAAGGAGCCCACAAGGGAGTCTTCTTTCAGTAGTTTTTGATAAAGGATGCAAAGTTGTGGACATAGATCAGAGAAAGCTTAGTGAAATTCAATACCAAAATTGTCATTTCCGGGGACTTTGCTTCGTGGAAGTAGTTTGATAGCCTTTTGTATCTCTGATATTGAGATTTCTGAATCTAATACGTTATTTTGTAAGGCGGAAATCCTGGCTCTACAAAATTTTGATGTAGAAAAATTAATTTCCGAGGAATAAAGGTTTTGATAATATTCTTTAAATTGTTGGGCTATGCTAAGATCAGCAGTATGAGAAATATTAGAGGAGTCAGTAATGTGTGAGATTCTAGATCTTTGAGTCTCATTTTTTAAATATTGAGCTAGTAAGTAGCTAGCTTTGTTATTTTCAGCGTAAAAACATGAGTTGTTTATATTCATGAGGTATAAGGCTTCTTTGGTCAATAATGAATTATAATTATATTTTAAGGACTATAACTGAGTATAAGTTTGGGGATTGCAATTAGCTAAATATTGAGCTTCAAGGGTTTTGATTTCCCGTTACAGATCAGCAAGTGTCTGTTTACATTTTTTATTTAATCTATTAGTGCATGTTATGATATGTCCCCTGATGGTAGCTTTAAAAGCGTCCCACCAAGAATTAGTATTATAGTCTTCATGGTTAATTATTAAGTAGTCACTAATTTGCTTCCTTATGTGACTGACAAAGTTAGTATCTTTGAGTAAGATGTGGAATCTACATGGGGGTTTTAGCCTTTTTGGTGGGATATTATCAAATTCCAGGAGTATTGCTGAGTGATCTGATATGGCTCTGGCGAGGATTACAGATTTAATAATAAAGGGGGTCAAAGAGAATGAGATAAAAAAAATAAGTCAATACAAGAGAAGCTGTTGTGGGGACGTATAATCACAATCTGTAGGGTGGATCAATCTCCAGGGATCAATTAGACCAAATTTTTTGCTTAATTTGAGTTATTTTAGCATTAGATTTGGTATATTTATAAGGACTGTTGGAGTGTCCATCCAGAGAACTATCATGAATCTGGTTAAAGTCCCCTCCTATAATGATGTGATGTGCTGAGAGCATATAGATTGAGGAGTATGTATTTAGTTTTATGACTATCTATCTCCAATATAACCCATTTCCCCTGCATATCATTAGAGTGGTTTAAGATAGTAGCATTGAGTGAGTTATGAATAAGTATGGCTACACCATTATGCTTATTAATAGCAGAAGAAAACCCCGCTATAGAATATGATTTGTTTTGGGAGGCTTTCCATGAAATTTTATTGAGTTTTCAGAAAAATACAAAAGAACCGTAACTATAACAGAATATCAATGAGATTCACAGTACATCAAATTCCAGGAGTATTGCCGCCATATCAGGGAGTCACGGGCTAACACAGCTTACTAACCATTAGTAAATGATCCCCACAGTGTGTTTAATCACAAATAACCAAATGCCATACCATCTGCCACAAAGAAGATCTGCTGCTCACTGCACAGCCTGGCTCCTATGAACTGATATAAACAGACTGTTTAGCATGTGAAGAATAACTGCTTTTAACAGGCTGTGTTCTGGTTGCCAGTGCCAAAACAAATGTTTCTTTATACAGGGTCATCTTAGAAGAATTTCTTACAATGCATCCATGTTGCGACATGGAAACAAATGGGTAGTTGAGCGTCTTTGGGGAAAATTTACATTTCATCCATGATGCATTTATCAGAATGTTTGATGTCATTTTGCTGTTTGTATGCGGTCTCTTTTTGCTGTAAACCGCTCTGAACTGTCAAGGTATAGTGGTATATAAAAAATAAAGTTATTATTATTATTATAAATATAAAAAGCAATAAATAGCTTAAAGTTGCAATTATTGTTTGCATGCTTACATTCACAACTAAAGGAACAAAGAGAAATGTTATGTTTTGAGGCATTATCATGATGCATAACTGGGAAGCGATTGCAAGTATGCCTGCAAGGGAGACTAATGTTTAATAAAAGAAATTGTATTTCCAATTTTTTTTTTGCAAAGACTGACTCATATTTATAGTGTAATAGAACTGATTGCCACCAGGGGTCAGAGGAAAGAAGGTTAGTTGACTTTCAATGAGAAAAAATGTTCTTAAGTGCTATGGAAAGAAGAATGTTGAAATGTTTTCCATAATGTTCCATTAGGATTACTCCTGGAGCATGAGATTTAAATATTATTATGAAAAGAGAGATATTTGCTTGTATGTTAAATATTTTTAGTATATCCCAAATTTCTTTCCAATATTGTTTTACATGTGTACACTCATATATCATATGGAGTAGTGAGCAAACAGCCTGACCACTATTCCAACAATTATTAGGTAGGAGGCCTGCCAGTGAGAGTTTGGGGGGGGGGGGCATAGAGCTTTGTGGTATAGAAAGAACATGGATTGGGACATGTTAGCTGAAGCCAATGGCCTCGTAGTTTTATTCCAAAATTGAGACCAGTCCTTTTCCCCTAGTGTAGAATCACAATCTTTTTCCCAAATATGTTGTAGGCTTTCAATAGAAAAAGTATTTGCACGTAATATCATTTTATATAAATGTGAGGCCGTGTGGCCATTTTGTATTAAGAGGGTGGCTATACTTGGAATAGAGGGAAAATGAGTATGAAATATTTATAGAAAATTTTTGTGGTTGAGACAGTGATGAAGGCAGCCATTTGTAATGGTCTTTGACATCTATTGAAAATTTTTCCCTTAATTCAGAAAAGGGAATCAGTGTTTTCTAAGGGGTTAATACGACTTGAAGCCTATCTTTGTCAATTCATTCCTTCCATAAAAATCTATTAATAAGAATGTGGGAATTGAACCAAAGATAAGCATATGTTGACAAATGAAAGGGAAAATCTATTAGCTTGTCAAATTATCCCAAGCAATTGTATGTAGAAAGTAAGACTGGGTTTTTGAAATAAGAACTTGGAACCGATAAAAGTGTGTTTAAGGAAATAGCTAGTTTTTCCTCAAGAGAGTACATTCTATCTTTTTGCATGGAGTGTATTCTATCTTTTTGCATGGAGTGTTTTCTGACTGAGATAGTTTGTCCCCTTCATTCTTGCCTTTATCCCCCCTTAATCTTGCCTCCAATTCTGCCTTTGTCTCCTTCATTCTTGCCATTGTCCCTCTCAATCTTGCCTTTGTCCCCTCCGTTCTTGCCCTTTCCCCTTTCCATCTTGCCTTCAATTTTGCTTTTGTCATCCGTATTATTGCTTCTGTCTTCATCAGTATACATGTGATTTCTCCCCTCTTCCCCCCCCTGTCCATACGATTTATTTTCCCCCCTGGCCCCAAGATGGAGTCACCATCTCTCCCTCTGTCTCCCATTCTACTAACTTGATTTCTTACCTCAGATACTAAGCCTGTGTCTCTCGCTCTACCTCCCTCCCTTCCTCTGTCCCCTTCAGTATTCGCGCAATTTCTTACCTCCGAGTTACTTACCCAACGAGAGTGAGAGTGAGAGTGGGTCCCCTCCCCCGGCTCACCTAGTTTAAAGCCTTCCATAGTAAGTGAGCCAGGCGTCATCCCAGGATGTTCTTCCCTCTTCCAGTTAGGTGCAGCCCGTCTTGTCCCTGCAGTCCCTGTAGTGCATCTCCATGGTCCAGGAAGCCGAAGTTCATCTCCTTACACCATCCGCTAAGCCACACATTAGTCCTCTTGATCCGTTCTTCCTTGGCTCTTCCTTTGTCTCTTACCGGTAGGATGGAGGAGAAGACCACCTGCGCTTCCAGATTATGCTGACAATATTTAGCTACTTCATCCTTTAGACCCCACAAACTTGAATGAAATTCAAGCTATGAACTCAAAACTATCTAAGATTAAAAATTGGCTCAGAGACAATATGTTGTCCTTAAGCACATCCACAACTAACTGCCTACTTTTCCCATGGAAGGCGGGCTTGCAGTTGTCCACCTCAATCTGCACTGACAGGTCTCCGATCACTGAGGTATCTTCGACAAAAATCTTGGGCGTGATTATTGACAGCAAGCTCAACTACCATCAACAAATTAGCACCATGGTCAGAAACTGCTTCTACAAAATTCAACTGATTAGATCTCTTTCCAGTTCCCTGGAGCCCTCTTCGCTAAACAGTCTAATTCATTCGCTAATTATTGCTACAATAGACTATTGCAATTCCCTTTATAAAGGAATATTGCAAAAGGAAATCAAACGGCTACAACTCATTCAAAATACTGCAATCAAAATAACCAACTCAAAGAAATTTGATCATGTTCCCCAGCTACTTAAAAACACCCACTTGCTCCCTATCCCTCACCGTATCACCTTCAAAATCGACCTCCTCACTTTTAAAACACTCAAATCTAGACAGACACCTTTTATTGATATATTACTGATTCTGCATGCTCCCGCTTGAATTCTAAGATCTTTTTCTCAAAACTTACTTTTTATCCCCTCCCTCAAGACCCTACCTACCACTTCATTCGCCGTTACAGCACCCCAAATCTGGGACTCCCTACCCTCCTATCTTAGGGAGGAATCAAACATTAATAAATTTAAAGGAGCTTTAAAAAGCTTCTTATATAGAAATGCTTTCACTCTATAACTCGGGATTCTTTCTCTGTTTCAGTAAAGGCAGCTCTACACTAACTTTTTTCTCCACCCTTTTGTACTGGCCTTAATTGTGATCTTTTTAGATAATTTTTTTATTTCACCCTCAACCCCCCTTGTTTCCTGTTCCTCTGTCGGTCTCGTCCATATTTTGCCTTTTGTTAAATATTTTAATTTTGTTCTCCTCATTTTTAACTATTGTATATCGCCTAATATGTTGATAGGCAATCAATCAAATTTTTAATAAACTTTGAAACCTTGAGTAGAAAATGAGTCAAGATAAGATTGCAAAGCCATCAGCTCATCAAAATTTTAGGTGGAATTGTGTAAGTTAATTCTCATAAGGGCTGGAACAAGTAGCCCGTATTGTGCTCCAAGGTTTTTGGGGTGATCTCTGAAAGCTAAAAAAGCCTTGTGTTTCTGAACCATCGTTTTATTTAAGTTAGGGAAGAACATAAGCTTCATCCCTTTGTAGAGGATTGGAGCATTCATCTTAGCTTTTTGAAGGATTTTTATTGCCTGTAGATAAAGCACAGTTACTTACCGTAAAGCACAGTTACTTACCGTAACAGTTGTTATCCAGGTCAGCTATTCTAACATATGGGTGACGTCATCCATGGAGCCCAGATGCGGACAGCCTCGCAAGCAGACTTGCTTGAAGAAACTCAGAAGTTTCGAGTCTGCCACACCGCGCATGCGCGAGTGCCTTCCCGCCAAGCACAGGGCGAATCTCCTCAGTTCAGATAGCTAGCAGAGAAAGCCAACCAGGGGAGGTGGGTGGGTTGTGAGAATAGCTGCCTGCTGTCCCTGGATAACAACTGTTATGATAAGTAACTGTACTTTATCCCAGGACAAACAGGCAGTCTATTTTCACATATGGGTGACCTCCAAGCTAACCACAATGGTAGGAGTGTTGTCAACTTAGGAGAATAAATTTTGTAATACTCTGGCTAAAATGGCCATCCCTTCTGGAGAAAACATCCAGACAATAATGAGAAGTGAAAGTATGAACCGAGGACCAGGTGGCAGCTTTGCAAATATCCACAATAGGAGTGGATCTGAGGAAAGCTACTGAAGCTGCCATGTCTCTGACTTTGTGGGTTGTGACTCGACTGTCCAGCCGGGGCATGGCAGAAAGAGATACAAGCAGCCATCCAGTATGCTTAGAAATTGGATGTCCCAATTTGTTCGGATCGAAAGAAACAAAAAGTTGAGGAGCAGATATGTGTGGTTTGGTGCATTCCAGGTAGAAGGCCAAAGCACGTTTACAGTCCAGAGCATGAAGAGCTGATTCTCCATGATGAGAATGAGGCCTTGGAAAAAACACTGGAAGTACAATAGACTGATTACGGAGTACCACCTTGTCATGATGGAAACTGTGAAAAGTGGATCAGCAACTAAAGCTTGCAGCTCACTGACTCTTCGAGCAGATGTGAGGGCAATGAGAAACACAACTTTCCAAGTGAGATACTTCAGATGAGCCAGAGACATTGGAGACATTGGTTCAAATGGAGGCTTCATCAATTGAGCAAGGACAACACTGAGATCCCAAACCACTGGAGGCGGTTTGAGAGGATGTTTAACATTGAATAGTCCTTTCATAAATTTGGAAACCACCGGATGAGCAGAGAGGGGTTTCCCTTCAATAGGCTGATGAAAAGCAGCAATTGCACTGAAATGGACTCGAATAGATGTAGACTTGAGGCCAGAAGTAGACAAGTGCAAAAGATAATCCAAAACAGAAGCCAAGGAGGTAGCTTGAGGCTCCATGTCATGAGAGATGCATCATGTAGAAAATCTAGTCCATTTTTGGTGGTAGCATTGTCTAGTGGCAGGCTTTCTGGAAGCCTCTAAAATGTCTCTTACAGGTAGAGAAAACTGAAGAGGAGTTATGTTGAGAGGTACCAAGCTGTCAGGTGTAAAGACTGCAGGTTGGGATGAAGTAGACACCCGTGACTCTGTGTAAGCAGAGATGGAAAAACTGGTAGAAGGTATGGCTCCCTGCTGCTGAGTTGAAGTAAAAGGGAGTACCAAGGTTGTCTCGGCCACCGAGGAGCTATCAGAATCATGGTGGCATGATCATTCTTGAGCTTGATAAGAGTCTTGAGAATGAGAGGGAATGGAGGGAATGCATACAGGAAGAGATTGGTCCATTCCAATAGAAAAGCATCTGCCTCGAGGCAGAGTATATCCTGGAGCAGAACTGAGGCAGTTTGTGGTTGTGGGGAGATGCAAAGAGATCGATCTGAGGAGTTCCTCACTGAGAAAAAATGTGATGAAGAGGCGAGGAATTGAGTGTCCATTCGTGAAGTTGCAGAAGACGAATCAATTGGTCCACCAAACAGTTTTTCTCTCCTTGATGTAGACAGCTTTGAGGAAGGTATTGCGGAGGATTGCCCAGTCCCAAACCTTCAGAGCTTTCTCCCTGTTTGTTGACATAGTACATGGAGACTTGGTTGTCCGTCTGAATGAGGAGTACTTGGTTGTGAAGATGTTGAAAAGCTTTGAGAGCATTGAAGATCGCTCTGAGTTTCAACAGTTTGATATGACACTGACGATCCGTGCTGGCCAATGGCCTTGAGTACGGAGACCATCGAGGTGAGCCCCCCTAAGCGTAGGTTGAGGAATCTGTCATGAGGACCTTCTGACGAGGGGGCGTCTGAAACAGCAAACCTCTGGAGAGATTGGAAGAGAGCATCCACCAGTGGAGAAACTGTCTCAAGGAAGGAGTGAATGTAATGTGTCGAGAGAGTGGATTGCAAGCCTGTGTCCATTGAGATGCCAGGGTCCACTGAGGAATTCTACGGTGAAATCTGGCAAAAAGGAGTCACGTGAACTGTGGAGGCCATGTGACCTAGTAGTTCATCATGTGTCTCGCTGAGAGTGAAGAGCGGGAAAACACTTTGTGACAGAGCTGAAGAAGAACATTCAGACGTTGTTACGGAAGGAATGCTCTGAGTTGGATAGTTTCCAGAACAGCTCCGATGAGCTGTAGATTCTGAGAGTGCTGAAGGTGGGATTTGGGAAAGTTGATTTCGAATCCCAAGCTTTGTAGGAACCACGTAGTCTATTGGGTCACTACAATAACCCCCTGAGATGTTGAATCTTTGATGAGCCAGTCATCTAGGTGGGGGAACACCTGAAGACCATGGTTCCTTAGAGCTGCTGCTACCATCACTAGACACTTGGTAAACACTCTGGGAGATGATGCCAGGCCAAAGGGTAGCACTTTGTATTGATATTGCAGATTCCACACCCAAAATCTGAGGTACTGATGGGAGGCCGGATGAATGGTATTGTGAATGTAAGCCTCCTTGAAATCCAGAGAACATAACTAATTGTTCTGATCGAGAAGGGGATACAGGGATGCCAGGGACAGCATGCAAAATTTTTCTTTGACTAACAATTTGTTGAGAGCCCTGAGATCCAGAATGGGTCACAGATCGCCCGTCTTCTTCGGAACTAGGAAGTAATGGGAGTAAAAACCCCTGCTCTGCTGTTCCAAGGGAACTTCCTCGATGGCACAGAGATGAAGCAGAGCTTGAGCTTCCTGAAGAAGAAGGGCGGTCTGGGATGGATTGGAAAGATACTCTCTTGGAGGAAGTTCTGGTGGAATCTGAGTGAAATGAAGAGTATCCTTCCCTGATGATTGACAACACCCAGAGGTCGGAAGTAATGGTCTCCTATTGATGGTAAACATGATGGGGGGGATGGGAGGACAGAGGCAGAACAATGGAGGTTATGCTCTGTTTGAGACAGTCAAAAAGGCTGAGCAGCCTTAGGTGTGGCAGAAGGCTGAGGTTTCTGTTGCTTCTGCTGCTGTTGTTTCTTGGCGGGTGCTCGAGTATAAGGAGCCGCCCTTGGAGGATAACGCCTCTGGAAAGTTGGAAGAGGTCGAGAAGGTTTTGCAGGAGCTGTCTTAGGCTTTGGTCTGACAATTGAAGCAAAAAATTTTTCATATTCAGACAACTTTCTTGGTGGTGGCCTCTATGGATTCATCAAAGAGGTCATTGCTGTCACAAGGAATATTAACCAGACGATCCTGAAGATTGTGGTCCATATCAATGGTGCGAAGCCAGGCCAGGCGGCGCATCACTACTGAGAAAGCAGTGACCCTGGAAGTAAGCTCGATGGTATCATAAGATGATTGGAGAAGATGTAACAAAGTTGTGCCAAGGTAAAGACGACGGGCCAAACTTGTCCATGTTCTTTCCCTCTCTTCTAGGAGGTACTGTGGCATAGACTCTGGAAGGATGGGTTCTATTTAATGAAGATTCCACAAGGAGGGATTAGTGAGACAGTTGTGAATTCTCAAATCCCTTGCAACATAGTCATATACCATGATTCCAATTTTCCTGGAACAGCATAAGGAGTCTCCAGATTACGTTTAAAAGTTTGAGACAAAAGCCAATTAAGAGGAAGCTTGAGTGGCTCTGCAGAAGGCTGAGGCAGATGCATTTCTTCTAAATATTCTTTAGAGTACTTAGAACCAGCATCCAATTTAATATCCAGGTCGTCAGCCATTTGATGTAGGAAGGAGGAAAAAGATCTGCCAGAGCCTGACCTCGAGCAGGACTCGATACCACGAGGCACCTCGAGTGGAGAAGGAAGATGAAGCCTTTCTGGAGTATTGATAACCCAAGGAATAAGCAGACTGGGAGGAGGCATTGGAAGCAGTGGAGTCCTCGGGTTCTGCAACTGGTGACCTCGAACAAGGAGTGGAAGGTCTGGATGGAGGTCTGGATGAGGAAGGCTTTTCTCTAGAAGAAGACCTGCATCTCAACGGATGTCTCGATGAAGGCCTCGATTGACGAAAAGAAGACTGCCTGGAAGTAGGTCTCGTGTGAAGGTGAGGAGACTTCACCCTATGCCTGGAAACGGGCAACGCCGGTGATGATTGAATAGGGCTAGAAGCTGTAGATCGAAACTCAGTGGTTTGGATCGAGATCTTGAAGATTTGGCTCCTTGTATGGAGTGTGAGAATTCCTGTCGAGATACTCGCAAAGACTTGACTCATTGCATAAAGTGTGAAGACTCCAATCGAGACACTCGCAAAGATTCAACTCCTTGCAAAGAGTGTGTAGATGCCAGACCAGACACTCGCAAAGACTCGGCTCCTTGCATAGAGTGTGTAGATGCCAGACCAGACACTTGCAAAGACTCGGCTCCTTGCATAGAGTGTGTAGACTCAGCCCGAGGCATAGGCAGGGACTCGACCTCGTGGGAGGCTGCTGATTGCCCAGGCTGGACCGTAGGAAGCAGAGTCGAGGCAGGAATGTATTTGCTCAGTAACTGAACAAATTGCTGCTCTAGCATGGTCTGGAGAGAAGCCTGCAATTGTGGATCCGAGTCTGAAACTGGACCACTTGCTGAAGCTATAGGCTCCAAGGTGGCAGTGGAAGCATGCTTCGACTTGGACTGATGCTTGGACCACCGCTGGAACCTTCTGCTTAGGTATCTGACCTGAGGGAAGCTCAGGAGAAGATAAAGCAGGTGTACTCAAGGTCAAAGATGATCCAAACGAGGAAGGTCTGATGAGACTCAAGGTTGGAGTAGTGGAAACAGGAGGACCCCCAGTTGAAGGCTTGACCGAGTCAGAAACCGAGGTCGAGGGTGTAGCTGAAGAGTCCATCCTGAACAGCTTTTCCACTTGAACCCGACGACATTTCAGGGCTCGAGGTTGAAGAGTAGCGCAATGCTTGCACAAGGTCGGACTATGGTCAGGCCTGAGACAACGAAGACACCAGCGGTGTGAGTCCATGAGGGAAATCGCATACTGGCACTGGCTACACTTCTTAAAGCCCGTGACTGGCCGGGACATAGGAGGGAAGATAGCCGCTGTAAAGTCAAAGCCTGCAGGCTGCGTGTGCGTGACCTGCCCCACCAGTCAGTCGATGAAAAAATAAGTCTTTTTTTAAACAGAAAATAAAGAAATTAACACAGCGATTCGTGAAGAAAGAACACAAACCGCGGTGAAGAGAAGGCACGAAGCGAATGAAGTTCAATGCAGAGTGTCAAAGATAGACTTCTCGGTTCCGCGGAAAACTGAGAACAGAGGAGACGCGCCCTGTGCTGGGCGGGAAGGCACTCGCGCATGCACGGTGCGGGAGACTCGAAACTTCTGAGTTTCTTCAAGCAAGTCTGCTTCCGAGGCTGTCTGCATCCAGGCTCTGTGGATGACGTCACCCATATGTGAGAATAGGCTGCCTGTTTGTCCTGGGATAACAGGTGTTATCCAGGGACAGCAGGCAGATATTCTCATGTATGGACCACTTTAAAAGTGCATCGTCACTTTAAGACATTAGAAAGTTTACGATAGTCCAAACCACGCATGCGCGAGTTTCTTCCCACCCGACGTAGGGCACACAGTCCCTCAGTTAAGATAAGCCAGCTAAGAAGCCAACCCAGGGAGATGAGTGGGTTGTGAGAATATCTGCCTGCCGTCCCTGGATAACACTTGTTACGGTAAGTAACTGTGCTTTATCCCAGGACAAGCAGGCAACATATTCTCACATAAGGGTGACCTCCCAGCTAACAGAAAATAGGATGGTGGGAGAGTTGGTCTTTAGGAAAATAAATTTTATAATACAGATTGGCCAAAGTGCCCATCCCATCTGGAGAAAGATTCTATTCAGTAGTAAGAAGTAGCGGCAACTGGTGATTGTGAGGAGCCGCAAACAAGTCCATTTGTGGAGGCCCCCCGGAGCAAAGATAAACTGGAGAGTTGCAGAGTTGAAAGTCCCTTCATGAGGCTGAAGAATTCTGCTGAGGTTGTCTGCTAGGGAATTCTTCTCCCCTTGAATGTAGACAGCCTTTAGGTGCAAATGCTTGTCCAAGCCCAGAATTTCTGGGTCTCCTGATATAAGGAGAGAACCCTGCCTCCTTGTTTGATAATGCAGTATATCGCTACTTGATTGTTGCAAAGGAGGAAGGCTTGGGGCCTGTGAAGATGATGGAACGCCTTGAGGGAATAAAAAAATTGCTCTGAGTTCCAGGAAATTGAGGTGGCATTTCTGCCTTTTGAAGTTCACAGACCCTGAGTCTGAAGATCGTCCATATAAACCCCCCAGGCATAAGGGGATGCATCCGTCATGATGACCTGGAGATGAGGGGGCAAGTGAAAAAAGGAAACCTTTGGAGAGACTGGACGAAGTCATTCATCAGCGAAGCGACTGCAAAAGAAATGATATCACAGAAATATGTTGTGAGAGACGATCTGTTGCTTGAGATCACTGAAAAGCAAGGGCCACTGAGGAGTGTAAAGGCAGTGAAAAGGTAAAGACAGAGAGTCTTGCTAGTAGAGCTCCAGGAAACATGGAAGTCATGTGACCTGAAAACCTTCAAGTGCCATGCAAAAAATGTTCAAATTATAAACAGGCAAAGGAGAGCAAGTTCAGAAAAAGAAATGCTCTTTATAGAGAAAAAAGGCCAAATTCTTGAGACACTTGATAGAATCACCATCAAAAATTCGGGAAGAGCAAGAATACTGCACCTGGGTGCGAAACAACAGCAGAACACAAAGGTATGAAAACCAATCAAGTGGGAAGGAGAAAAGAACTCCAGACGAAGAAAATTTATCCTAAAAAGGATTGAGTGGCCTCCTCCTCCCCTATAGCTACTCCCAAACCTCCGGCATGAAGTATAAAGGAATGTAGGGAGCTGAGGAATAGTCTGGATATTCCCAAGCAGACAGCCTGCAACATTAGTGGAACAATGGAATGAGGAATGAATACACCTGGTTGAGCCTGCATCGCAGCAAAAGCAAGGACAAAACTGTTATGATGGGAAAACTAACAGATAGGCTCTCCACCCTTGTTAGTTCCCGTCAGCCAGAAAAAGACAATGTTCATTGATGCTTCTAATATTATGTAAGTACTGAGAAGGCAGAGTCAAGCAGCAGAAGACGACACTGTGTATCAAATCAGTGTACAGTAGGAATGTCGACTCGCCTTTCATAGCAACACCGAAACGAAAGTCTTAATTTTGAGGATATGCTCCAAAGAAACGCTTACAAAAGGATGATGTGAGTCGAATATTGCCCTCACCAGCAGGTTTAGATACACTAGATCCTGAAGACTTCAAGGTAGATTGCACTAGCAATTCACAATAAAGTTAAGGTGTATGAAATGCAGAAAAAAGAATCAGTCTGTAGAAAAACGAGTCTCATAGAAACCCCTGAAAAAGGAAAAACTTTCTAAAGTCTTTTAAAGTGGTGATGCACTTTTAAAGTGACGTCACCCATACGTGAGAATATGCTGGCTGCTTGTCCTGGGATAACAGAGGATTTTCAGGACAAAATGTCTGGGATATTATTGTTGAGCAGGTCTCGATGGAATGCAGTGGACCCATTCAATTATAAATGGTGAAATCAGATGTAAGTACAGAATTTTAGGGAGCAAGCTCTCAAGAAATTTTTATAGGATCCGTACCCTCAGCACCTTCTCTTATATCCAGAATCCGAATGTTATTTCTTCTTGATCTATTGTTTTGATCATCCAGGTCTTTTTTCAATAGGTCTATTTATTTGAGTTTTCTTTGAATTGTAACAATGTTCTCCGAGTTCATCTTGCACTGGGTCTCATTAGCAACTGAATGTGCCTGCACTTCAATGATCTGAGATTTTAGGTCAGTAATGTCATCTCTCAAGGCTGAAAGCGAACTTTGATTGTCCAGCAAAATGCCCTTGATTGAGAGGATCTCGTCCATAATAGATTGTAAAGAGATTTCCCCTTCTTTAAGCAGAGCTATCTTGAGTGGAGACTGAACCTCATGTTTCTACCTTTTGGATGCAGGCATCGGGTTGGAAGCTTGTTCCAATTTAGAATTTTTGGTAGACGTGGAGTCTATCATCAGATATAGAGGGAGAGTAAAAGTGTGATATAAAGATTAGGATATCTTTATAAAATCACCCAGGATTCTTAGAGGAATCTCAGGAGCAAGTGTGTCATCCATTCCATTTCATTATTGAGACCATTTGGGAACAAAGTATTTAGTCTGTAAACCCACTGTTATTCTTTGACCCATAATAATTGTGAAAGGTTGCCCTCTCTAGGCATCCTTGGAACTTCCAAGACAGAAAAACATAAGTCCTCTGTAGTGTGTTGTCTGCCCAGTGCTACAGTAAAGGGGCCTCATATGTCATAGTTCTGATCTTACTTAAATATTCTCCAATACGTGTTCGTACATATCTTGTCATCTGTCTAACGTACTGGAGACCACACAGACACTGTATCATGTATACCACCCCGCAGGTGTTGCAATCGGAAACTGTTCTCTCTGCTCTTTTACTGACTCTCCTAGGCACATTCAAATCTTGTAATGCTACACTCAGAGGACACATTTTGTAGTGTCTATACTCGATGTCCACCTTCAATAGGGGGATAGATCCCTGTACAATATGTGAATTGTGATCTCATTAATCATTTTAGATTTGGTCCCTTAGCAAAAGCAAATCTTGGACAGTCTTGAAACACAGGGTGGTATTGTAAAATACTCCAATGGGACTTGATAATCTGTTTTATTCGAAATGCATGTGATTATGGTAAGACGCACACCAAAGAAGGATCATTGATAGGATGTTGAGACTAATACTGCACGATCAGCACACAGAGCATGTTTCTATGCCTTATTGATTGTGCATTCCAGGTAACCTCTTTGGGTGAATCTCATTTCATATCTGCTGCTTTGTTAACATAATCATCCATAAATGAATACAGGCATCTAAGCCTTAAAAACTGTCCTATGGGGCTGTTATTTCTTAGATCAAGTGGATGAAAACTGTCATATCTCAACAAATTGTTCCTGTCGGTGCTCTTCCATATTCTAATGCAGTGTTCTCAATATGTGGTATGTGTACTCTTGGGGGTACCCGGGCCGCTTGTTGGGGGTACACGGCCTGACCGCCGGGGATCCCTCCCTGCCTACCCATCCCCTGCTAATGTTGCTGCCGGGGAACCCTCCCTGCCTGTCTGCCCTTCCGTTGCACCAGCCCCTACCCTTGAAGCTGACCCTGATACTTCGTTGGAGCCGGACTGGCTCCCTCCTTCCTCAGGAGCATTCCATGCAAGGATGCAGAAAGTGACTCACATGCTGCATAGCTGACCCAGAACCTTCTCTCCGATATCAGAATTGATGTCAGAGGGAAGGCTTGTGAGCCAGCCATGTGCAGCATGTGAATCACTGCACGTACTGTCCCTGCACAGAGTTGCTGCTGGGGGAGGATGGAATGAGTTTGGCTCCAACAAAGTAACATGGTCGGCTTCGGGGGTGGGGAGAGGGGGGTGGTGTGGCGGGCAGACAGGCAGAAAGGGAGGGAAACATGGAGGGATCCCCAGCAGCGGCTTTACTGACTCTCCTAGGCACATTCAAATCTTGTAATGCTACACTCAGAGGACACATTTGTAGTGTCTATACTCGATGTCCACCTTCAATAGGGGGATAGATCCCTGTACAATATGAGCGTACAGGGATCCCCAGCAGTACCTGTGGCTTCTGTGGATGGGTTGGCTTTAGGGAAGGGGGGGCAGGCAGGGATCCCTGGTGTGCAACTTAATTTTGGGACAAAGCTGGAAGTCAGGGAGTGGGAGGGGGCATGTGGCACAGTGGTTGGAGCTACAGCCTCGGCACCCCGGGGTTGTGGGTTCAAACCCCGCACTACTCCTTGTGACCCTGGGCAAGTCACTCGGTCCTCCATAGCCTCAGGTACATTAGCTAGATTGTGAGCCCACCAGGACAGATAGGGAAAATACTTGAGTATCTGATTGTAAAACCGCTTAGATAATCTTGATAGGCGGTATATAAAAACCTAATAAACTTGAAACTTGAACATAGAAGGAAGGGAAGGGGCATGAACAAGGGACCCTGAAGGGAGGGAACAGAAAGGGAGAATTGATGGACATGAGTGTGTGAATGAGAGATGGTGCACATGGGGAAAGGAAGAAAGGAAAATTGGGCATACAGAGAGAGGAGTGAGGAGAATAGATGGATGAGAGGAAGAAGTGTTGGATATGGTGGTTGAGAGGGAACAGAGGGACAGATTGAAGGGGATGCAAAGGGAGCAAAGTTGGACATAGTAATGGAGGGAGAGATGTGGTATTGTGCTGGAAGCCAAATGTAGACTCTTAGGTAGAAAGATGAAATCCAAATCCTCCAGGGTAGCATTTTCAGAAATGCTCCCAGTTCCACGCGCAGGACCCAAGAGGCAGGCAGAGCTCTGAAGTCTCACTGCATGGTTGAGACGATGGTGCAGGGAGGAGGGGTTTAGATTTGTTAGGAACTGGGCAACTTTCTGGGACAGAGGGAGCTTGTTCCGAAAGGATGGACTCCACCTTAACCGTAATGGAACCAGGCTGCTGATGCTAAAGATTTAAAAGGAGATAAAGCAGCTTTTAAACTGAGATGCAGGGGAAAGCCAACAGTCACTCAGGAGCTGATGGTTCGGTGTGAGATATCCTTGAAGGATACTTTTGAAACAGGATATTTAGGGAGTCCCGGTAGAGAGGTTTCAATAATGGTGAAAGAAAGCCAGGAGGGTTTAAGAGGAAGGCAGAGCGAGCAACCCAAATTTTCCCTATCTTCTCAGCAGTCAGTAGTTAGAAGAAAAAAACACAGTCTGTATACAAATGCTAGAAGCCTAAAATTTGAGCTGATATCTAGAGTAACTTGGAGCAAATTTGAGCTGATACCTGGAGTGACATCACAAAAGAAATCTGCTGTAGAGGCATTTAATTTTCGAAAGGGAGACTATGATAAAATGAGGAAAATGGTTAAAAAGAAGCCAAAAGGATCAATTGCAAAGGTTAGGACTGTAAATCAGGTATGGATGTTATTTAAAAATACAAAGCGATGGGGCCAGATGGTGTGCATCCGAGGGTGCTGAAGGAACTTAAGGAAGTTCTGGTAACTCCACTGAATGACCTTTTCAACGAGTCTCTAGAGTTGGGAGTGGTACCAGAGGACTGAAAAAGGGCGGATGTAGTCCCTCTCCACAAAAGTGGACGTAAGAAAGAAGTAAGGAATTACAGGACGGTAAGTCTGACTTCTGTGGTAAGCAAATTAAAGGAAACACTTTTAAAACAGAGAATGGTTAAGTTTCTGGAATCCTGTAGATTACCGGACTGGAGACAACATAGAATCACTAGAGGTAGGTCTTGTCAGACAAATCTGATCAATTTCTTTGATTGGATGACCAGAGAATTGGATAGAGAATATGTGCTAGATGTGGTATATTTAGATTTTAGCAAAGCCTTTGGCAGTGTTCCACACAGACGGCTAATAAATAAACTAAGTGCCCCTTGGGATGGGTCCCAAAGTGACGGGTGTCAGCCCTAGCATTGCTAGCAATCATCAGTTTTGGTTGCCATAACCAATGTCAGCAAAGGCCTATAGGAAATTATATCAATCTGACTCTGGAATTTTGATGCAGAATTCTGTGCTCCTGCACAGAATTCACATACATTAATCATCCAGCCAGACTGGATTGTTTATCAAGAAGATAGGCTGCTTGAATGGGACAAAGAAGCTAGAGACTAATCCCATCTACCATGCCTGCAAGTATCACACCCTCCTTATCAATGAAACTAACCATTGTTTCAAACAGTTTACAAATTCTAAACAGAAAGACAGTGGCGTACCTAGGGTATGTGGCCCATAATATTTTGACCCCCCCTGTAAAAAAATATTTTTTGTTAATAACCATGAAACTGAATAAATGGTCATAATAGAAACAGGCAGTGAAAATTTTCTTTTATTGAACCTCATATATGTAACCATTAATCCAAATATAACATAAATTATGTCTGAATTGTCATGACATCAGAAGTACATATGGAGTAGTTGCAGGTGATGCTTGGGACAGTTCTGATTGTGTTAGTTCGGTTTATGTGTTTTTTGAATAGAAGGATTTTTATTTCTTTTTTGAAGGTTTTGTAGTTTGTGGTCGAGGTCAATAGGTTGTAGAGTTGGGGGTCGAGTGTTGCAGCTCGAATGGCTAGGAGGTTGTCGAACTGTTTTTTTCTTTTGACATTTTTGGTTGGAGGGTGTGTGATTGGTGCGTGAGTTCTCCTATGTCTGGTTGAGGTGGATTGAATTATTTAGCTGAAGAAATTAATTACCCCCCATTCCACACACATTAATTCTCTTCCATTTTTGTTCCCATTATAAAAAACACTGATAAGTTCTCAGAAAAAAAATACATTAAAATAAGAAGTGAAAACAAAGGCCCCTACAGATGAGAACATAACATAAGAATAGTCTAACTGGGTCAGACCAATGGTCCATCATACCCAGTAACCCATTCTCATGGAAGCCAATCCAGGTCATTAGTACCTGGTCAAAACCCAAAGAGTAGCAACATTCCATGCTACCGATCCAGGGCAAGCAGATGTTTTCCCCATGTATTAATAACAGACTATGGACTTTTCCTCCAGGAATTTGTCCAAACCTTTCTTAAAACCAGCTACGCCAGTGTTTTTCAACCTTTTTTGGGCAAAGGCACACTTGTTTCATGAAAAAAATCACGAGGCACACCACCATTAGAAAATGTTAAAAAATTTAACTCTGTGCCTATATTGACTATATATAAAGTAATTCTCTTGAATAGGAATCAAATAAAAACAAAGAAAGTATTTTATAATGCTGCCACCGCCAACAACACCGTTGGCGGCGGTGGCACTCAATGGCTAAAGAGCCGCAGTTTGCCGGCCTAGGGACAACACTGGAGGGTGGCCAGCTGTGCACCCCCTTGGGACGTAAACCCGGGGTGGGGCAGACCGCCCCCCCCACCCTGGTATGCCACAATCTGTACCTCACTCCCTCCCTATGACCAAAAGTTCTCCTTTCTTCTATTCCCCGTGTACACAACCATCTCTTTCCCTCCCTTCCTCTCTCCAAAGTCCATGCCTTCTGTGTCCAAACACTCATTCCCTCCCCCACCTCAGCATCTCTTTCCCTCCCTTCCTCTCTCCCAAGTCCATTTCTTCTGTGTCCAAAAACGCATTCCCTCCCCCACCTCAGCATCTCTTTCCCTCCCTTCCTCTCTCCCAAGTCCATTTCTTCTGTGTCCAAAAATGCATTCCCTCCCCCACCTCAGCATCTCTTTCCCTCCCTTCCTCTCTCCCAAGTACATGCCTTCTGTGTCCAAAAACCCATTCCCTCCCCCACCTCAGCATCTCTTTCCCTCCCTTCCTCTCTCCCAAGTTCATGCCTTGTGTCCAAAACGCACTCCCTCCCCCCTTTTGTGTTCCGTGTTTGCCTCCCAGCCCATCTTTGCAACTTTCTCAGCAAAACGAAGTTCAAGCCGCGCACAAATAGCCGAACGTAAGTATTCTCCGACGTCAGCGCTGACGTCGGAGGGCAGGCTTTGCTTAAGCCCTCCCTCCGACGTCAGCGCTGACATCGGGGAACGCTTGCAGGGCAGGCAGGAACAGAAGACGAGCCTCGCGGCTCGAGATGTATTGAACTCCGCGGGTCCCCCGTCCAGCTCTCTCCTGTCCATGTGGGGCGGACCGCCCCTCTCCCTAGACTGGTGGTACTGCCCTGATGGCGGCCCTGACAGTACGGCACACCAGGCAACATCTCGCGGCACACTAGTGTGCCGCGGAACAGCGGTTGAAAAACACTGAGCTACGCTATCTGCTTTTACCATAACTTCTGGCCACTTCATTTTTAAGCTGAGATCTTTCCTTCCAAACAGAGACTTTGCTAGATGTCAAATACAGCACAAGGTAACTTCACACGGACTTAGCTGTGCAGGAAATGTGAAGCTCCTCATACACCCACCATATAGTACAAAAATGTGCAAAGGTCTGTTTTTTTCTTTCGATCACTACATAGACTAATGCCACACAAGCAGCGCTGTTACAAACATATTCTGTAGGTCAGTGCTAAGGTTAACAAAGTTTCCTTCCTTGGACCAGAAGGAGATACTGACAAACCACTGGAAGAGATCCCAAAACAACTACCCAGGAACAACACCCAAAGACCCACTCAGTGTGTGAACCAGTTGAGTGGAGTGGACTAACTGGGGGGTGGAAATGGGCCCGGAGTTTGCTCAGCAGAATTTCCCAGACCACCTCTTCCTCTCAACACATTGACACGCTGACGCCACCACCACCATTAAGAACACCTCATCGGGTAGGCCAGCAATGCTTATAAACTTTATAAAACACATTATTATATTTTCTTATAAAGCACATATTTTAACTGAACTCTCTGACATCCTCAGCCTTGCCATTCACAAAAATAGAAGGAAGAAAAATTCCTGTTTCCTGCTGTCTCATGTCCCCGGCCTATACAATATTTTTCTTCTGCAGACCCTTCAAAAGTCTGACCAAATCCTCGTTTCACTTGCATTATAAAGTACTGAGGATGCCATCTCTCTCCAATCCCAGGTCCTAAAGTCTAAGACAGTGGCACAATTCAAGAAAAAAAAAAAATTTTCGATTCGATTCAGCCTATTGAATTGGTTTTTCGATTCAACTTTCCTGCCCAATTGGGTGTTTGTTTTTTGTTTGTTTTTTCAAACATCCTGGTGGGTTTATTTTATAGCTTTTTCACCCCCCTTTGGCTTCTCCTAACCACACTGGCGCTGTGGTGTAAATAAAATAAAGAAACAAAAAGGACTTTTCCTCTCTCTGTTAAATCCTAGCTCACGTTTGCGGTCTAACACCAGCTCTGGCAGGATACACATTTCAAATCTGACATATTGTAATCACAAAACAGAAAATAAAATTAGTTTTTCTACCTTTTTGTTGTCTGGTTCTTTTTCAAATCTTGTTGGTCCAAGGCTCTGGTTGTCTTCTGATAACTTGCTTGCCAGGGTCTCCTTCTTTCTTCTTTCTCCGTGCTAACCATCCATTTGCCATCTCTGTCCTCCCCTTCCATTTCCCTTCCCTCCCCCGGATGTCTGGCATCTTTCCTTTCTTTGTCTCCCTCCACAGATCCACCTTTTCTTAACTACCCTTTCATCCAGCAGCTCTCCCTCCTTCCCCACCACCCCAGGGTCCACCATCTCTCCCTTTCTTTTCCCAACTACCCTCCTAACCAATATCTCTATCCCCCCTCCACACCATCCCTTGTGTCCAACTTCTCTCCCTTTCTGTTCCTTCCCTCCCTAAAACCCATGTCCATCATCACTCTCTCCTTTATTTTCAGACCCATTATTTCTTCCCACCCAAAGTCCGGCATATGCACGTCTCTTTGAACCCCTCCCCCTTCCCTCCGTGTACTTCTACACCAGGGCCCCCCTCCCCTGAAGGCCTGTCCCCCCCTTAAAGGTCTGCATCCCACCCCTGAAGGCCTGTTCCCCCCTTGAAGGCCTGCCTGCCTGCTCCCCTTGAAGGCCTGCCCCCCCTGAAGGCCTGCACCCCCCCGAAGGCCTGTCCCCCCCCCTTGAAGGCCTGCACCCCCGAAGGCCTGTTCCCCCCTTGAAGGCCTGCCTGCCTGTTCCCCTTGAAGGCCTGCCCCCCCCCTTGAAGGCCTGCACCCCCCCGAAGGCCTACACCCCCCTTGAAGGCCTGCCCCCCTTGAAGGCCTGCACCCCCCCGAAGGCATGCACCCCCCAAAGGCCTACACCCCCCTCGAAGGCCTACACCCCCCTCGAAGGCCTGTCCCCCCTTGAAGGCCTGTCCCCCCCTCCACAAGGTCTGCCTGCCCGCCCCACCCTGAAGGCCTGCTGCCCCCTCCCCACTACCTCGAAGGACCGCTCGGCCCCACCACCATTACGAAGCACTGCTCATTTCCCCGGCCTCCCCGCTTCATTTCCCTGGGGAAACAGCCTGCAGCAAGATTGCGCGATGCCAGCAATCTTTGCTTGCTTCGGCTGTTTCCTCCGCCATGGTCCCGCCCCTCTTCTGACGTCAGAGGAGGGGCGGGACCGTGGTGGAAGAAACAGCTGAAACAGGGAAAGATCGCTGGCATCGATCTTTCTGCAGGCTGTTTCCAGACGCAACACCCGGCGCAGGGGGGGAACCGGACCGGGAGCACCCCCTCAGGGCTTGGCACCCGGGGCGGACCTCCCCCCCCTTGGTACACCACTGCAGAAAGATACTGGGAAATACAATAGTTTCTATATTCAGAATAAGATTCCAAGCTATAAAAGCCTCCTCTCTAGCCCCTTTCTCTATTTTGGGAACCCGAAGCTTAGATCATCACCCCCATCACCATTTTTCTCTCTCTCTGCCTCTCCCTGGAACTTCACACTTCCTTCTGGACTCTGTAAGGCAGGGAAACTGCTTTGCTCACTCATTAATTGTAATGCTTAATTGTAATGCTTATGAATATTGCTTTTCTGTAAGCCTATTTCTATAATATATTCTTTATGCAATCACCTCTGGCTGTGCTTCTTATTTGAGTCTACTTCCTGGTGAATCTTTGGTGACGGTATTGAACTCGGGACGGCGTTTTGTAAGGGCGCCTAATATAAGCCCTACAACCTAATATTGTGGGGGACACAACAAAACTTAACCTCACATTGTGGGGGCCACTACAATCCTTACATTTTGGGGGCTTGTCTCTGTCCTTCCTGACGATTTCATCTAGGTAAGTAGAATTCAATTATTTCTCTTTTTTGTATGGAATAGGCAGGATTTTTTCTTGTATGCACTGTGCAATAGGATTATTAGCTGCTTAAGACAAGGTGAGAGATAGTATTTTCCACTCAAAAGGCCTTGTGCAGTATAGACAGAGTGAGATAGAAATCAAAAGACCTTGGGAAACCCTTAAATTGTTTTAGACTGGATGACCCACTGGTGAAAAGTTCCAGTAATATTGTGGGGTTTTATACTTGATGAGATTTTACTTATCAATAGACTTTGTATTTTTGATTGATAGACAGAGTGAGATAGAAATCTAAAGACCTTCTGGAACCCTTAAATTGTTTTAGACTGGATGACACAGTTGTGAAAAGTTCCAGTAATATTTTGGGTTTTACATTTGGTGAGATTTTACTATCAAAAGTCTTTGTAGTTTACCTGTGCCAGTTTGCATTTTATGCTTTGCTATTATAGGCTTGCTAGAGGTGTTGCATGTAAGAATATTTGAACTGCTCTGAAGAAAAGCATGTTCCAAAGTTAAAACAGTCACTCAATTAAGACACGCCACATCTGTACTAATAACTTTTACTTTTTGTTTTTTCCTTTGTGCTTTTAATTCTATTTCTTATCAGTCTCTGCCCTGGTGAAAAGCCCAGTGCGGACTGGAGCTGGCAGCTGACACCTCTGCTCTTCTAACAAACTTCTTATATTTTTTCCTACTAAACTTCTGCCTGTAAATTTCAGGTAGTAACCAGTGTGGGCAAGTGTGGGCATACTCTTTATGTCGGTGACTCTTGCCTAACAAGCTTTACCTCATTTTCCTACCTATTAAATAAAGTCTCCCTCCTTCATCAGTGGCAGCATTTCAATCTCAAAGGCTACACACAGACAGGGACATTTAGAGCAAGGACCATGTACCAAGGCAGACTGCAGCCTCAAGTATGAACCCTTTTGATTTTCAAGAACTCACAGATACTATACAGAAATATTTTGACAACAAGGAAGGTCCTTATGAGGGTAATTTTCCAGAACACACATGGCACGATATTCAGAAACAAATGTCCAGTAACAGTAGTGCTGCAGGGACATATGAAGGACAGTGACATTGAAAGAATAGTAGAGAAAGTGGGCCCTATGCCTTTTAACATAAATGAATGGTGCAAATGGGCTACTGATATACTGATTCACTGGGGTCTAGGCAAATACAAAAGGAACAATGCAGATTTTGATAAGCTTATGCACCTAGCCCTGGGTCCACATTATTATAAATTTGGATCTCTTGTTCATCCATACCAGTTTGTAAAGACGGGCATCGAACAACTATTTTGATGCACCTCCCTTCAAGTACTTAGAACTCTTTCACCCCTGCCAACCGATACACTAGAGCAGTTTGCATACAGAGTAATCAATGCGGTACTGCATGAGCACTGGCCCCGGGCAGCAGATTATGGTGAGAGAGAACATAAAGAATTTCTATTAGAATTATTATCCCCTGAGATTACTGTTTAGTAATCTCAGGGGATAATAATTCTAATAGAAATTCTTTATGTTCTCTCTCACCTTCTGTTGTTTTCGGAGGACCCTAAAGCTACCCCAATTTACTGCTCAGGATTGGGTCTGTGTGGAAGACCCAGACAGCTCAAATTATTTCAGTATCGGAAGCTAGGAGATGGCGTGCTGAAGGAGCACCCCAATACAATAAAACACCACACACAGGAAATAGAGGGCATGGCAGAGGTAGTTACAGAAATTCCTCCACTTACATTCCCTTCCATGAACTCAGAGACCAAAAGGAAAAATTAGAAAAAGAGAAAATTAAATGGGAACAGGATAGACATGCAATGCAGATAGAATTGGACAGAGTAAAAAGTGATTTAACAGCCAGGAAAAACAGTGTTAGTGCATAGGGATGTCCTGACTCTCTGTGTCCAAATACCAAGGTGACTCAAACCTTCACAGCCATGCCGGACTCCTATCACTTACCTGTGGACTCACTTCTGGAGACACAGGATAAGGGAAAGAAGTCAGACTCAGAATTCAGCTTGAGGTATATGGCACCTTTGATATTGGACACTTGCGGACGCCCCAATGTTAATACTACCATAGAGGGTCAGGATAAATTAACTTTGATTAATACAGGGGCCAGAATCAGTTTTAAAGATAGAGCGCCTCCTACTGGAGATCAGAAAAATGTGGAAATTTGTGAGATTCAGGATATAAAGGACACAGCTTCAAAGTGTATGTCTATTCCACAAATGGAAAAAATGAAAGACAGTGTAGAAACCACTGCTAGCACGAGTGAGAATACAAGCAAAGAAATAGTTGAGGTGGCTGGTCTCGTATTGGGTACAGGAATTCTTTTGCAGTTAGCTACGCAGTGTTGCCTGCCAGTGCAGCAGCATGATAGTAGAATAACTCACTCAGAGGCTGCAGATGTTTCATTTTGGGCTCAAGATTGTGGGAAAAGGTACACTGAAATCTTGTTAGAGGTCGAAGGTCCTCAACCACAAACACAGCATCCAGTACCTCCTCCAGCAACAGAACTAGTGTCTAAGATGGAGGAGAGGAGTCTGAGTGGACATATCTCTTCAGCATATGGCTCTCCAGCTTGGTCAGATACTAAATCAGGGAGCTCCAGTAGGCTCACTATGGACTCTCGGGCCCTAACTAAGATTTCAAAGCCCGTAAGTGGCAGCAAGTGCAAGTGGCAGCCTCTTACTCTGACATTACTGTGAAATTTAACCCTAAATGTGCATTTTTCTCTATCCTAGACATGACTAATGATTTTCAGAATTTGCCCCTTGCCTCTGAATGCCAGGACACGACAGTGCAGACAAAAGAAGATACATCTAGCCTGCACTTGACCTCTCCACAGCAGTGCCCACTCCTATGAGTGCAGTGGGACCCAGGTGGCAGACATGTGGTCCAGGTCAGCCTGAATGGAACATGGATGAAGTTTGCTCTAAGTGACCTTGAGGATGCTGCTAATTTAAAATGTTTTTTTCTTTTTCTTAGCAGCAGTTCGGATATATACATAGCCATCTCAGACTAGTTTTGGCACAAAGATATTTCTAATGTATTCCAAGGATCCTCTTTATCACTGCAGAGATAAAGACGCTCCAAAGAGCCATTAGCTTTATGCTTTTTCTGAATATGAGATGGTTATGATATGCATTATTTGTACTACTCAGGTGTTCATCTTTGCTGTGTTTTTCTATAACAATGTGTTTATTTGCAGAGTTAAATTCAGCCCTGAACACTTGACAGATGGAAAAATAGTTTCACGCCTAAAACTTTGTGTTTTATGTTTTGTCTGTGCCATGTGGTCTGTGTGTTGTTTAGGGGGTACCCCAGGATACATAACATTGGCCATTTCTAGAGCTCTTTTCCCATTTTTTTTTTTTACTAGCCCAATTGCGCAATGTTCTTTTTACCTTTAGTTTTCATATCCTAAATGTAGCTTAGTTAGGGGTTATATGTTTAAGAAAAGGTTTTAAACTAGATTCAGTACACATTTCTGACATAATTTTTTTTTAAATACATTCAGTACAGAATTATGGACTCTATGAAGTGCCATAATAGTTATGTGCAGCACACAAAAACATATCTTTTAGGAATGTCCGATTAAGAACCTTAAGTACCTGAATATTGTATGCATTACCGTATTTTCGCGGATATAACGCGCACCATTGTAAAACGCGCACAGGGGTATAGCGCGCAGAAATCACGATGATATGTACAAAAACTTTTCTATACCGCGCTCAGGCATATAACGCGCATGCTGCCCGACTCTCCTTTCGCCCGCCCTGACTTTCCGTGCGCTGTCCCGACTCTCCGTTCACCCCCCCTGACTTCCGTGCACTGTCCTCCCTTGAAGTCCTGTCCCCCCTTGAAGGTCTGTCCCCATCCTGAAAGCCTGATGCCCCCCCCCGACGTCCGATACATCCCCCCCCCCCCCGGCAGGACCACTCGCACCCTCACCCCGAAGGACCGCCGACTCCCCAACAATATCGGGCCAGGAGGGAGCCCAAACCCTCCTGGCCACGGCGACCCCCTAACCCCACCCCGCACTACATTACGGGCAGGAGGGATCCCAGGCCCTCCTGCCCTCGACGCAAACCCCCTCCCCCCAACGACCGCCCCCCCCAAGAACCTCCGCCCGTCCCCCAGCCGACCCGCGACCCCCCTGGCCGACCCCCACGACACCCCCACCCGCCTTCCCCGTACCTTTGTGTAGTTGGGCCAGAAGGGAGCCCAAACCCTCCTGGCCACGGCGACCCCCTAACCCCACCCCGCACTACATTACGGGCAGGAGGGATCCCAGGCCCTCCTGCCCTCGACGCAAACCCCCCTCCCCCCCAGCCGACCCGCGACCCCCCTGGCCGACCCCCACGACCCCCCCACCCCCCTTCCCCGTACCTTTGGAAGTTGGCCGGACAGACGGGAGCCAAACCCTGTCCGGCAGGCAGCCAACGAAGGAATGAGGCCGGATTGGCCCATCCGTCCTAAAGCTCCGCCTACTGGTGGGGCCTAAGGCGCGTGGGCCAATCAGAATAGGCCCTGGAGCCTTAGGTCCCACCTGGGGGCGCGGCCTGAGACACATGGTCGGGTTTGGCCCATGTGCCTCAGGCCGCGCCCCCAGGTGGGACCTAAGGCTCCAGGGCCTATTCTGATTGGCCCACGCGCCTTAGGCCCCACCAGTAGGCGGAGCTTTAGGACGGATGGGCCAATCCGGCCTCATTCCTTCGTTGGCTGCCTGCCGGGCAGGCGGGTTTGGCTCCCGTCTGTCCGGCCAACTTCCAAAGGTACGGGGAAGGGGGGTGGGGGGGGCGTGGGGGTCGGCCAGGGGGGGCGCGGGTCGGCTGGGGGGGCGGTCGGAGGTTCTTGGGGGGGGCGGTCGTTGGAGGGAGGGGGGTTTGCGTCGAGGGCAGGAGGGCCTGGGATCCCTCCTGCCCGTAATGTAGTGCGGGGTGGGGTTAGGGGGTCGCCGTGGCCAGGAGGGTTTGGGCTCCCTCCTGGCCCGATATTGTTGGGGAGTCGGCGGTCCTTCGGGGTGAGGGTGCGAGTGGTCCTGCCGGGGGGGGATGTATCGGACGTCGGGGAGTCGGCCGGGCAAGAGGGCTTGGGCTCCCTCTTGCTCCGATCGTGGATGCGGGTGCGGGTGGGAGCGCGTGCAAGCGGTCGTTCGGGGTGGGGGTGCGAGCGGTCCTGCTGGGGGGGTGAATCGGGCGTCGGGCGGGGTGGGAACTATGTTTAAAAACTTTTGTATACCGCGCTCAGGCATATAACGCGCGAGGGGTATGCGCGGTACGTAAAATCACGTATAACGCGCGCGTTATATCCGCGAAAATACGGTAATATTGTCACATGTTGCCACATTCAGTACAGGCAACCTAGTCTCTCTCTCTCTCTCTCTCTCTCAATTCAGTACAGGCAACATCTCTTATTTGGATCACACTGGAGTACAGCTGCTGAATGATATCTGGACTCTTTTCAAGCCGGTGTATCCCTCCCTGTATGAACAGACATCATTTCATCCCAAGGGTGAAAGCCACCAGTTTCCAGTGACTGATAGATCCTGTGCAGACATCATTTCATCCCAAGTGTGCATTTCACCAGTTTAAAGAGACTGTCGGTTCCTGCTGGACTAATTCATCTTCCTGCACCCTGATGCAAAGACTTCTCTACCTTCTCACACATGCTGTACACAATGTTTCCTGTTCGTTGGATCTATGGATTCATGATAGCCACCTTCCTAAGAACGCTTTGCTGTACAGTTCAACTTATTTACTGAACAATACCTGGTGTAGTCATTCACCTCTGTCCTCCATCAGCATTACTGGGACAACCAACTCCACACTTCTGTTAACTTCTATGGACATTCCAGACTTTATTTCATATGCTGTGCATCCACTACCTCTTGGTATGGGGAACGAGACATTTCACAAGCTGCTGAACTTTACTGAACTCCATGCCTACATTGAACAACTTAAGAAAATGGACAGATTGCACAAACTGTAGAAAATTTGCTACGAGACGCTCATGTCTCAGTTTGGGAACTTTTCTTTGGGTATTCGCCCACTACAAACCACGTATTTAGTGTTTTATGTATTGTGGTGTTGCCGGTGCCGGGTTTTGCCATGACCGACTTATACGTACCTTCAAAATAAGTTGAAGGTCCTGCTGGCTAAAAATAAGAAAAGAATCAATTGGTCAGGATTAATAAAGTTCTTTCATCAAATGGTGTCTCACTTTATTGGCAATGAAACACTTTCTCCGTGGTTAGTTTTTCCACTTCAAATAAACATGAAAAATAAACCTGGACTTTCAAAATGTCCTCACCTTCTCAACAGGTACAAACAGGTAAGTGTCCCAAACAATACCCAGTAGCTCAGCTCTATTAGTGCCAATGTCTGAGCAGGTAAAAAGGAAAAAAAACAGGTATAATAATTGTCCAGATTTTTTACAAGGTTGTCCAGGTTGTCCAGATTGTTTACAGATTGTCCAGGTCTTTTACAAGGTTGCTTCCAATGCTTGAGAGCAATGTTGCAGAGGCCTGGTTCGTAACCGGCCTGCCCAACCAGCTAAGCACACTGGTGGGGGAAGGGAGTAGCTGAATCCACCTTAAATCAGCTTCTAAACAGCTTGCCAAAATTGGCCCCACAAACCCAACCCGAGGATGGTTTGTGGATTCTCCCCGCCACTGTTCCTTTACACAATCAGCAAACAATAAGTCCCAAACATTCTGCAAAAAAGGCAAAACTTAAAAACTTGCCTAAACAAAAATACACCTTGCTTTAAAGTCCAGAAACCAAGCACCCTCGTGGCTGTGAGCTCAGCACAGCTCACTTAACTTCACATTGGTGTTTGTAGGAATTCCCCAACAAAATCACCAAAATTTCAAACACAAAAGAAAAAGTAAAGTTATTGCACTTAACTTTCATCCATTAATGTGTCTTCCAATTCCATGGCAGTATCCAGAAACTCCATGGGTTCAGGGTTGGCTGTTTGGCTGGCCTCAGGGACAGGAGCTGCCTCTGACATCTCAGTGTCCTGGCTTTGGGCAGCTTCAGGAGTCCGGTCCTGAGATCCTCCTTCCTGGGCTGACCCAGGGTAGACTGACCTAGTCTTCCTTAGTGCAGCCTCTAAAGCTTGCAGCTTACCACGCCCTAACCTGAAAGGGGGCAGGGAAACTTCCTGCTTACACTGGGTTTTCCTTTGTGCTTTAATTAGTCCTTGCAGCTGTGTAACACCTGACCTAGGAGTTTGTTTTCTAGGCTGTTCCTTCACTTGGTGCACCTCCTGCTGCTCTAGGCTATTCTCATTTTCCTCCTCCCCTCCCCAGGGCTCAGTGAGTTGGTGTTTCAACTGGAACTCTGATCCTAGCTGGGAATTAGAGTTTGCCCGGTCACATTGGTTAGCCCTTTTAAGGGTAATGCTAGGGCTAGGAGGAGACTTCCCTGGAACAAGCTTAGCTTTAAGGCTAGGGTTGTGACAGTATTGTTATGATTTTCCTTTGCTGTAAAGTGAAACACATGCATATTTCTTTACAACGCTACTTCTAGCTTTTAAGACAGTTATACAGGTATTTCCAGCAACTTCTCTGACACTTGCTAATTTGGTTCTACTTTGGTTAATTTGGCAAGGCCTATTGCATTGCATACCAGGGTCAGACATAATATATGATCTCATATTCCATACTCGCATACTCTTGATAACTTAATGCCTGAACCTCCTGAGATAGCTTCCTGCATCCCTTATGCACAGTTTATTCGCTCAACGATGGGTAAGATATAGCATACTGGGTTCCCCCGCCCAGGTGACTGTACAACCTAAGACAGAGGTTTGAACTCATAATGGGAACTGTTTATCTTCATAGCTTGGAGATTCTGCAGGACGTGCTGATATAATGTTGGAGGTAGATGCATCTGTGAAGTGCAGACTGGCTGTTTAAGGGTTCTGCAAGCTTGCCTTCATTTCAAAGAATAAAAGTAAAAATAAAAAAAGTATGGGAGATGTCAGCACTAGCATTGCTAGCAATCAGCAGTTTTGGTTGCCATAACCAATGTCAGCAAAGGCCTATGGGAAATTATATCAATCTGACTCTGGAATTTTGATGCAGAATTCTGTGCTCCTGCACAGAATTCACATACATTAATCATCCAGCCAGACTGGATTGTTTATCAAGAAGATAGGCTGCTTGAATGGGACAAAGAAGCCAGAAACTAATCTCATCTACCATGCCTGCAAGTATCACACCCTCATTATCAATTAACTAACCATTGTTTCAAACAGTTTACAAATTCTAAACAGAAAGATACTGGGAAATACAATAGTTTCTATATTCAGAATAAGATTCCAAGCTATAAAAGCCTCCTCTCTGCAACACACATGGATCTATCTCTTTCTCTATCTATCTCTCTATCCCCTTTCTCTATTTCGGGAACCCGAAGCTTAGATCATCACCCCCATCCCCCTTTTTTTCTCTTTCTCTGCCTCTCCCTGGAACTTCAAGTTTCCTTCTGAACTCTGTAAGGCAGGGAAACTGCTTTGCTCTCTCATTAATTGTAATGCTTAATTGTAATGCTTATGAATATTGCTTTTCTGTAAGACTATTTCTATAATATATTCTTTATGCAATCACCTCTGGCTGTGCTTCTTATTTGAATCTACTTCCTGGTGAATCTTCGGTGACGGTATTGAACTCGGGACCTGGCGTTTTGTAAGGGCGTCTAACATAACCCCTACAACCTAATATTGTGGGGGCCACAACAATCCTTAACCTCACATTGTGGGGGCCACTATAATACTTACAATGGGCTGGGTCAGGAAATGATCGAGTGGAAGGTGACAGAGGGTAATTATCAAAGGAGATCATCTGAGGAAAGGGATGTTACCAGTCGTGTGACTCAAGGTTTTGTTCTTGGGCCTGTTCTTCATAACATTTTTATAAACGATATTGCTGTAGGGTTGTCAGCTACAATTTGCCTTTTTGTGGATGATACCAAAATCTGCCAAAGAATAAACATACTGGATGGTGTGAATAACATGAAGAAAGACCTGGAGAAGCTTGAAGAATGGTCTGAAATCTTACAGCTAAAATTGTTTGGGTTTTTTTAAAATAGGGATATCTATTCTGCCATTACCTTGCAGTTCAAGGCGGATTACAAAAGAATTATCCAAGATGAATTACAAGAAATTACAAAAAAATAAAAAATAAAAATTGGTCATATTCAAAGAGAGTAAGAAATGGGTAAGGTTAATTGTTTGGGGTAGTTGTCTTTAGTGAGAGGTGGAGTTTGAAACTTGCGGTATTATTTCTTTTTTCAGAGTTTTCTGAAGAGTATGGTCTTTATTTCTGTTCTAAAAGTCTTGTAGTCTAGGGATGCTGTCAGTAGATTGATGATTTGATTGTCTAGTTTGGCTGCTTGAGTGGCCAGGAGGCCATCAATAAATTTTTTTCGTTTGACCTCCTTAATTGGGGGGTATGAAAATGGGACGTGAGTTTTCCTATGTCTGGTTGCGGTGTTGTGGATGAGGCGGTTATTCAGGTAGTTTGGACTGTCTCCGTATAAAGTCTTAAATAGAATTTAAATTGTATTCTTGCTGGGATCGGAAGCCAATGCGATTGGAGATATGCTTCTGTAATGTGGTCAAGTTTCTTTAATGAGTAGATGAGTCTTAATGCTGTGTTTTGGATAGTTTGTAGTTGTTTTGTTATGGTTGTAGGGCATGGGAGGTAGAGGATATTACAGTAGTCAAGTAGGCCTAGTATTAAGGACTGAACTATGAGCTGGAATTGTGTTTTCTCGAAGAATTTCCGAACTTGTCTTAAGTTTCTCATGACTAAGAATGACTTATGTATTGTTTTATTGATTTGCGGTTGCATGGTGCAGCATCTGTTGATAGTTATTCCTAGCAGTTTTAGGGTGGTTTGTATGGGGTAGTTGATTCCATTGATTTCAATGTTGGTTATGGTTGGTATTTTGTTGTTTTCTAGGAGGATGAATTTAGTTTTCTCTGGGTTCAATTTCAGTTTGTGATCTTTCATCCAGGTTGCTATTGATTTTAGTGTTTGGTATATTGTGTTTGTCATAGAGAGTTCTGGTTGATCGAAGGGTATGAGAATGGTAATGTCATCGGCATAGCTGTAGGAGGTTATGCCTTGTTTGTCCAGGTTAGAGCTGAGGGAGGCTGTATAGAGATTGAAGAGAGTTGGGGATAGAGGGGTTCCTTGGGGAAATCTGCAGGGGTTTGACCAAGGTTCAGATTTTTGTTTGTCTGATTTTACTCTATAGGTTCTTGATTTAAGGAATCCTTCAAACCATGTGTATACTTTATCTGTGATACCTATTGTATCTAGGATTTGTAGTAGTATGTTATGGTCCACCAAGTCGAATGCAGCGGTCAGGTCTAGTTGTATGAGCATTATTTTTTTTCCTGTGCTGAGATGTTGTCTGGCTGTGTCCAAGAGAGATCCTAGTAGTGTTTCCGTGCTGAAGTTGTTTCTGAAGCCGGATTGTGTGGGATGGAGTATGTTATGGTTTTCTAGGTACCGTATTTGCCGGCGTATAGGACGACTGGGCGTATAAGACGACCCCCCAACTTTCAGTTAAAAAATAGAGTTTTGTGTTATACTCGCCGTATAAGACGACCCCTTCTTCCGCACACCTTCTCTACCGCCCCGGGTGCAGCACAGCCGGCCAGGTTCCCTTACTTTTGTGGCACTTCCCCGACCGACCGACAACAGCCCCGGTCCGACAAACCTCCCTGCCCTTAACCGCGAATCTAAATTACCTTCTTACAGCTGCTGTAAGAAGGTATTTAGATTCGCGGCTACAGGGCAGGGAGGATTGTCGGACCCGGGCTGTTATCAGTCGGTCGGGGAAGTGCCACAAAAGTAAGGGAACCTGGCCGGCTGTGCTGCAACCGGGGCGGGGCGGCCGCCCCTCGAACCGCGAGGCTACTCTCCTTCTCCTTACCTGCCATGCCTGCAGCACAGAGCCGAACGGAAGTCTTCCCGACGTCAGCGCTGACGTCGGAGGGAGGGAGGGCTTTGTTTAAGCCCTCCCTCCCCTCCGACGTCAGCGCTGACGTCGGGAAGACTTCCGTTCGGCTCTGTGCTGCAAGCAGAGAAGGTAGGGAGAAGAAGAGCCGCGCGACTGAGTACATCCAGCCCCGCAAGTAAGGGCATGTAAACTGTACCCGGTGTATAAGACGACCCCCGACTTTGGGGATGATTTTAAGGTACTAAAAAGTCGTCTTATACGCCGGCAAATACGGTAATTGGAGAGGAATTTAATGCTAAGAAATCCAAGGTCATGCATTTGGGCTGCAAAAACCTGAGGGAATGGTAGAGGGGGTGAAGAACTTATGTGCACGACAGAAGACTGGACTTATTGTATGTGATGATCTTAAGGTGGCCAAACAGGTTGAAAAGGTGATGGTGAAAGCTAGAAGGACGCTTGAGTGCATAGGGAGAGTTATATGCAGTAGGAAAAAGGAGGTATTGATGCCTTGTATAAGACTTTGGTGAGACCTCATTTAGAATATTGCATACAATTCTGGAGGATGCACCTTCAAAAAGATATAAAAAGGATGTTGTCAGTCCAGAAGAAGGCTTCTAAAATGGTTTGTGGTCTTCATTATAAGGCATATGGGGATAGACTTAAAGATTTCAATCTGTATACTTTGGAGGAAAGGCGGGAGAGGGGAGATATGACAGAGACGTTTAAATACCTACGTAATGTAAATGCGCATGAGTCTACTCTCTTTCATTTGAAAAGAAACTCTGAAATGAGAGGGAATAGGATGAAGTTAAGAGGTGATAGGCTCTGGAGTAATCAAAGGAAATACTTTTTTGCAGAAAGGGTGGTAGATGTGCTGAACAGTCTCCTGGTAGAGGTGATGGAGACAGACTGGGATAGGCCTGGGATAGGCACGTGGGATCTCTCGAAGAGAAAAAGAGATAATGGTTACTGCAGATGGGCAGACTAGATGGTCCATTTGGCCTTTATCTGCCATCATGTTTCTATCATGGAAGCCGAGACCAGATGTATCCCACGTATTAGCAAAGGTGGAAAGAAGAGGAAATCTGAGCCGGCATGGTTAAAAAGTAGTGAAAGAGGCTATTAGAGCCAAAAACAAATCCTTTAAAGAATGGAAAAAGGATCCGAATGAAGAAAATAAGAAGAGACAAGCACTGGCAAGTTAGATGCAAAGCATTGATAAAGAAAGCTAAGAAAGAATGGTAAGAGAAATTTTTCAAAGAGGCAAAAAACTCATAACAATTTCTTTAAATACACCAGAAGCAGAAAACCAGTGAGGGAATCTGTGGGACCGTTCGATGATCAAGGAGCAAAAGGGGCACTCAGGGAGGATAAGGCCATAGTGGAGAGACTGAATGAATTCTTTGCTTTGGTTTTTATGGAAGATGTAAGAGCTCTACCAGAACTGGAAATGGTATTCAAGGGTGATGATGCGGAGGAACTGAAAGAAATCTCAATGAATCTGGAAGATGTATTAACCCAAATCAACACGTTAAAAAGTGAGAAATCACCTGGACCGGATGGTTTACATCCCAGGCTACTAAAGGAACTCAAACATGAAATTGCTGACCTGCGGTTAGTGATCTGTAACCTGTCACTAAAATCATCTGTAGTACCTTAAGATTGAAGGGTGGCCAATGTTACGCCAATTAATTAAAAAGGGTTCCAAGGGAGATCCATGAAATTACAGACTGGTAAGAAACAATTATAAAAATAAAATGGTGGAAACAATTATAAAAATAAAATTGTGGAACACGTAGATGTAGACAAATATGATTTAATGAGACAGAGTCAGCATGGGTTCAGCTGAGGGAGATCTTGCCTCACCAATTTGCTTGACTTCTTTGAAGGTGTGAATACACATGTGGATAAAGGCAAGCTGGTTAGAGGGGCGCTAGCGAGCTCGGCAAGGAATGGCTGCATAGTGACTGAGCTCCGCCAAGTGATCCCTATAAAGAATCGATTCTGGATGCAAAAGCTGCTCCTACAGCTCTCAATACAGCTCCCCTCGTGTGTTCGATCATGGCCTCTAGTAAAACCGGAAAACGAAAGAGCACAGAGCTGATATCGCCTCAAAAAGCGCCATCGGCCAAAGGTGAGACGGAGAATGAGGTCTTACATGCGGTTATGGAGGAGCTTAGGGCAAACCTCTGTTCAAAACATGAAAGATCTGAAATCTGACCTTACCTCACTGTCGACTGAGATGGCTGTTTTATGATTTCACATCGATATTGCGGAACAGCATGTTGAAATGAATGGAATGAATATTAAAGCTTTTCAACAACAGCTAAAAAAGATGGCGATCCTAGAACAGGAGTTTGAAGACGCGCAGAATAAATTGTGTTGTAATAATTTCCGGATACTCGGGATTCCTGAAGGTCGTGAGGGCCATGATGTAGTAGCCTGCTATTGAAAATTCCCTGCTACTGAAAATTCTTGATTTTGACTTCAAATACGATCTCGAAATTGACCGGGCTCATTGTATGCCTGCACAGACTTGATGCAGGCGCACGCTACTCCCGGCTCATTGTTGTGAGACTATTAAGATATGGGCAGGTTATGGATGTCATGCAGCAGGTCAAGCTTAAATCCCCGCTGAAGTTTGATGGATCTACCCCGCTTGTTGTGCCTGATCTAGCAAAGCAAACGGCTAAGCGACGGAAAGCATTATTAGACTATCATCCCTGGCTTAAAGCTATTGGAGTGAAGTTTGGCCTTCTCTACCCTGCCACAATGCGCATCACATATAACAACACCACAAAGAACTTCACTAACCCGCTCGAATTGGCAGAATATCTTGAGGGTGCTACACCAAGCTCCATCGACAAGACTTAGATCTCAATTGTCCTGCTTACGGTTATTGCTGATTATTCCGTAACAGTTGATTTGTTTGTGTGTAATATCAACTGTGGCACTTTCATATCTCATGGCTCGTTATCCTCATACTTGTTTGCATTGATTACCTGTTTCACTGCTCGTTGCCTTGCACTTATTACTGATGTATATTGATCGTTTGCCATTCAATATTTTACACTTTTGCTTGTGCTCTGATTGTTTACGCATGAGTTTAGCACAGGTTCGTTACTCCGACCTATAATACACTAGATGCTTCATGCTTTCTCTTGCAGCTTTTTTCAATTATATTTCTGTTGGTGGGCTCGCCCCATTGCAGCTCTTGTGATCTTGCTATCCCATTTTTCTGCTCTCCTGTGCCTTGACCAATTCTGCTCCTCGTTTCTCTATTTCTGCGATGTTTCTTTTCACTACTCTTTCAGCAGTATGTTCCTTTTATACACAATTGCCTGTCTGCCAATGCTTTCCTTGGTCTTCAGAAATGGTTTCTGTTTTGATTTTCTCTCACTGTTGCAGGTTTCATCGAGCTGTTTTATCTCTAATGGAGTGATTTGTTTTTCCTTTACTAGCTCTGGCTATGACTTCTGTTCACCTCTGACAACAGTATTTTGTAATGGTTTCCTTTGATGTTTAATTTCTGCTCCCTCAATGTAAAAGGATTGAATAATCCACTGAAAAAAAAGAAGATTTGGGACTATGTTAATAGATTACAGCCTGAGATCTTGTTTTTACAGGAATCGCATTTGTCTGCTGTTGATTCTGCGAAACTGTCCTTTCATTGGGCTTTACCTGTCCTATACTCGCCGGCCATTGATAAACACAATGGGGTCCTTACATTTATTAAGAAATGTTTGAATATAGAGTTTATTGATCACTGTACTGACACTCAGGGCCATTGGATCAAAGCCACCATCAAACTTGCTGATAAACTGCTTACCTGTATGAATGTGTATGGTCCTAATTTAGATGACCTGTTTTTTTTTTATAACATCTCTGACCAACTGGCGTCGGCCACTGAGCACTTTATCCTTCTGGGTTGTGATTTTAATTTGATCATACATCCTGCAATGGATCGGAAATCGCATACAGTATACAGAAAATCTAGATCCTGGCACAAACTCCATGATATGATCCATCAATTCCACCTTATAGATCCGTGGCGCTTACAACATCCACGTGCCTCGGATTTTTCTTTTTTCTCTGCTCCCCATGCAACCTATTCAAGCATTGATTTTTTTTCTTGTCAGTGCGGCTCTGGCAACCTTCCTCTCGTCCTCATCGATCAGAGAAATAGCTATTTCGAACCACGGTGCTATGACCCTCCAACTCTGTGGTCTACTCAAAGCTCCCACTCAGCAAAGATGGAGATTCAATAACTCCCTACTTAATGAGCCTGAATTTATTACTCACATTAACACAGCTATTGAAGAATTCTTCTTGAATAACAATCCTACAGACTCTTCCTGGGTAGTGTTGTGGGACACGTTTAAAGCATTTATTAGAGGTGAGATCATCTCTTATGCTGCTTATCTCAACATGATGAGATGAGCTGATCTACTAAAGTTAGAGTCTGAAATCAAACATCCAGTCTCCCAATGATTTCTCTCTTCTAACTAAGCTTAGATCTCTCCGCTTGCAACATAGTGTACTTTCCAGTCAATTCGCAAATAAACATCTCCTATTGAAGAACGCCACATATTATATGGAAAATAATAAGTGTGGCCACACTTTGGCTCAATATTTAAAGAGTAAACCGAACAAGACATATGTGGCTGCATTAACTGATAATATCACAGACTCCATTGAAATTGTTAGACGAATTCAGCAGTTTTACCAGTCCCTTTATTCGTCTGAAATTGAGATTCTAGACTCTATCCCAGAGTTCTTACAAGATCTACCAAGGAACATGCTTTCGGAACCACAGAAAAATGCTCTTGAACAATCTGTACAACTGGCTGAGGTGTCATCTGCTATCAACGCTCTTGCTAAGAAAAAAGCTCCTGGGCCAGAAGTATCACCTCTGAATTTTATCAATGTTTCCTTCTCCGACTACTCCCACACATGCATGCTTTTTTCTCACATTTAATTAAAGATGGTCAGGGGAGTGGTTCATTCACGGAAGCGACGATCATCGTCCTCCCCAAGGAGGGGAAAGATCCATCTGATGTCAAAAATTATCATCCGCTCTCATTAATCAATACAGATGCAAAGATTTTTGCTAAGCTTGTAGCGACTAGATTACAAGCTGTACTGGATACACTTATTGCCCCTGATCAGACGGGGTTTATGATGGGGAGACTTTCATCTGACAACACTAGACTTCTTACCAACATTATACATGGAGCCCAAACATCTCACCGTCCTATTTTGGCTATTAGTCTAGATGAGGAGAAGGCATTTGACCACATAGAATGGTCTTTTATTTTTCACGTATTAAACTGGTATAGATTTCCTCCCTACTTTATTTCTCTCATTCACGTTCTTTACTCCAACCCCACTACCAATTTGTTCATCAATGACATATATTCCTCCTCTTTCCATCCTAAATGAGGCACTAGGCAAGGCTGCCCCTTGTCTCCGCTCCTTTTTAATGTAGTGCTGGAGCCCCTTCTAATTGCCCTATGAGTCAACAAAAATATTGTGGGTTACAAAGTGGGTGAGCATGAATTTAAAATCTCAGCCTAAGCTGATGACGTGTTGATATACGCCTCCCCCCTTCTCTTCCACACATCTTGAATCAACTACTCGATGATTTCTGGTTATAAACTCAATCTTTCCAAGTCTGAGATCGTGCCTCTAAACTGCCTGGAAGCCTGTGCTGAAGTCAAGTACCTTGGTTTTAACTGGGCACAAGAGAAGATCAAATATCTGGGAGTGTACTTTGGTTCCACTATCGAAGACACATTGATCTTCAACTCGGAATATATCCTTCAAAAGACCAAATCACTGTTGATGCTTTGGTCCCACTAAAATTATCTTGGTGGGGTCGTCTTGACACCATAATCACATATGTCCTTAGTATGCTTTCATTCCTTTTACATAAATCTTTCTATAAGAAGATTGAATCCCTCCTTACTGCCTTCTTGTGGAATCATAAGACACCTCGTATTAGTTTATAGAAGCTTAAATGTACGAAACAGGATGGAGGAGTCTCCTTCCCAAGCATATATGACTATCATATATCTTTTTTGCTGCGACAGGGATCCAAATAGAATTATGCTCCATCAGCCTCTTATTTGCCTCCATGGCTCCGATTGGAAACTGCCTCATGTTCATTTCCACTGAAATATATTCATGCTATGAGCAAATCAGCAATGTTACATTCGAACCCTATCATGCAAGATACAATAACTGCAATTCATGAAGTTGACTACCTTTCTGAAATCAAATGAGGTTCCTCCTCGCTCGTCCCTTTATGGAATAATCCTAAACTTTGGATTCCAAATAATTTAATATCATGGAAATTGTGGCAAGATCATGGTATTTGGAATGTAGGACAATTGTATAATGGTCGACAGTGGTTCACTTTTGCTGATTTCTGCAGGACTTTCAATCTCCCCCCTTCACAGTTTTTTCGCTGGCTCCAACTCAGCTTCAATGCCAAAAAATGCAAAGTCATGCACCTGGGCACCCAAAATCCATGCAAGACTTACACCCTTAATGGCAAGATCCTAACAAGAACTGAAGCAGAACGAGACTTAGTCAGTGAGAACATGAAGACTGCCAATCAAGTGGAGCAAGCTTCATCCAAGGCAAGGCAAATCATAGGTTGCATACGCAGGAGTTTCGTCAGCCGTAAGCCTGAAGTCATTATGCCATTGTATAGATCCATGGTGAGGCCCCACCTGGAATACTGTGTGCAATTCTGGAGGCCGCATTACCGTAAGGATGTGCTGAGATTGGAGTCGATCCAGAGAATGGCCACCCGGATGGTCTCTGGACTCAAGGATCTCCCGTACGAGGAACGGCTGGATAAGTTGCAGCTGTACTCACTCGAGGAACGCAGAGAGAGGGGTGACATGATCGAGACATTCAAATATCTCACGGGCCGCATCGAGGTGGAAGAAGATATCTTCTTTTTCAAGGGTCCCGCAGCAACAAGGGGGCATCCGTGGAAAATCAGGGGCGGAAAACTGCACGGGGACACCAGGAAATTCTTTTTCACTGAAAGGGTGGTTGATAGCTGGAATAATCTTCCACTTCAGGTTATTGAGGCCAGCAGCGTGCCTGATTTTAAGGCCAAATGGGATAGACACATGGGATCTATTCACAGAGAAAGGTAGGGGAGGGTCATTGAGGTGGGCAGACTAGATGAGCCGTGGCCCTTATCTGCCGTCTATTTCTATGTTTCTATACTATAAAAAAGGACCTTCTATCATCTTCATAATGCCATGGATATCCTTCTTATTTATCTGCATGTGACAACTTTTTGCTTCAGTGACATGAGGCCTCTCGATGGTATAAATTGCTTCAAGGTCATAAATTCAAACCTGATACCGGGTTATGTGCTTATTGGTGTTCTGAAATGGACCTGTCTATTGATGATGACTGTTGGATGACTGTTGGGCTAACACCCATAAAGCTTTACACTCCTCCTCTCTAATACAATCAGCTTTCTTTCTGTTACATAAAGCATATTGGACTCCAGTTCGTGTTGCCAAATTGGTCATCCCCACTCAAATGTCTGTTGATCCTGTAATAATACGACTGGAACATTACGTCATAAGTTGTTTGATTGCCCTTTGCTTAAAACATACTGGAGCCAAATTTGGTCTACTATTGAGGACATTCTATCCTTTAAAATATCATTAACTTATGCCATAGTCATATTTGGTTCAGCGGCGATTTCCCGCCTTCTTTCTGAACCTGTATCGCTGTTATTGAATGGCTTATTGACTATGGCGATCAAAGTGATTCTAATCAACTGGAAGGACCTGTCCGCAGCAAACTATTCCACTTGGTGGTCTTCTGTTGTAGTCACTATAAAATATGAAAGGTTATATGCTGAAAAGTTTGGCTCTTTAAGAAAATATCATGAGATTTGTGACATGCTATCAGATTTCTGTTCAATACGATACCACTAGATTTCAAATTTCATTGCTTTTATGTATTTGATACAGCCCTTTTATTCATTCTTTAGTCATTGATATCTCATGATTCTTTATGGCTCTGTTTATTTTGTGTTTGCTACACCTGCTTTATTGCATTACCATTGCATTATTTTATGGCTGACGACTTATCTATCCTGCCTTTTCGTTTGTTTTTCTAATGCTGATTGCTGAGTGTTTGATGTCTGTATATTGTCTTGCGCTCAGATGGACATTGGTACAGCGGGAGACAGCGTATCCAGATTGTTCCCGAAGAGAGGCAGCGTGGGAGCCCTGCTCCGCCCCTCTCCCTGACCGAAAGGGAACATTTAAAAGAGCACAGCAGCCAGCCGGGCCCCCTTTCAGGCCACCAGTGGGAGACAGCGTATCCAGATTGTTCCCGAAGAGAGGCAGCGTGGGAGCCCTGCTCCGCCCCTCTCCCTGACTGAAAGGGAACATTTAAAAGAGCACAGCAGCCAGCTGTGGTGGGGAGGAAGCTCAGAAAGCACAGTTACTTACCGTAACAGATGTTATCCAGGGACAGCAGGCAGATATTCTTGACTGATGGGTGACGGCACCGACGGAGCCCCGGTACGGACAATTTTAGAGTGATTGCACTCTAAGAACTTGGAAAGTTCTTGTAGACCGCACCGCGCACGCGCGAGTGCCTTCCCGCCCGACAGAGGCGCGCGGTCCCCAGTTAGGATAAGCCAGCTAAGAAGCCAACCCGGGGAGGTGGGAGGGATGCAAGAATATCTGCCTGCTGTCCCTGGATAACACCTGTTACGGTAAGTAACTGTGCTTTATCCCAGGACAAGCAGGCAGCATATTCTTGACTGATGGGTGACCTCCAAGCTAACAAAAAGAGGGATGGAGGGAAGGTTGGGCATTAAGAAAACAAATTTTGCAAAACAGATTGGCCGAAGTGTCCATCCCGTCTGGAGAATGCATCCAGGCAATAATGAGATGTAAAAGTATGAACTGAGGACCAAGTAGCAGCCCTGCAGATTTCCTCAATAGGAGTGGAATGGAGGAAAGCTACAGATGCTGCCATAGCTCTAACTCTATGGGCCGTGACGGAACCTTCCAGTGTCAGTCCGGTCCGAGCATAACAGAATGAAATGCACGCTGTGTCACAATCCGTCCCCTGTGGCTCCGCTCGTCCCAGAGCTGCCGGTGACTAAACCCTATCCAGTCATACAGCGAGCTAACCACGTGGATAGGATTGTGACTAGTCCCAAGGGAAAAGGTGGATTTCCCTTTAACTTAAAGCAGGCTGAACTGCAGGGAGTAGAGGAAGGGGAGCAGAACAGCTCAGAAGAGCTTCAGAGGAACCTCCCTCCTCCTGTTCACTCTCAGCTGAGACCCATAATGAGAAACCCAAAACAAACTAAGCAAACAGTGCAGGTAACTCCTCCCCCTCAGAGAGCAGGGTGTGTTCGGTTGAACAATATAGAGGCTGCTCTGAGGAGAGGAAAGTTGGTTGGCCCTGAGCCAGCTCAGGGAAGGGTCTCTCCTGATTATGTTCCTGACTGTGAGGATGTGATAATGCAGGAAGCTGACACTGACCCTATTGCCAACCAGCCAGCTCTGTCTGAACCCATGGATTGGGGAGAAAACCTTGGACTGCCTGAAGACATGCTCCTGGAGTGAGGATAAGTGGCAGGTCTGGAGGTTTGTACAGGCAGGAGCTTTTCTCTGTTGATAAGAGTATTGTTGTGCAGTAGTGCTGTGTGTGTGAAACTGCATAGACTTGTGCTAAGAGAAAAAAAAAAAAAAACGTTTTTTTTTTTGTAGTTAATTCAATTGGCCTGAATTGGGGACTCATGTATGTGAATGTGAGGGAAGTAAATGTTGTTACTTTGGGGAGAATTCACTTAAGATCCAGGTTGGGATAGTGGGGCCATTATTGGCATTCTGAAGTATCAGAAAAGTGATAAGTGAATTCCTTTACTCCCCTCCCCCACCAACAGCTTCTCTGTTGGTTACAGCCAAGCTTTAAGACTTGCTGCGCTTGGAGGCCCAGAACTTGTGTGAGGGAAAAAAGGTTCCTTTGCCTTCTTAAAGGTAAAGACAACCCCTCTAAAGTTCTGTTAGTGATTGCAATACTGAACTGTTACTTACCTGAATTGCCTGATTGAAGGTAGCAGGGGTAAACCCATTCCGGTGGGTCCACTCCATACTTTATTTTTGATATTTGGATAAAGCATTCTACTTGGACTTTGATTTTTGCTTTGAATGCTTAAGGGAGACGTTGCTCCCATCATCGCTTCACTGAATAAAGTGACGGTGAACAAGTAAAGCTGATTTGTTTTTTTTTATATTTTGATTCCTAACAAGTAAAGAGATACCAACAGGACTTCCTTCCTTCATCGGAAGCACGCCGGAGTTGCGCTCGGGTGAGCAGGGACCGGGTTCCGGAAAATACAGGTACCGGCCCTGTCACATATGGTATCAGGAGTGGGATAGAGCGCCTCCTGTTGGACACTAGGTGAACTTTTGGGAAAAAAAAAAAATTATTAATATATTTGGGAAAAAAAAAAAAGTTTTTTGGACTTTCAACTAATTTGTTGTTTTAGTTTGTTATGTTAGTTGTTGTATTGGTTCCTGTCCTGGAGGGCCTGCTTCCTGAGTCTTCCGCCGGAAGCGCCGAAGAAGCTCGTGACCAGAGGGATCCTGTTTAGCTCACGGTGAACCGGTGTCGGAAGAGGACCAAGGGGAGCTGGAAGCTAACATAAGAGGACAGAAACGCAGCTATACGACTGGGGGCCAAGGAGGCCTACAAACAAAAGGCGAAGACTCACCTTACGCTCTGGTAAGAGGCTTGACCAGGGGGGTGAGGGAGGTTGACTACCCTTATATAGTGGTACCGCACTTGGGTTGGTCTCTCTCTTTGTTTCTTGTAGGGTACCCGGCACGATGGACCAGCAACAGCTGATAGCGTTCCTGACGGCGGAGCAACAGAAGCAAAGCGAGGACTTACAAGCAGTGTTAAAAACCAACCAAGAGTTATGGTATCGGTCCCAGGAGCTATCTCGGCGGCAACACGACGAGATGGTGCTGGCGATGGGGGAGCAAACGCAAGTACTGTCTAGAATTTTGCAGAACCCATCGACATCTGCAGGCAGTGAGCCTGGACATAGTAGTTTACCACAACCCTCAGGAGCAGCTAACCCTCTAGCCACGCTGAATCTGTGCAAGATCATACCAGCGGATGCTCCGGATGAGTTCCTATCCGCATTCGAGAGGGTAGCTACTGCTGCTGGTTGGCCTCAGGGTCAGTGGGCTGTAAGGCTACTCCCATGCCTTGCAGGAGAAACCCTGTCTGCTTATCAGACACTAGCCCCTGAGGTAGCTAACAATTACCAAATGGTGAAAACACATATCCTAGAGTACTTAGGCTACACCCAGGAACATTACCGCCAGCGGTTTAGAGCAACCCTTATGCAGGATAAGGAAAGGCCTAAGGCACTTGCTCAAAAACTGTCTAAGTTGGCTGAGAGGTGGCTTAGTCCATGGATTGGGGATGCCCGGGCTATTGTATTGGAGTTGATCAGGGAGCAGTTTCTGCAATCCGCTCCAAAGAATTTGAGGGGCTGGGTGCAGAAACAGGGCTGCAAAACCCTAGCCCAGACCTTAGAGGTGGCAGAAGCCTATTTGGACGCCCAGGGCGCCTATGAGGAGGAAAAGACAACCACCCTACTAGGCCTGGGAAAAGCTAAGGACAGCCGAGGTCAGGACCCGCCTAGGAGAACTACAGGGTATCCTAGGGCGAAGGAGCCTGTCCCTGAGAAAACCCCGAGGTGTTATCGTTGTGGGAAAATAGGGCATACCCAGAAGTTCTGCAACACTAAAAGAGAGCTAATGGTAACTCAAGGAATACATACCCAGGTTCCGGAAGCTTATAGAGCTACAGTCTCAGTTGCAGGGAGAATGGTGGCTGCTCTGGTAGACACAGGAGCGGATCAATCCATGATGTCTACCCCATGTTATAGGAAATTGTTTCCCTCCGAAGCCGAGCATAAGGAGGGAGAATCGGTGGTTATTAAGTGCGTACATGGAGACAGGGTAAGGTATCCTCTTCGTACCACGACCATATTGAATAAGGATAGGGTAGACCGGGTCAAGATAGCCATAGTACCCGGCGCACCCTACGACCTCATATTGGGTCGGGATTGGAAGGGGTTAGAGGAGTATCTCAAACCTAAACAAAGCCTAGTGAGCACTCGATCCCAGGGACCCCTTACTTCAGTCGGAGAGGAGGAACTGGGGAAGATATTTCCCTTTAGTGGGGAGGTAATAAGGGAAGCAACCCAGAGGCCGAATCGAAGCTCTAGGGCACAGAACCGCAGACAAAGGCAACAACGGAGCCAGGCTCTGAAACAGGTTAGCACAGGCAAGGATATTCCCTGGTTACCCAAGGAGGTGACACAGGTATTTCCTACCTTCGCAGCAGAGCAGAAAGCGGATGCCTCTCTGGCAGAGTTCTGGAAACAAGCTTCCCAAACCCCTAGGTCCCCAGTGGGCTTTAAGGTGAAACAAGGGTTACTGTACAGACTCACATTGGGGAAGGACTCCAATTGCAACAATGAACAGCTAGTAATTCCTCAGGGTTTCCGGAGGATAATAGTAGAAACAGCTCACGATCATCCGCTTTCTGGTCACAAAGGGACTGAGGCAACGGAAACTCAGGTCTCCCAAAGATTTTTTTGGCCAGGCCTCGTTCAGGATGTAGCGAGTTTTTGCAAATCTTGTCCCACATGTCAAAAGCTCTCATTGAATAGACCAGCGAAGGCCCCGTTAATACCTATACCCAGAGTAGGAGAACCTTGGGCCCGGGTGGCTATGGATATTGTGGGTCCATTAGAGAAGACTCCAAGGGGATATAGCTACATTTTGGTGGTGATGGACGTGGCCACTCGTTATCCCTGGGCCTTCCCGTTACGGAAAACAACGTCCTCGATATTTATGAGGGAATTAATGAACCTTTTTTGTACGATGGGGTTCCCTCGGGAGGTCTTAACCGACCAAGGAAGTAATTTCCTGTCAAAAGAAATGGAGAAGTTTTGGCAAGGGTTCGGGATCCGCCACCTTAGAACGGCTGCTTATCATCCCCAGGCTAACGGGATGGTGGAAAGGTTCAATCAAACATTAAAGCAAATGATTAAAAAAGTGGCGGGCTCCGAAAAGCGAGATTGGGATCTTTTTCTGCCATTGGTTTTGTTTGCAGCGCGTGAGAGAGTGCAGGATTCCTTGGGGGTAAGCCCTTTTGAGATGATGTTTGGGAGAGTCCCAAGGGGAATACTGGATGTGGTTAAGGACCAGTGGGGCTCACAGGAAAGCGAGGATATGAATGTAGTGTCCTACTTAGCCCAACTAAGGAAAAGATTAGAGCAGGTGGCCCAGGTGGGCAAACAGAATTTGGAGTGGTGTCAAGAAAAACAAAAAAGGTATTATGATAGGGGGACTCGGGTTCGCCACTTGGAAATAGGAGATAAGGTCCTGGTTCTGATACCCACAGACCCTCATAAATTCCTAGCAGAGTGGAAGGGGCCCTCCACGGTGATAGAGAGAGTGGATGAGGTGGACTATAAAGTCAGGGATGAGGCAAACCGCGTTCAGACTTTCCACATAAATCTCTTGAAGCCCTGGAGGGATCGGGAAACGTTAACTATGATGGCAGAGCAGAAATCCGATGACGACCTGGGTCCACAAATAGCGGACATGGCCCAAGTTGAAGGGGTCAATATTGGGACTGAATTGTCCACCAGTCAAGCCAGACAGCTGGAGACTTTGGTACAGGCTTTTGGGGATGTATTCTCACCAATCCCGGGGCGGACCGAAGTAGTCACCCATGAGATAGTCACTACTCCAGGGAAGGTAATCCGGGTGAAGCCTTATAGACTCACAGAGGGAAAGAAAGAACTGGTTCACAAGCTGGTGGAGGAGATGCTAACACTGGGGGTGATCGAACCATCTCAAAGTCCTTGGAGCAGCCCGATTGTTATTGTTCCCAAGGCTGATGGCACACCCAGATTTTGCATCGACTTCCGTCAGTTAAACGAGGTCTCGCAATTTGATGCCTTCCCCATGCCCCGGGTGGATGACCTTTTGGACCGATTGGGTCAGGCCCAATTTCTCTCCACGTTAGACCTAACGAAAGGGTATTGGCAAATCCCGCTATCCCCATCGGCCAGACCAAAGACTGCCTTTAGCACACTACTGGCAAAAATGGTAACCAGTCCCTTATATACAGAAAGTCAAATACAAACACTGGACTGGGATAAACTTAGGTCATGGAATGAAGCCCTCAGTGACCTGTGTGTTAGAAAAATATCTCCACAGCAGGTAGGTACTTTTTCTTTCATCGGGCTTCAAACCGTATTTTTTTGGTTGTTTTTCAATGCTTATAAAACTTATTTATTTTCAAAACTTTATGTAAAACTTAATAGTTTGCTCGGGTTATCTATGCAAACAAAAAGCGACACTTATCTTTTGGCTGGTCGCTTGTCAGCTGTGCTCAGACTATCGGCCCGACGGGACCCGTTTATTTGGATAAAGCATTCTACTTGGACTTTGATTTTTGCTTTGAATGCTTAAGGGAGACGTTGCTCCCATCATCGCTTCACTGAATAAAGTGACGGTGAACAAGTAAAGCTGATTTGTTTTTTTTTATATTTTGATTCCTGACAAGTAAAGAGATACCAACAGGACTTCCTTCCTTCATCGGAAGTACGCCGGAGTTGCGCTCGGGTGAGCAGGGACCGGGTTCCGGAAAATACAGGTACCGGCCCTGTCACAGCTGCAAGCCAATTAGACAACGTACGTTTAGAAATAGGACGTCCCAATTTGTTCGGATCAAAGGATAGAAAAAGTTGGGGTGAAGATCTGTGGGGCTTAGTACGGTCTAAATAGTAAGCTAAAGCCCGCTTACAGTCCAAAGTATGAAGAGCCTGTTCTCCAGAATGAGAGTGAGGTTTCGGAAAGAAAACAGGCAGTACAATAAATTGGTTGAGATGGAACTCAGAGACAACCTTAGGGAGAAACTTTGGATGTGTACGTAGAACTACCTTATCATGATGAAAGACTGTGAAAGGTGGGTCAGAAACTAGTGCATGGAGCTCACTGACCCTCCTGGCAGAGGTGAGAGCAATAAGGAAAAGTACCTTCCAAGTGAGAAACTTGAAAGTGGCAGTAGCCAAAGGTTCAAATGGAGGCTTCATTAAAGCAGAGAAAACCACATTAAGATCCCAGATCACAGGAGGTGGTTTTACATTGAAAAGACCTCGCATGAATCTGGTGACCAGGGGATGAGCTGAAAGGAGTTTTCCATGGACTGGCTCATGAAAAGCAGCAATAGCACTGAGATGGACTCTGATGGATGTAGATTTGAGGCCAGAGTCAGACAGAGAAAGTAGATAATCCAACAATGTCTCCACTGCAAGGGACGTGGGATCATGATGATGAAGAAGACACCAAGAAGAAAACCGTGTCCACTTCTGATGATAACATTGCAGAGTGGCTGGTTTCCTGGAAGCATTCAGAATAGAACGAACGGGCTGAGACAGAAGAGAATCATATGAAGTCAGCCCGAGAGATACCAAGCTGTCAGGTGTAGAGACTGGAGGTTGGGATGCAGAAGGGTCTCTTGATGCTGCGTAAGCAGAGAAGGAAATAGTGGAAGCAGAAAGGGTTCTCTGGAACTGAGTTGAAGTAGAAGGGAGAACCAATGTTGTCTGGGCCACCGTGGAGCAATCAGAATCATGGTGGCTCGTTCCCTTTTGAGCTTGAACAAGGTTCGTAACATGAGCGGCAGAGGAGGGAAAGCATACAGGAACAGATTGGACCAATCCAGAAGAAAAGCGTCCGCTGCCAGATGGTGAGGAGAGTAGAGTCTGGAGCAGAATAGGGGCAGCTGGTGATTGTGAGGAGCTGCAAAGAGGTCTATCTGAGGAGTGCCCCACTGAGCGAAGATGGACTGTAGAGTTACAGGATCGAGTGTCCACTCGTGAGGTTGGAGAATTCTGCTGAGCTTGTCCGCTAAGGAATTCTGTTCTCCCTGAATGTAGATAGCTTTCAGGAATAGTTGGTGATCTGTGGCCCAAGCCCAAATCTTCTGGGCTTCCTGGCACAAGAGGCGAGAGCCTGTCCCACCCTGCTTGTTGATGTAGTACATCGCAACTTGATTGTCTGTACACTGCAGGAGGACCTGAGGAAAGAGAAGATGTTGGAAGGCTTTGAGGGCATAAAACATCGCTCTGAGTTCCAGGAAATTGATGTGATGTTTCATTTCCTGGGCTGTCCAAAGTCCTTGAGTTTGGAATTCGTTCAAATGAGCTCCCCAGGCATAAGGGGAGGCGTCGGTGGTAATGACAAGTTGATGAGGAGGTAGATGAAACAGAAGACCTCTGGAGAGATTTGAGGATATCAAAGAGATGATGTCACAGATATGTGTCGTGAGCAAGGATCCGTTGCTTGAGACCACTGGGTAGCAAGGGTCCATTGAGGAGTGCGCAGGTGAAGACGTGCGAGGGGTGTGACATGAACTGTGGAGGCCATGTGACCCAAGAGTATCATCATTTGCTTGGCAGAGATGGAACGTTGTGGAAGCACCTGCTGACATAGAGATTGAAGAGTTTGAAGACGGTTGGATGGCAGAAATGCTCTCATGAGGACTGTGTCCAATACTGCTCCAATGAATTGAAGTTTCTGAGTGGGGATGAGATGAGATTTGGGTAGATTGATCTCGAACCCCAGAAGCTGTAGAAACAGGATGGTTTGGTTGGTGGCCAGGAGCACTGTTTGAGATGAATTGGCCTTGATTAACCAATCGTCCAGATAAGGAAAGACTTGAAGGTGGTGAGAGCGTAGAAAGGCAGCCACCACAATGAGACATTTGGTGAACACCCTTGGAGAGGAGGCAAGACCGAAGGGTAGCACCTTGTATTGATAATGACAGCGATTGATCATGAAGCGGAGATACTGTCTGGAGGTCAGATTGACCGGTATGTGAGTGTATGCTTCTTTGAGATCGAGGGAGCATAGCCAGTCATCTAGATTGAGAAGAGGGTAAAGAGTGGCCAGAGAAAGCATCTTGAATTTTTCCTTGACCAAACATTTGTTGAGATCGCGAAGATCTAGGATTGGTCTGAGATCTCCTGTTTTTTTGGGAACTAGAAAGTAACGGGAGTAGAATCCCTGTCCCTGCTGATCTAGAGGAACTTCCTCTATAGCGTTTAGAAGGAGGAGGGATTGAACCTCTTGAAGAAGGAGGGCAGACTGAGGAGTGTTCAAAGCAGACTCTTTTGGCAGGCTTTGGGCTGGAAGGGTCTGAAAGTTGAGAGAGTAGCCGTGGCGGATGATGTTGAGGAACCATTGGTCCGAAGTGATAACCTCCCACCGGGCTGAGGAAAAGGGAGAGACGACCACCTATAGGTTGAGGTAGGTGGGTAGAAATTGGAATACTGGCTATGCTTTGGAGAATGCAGTCAAAAGGGCTGTGTCGATTTTTGTTGTGGAGGTGGCTTCACAGGTTGCTGCTGCTGTGGCCTGGGAGGCTGACGTTGCTGTTGACGTTGACGCCTGGGTTGCTGGGGAGCTGCTGGCAATGGGCGAGCTGCATAGCGTCGTTGATAAGCCGATTGCTGTCTGAAAGGCCGAGTTTGAGGAGGCTTTTTCTTAGTCTTGAGCAGGGTATCCCAGCGTGTTTCGTGGGCAGAGAGCTTTTGAGTGGTCGAGTCCATGGATTCCCCAAAGAGCTCATCCCCCAGGCATGGGGCATTGGCTAACCGATCTTGATGATTAACATCAAGTTCGGATACTCGAAGCCAGGCAAGGCGACGCATGGCCACAGACATCGCAGTTGCTCTGGAGGTAAGTTCGAAAGTGTCATAAATTGACCGAACCATGAACTTACGTAGTTGAAACAGAGAAGACGAGCAGTGATGAAAAGCTTGCTGTTTGCGCTGAGGAAGGTACTTTTCAAATGAAGCCATGGTGGTAAGAAGATGCTTAAGATAAAACGAAAAATGAAAAGCATAGTTACCAGATCTGTTAGCCAACATTGCATTTTGGTAGAGCCTCTTACCAAATTTATCCATGGCTTTGCCCTCTCTGCCAGGAGGTACAGAAGCATAGACACTAGCCCCTGTGGACTTTTTAAGAGTAGATTCCACAAGCAGAGATTCATGCGGAAGCTGGGGCTTATCGAAACCAGGAATAGGAATTACTTTATACAATGAATCTAATTTACGGGGAGCTCCTGGAATCGTTAAGGGAGTTTCTAGGTTCTTGTAGAAAGTCTCCCTCAAGATATCATGAAGAGGGAGTTTCAAAAATTCCTTTGGAGGCTGATCAAAGTCAAGGGCATCTAAAAAGGCTTTAGACTTTTTAGATTCAGCCTCCAAAGGAATGGATAGAGAGTCACACATGTCTTTCAAAAAAGAAGTGAAAGATGTGGATTCATGTTGAGAGGATGGGTCAGGCACAGCAGGCTCATCCTCATCTGAGGAACATTCACCCTCGGACAGAAAGGGCTCTTCAGAGTCACCCCACAGATCAGGGTCCCTGATATGGGAACTACGGTCTCGGGACTCTGGGGTGGATGGTTCCAAGTGCCAGGATTTGCGCATCGACATACCCGACCTCATCGATATGGTACCGGGAGACGTTACCGGTTGCACCGGTGCCGAAGTCTGTACCGACTGATGCTGGGCTCTGGGTTCCGGAGCAAGAGCAGGCATCGATATCGATGAGGCAGAGTGGACCGGTACCGAAGCGGATGCTGCAGATAATAGGGGTTGGTCTACTACCGGTACCGGTGATTCAGACCGGACCGGCACCGGAAGGTTCAGTGCCAATAGAGCAGGAAGGAGTTGTTGTAACTGCTCCTTTAGCTGCACTTGGAGGACGGCGGCAATGCGCTCATCCAAAGAAGGCACCGGTACCGCCTTTTTCTTTTGCGGTACCTGCGGTGCCACTCGACGCCCCGAAGATGAAGAGCCCGAGGTGGAGGGACTCACCTCAATCGGGGCGGAGCGCTTCCGCTGGCGTTTCACGGCCGGCAGGACTGGGCTCGCTGCAATAGAGACCGGAGGACGCTCCAGCGGGGAAGGCTTCTTAGCCGGCTTACCTGGGTGCGACGCCGGTGTGGTATCGCGTGGCGTCGAAGAAGTAGGTGCCGACTGTGAAGGTGCCGATGCCGGTGTCGATGGTACGGGATCGGACATATCGGCACCGAAAAGTAATCGCTGTTGTATCTGGCGATTTTTCAAAGTACGTTTTTTCAACGTGGCACAGCGGGTGCAGGTGGAAGCCTGATGCTCAGGACCCAAACACTGTAGGCACCAGTTGTGCGGGTCCGTGAGAGATATAGGCCGAGCACACCGCTGGCACTTTTAAAAACCTGGCTGAGGGGGCATGAAAGTAAAAACGGCTTCCGCCAAATCGAAGGCCGAGCCTCGATGGTGGCAGTAGGCCCCGCCGGGGAAAAACCGAATTGAAGAAAAAAATAAGATTTGTTTTTTTTTTAAACAAAAATAAAAGAAAAGAAAAAAAGGCAATAGAGCCAAAAGGGTTTACGCGAGCGGGAAGGCGTAGAGAAAAAATTTCAACGGCCGTTGAAAAATGCGTCTTCTTAGCTCCGCAGAAACTAAGAAACTGGGGACCGCACGCCTCTGTCGGGCGGGAAGGCACTCGCGCGTGCGCGGTGCGGTCTACGAGAACTTTCCAAGTTCTTAGAGTGCAATCACTCTAAAATTGTCCGTACCGGGGCTCCGTCGGTGCCGTCACCCATCAGTCAAGAATATGCTGCCTGCTTGTCCTGGGATAAACATCTTTAGGATGGAGACTGTGGGAAGCGCCTGGACCCTATTCAGGGACACCCTGCAGGAAGCACAAAGAATGTACGTCCCCAGTTTCAGGAAAGGCTACAAGAACAAGCGATCAAAGGACCCGGTTTGGATGTCAACTGAAGTAAAGAGGGCAATAAATGACAAAAAAGTATCCTTCCGGAGATGAAAAAAGGACCCAACGGAGGAAAATCACCAAGCGCACAGGAAATGCCAAAAGGAATGCCACCGAGAGGTTAGAAAAGCGAAAGGGGAATACGAAGAGGGGCTGGCCAGGGAGGCGAAAAACTTCAAGGCATTCTTCAGTTACGTAAAGGGGAAGCGACCAGCGAGAGAGGAGGTGGGGCCGTTGGACGATGGGGATAGGAAGGGAGTGATTAAGGAGGATAAAGAGGTAGCTGAGAGGTTGAACACGTTCTTCTCGTCGGTTTTCACGAGCGAAGACACATCTAATATACCGGACTCAGAGGAGCTCATGAGTGGGGAACAGGCCGAAAAATTGGAGCACATAGAGGTAAGTAAGGAGGATGTCCTCAAACAGATAGACAGGTTAAATGCGGTAAATCACCGGGCCCGGACGGGATCTACCCAAGGGTTCTGAAGGAACTAAGACAAGAAATAGCGGGTACAATCCAGCATGTTTGCAACCTATCCTTGAAAACTGGTGAGGTACCAGAGGACTGGAAATTGGCGAATGTCACACCTATCTTCAAGAAGGGATCGAGGGGTGACCCCGGGAACTACAGGCCGGTGAGCCTGACTTCAATTATAGGGAAGATGGTGGAAGCTATGATCAAGGACGGCATTTGAGAGCACATCAAGAGGAATGGCCTACTGAGAACAAGCCAGCACGGATTCTGTAGGGGAAGGTCATGCCTAACGAACCTTCTGTACTTCTTTGAGGGAATAAGCAGTCGGGTGGACAATGGGGAACCCATAGACATCATTTACCTCGATTTTCAAAAGGCTTTCAACAAGGTGCCACATGAAAGGCTGCTTAGGAAGCTGTGGAACCACGGGGTGGGAGGGGATGTGCACAGATGGATCAAGCACTGGTTGTCGGGTAGACTGCAGAGGGTCGGAGTGAAGGGCCAATATTCTGACTGGCGGGGAGTCACAAGCGGTGTGCCACAGGGATCGGTGCTGGGGCCGTTACTCTTCAACATATTTATCAATGACCTGGAAAAGGAGGCAAAGTGCGAGGTTATAAAATTTGCAGACGATACCAAACTGTGCGGCAGAGTTAGGTCCAGGGAGGAGTGTGAGGACCTGCAAAGGGACTTGGACAAGCTGGAAGACTGGGCAAACAAATGGCAAATGCGCTTTAACGTGGAAAAATGCAAGGTCATGCATATAGGGAAAAAGAACCCGTTGTTCAACTACAAATTGTGGGGGGCATTGTTGGGAGACAGCAGACTTGAGAGAGACTTGGGTGTGCTGGTGGATGCATCACTGAAGCCATTTGCACAGTGCGCAGCAGCCTCGAAAAAAGCCTACAGGATGCTGGGCATCATAAAGAGGGGCATAACAACCAGGACGCGGGAAGTCATCATGCCATTGTATCGAGCGATGGTGCGTCCACATCTGGAATACTGCGTTCAGTATTGGTCGCCGCACCTCAAGAAGGACATGGCGGTACTTGAGAGAGTCCAAAGGAGAGCAACGAAACTGGTAAAAGGGCTGGAACACTGCCCATACGCCGAGAGGTTGGATAGGCTGGGGCTCTTCTCTCTGGAAAAAAGGAGGCTCAGGGGAGATATGATAGAGACCTTCAAGATCATGAGGGGCATAGAGAGGGTGGATAGGGACAGATTCTTCAGACTGAAGGGGACAACAAGTACGAGGGGGCATTCGGAGAAACTGAAGGGAGACAGGTTCAAAACAAATGCAAGGAAGTTTTTTTTCACCCAAAGGGTCGTGGACACTTGGAATGCGCTACCGGAGGAAGTGATCAGGCAGAGTACGGTACAGGGATTCAAACAGGGATTGGACAGATTCCTGAGGGATAAAGGGATCGTGGGATACTGAGGGAGGAGCTGGGATGTAACACAAGTATAGAAAGCTAACCAGGTAATAAGTATAGAAATCCAACCAGGTCGTGCATGTGCAAGACCGGAGGGTTAGGACTTCGATGGGAAGATAGGACTTGAATGAGAAACCAAGGTGGCAAGGGAGCCCCTTCTGGTGATTCAGACAGGTCGTGACCTGTTTGGGCCGCCACGGGAGCGGACTGCTGGGCAGGATGGACCTATGGTCTGACCCGGCGGAGGCACTGCTTATGTTCTTATGTTCTTATTTGTAACTCTATTCCTGTTGTTTTTCTATTATTATATGTTTCTATGTTTATATGCCAATAAAAACATTGAACTAAAAAAAAAAAGAAAGGCGAACCAGTTGATATAGTGTATCTAGATTTTCAGAAAGCTTTTTACAAAGTTTGTCATGAGAGGCTTCTGAGAAAATTAAAGAGTCATGGGATAGGAGGTAAAGTTTAGTTGTGGATTAGGAATTGGTTATCAGAAAACAGAGGGTAGGATTAAATGGTCATTTTTCTCAATGGAGAAGAGCAAACAGTGGAGTGTCACAGGGATCTGTACTGGGACTGGTGCTATTTAACTTATTTATACATGATCTGGAAATTGGAAAGACAAGTGAGGTAATTAAATCTGTAGATGACGCTAAACTGTTCAAAGTTGTTAAAACACATGCGGATTGTGAAACATTGTAGACAGACCTTAGGAAATTGGAAAACTGGGCGTTCAAGTGGCAGATGAAATTTAATGTGGACAAATGCAAAGTGATGCATATTGGAAAGAATAACCCATGGATTGGCCACCGTGAGAATGGGCTACTTGGGCTTGATAGACCATTGATCAGACTCAGTAAGGCTATTCTTATGTTCAGGTGGGCAAACACAGGGGGGATTCTGGAGCATGGGCAGGAGACACATTTAAATGCAATTTATAGTAATCTATAAGTTAAACATGTATCATTGGCATTTATGTACACATGCTTGCACCAGGTCTATGGCCGACATAAGTGCTTGCACCTATGCACATTTGTGCATGTATGTGGTTGTGCTAGTATAATAGTATTTTATAAAGGAAATATGCTTCTTACATTCCTTTATAGGATATGTACATTGCAGGCACCATCTGAGCACCTATATGTAGGCACACAATTACACTGTAGAATTATCTCCTGTCTATACAAGATCTAAGCCACATGCTGAATTTGCTCTTACCTCTACTATAGCAAGGTCATAGATACCATATAAAAACTATAGGCATTACATTACTGTTAACACCTACAAACTTCATAAATGGAGGGATAACAGAAAAAAGGAAATGAAGTCTGATTACTGGGATATGGTGGAACATACTGCCTGAGCTGTTCATTAGTGGTGGGGTATACTGTTCCATTAAATCCATGCAATCTCCTTACCATTGTATGCTTCTTGTCCAAACTGATGGTAAAGCCCGTGCATCCAGCATGGCAGGGTGAAACGTATTCTGTCCCATCTGCCCCGCAGATAGGGTGAAAAGCTGACTGTGGGCAGAAGCAATGAGCATTGCATTTTTCCTTCCCTCCGGATCTTCATGTATAGCCAAGAAAATAAAAAGCAAAAGTATAAATTGAAACAAATGAATAAACTGACAAACAATATTCCTTTACCTAAGTACTGTTTTCCAGAATTGGCAGAGGTGGGTCCATGCCAAACATACTATGCCATGCATTGCCTGCCTCAGCCCCAACAACTCCAAGGATTTGTAGAGCACAGAATGTTTTATCCTGATTTATCACAAGGAAAGAGGAGACACTACCTTCCAAAGGTAGAAAGGCAAGGAAAACAGTGAAGGTGATCTGAGGAGCTCAGTTTCTTTATTGTATCTATTGAGACTCGAAAACATACATGTTTTGGCCAGAGGGCAATGCATCAACATTACTTTTCACATACACCTTTGGAAACAAAATTGCACTGTTATAAAGTCACTTTTCTTGAAATATACTTATTTAAAATTCAAAAGTACTGCGTAAAATTGTTAGTGTATTTAACCCCCCTTTTAACAAAACCGTGATAGCAGTTTTTAGCGCAGGCCAGTGTGCTGAATGATCTGCGCTGGTCCTGACACTAAAAGTTCCTATGAGTGTTAGGAGAAGCAGAGCATTCAGCATGCTGGACTGTGCTAAAATCCACTATCGCAGTTTTGTAAAAGGAGGGAGGGTTAAAGATATATAAAGACTTTATAAAAATGCAAGAATTATAAGGCCACTGGATGATTTAAAAATTATGAGAATTATAAAGCCATTGGCTAATTCAACAAGGATTTTACATTTTAAATTATAAACATATAGATCACAATCACACACATATATATATTATATTATATTGCATCTATGTGCATCTATGTGGAGACAATATAGACTGATAATAAAGGCCAACAAAAAAAACATTATTTTCTTGGTACCTTGGGATTTTTACCTGTTCCTGGGATTACTGGGGGTGCTGATCCAGCAAATTGCATTGGATAGACTGCATCAGTTCTACTTTCTTAGATATGGTGGCTACACAAAGGCCTGGATTCTATAAACGATTCCATCATCCTAGTTTACAAGACTTGCAGCCCAATTTTGATTAATCCAAGCCTAAGTTGCGCTGATCGGCTGATCTGAGGGGTGCAGTTACCAGAAGAGAAGCTCAAACAGTATCTTCATATGATGTCTCACTTATCTTTATCAGTTTCCCTATGGGAGATTAGTTACAAACTGGCCTTGCGTTTTTACATCTCCCCAGCACATGCTTTCTAGGTCAGTATTCGGTTTATCTCAAATGCAATCACCCTGTGGCTACTTTAGGCCATATGTTTTATTCCTGCACAGTCATTCATCATTTCTGGGAGAAGATTTTACATAACATTTCTGAGCTTTGGCGGGTGCGCTGTCTCCTAACATCTTTGGTGTTGTTCTTGGTACCCAGTGGTTGCCCTAGTACCTAAAGCACATGTGTCAAACACAAGGACCGCGGTCTGAATCCGGCCCGCCTGGCCTTTTTATGTGGCCCGCGCTAATGTTCCTGAACTGCTTCTTCTCACAGCCCAGCGTGTCCTCCCTCTTCGTCGGTCCGACGTCGCAGTCACGCTGGAAAGTCTGCTGGCTTCGGCAGCAATTTGGCAGTGTTGTCTGTGGCTCCCCTCCTGCCTTCCATCTGCCGCGCTCCACCTGAGCAGAAACAGGAAATTGTTCGTCATTGGAGACAGACGCGGCAAGCTAAAAGCATGAGGGGGAGCCACGTACAACACTGCCGAATTGCTGAGGCCGGCAGACTCCTCGGCTTGGCAGTGACATCGGACCGGTGCCGGAGGGAAAGACACGCCGGGCTGTGAGGAGAGAGGGACTGGCGAGGGAAAGGCAAGCTGGGCTGTGAAGAGAGCGAGATGAAGGGAGAGAGGTTGGACCTGAGGTAGTGTGGAGAAAGAGGGAAAAAGATACTTGAAGGGAAAACCGTTGGGAAGAGAAATGATGGACCTAGGGAGTGGGAGGGGAGACAGGCAGACAGGGGGAGAGATGGGATGGGGGCACTTTGGAAGAGAAATGGAAAGAAATTCGATGTGGAGATGTAAAATAGATAGGTAGCTGAAAATCTAAAAAGGAGGAGGATGAGAAAAAGGGCGAGATTTGAGTGGACAGAGGCAGAAAAGAGAAAGGGAAAAATCAACATGTTGGAGACAGGGACTGGAGAAATAGAGAAGAGAGAAGAGGAGAAAAAAAATGGACAGCAGACACTGGAAAGAGAATTAGAAGATAGACAAAATCAGAAAGAAAAACTGGGACTAAAAGCAAAATGACCAGACAACAAAAGGTAGAAAAAATAATTTTATTTTCTATTTTGTGATTACAATATGTCAGATTTGAAATGTGTATCCTGCCAGAGCTGGTGTTAGACAGCAAGCGTGAACTAGGACCTAAAAGAGAGGAAAAGTCTTTTTATTTATTTTGTAGCCAGCGTGGGTTTGGAGAGGTTGTATCCCTAAGGTGACCATATGTCCCATTTTGAACGGGACGGTCCCGTTTTCAGACCTCCTGTCCCGTTGTCCCCACAGACAGGATGCCAAAATGTCCCATTTTCAGGGACAGCATCCCGAAGCTGTGCTCGGGGACAACGGAACAGGCGATCACTTCCTGTCCCTCCCTGCCGCAAAAAAAAAAAAAAGCCTCCCCATCTTTCCCCCTGTCTGCTGCTCTTACTGCCCTGTCGCTACAGCTGCTAAATCCGACAGGAAGTCTTCTTTCCGACGTCAATTCTGACGTCGGAGAGGACGTCAGAATTGACGTCGGAAAGAAGACTTGCTGTCGGGGGCTAGGGTGGGATTGGGGGCGGGACTGACAATTAATAGATGTCCCCTTTTGTTGAAAAAAATAAATGGTCACGTTATGTATCCCTATACTTCTACTGCAGTGGTCTCAAACTCAAACCCTTTGCAGAGCCACATTTTGGATATGTAGGTACTTGGAGGGCCTCAGAAAAAAAATAGTTAATGTCTTATTAAAGAAATGACAATTTTGCATGAGGTAAAACTCTTTATACTTCATAAATCTTTCCTTTAACTGTGAAAGGAAAAATTAATAAAATATAAAGTTTTGCCTCATGCAAAATTGTAATTTATTTAATAAGACATTAACTATTTTTTCTGCGACCCTCCAAATACCCTATTTTTTCTGCGGCCCTCACAGTTAAAGTTTAACATCTTTCCTTTCTCAGAACTGACACATTTCAATCACTATATTGAAAATAAAATCATTTTCCCTACCTTTGTTGTCTGGTGACTTCATTTTTCTGTGCTTTTAACTAACGGCCTCTTTTACAAAGCCGCGCTAGCGACTGCACTGCGCTAACGGCCCCGAAGCCCATAGAGATTTAAAGGGCTTCAGGGCTGTTGCTGCGCGGCTTTGTAAAAGAGGCCATATGTTTCCAGGACCTTCTTGTCCTTTGACTGTTTTTCTCTCCGTCTTCACGTTCTGCCTTGGCATTAACTTAACATTCAATTTTTCTGCTTTTTTCTCAAAATCTACTTTTCCATGTCTTCCCTTCCCTTATCTCTCTCACCTTTTCTCCCTATTTCCACAGTCTGACATCTCTCTCCTTCCTTTCTCACCCTCCCACCTTACTTCCTTTCCCCTGGTCTGGCATCTATCTCCTCCCCCCTCTATGGTCTGCTATCTTCTTTCTTTCCTTCCTTCAGACTTGGCATCTCTCGTTCCTCTCCTCTCCCTTGTCTTCCTTCTCACTCCTTCCCTCTCCCCAATTGGGTGTAGTAGCAGCATTTCCCTTCCCCCTTCCCCATGCAGCAGCAGCAGCATTTCTCTTTCGCTTCCCCCTCCCCTGTGCAGCAGAAGCAGCATTTCTTTTTCTCTTCCCCTCTCCCCCTGTGTCGTAACAGCATTTCTCTTTCTCTTCCCCCTTCCCCCTGTGCAGCAGCAGCGTTTCTCTTCCTTCTCCCTCCTTCCCGGGACACAATGATCGAGAGTCAGCTCCCTTGCTGCAGTCTCTTTTCTATTCAAAGCCGCGGGTGGCGGCTCCTCACGCAATTCATGCCTGTGTCAGAAGCCTTCTCTCTGACGTAATGACATCAGAGAAGCTTCCGATGCAGGTGCGGATCACGTGAGGAGCCGCCACCCATGGCTTTGAATGGAAAAAAGACCACAGCAAGGGAGCCGACTCTCGATCATTGCATCCAGAATGTGGGCCGAAGAATAGTACCTGGGGGCTGCATGTGGCCCGTGGGCCATGAGTTGAGACCACTGTTCTACTGGGACTAACCCCCTCCTTTGCTGGCGCGCAGCGTGGGTTTTGGCTGTGGTGGCGATTGATCCGACGCTCACAGAAGTCAGAGCAGCTGTCGCCACCGGCACTGGGGCCCACGCTGTGCGTCAGCAAAAGAGGGAGTAAGTATCTTAATAAAAAATCCAACCCATGACTTAGCCTGTGATTTGAGTTTGACACCCCTGACCTAAAGGATTGTGAGGATTTCAAAAAATAGCTTTTCTTATGAGAATTAAATCCCTCTTATTGCATTGGCTGACCTCATAGCCTCCTTTGGTGGAGCAGTGGAGGGCATTGTTAATTCAATATTTGCAGAAGAAGAGATTATGAGTCCCTGACTTGGACACTCCTAAGGGGAGACAGCTGCAGTCCCAGTGGGAACCCTTTTGGAATTCCTTGACTCCAGTTGTGAGGGATATACTTTGCTTTGTTTCTTCTCACAGGTTTCACCAGAGAGCAAGTTTTGTTTTTGGGCTTGGGGGGGAGGGGATATATTGTTGAAAATGTTTCCTTGTATTTGGAATTGATTTTGTCGCACTATTACTACCTTAGAGATTGTGTTATTTTATCATATTCTTTGTGCGCTGGTTTAATAAAATATATTTCAACAACAACAAAAAAGCTCCGGAGGCAGGCTGCCTACATTGAAGCCGCCATTGGGAGCACAAGGATGAAGGCATGCCTGCCTATGCTCGCCTAAGGCTAGGTGTAGGCATGGTTTGGCCCAGAAGTAGCCTTAGGCGGACCTAGGCAGCCATATGCATCTCCCTAGGCCAGTGGGAGACGTGTACAATGTAGGCCAGCAAAATGCTGGTCTCCGTTGTAAGCAGACGTGGCCACTGAGCTTATTGTTGCAAGGGATCTCCCTGCCACGATAAGTTTAGCAGCTGTGGACGCCTGTCCCCCCCCCCCTCCGAACGATTGCCATCAGGAGGGATGTCCAATCCCTCCTGCTGGAATATCCCCCACCACCGGTAGCTTGTGGCAAGAGGGATGCTCAATCCTTCCTATCGGAACACCCTGCCCTCATAGATCACTGGCAAGAGAGATGCCCAATCCCTCCTACCGCAACACCCCCTTCTCACCGTAGATCAGGCACCTCCCCCCCCGGACCCCAGATTGGGTCTGAGTGATACATGCTGAAGTTTAAAGGGAAGAATGAAACGATCACATCTCACCCCTTCTGATTAGTGCACATTGGTTACCTGTTGAACATAGAATCAGTTATAAAATCCTACTTTTAACATTTACAACAAAATTAAACAACCAACCTGAGTTCATTAACAGACTTTTAATTCTCTATAATACTTTAAAATTTCTTCGTTCAACGTTTCAGAATCTTCTCGTTATACCTTCTTTAAAATTGATTAATACGTTGCGCTCCAATAATTTTGCTGTCACTGCCCCTACTCTCTGGAATTTGCTGCCTAACCATTTGCGCAGTGAATCCGATATAAAACTATTTAAAGCAAAACTAAAAACATTCTTGTTCCAAGACGCTTTTGGATAACAACTGTCCTCTTAAGGACAAAAATTAAATCAAATCATGTTTGCTAAATTTACTACAATTCTTTGAGGTAGTGAACAAACAAATGGACAGTGGAGATCCAGTGGATATAATTTACTTGGACTTCCAGAAAGCGTTTGACAAGGTCCCACACGCAAGGCTTATGAAGAAACTAATAAGCCATGGAATAGGGGGGTGACGTGCACAGATGAATAGGCAAATGGCTAGAAAACAGAAGGCAGAGGGTAAGCATAAATGGGAAATTCTCGAACTGGGAGAAAGTGACCAGCGGTGTGCCCCAGGGCTCGGTTCTTGAGCCTATCTTGTTCAACATTTTTATAAACGACCTAGAAGAGGAAACAACATGCAATATAATAAAGTTTGCAGATGATACAAAACTATGTCGAGCGGTTGGCTCTCAAAGGGACTGCGATGACCTCCAGAAAGATCTGAACCAGCTGGAAACGTGGGCGACAAATTGGCAGATGAACTTTAACATAAACAAATGCAAGGTGATGCATCTGGGAAAGAAAAACAAAGAACACGAGTATAAGATGTTGGGGGTGACATTAGCAAAATGCGAACAGGAAAGGGATCTGGGGGTACTGATTGACAGTACCCTAAAGCCATCGGTACAATGGGTGGCGGCGGCGAAGAAAGCAAACAGGATGTTAGGCATGATTAAGAAAGGGATCACAAGTAGATCGGAAGATGTCATAATGCCACTTTATAGGACAATGGTCAGACCGCACTTAGAATATTGTGTCCAACACTGGTTTCCATACCTCAAGAGGGATATAACTCTGTTGGAGAAAGTGCAGAGGCGAGCCACAAAACTTGTCAAAGGAATGGAGCATTTGAGCTACAAAGAACGACTCAGGAAACTGGGACTGCTTACCCTCGAGAAGAGAAGAATGAGAGGGGATTTGATAGAGACTTTTAAAATATTAAAAGGATTTGATAAAATAGACCAGGAAGCAGCATTGATAACATATTCAGAGGTGACACGGACAAGAGGTCATAGCTGAAACTGAGTGGCAGCAGGTTCAGGACAAATGTCAGGAAGATCTGCTTCACACAGCGAGTGGTGGGTGCTTGGAATGCACTCCCGGAGGAGGTTGTGGCAGAGACTACTGTACTGGGATTCAAGCGCAAGTTGGATGCACACCTTCTTGCATATCATATTGAGGGATACGGTAAAGTCGGGTCTCCAAAAAAGAGTACCTAAATGGGCCGCCGCATGTGCGGAGCACCGGACTGGATGGACCTCGGTCTGATCCGGTGGAGGCGTTTCTTATGTTCTTATGTTATGTTCTTATATTCACTTTCCCATTGTTTAAAGTAGGTCCATACGTCTTATCAGTGCTTTATTATGACACTTGGATTTTATCCAGTATCCCCAGTTTTATGTAATTTTATATTGTACACCGCTTAGAAACCTGATTAAGCAGTTAAAAAAATATTTTAATAAACTTGAAACTTGTGGTTTTTTGTTTTCTTTTTCTGTTCACCCCTGAAAGCCTCACTCTGTCTGTGAAGAAATGTTTTTCCTTTTTGAACTGCACAAGTGCCTAAACCCAGGAAGGTGAATGAAGGGCATTGTGGGACTTGTAGTGTGAACTAAATCACTCAAGCTGCACAAGTACCTAAATGAAGGGCATTGTGGTTTTGACTAATTGCTGAAGTGTATTTTCTTTTGGAGTTTAAATGAAGTATGTTTTTGCTTGAACTGAGAAAACCCAGGGTAAAAATGGGAGAAATCCTGCTGTGCAATATTAATTGACTAACTGCATTCTGACAACAAGAACAATAAAACCTTGATGAACTCTGGCCTGTCTCTACTGAAGTCTGTGCAAAATTCAGTGGCATGCTGGCAGGGCTGGATTAAAGGGTAGGGCTCAAGGGGGGCCCCCGGATCCAGACAGCTCAATTAGCTGCCATCTGCCCTGCCTTTGGCTGCGGTACTGCTACAACAGAGGCAAAAACGAAGACAGAAGCCACGGGACTTTTCCTCTTGCCTGCGTCGCTATAGGCTCTGCCGATCTTGATCCCGCCCCCCTCTGACATGACTTCCTGTTTTTGAGGAAAGGTCCCGCGGCTTCTGACTTCGTTGGCCCAAGTTGCTGAAGCAGCATATGGGCTGAGCTAGGAAAGGCTGTATTAGAGAGGGAAAAATCTGCAGAGTATTTACAGATGAAGCCTCAGGCAGGATTTTTCCTTTTCTGTTCCTGTGGGAAACCCTTTGGTAAAATAAACATATAGGGCAGCCTGTCACACCCTCAGGTAAACTGCAAGATAAAGCCCAGGATGACCGAGTGCAAACTGAACTTTAAGAAATTTTGCTCAGCCACAGTTTAATACTTTTCTTCCTAAATGGGTTTTAAGATTTAGCAACATGCAGATGAGGAAAAGGAACAAAAGTGCCTATGCAAACTTCATGATGCCTTTTATGAACCAAACCTGGCCTTGGGGAGCCCCGGTAGCCTCTTCTGTGAAATCACCTGATGGGGAGGAAAGAAAGTGATGGAATCCAGGAACAAGTTGCTAAAATAATGCAATATTAAATGTGTTTACATCTCAGCAATCACATGCCACATAGATCAAAAAAGGGAGTCCATTTTTATTCCAGGTTTATGTGCACCACTACATGCCATAGACACAGAAGGGAGGGTTTTGTAAGAAGATTTAGAAGAGGGGGAGACTAGAAAGTAGGAGGAGAAGGAGGGACCTTAGAGCTTGTAGGGGCTGCCGTCTGGTTTAGTAGGACCACAGCTGAAGGCAGGGCCGGTTTTGTCTTTGTCATAACTGCCCAGTTTAACAAGACCAGGGCTGATAGCAATCGAATGCTGGAAAAGTGGATTGAAGCCAGCAAGCCAAAGGGATGTGGAGCAGAGTCAACCAGCCAAGGTTAATAATAACTTTATTCTTCTATACCGCCACAATCTTGCAACTTCTAGGCGGTTTACAATCAAGAGTCCTGGACATTCAGCGAAATACAATAAGTAGATATTCAGAGGAAATACAGAGATCAGAGACCTCAGGAGGCAATAGTATAGAAATACAATTTGCTGAGCGAAAATGTAATATGTACATTTTAGTAGGTAATGTCCGACAGGACCTGTTGGGGATAAATAGCAACGTAAAGTTACGATAAGATGAAGATAACAGATTATATTTATAACAGTGCTGTAAGTTCAGGTGGAATAGGGAGGGGGGAGGGAGAGGGAAAGCGGGTCAATTGTTTAGGTATTTCTGAACCAGGTATGTTTTTAGGCGTTTCCTGAATTCCCCGTATGTAGTGGGCGAAAGCAGTTGGTCTAGGTCTTTGCCCCATAGGATTGCTTGGTGAGAGAGAAGGTGTTCGTGGTGTTTTTTCATTTTGCAGCCTCTAACTGGAGGGGAAATGAGTTTTGGGTGTGTGTTTCTCTTGAGTTTGTTATTAGAAAATGCGAAAAGGTCCGTTATGTACTTGGGGGTCAGGCCGTATAGCAGAGGCAGGCAAATTTAAACCTTACTCGGGCTTCCGTTGGTAGCCAGTGCAGCTGCCGATAGTAGGGTGTCACGTGGTCGAATTTCTTCAGCCCGAAGATAAGTCTGACCGCAGCATTTTGCATTATTTGGAGACGTCTCATATTCTTTTGTGAGATTGCTAGATAGGCGATGTTGCAGTAGTCAAGCTGACTCAGTATGAGGGATTGCACTAGGATTCTGAATGTTGACGTATCGAAGTATGACTTAATGGTTCTGAGTTTCCAGAGAGTAAGGAAACCTTTTCTGAATAGGGAATCCACTTGTTCCTTCATTGTTAGGCATTGGTCTAGAATAACACCTTGTATTTTCATGGTGGGCTGAATAGGGTAGTTGAGTTTATTGATGCATAGTGGGGTTTTATTGTCAAGCGGGTGAGGGGAGGCAACGAAGAATTTTGTTTTTTCTGGGGTTGAGCTTGAGCTTGAAATCTGTCATCCATTGTTCCATCTCATTTATGGCATCGGATGCCTTGGGAATGGTTTCCGAGATGGAGTTGGCGAATGGGATGATGATTGTAAAGTCATCTGCGTAGCTGAATAGTTTTATTCCTAGTTGGGTTAGTTTCACACCTAATGAGGACATGTAGATATTGAAAAGCAGTGGGGAAAGCGGTGACCCTTGTGGCACTCCGGATGAGTTGCTCCAGGTGTTGGAGTGTTCGTTGTTAAAGCGTACCTGGTAAGAACGGGATGTGAGGAAGCCACGAAACCAGTTTAGTACCTCAGCTCTGATACCGATGGCGTCTAAGCATTGCATCATTTTCTCATGGTCTACCAAGTCGAATGCAGAGCTCATGTCGAATTGCATGATCAGGGGGCGTTGAGGCCCTTACTAAATAATAGGCGCAGATAATCTAGGATGGTAGCGATTACTGTCTCTGTACTGAATAGGGTTCTAAAGCCGGATTGAGTTTCATGCAGGAGAGAGAATTGATTAAGGTAGTCCATTAGTTGGGTGTGTACTAGTCCTTCCATGATTTTTACAATGAATGGGATAGATGCTATTGGTCTGTAGTTTGTTATTAGCGCTGAGGATTCTTTTCTATTTTTTGGGATGGGGGTTATTATTATGTGGCCGTTGTTAGTGAGGAAAGTCCCATTTTTTAGGTTGTGGGTTAGGTAGTGTAATAGTGATATTTTGAATTCCGGTGGTGCCGCTTTCATAATCTCCGGAGAATAAGAGATGCTGGATTATAAGGAGAGGGAAAAATGTGATATGTGTGTTGTGGGAAGGAGATGGTAGACCCAGGGGGGATTGGTGTGACAGAATGGAGAAGGTGGATCCTCTTGGGGGAGGACAGTTATTGGAACTAGGTGGGAGATGGAAGAATAGGGACACAAAAACAGATGCTGTACCTTGCAGGGGGGCAGAGGCTGGACATGAGGGTGGAGTATGAAGACAGAAGTAAGATGTTGGAAATGGGTAGAGGGAGTAGGGAGACAGAGAGGATATGCTGGACATGATGAAGGGCGAATAGGGAGACAAGGAGAAGATGCTGAATAAGGAATGGAAAGAAAGAGAATATGCCTGCTTGGGATTGGATGGAAGATAGTGATCATGGAGAGAATAGGGTGATAGAAGATATTTGCTGGATTAAGATGGGGAAAAGAGGGGAGGTACTAGAATGGGATAGGGGAAGATGGTGGGTTGACTGGCTCAGGAATGGGGAGAAAAAAGCTGCCAAATCAGATAAGGAAGAAAAAAAGGAACACAGGAAGTTGCTGGACATGGAGGTTGTAGGGTGAAGGAAAAAAGCAGACATGAAGTGAGTAGGAAGACAGGTGGGAGATGCTGGACACGGGGTAGATGCAGTAAGAAGAAAAAGGAGGTTCTGGATATTAGAGTAATAGGTAGAAGACAGGAAGGGACAGAAGTGGCAGATAGACTGAAGACCTTGGAAAGAAAATGGCCAGACAATAAAGGTAGAAAAAACAATTTTATTTTTAATTTCATGAACAGAAAATGCAGTTTTACAGTAAATTTACACTGTTGTCTTTTTATTTTCCAAAGTGTAGAGTACTGTTTCTCTTTCTCTAGTGCTGTACTTCATGCAGCGTATGGCTTCTTCAGATTTAATTTTTTGTATACATATTTTAAATTTGTTGTTGCTTACAGTTGTGTTATTCTATACAGGGACCTTTTTGCAAATATGTTAGCTTTTTGTGTGTTTATTTATTTGCAGATAGCAGATGGGAAGGGTGGGCAGTGGCACAGAGCCTAAAGTGGGTGGTTACCAAATTTTCTCCCCACTCTCTCCCTGCCTCCTGCTCAAATGTAAAATATAAATTGGTGGGCTTCCCAAAGCCCTGCCAGCTGAAGATCTCTTTCTCTAGGAAGGAAGGGGGGATTTGGTCAGAGATGTTTGGAGGTTGCATAGAAGAAAAACTACACTGACAATGGTATGGTAATCTTTGTTGTTTGTTTTGAATCTTAAAATAAATAAATAAAGTGGAAATAAAGAAGTAAATAAGAAAATGGGTAAATAAATGGGGGGGGGGGGCAGGGCATGATGGGGTGGAGCGTGGCAGGGGGCCCAGTGGACTTGTGTGCCTAGGGGCCCTCAACGAATTAATCCTGCCCTGCCTGCTTGTGAGCATTCATGAGTACACACTGGCATTAGCCACAGTACACATACAAGTACATTTATGTATGCCTACAGGGTCACAATTCTAAACACACAATGTGCACATCTGCAAACTCAAGCCACTACATGCAGATTTCAACATTTGACCAGAATCATACAAGCTTGGCCTACTCAGACTTAGAAGGGTAAGGCACAGTTAGAGGTCAGATCATGTTCACCACAACTTAATAGGGTATTCACAGTGTGTGGCGCAGGGGTTAAAGCTATAGCCTCAGCACCCTGAGGTTGTGGGTTCAAATCCCTTGCTGCTCCTTGTGACCGTGGGCAAGTCGCTTAATCCCCTCATTGCCCCAGGTACACTAGATAAAGTTTGAGCCTACTGGGACAGATAGGGAAATATGATGAAGTACCTGAATGTAAACCACTTAGGATATAAGTGGTAAATAAAATAATCCAATTGGACTCAACCATATTTGCAGTGCCTCGTGTAAATACATGGCATACATTCAAGTGTGTACTTTGCACTTAGAAATGAATGACAACAGGAAGGAAGCATTTCAACATTTAATATTTGCTAATGAAAACAAAAAAAAATTATTCACCCCCCAAAAAAATTTCCAAACAAAAATACAACATAACTCACCCAACAAAAGAAAAAAGGTTTTAATGGTCCTTTTTTGTCACTTTTGGTGGCCTTCCTTGAGGCCTTCCTCTGGCCTGGCGGAGAGGCTGCTGAGCATGAGGGGGTGCCTGCCTCTTCCCCTCTACCAATTGCAGCACAGCAGCCGTCAAGGCACCAAGCTCCTGCCTCATCCCTCCCATCTTCTGGCAGATTCTGTCCAGCTTCTGCTCCCTACCCTTGGAGTGTGCCTCCATTTGTGCTAAAAGGCACTCCTGCAGGATGTGACTTGCCTGGAGCTGTGCCAATACACACAGTAATGCCCCCTCTCGCTGCTGCTGCTGCTGCCGGTCCTCTCATCCTCTTCTTCACCAGTTGTGTTTTCTGGAGTCCTGGGGAAGAAAAGGTGTAGATCACCTTCTTCCCTAGACTCCTCCCCTGCATCTTTGCCCTGTGGCTCTGGTTGATGGGCAAAGATGTCAGAGGAGGACTTGCTTGCGGTGTTGGATCCTATACACACAGGATAATTACAAAGTCAGCTCTGCCGATCTTGATCCCGCCCCCCTCTGACATGACTTCCTGTTTTTGAGGAAAGGTCCTGCGGCTTCTGACTTCGTTGGCCCAAGTTGCTGAAGCAGCATATGGGCTGAGCTAGGAAAGGCTGTATTAGAGAGGGAAAAATCTGCAGAGTATTTACAGATGAAGCCTCAGGCAGGATTTTTCCTTTTCTGTTCCTGTGGGAAACCCTTTGGTAAAATAAACATATAGGGCAGCCTGTCACACCCTCAGGTAAACTGCAAGATAAAGCCCAGGATGACCGAGTGCAAACTGAACTTTAAGAAATTTTGCTCAGCCACAGTTTAATACTTTTCTTCCTAAATGGGTTTTAAGATTTAGCAACATGCAGATGAGGAAAAGGAACAAAAGTGCCTATGCAAACTTCATAATGCCTTTTATGAACCAAACCTGGCCTTGGGGAGCCCCGGTAGCCTCTTCTGTGAAATCACCATCCGGCCTGCATCAGGAGTCTTTGGATATCAAGTAGTCTTTGGGAAACAAATGATCTAAAGTAAAACGATCATACCGTTGCTCCGAATCTGTAACGCTGCAAAACAACGTATGAATTATTTTGGATGAATAAAGACCATTGGATTTATCAGATGAGTTGAAAGACACTTTTTTGTGAACCATTCTGATTGGACATTTCCACTTTGCTCTTGCTTGTTCGATTTCTGTGGAATTGCTTCCCCTGTTTTATTGTGTCCATTGGAACCGATACACTCAATGCAAGGAGTAGAGTCTTTGCGAGTGCCTCGTGGTCCTTCCAGCCAATCACCTCTGCTTCGATCCACCGCTTCCAGCCTCATCCACTCTCTGGGGGCCTCAGTGAAGCCACATTCGCCTCGTTTGTCGAGGCCTGCTTCAAGACACAGCTCGCATCATCGATCGAGGCATTCTTCGAAGCACTCATCCAGGCATGCCTCGCCTCATCGGAAGCAGCCTTTTCTTCAGTATTTCCCACCGGCTACTTCGCCTCCTCCGCTACCGGATCTCGAGGACACGATGGGGTCTTTTTCCCCATCTAGATCCCCGTCCCCATTGGATCCAGAAGCCTCGACGTCCTCAAGTCCCTCTCGAGGCCCGGCTTTGGCTGACCAGCTGTCTTTTTCTTCTTTCCTTCGTCAGATGGCAGCTGACCTGGACATTCAACTGGACACTGGGTCCAAATTTTCCAAGGAGTATCTCGAGACCATGCATCTCCCTCAACCTCCTGCTGAATCCCTCAAGCTTCCTCTTCATAAGCTACTAAGGACCTTTGTCCGCTGTCTGGAAACACCCTATTCCATCCCAGCTGTTACAGGCAAATTGGATTCCAGATACCAGACGGTTCATCATCAGGGGTTTGATGGTGCTCAACTATCTCATCAATCCCTTCTGGTGGAATCTTCGTTGAAGTGGTCTCACCCTTCTCAAGTATATGCCACTGTTCCACCGGGCAGGGAAGGCAAGACGATGGACAGATTTGGTCGTCGAATTTACCAAAACTCCACAATGACCTCCAGGGACCTCAATTATAATTTTCATTTCATTACATATTTCAAATTTTTTCTGTCCATCCTTCCCAAGTTCATGGCTTACTTGGATCCTCGAGCACATTTTGAATTCCAGTAGGTTCTGGCCTCATTGTCCAAGCTTCGACTACAATTGCTGCAGTCCTCATATGATGCCTTTGAGTTGTCTGCTCGGGCTACTGCGTGCTCGGTGGCCATGCGACGTCTCGCATGGCTCAGGACCATCGATATGGACCCAAATCTGCAGGACCGGCTGGCTAATGTCCCTTGTGCTGGCACTGACCTCCTTGATGAGTCCATTGAGGCAGCGACCAAGAAGCTTTCGGACCATGAGAAATCCTTTCAATCTATTCTCCGTCCTAAGCCTAAACCAGCTCCTTCTCGTCCTTCCCGCCTGCCTCTGATTTACCAACAGCGTTTTCCACCAAAACAGGCTCCTGCCACTCATCAGCCTATCAAGAGGCAGCATCCGCAGAAGCAGCAGAAGCCTCAACCACCTGCTGTGCACAAGGCTCTTCAGCCTTTTTGACTGCCTTCTAGAGAGCATAACGTCCGTCGTTCTGCTCTTCCCCGTTTTTCCTATCAGAGTTTCGAGTCGCCCGCACCACGCTTGCGCGAGTGCCTTCCCACCCAGCGTAGGGCGCATCTCCTCAGTTCAGATAGCTAGCAGAGAAGCCAACCTAGGGGAGGTGGGTGGGATGTGAGAATAGCTGCCTGCTGTCCCTGGATAACAACTGTTACGGTAAGTAACTGTGCTTTATCCCAAGACAAGCAGGCAGGTATTCTCACAAGTGGGTGACCTCCAAGCTAACCAAAGTGGGATGGTGGGAGAGTTGGCAACTTAGGAGAATAAATTTTGCAATACTGTTTGGCCAAACTGTCCATCCCGTCTGGAGAATGTATCCAGACAATATTGAGAAGTGAAGGTATGAACCGAGGACCAAGTAGCAGCCTTACAGATTTCCTCAATAGGTGTAGATCTGAGGAAAGCAACAGAGGCTGCCATTGCTCTGACCCTATGGGCTGTGACTTTACTGTGAAGGGGTAATCCAGCCTGGGCATAGCAGAAAGAGATGCGAGCTGCCATCCAGTTAGAGATGGTACGCTTAGAGATAGGACGTCCCAACTTGTTTGGATCAAAGGAGACAAAAAGTTGGGGAGCAGTTCTGTGTGGTTTGGTGCGTTCCAAATAGAAAGCCAAAGCACGTTTATAGTCCAGAGTATAAAGAGCTGATTCTCCAGGATGAGAATGAGGCTTTGGAAAAAACACAGGAAGAACAATGGATTGGTTGATATGAAATTCAGAGACAACTTTAGGAAGGAATTTCGGATGAGTGCAAAGCACCACCTTGTCATGATGGAACACTGTATAAGGAGGATCCGCAACCAATGCCTGGAGCTCACTGACTCGTCGAGCAGAAGTGAGGCCAATGAGAAACACCACTTTCCAAGTGAGATACTTCAGATGAGCCTTGTCAATTGGTTCAAATGGAGGTTTCATAAGCTGAGAAAGAACAATATTGAGGTCCCAAACCACAGGAGGCGGTTTGAGAGGAGGAATGACACGGAAAAGTCCTTTCATGAACCTGGAAACCACAGGATGAGCAGAGAGAGGTTTCCCTTGGAGAGGCTGATGGAAAGCAGCAATTGCACTAAGATGGACTCTGATCGACATAGACTTAAGACCAGAATGAGAAAGGTGCAAAAGATAGTCCAAAACTGAAGACAAGGAGGAATGCTGTGGCTGCTGATGATGAGAAATACACCAAGTAGAAAATCTAGTCCATTTTTGGTGATAGCATTGTCTAGTAGCAGGCTTCCGTGAAGCTTCCAAAACATTTCTCACAGCTGGAGAAAACTGGAGAGGAGTTATGTTGAGAGGAACCAAGCTGTCAGGTGGAGAGACTGCAGGTTGGGATGAAGTAGAGATCCCTGATGCTGTGTAAGCAGCGAGGGAAAGACAGGTAGAAGGTATGGCTCCCTGCTGCTGAGTTGAAGTAGAAGGGAGTACCAAGGCTGTCTGGGCCACTGAGGAGCAATTAGAATCATGGTGGCATGGCCGGACTTCAGCTTGACTAGAGTCTTTTGATTAAGAGGAAATGGAGGAAACGCATATAGATTCATCCAGTCCAGAAGAAAAGCATCTGCCTCGAGGCAATAAGGAGTGTAGATCCTGGAGCAGAATTGAGGCAGCTTGAAGTTGTGGGAGGCTGCAAAGAGGTCAATCTGAGGTGTTCCCCACAGAGAGAAAATGTGATGAAGGGGCATGGAATGGAGAGTCCATCTGTGAGGTTGTAGAAGACAACTCAAGTTGTCCGCTAAGGCATTGTCCACCCCTTGAATGTAGACAACTTTGAGGAAGGTGTTGTGGCGAATTGCCCAGTCCCAGACTTTCAAAGCCTCTTGACAGAGGGAGGCCGATCCCGTGCCCCCCTGTTTGTTGACATAATACATGGCGACTTGGTTGTCCGTGCGAATGAGGACTACACTTTCGTGAAGCAGATGCTGAAAAGCATTGAGAGCACTGAAAATTGCCCTGAGTTCCATCAGATTGATGTGACACTGACGATCCGCACTGGTCCAATAACCTTGAGTACGGAGACCATCTAGATGAGCCCCCCAAGTGTAAGTCGAAGAGTCGGTCATGAGAACTTTCTGATGGGGGGGCGTGTGAAAAAGTAAGCCTCTGGATAGATTGGAAGAGAGCATCCACCAGCGAAGAGACTGTGTCAGAGCAGGAGTGACCTGGATGTGTCGAGACAGGGTCGGAAACCTGCGTCCACTGAGATGCCAGGGTCCACTGAGAAATTCTGAGGTGAAGTCTGGCAAAAGGAATCACGTGTACTGTCGAGGCCATGTGGCCCAGAAGAACCATCATGTGTCTCGCCAAGATGGACGGGCGAGAGGACACCGTATGACAAAGGTGGAGAAGAGCTTCCAGACGCTGCTGAGGGAGGAATGCTCTGAGTTGGATAGTATCCAGAAAGAGTCTGAGAAGGCTGAAGACGGGATTTTGGAAAGTTGATCTCGAACCCCAGACTCTGCAGGAACCAGATAGTCCGCTGGGTCGCCAGGATGACCCCCTGAGACGTGGAATCCTTGATGAGCCAGTTGTCCAGATAGGGAAACGCCTGAAGACCATGGTTCCTGAGTGCTGCGGTCACCACTACCAGGCACTTGGTGAAGACTCTGGGTGACGAGGCCAGGCCGAAGGGGAGAACTCGGTACTGATAATGTAGATTTCACACCCGAAATCTGAGGTATTGGCGGGAGGCTGGATGGATAGGAATGCGAGTGTAGGCCTCCTTGAGATCCAGAGAGCATAACCAGTCTTTCTGCTTGAGGGGGGGGGATACAGAGATGCCAGGGTCAGCATGCAAAACTTTTCTTTGACCAGATATTTGTTAAGCACCCTGAGATCCAAAATAGGACGCAGATCGCCCGTCTTCTTCGGAACAAGGAAGTACCGGGAGTAAAATCCCCTGTTCTGTTGAGGCAAAGGAACTGGCTCGATAGCTCGGAGCTGCAACAAAGCCTGAGCTTCCTGAAGAAGAATGGCAGTCTGGGCAGAGGTGGAAGGATACTCTCTTGGAGGATGTTCTGGAGGAACCTGATGGAATTGAAGAGAGTATCCCTCCATTACGATGGAAAGGACCCAGAGATTGGTGGTAATAGTCGTCCATCGATGGTAAAAATGATGGAGACGACCTCCGATAGGATGTGAGGCGTCCGCATCAGGGCTCTGTTGGATCACGTCACCCACTTTTAAGAATAGCTGCCTGCTGTCCCTGGATAACAACTGTTACAGTAAGTACCTGTGTTTTCTATGCAGTTTACAATAATTAAAAAGTTACAGATTGAGTAGTGCTAGTGGAGTTGAGATTTATCCGTCAGTTATTGTGGGGAAAGATTGTTCAGTGTAACTGCCTAAGTACTTTAGGAACAAATATGTTTTAAGGTTTCTCCTAAATTCCCCATAAGTATTCGCAAGCATGAGTAATTGTTTCAGATCTTTACCACATAACGCCGCCTGGTAAGAGGAGATGTTGATGATATTTTTTAAATTTACATCCTTTAACTGGCGGGGAAACCAAATTCAAGTTTGAGCTTCTCTTAAGACGATTGGTTGAGAAAGAGAAAAGGTCAGTTATATATAATAATAATTAATAATAATTTTATTTCTTGTATACCGCTATACCGTGAGGTTCAAAGCGGTTTACAGTAGATACAGAAGAGATGCAATTAAGTAAGATTAATTAAAATGAAGAAAAGTACTTAGAGTTCTCTGACTGTCCCAAAGGTTCACAATCTTGCTAAAGTACTTGAGAAAATAAATTAATTAGGCTATAAACATAGAATAGAAGAAGGCAGGAAAACAGTACATAGGAAAATTAATTTAGAATACATTATACAGGAGTTTTTTTCGGATATGATATATGGGAAGGATATATATATCTGGGGGCTAGGCCGGAAAGTACCTTAAAAGCAGAAACATCCAAATTTGAATTTCACCCGAACCTCCATTGGCAGCCAATGCAGGAGTTGGTAGGAAGGAGTTACATGGCAGAACTTCTTCAGACCCAAAATCATCCTGATCGCCGCATTTTGCACCAGTTGTAGTCGTTGCAAGTTCTTCTTGGAAATTGATAGGTAGGTTATTTTACAATAATCAAGTTGATTCAGTATAAGGGATTGAACCAGAATTCTAAAAGATGCAGCATCAAAATATGCTCTAATGGACTGAAGTTTCTAAAGAGTAAAAAGAACCTTTCTGACCAATGAGTCTACCTGGTCCAGTATTACACTTAGTACCTTCATAGTAGATTGGATAGGGTAAATGAGTTTGTTGATGCACAGCGAAGTTTTGTTGTCAAGTGGGTGTGGCGAGGTTATGAAAAATTTTGTTTTTTCTGAGTTTAGTTTCAGTCTAAATTCAGACATCCACTATTCCATCACATTTAGTGCTTCTGTTGCTATGGAAGTGACTTCAGATAGGGAGGTCGTGAATGGGATAATGATTGTGAAGTCATCTGCGTAACTAAATAATTTTATTCCTAGTTGGGATAATTGTGCACCTAGTGATGACATGTTCACGTTGAAAAGTAGTGGGGACAGTGGAGACCCCTGCTTAATGCCAGATGGATTACTCCAGGTTTTAGATTGATTGTAGTTAAAGCGTACTTGATACGTGCGGGACGTAAGGAATCCTCGGAACCAGTCTAGCACTTCGCCTCCGATACCAATTGCATCCAAGCAATGTAACAGTTTCCCATGGTCCACCAGGTCAAAGGCAGAGCTCATATCAAACTGCATAATCAATGCACTAAGGCCCCTACTGAACAAGGAGCCTAAATTATCCAAGATTGCCGCGATTACTGTCTCGGTGCTAAATAGAGGTCTGAAATCAGATTGAGTTTCATGCAAAAGAGAGAACTGATCATTAATTGGGCATGTACCAATCCTTCCATGATTTTTACAAAAAGTGGAATGGATGCTACTGGTCTATAGTTGGTTGCCACTGCTAGTGATTCTTTATGATTTTTTGGAATTGGGGTTATTATAATGTGACAATTGTTAGTAAGGAATTTTCCATTTTTTTTAAATTATCAGTCAAATAATTCAACAGAGTTAGTTTAAAGCCTAATGGGGCTGATTTCATAATTTCAGGAGGACAGGAGTCTAGGATGCAGTATGATTTAGTATATTTGTTATATAATTTAATATAATCATTCCATTTTAAATTTTGAAAGGAGTTCCAAATCATATCCGCTGGTATTTCATTTCTTAATGCATTAACTATTTGATGATCATGTATATCATTTGTCGAGCAGTTATTTCTTAGGTTTTTAATTTTTGAGTTTTTTTTTATTTATTTTTTTAAAATTATATCTTTATTAACAATTGCAAAGGAACAAACAACCACGAGCAGAACAGCATAAAACAGAGCATTCTGAAACAGTACAAAAGATAATGCCAACAAGAGGTACACAGTACAAAAACCCCATGGGTGGATGCCCATCACAATTGACATTTTGAGATATCAACCCTCCCCAAACAAACAAACACACACCAGCCAACCCCACGCCCACACCACAGACCACAACAGCCACTCCGCTCTCAATCCACCCAACAGCCCGAATGCACACTCTCGCGCACACACACACCCACAGATACAGCTACCCAAGGAAAAACAAAAGCATGAAGACAGAAGGAGAGAGAACAGCAGCCTCCCCAAGAAAGAAAAAGAAATCAAGGGGAGGATGTCATGTCCTCTGCGTCCAAACTGGAACAGACTTTCAACACCCGCTGCCACAGTGAGTCAGAGTCCCAGACTTAGGGACACGCTGAAGTTCATACCGCCCCACCTCAATCAACCGAGCCCTCCAGAGTGGGAAGGAAACCACAGATTCACCCATCCAATGCTTTAACAGAAGCTTTATCACCACCAAAACAGCCATGTAAAGAACCCTGCGTTGAGGAAGCGTGAGCCCCCCTCAATCAAATCACGTTGATCACCCAAGAGCAGAAAGCCATAGGACCAGGGCACCGCTCGTTGTAGAACGCTCTCAAAGAAAGGGAGAACTTGCAACCATACTGCCGAAGAAGGGCATTCTAAAAAATGGTGAGTAAGGGAACCTAAGAAACGATTGCATTTAGTACAAACTGCGTCCTCCCACAGCCCCATACGAGCTCCCTGAGCTCTAGAAATATAAGCCCGGTGTAGGATTTTAAACTGCATTTCCCTATAATCCGTGGAATCCCCCAAGGCATGCACAGTGGCAAAGAGATCAAGGAAGGCCTTACGATTCAGAAGGGTGCCAAGCTCTGATTGCCACTGGAAAGCCAGGCGATCAATAGATCCCAGGGTCGATGCATTCTTCAGGATCCGATACCAAGTAGCCAATGTGTTAGAAGCAGGAGAGACCTGAAAAAATTGAACATCCAAGGGACCACAGAGCCAAGTATCCCCCCATCGACGGTCTAGTGACAAGTAATAATGCCGAGCCTGGAGGTAAGCCCAGAAGTGAGTCTGAGGGAGGTGCCATTAAGTCTGCAGCTGGGCAAAAGAAGGAAACGGACACCCCCCCACCGCAAGGATATCCTGAAGAGTTCTACCCCCTCTCTGCTCCCACTGCCGAAACCAGGCATGACCCACTCCCGGGGGAAAGTCAACATTGCCATACAACTGCAACAAAAGGGAGGCTGCCGGAGTTTCCCCCTGCTGTCGCCACCACCATCGCCATCGCCACGCACGCCGCAGAGGTAAAAGATACGCAAACTTAGCCCCACCGCCCGGTATAGCCGACAATGGGGCATGCAGAAGTGACAGGACTGAGTGCGGGGCATACCAAGACTCTACCCATCCCTGTGAAGAGAATTTATAACATCCCGACCAGCCTTCATGAATAAAGCGAAACAGAGCAGCGACATTATAATAACGAAGATCGGGAAGGTTCAAACCACCCCTATATTTATCCAAAGCTAGGGTGGCGTAGCTAATCCGGGCTCGCTTATGATGCCAAATGAAAGAAGTGATAATCGAACGAAACAGATGCACCTCTTTATCAGTAACCCAAAGGGGCACAGCCTGCAGCGGATACAAAATCTTGGGGAGAAGTACCATCTTAGTCAAGGCCACCCACCCCCAAACACCCAACGGATGGTCCCTCCATTTATCACACAATTTCCGAATCGCCTCCAGATGACGGGTCACATTAGATCGGTACAGAAGCTTGATGTCCGGACTTAAATATACATCAAGGTAACGCATCGGCCCCCCCTCACCGGTGGTATCTCGAGACTCGCATGTCAGGACTCCACTGTAGAGGACCGCAAGGGAAGAAGTTCAGATTTATCACAGTTAACGCGCAGACCAGAAAGATCCCCAAAGGAACGGACCAGAGCAAGGACCCACCCCAAATCCTGTCGGGGTTGGTCCAGATAAAGGAGAATATCATCAGCAAAAAGATTAATGCAACTCTCCTTGCCCCCAATGCGAATGCCCTGAATAATCGGATCGCCGCGGATCTTAGCAGACAAGGGTTCGATAGCTAACTAGAGAGCTGCACGGGAACGGGAATGACGGGAATCCCGCGGGACCCGCGGGGATCCCGTGGGTTCCCCCTTTGGGTCACGGGGATCCAATGGGGACGCCCCCTAGGGTCGCGGGGATCCCGTGGGGACGCCTCCGAGGGTCGCGGGGTTCCTGCGGGGTTGGATCGCAGTGCACTCGAGCCGCGAGGATAGTCTCCTTCTCCTTACCTGCCCTGTCGCAGCACACAGCCGAACGGAAATCTTCCCGATGTCAGCGCTGACGTCGGAGGGAGGGCTTAAGCAAAGCCCTCCCTTCCTCCGACGTCAGCGCTGACATCAGGAAGACTTCCGGTCGGCTGTGTGCGGCAGGGCAGGTAGAGAGAAGGCAATGGTGTACGAAAGAGGGGGGAGGGGGCGGTCCGCCCCGGAGAATGTGCACAGCAGGTCAGGTCCCCCGATCGACCGACAACAGGCCGGCCGACAAATCTCCCTGCCCTGTAGCCGCGAATCTAAATTACCTCTTACAGCAGCTTCACTACTTCAGCTGCTGTAAGAAGGTAATTTAGATTCGCGGCTACAGGACAGGGAGATTTGTCCGACCGGGCCTGTTCTGTTGTCGGTTGGGTGCAAAAGCGCCACAAAGGTGGAGGCAGGGAGGGAGGAAAGGTGGAGTGGAGAAGAAAAGACGCTTAAGGGGGGAGAAGGCCGCTGAAAGCACTGGGGAAGACAAAGGGGTGGAAAAGAACGCTGAAAGGACATGGGGTAAACGGGAGGAAGGGGGGGGGAAGGACCCTGAAAGCACTGGGGAAGACAAAGGGGTGGAGAATGCCACTGAAAGGACATGGGGAAAACAGGGGTGGAGAAGGCCGCTAAAAGGACATGGGGAAGACAGAGGGGGGAGAAGGCCGCTGAAAGGACATGGGGAAGACAGAGGGGGGAGAAGGACGCTGAAAGGACATGGGGAAGGCAGAGGGGGGAGAAGGATGCTGCCTGACAGGACATGGGGAAGATGGTGGGGGAGAAGGACACTGAAAGGAAATGGGGAAGAGGGAATGGGAAGAAGACGCTGGCAGGGAAGAAGACAGAGGTGCCAGACTATGGGGGGAGCGGAGGGAAAAAGATGGGTGCCAGACCAATTTGGGAGGGGGGAGAAAGGGAGAGGCACAGTAACAGAGCAAATGGAAGACACAGAGAGAAGAGAGGCAGTGGATGGAAGGAATTGAATGAGAACATGAAGAAAGCAGAAACCAATAAAGATAGGAAAAAAATTGTTTGTTTGTTTTTTTTTTCTTAAGGATAAAGTAGTATATTAGTTGTGTTGATAAAAATTTATAAACATTAGAGGCTCTGGTAGAAACCCGTTTACAAAGTATGTATTCTTCCCAATTAATATTTCCAAATTAATAAAGTCTTTTTGCTTATTTTTAAATGGGTTTCTACCAGAGCTTTCAATTCAGTAGCATAATTAAATGAAATAACTATTTCTGTAGTTTATAGGGACAGGCGGGGACGTAGGGGATTCCTCGCGGGGATGGGCGGGGACGGAGGGGATTCCTCGTGGGGACGGGTGGGGACGGAGGGATTCCTCGCGGGGACGGGTGGGAGTCCTCACGGGGACGGGTGGGACTTTGGCGGGGATGGGTGGGGACGGGTGGGATTTCTGTCCCCGCGCAACTCTCTATAGCTAACACAAAAAGCAACGGGGACAACGGGCAGCCCTGTCGCGTCCCCCTTCCCAAAGCAAACAGGGCAGTAAACTGACCATTAATTAAAAGTCTAGCCTGCGGCAGTATATATAAGCTACTGATCCAATGATGAATAGAGCCCTCTATGCTAAACTGACGCAAAACCCAGAAGAGATATTGCCAAGAGATACTATCAAATGCCTTCTCCATGTCCAGGCCTACAATAGCCGATTCACCCTCCAGACCACGCCTGGAGTGAAGGGCCATCAAAGCTCTGATCAGATTCATTGACGCATATCTGCCCGGCACAAAGCCAGCCTGGTCTTCATGTATCAAGAGTGACAGAAAGGCATTCGATCTATGCGCCAAGATCGCAGCAAAGAGCTTGGCATCCTGATTAAGGAGGGAAATAGGCTGATAAGAACCCACCTGGGCTGGGTCCTTGCCAGGCTTAGGCAACAGCACAACATGGGCCATGTTAGGAGTCCCCAAACCCCGATTCTCGGAGAGCGCATTAAACGCCCCAGCCAAAGCAGGAGAGATCTGATCCGACAGAATCTTGTAATATTCAGAGCCAAACCCATCTGGACCCAGTGCCTTAGTTAATTTAAGCTTCTTAATACCAATCTGTACGTCTTCGGAACTAATAGGAGCATTCAGTTGCTCCAACTGAGCTTCTGTCAAGTTTATTTCAAGTTTTTTCAAGTTTATTCATATTATTTGATTAGACGCTTTTCCAAATTACAAAGCGTTGTACAAAAGATAAAAATATGATTTTAGAGAAATCACATATACATAATACATTAACCGGACCTACATGGGTAATTGCTTTTTTAAAACCACGGGAAACAATAGGAAAGAGGGGAGGAAATACAATTTTTAAAGAAAAAGTACATAAAAGGGAAGTACATAAGGAGGGTAGGAAGAAGATGATTGCTGGCAGAAGTGGGGTCGAATAAGAGAGCTATTAGAAATCTAGTTTTGGAGATGGCAGAAATCGTAAAGTATTACCTCTTAAATGGACTTTATATTTTCAGTTAAAGGCTTCTTTAAAAAGAAGGCACTTTAAACTACTCTTAAATTTCTGCAAATCTTGTTCGAGTCTTATATATAAAGGAAAAGAATTCCAAGTCATTGGAGCAGTTACAGAAAAAATAGAAGCACGGCATGTTCCGATAATTTTCAAGGAAGGAACGTTAAGGGTAAACTGTGAAGATGATCTAAGAACTCTCGATGAGCTATGTGGAATCAAGAGCCTATCTATAAATGCCGGAGTGTTGGTCTGTATAGTCTTGAAGACTAGAAGGGCTATTTTATATGTAATCCTATATGTTATTGGCAACCAGTGAGCTTTTTGCAGTAAAGGTGTGACATGGTCAAATTTCTTTGAGCCTGAAATTATCTTTATTGCTGTGTTTTGTATAAGTTGAAGACGCCTTATGTCTTTTAAATATGCCCCTTTTAATAAAGAATTGCAATAATCTAATTTAGATATTACAAGAGAATGGACTAGTATATTAAGGGAGAATTTATCGAGGAGGGGGACTAGTGATCGTATCATCCTCAACTTATAGAAACAATTTTTGACCAATGCACTGATGTGCGAACGAAACGTGAGTTTATTATCTATTAGTACACCCAAAATTTTAGTGTTGTTAGTTTGTTTGAGTGGCTTGTTATTGATTAAGACTGGGTTAATAAGTTGGATCCCTTCTTTCACTGAGAAGAGCACAGTAGTAGTTTTGTTGATGCTTAGGTATAGCTTATTGACATTTAGCCAGTCATGGATTTTGGCTAGCTTTTGGTTAATGTTAGAAATGTCGTGTGAACTTGTGGGATCAATTGTGTGCAGAAGTTGGAAATCATCTGCATAAGCATATACTGTGAACCCAATGGACTGACAAAGGGTTAAAAGAGGGGCCAAGTAGATGTTAAACAGTAAAGGAGACAATATAAAACCTTGCGAGACTCCGTAATTAGTTTGATAAGGTTCTGAAAAAGAATTTTTGAAGTACACTGTTGAGAATCTATCTTTAAAATACGATCGAAACCATTCAAGAACTTGGTCATTTATACCGATGGAGGAGAGTCGTTGAAGTAGTAAATGATGGTCTATTGTGTCAAATGCTGCTGCTAGATCTAGGGAAATGAGTATGACAGATTTATGTTGGTCCAAATAATAGTGAATAGATGTGATGAGACCTACAAGGGAATGCTCTTTTGAATGATTTTTGCGAAATCCTGATTGGTTAGGATGCAAAACCCGAGTTTTGTCAATGAAATCTGACAATTGCTGAAATACTACTTTTTCTGTTAGTTTTGCTAATTTGAACTGTCGTTGAGACTGATTTTTGAATCCTTAATAATCGGAAGGAGAACAGAGTGTTTCCATTCAGTTGGGAGAGATGCAGTAGACAAACTTTTATGAATAATTTGGAGAATAACCGGTCCAAATATTGGAAAATAACGTTTAAGAAGAAAAGGTGGAAAGGATTCAATTTTGGAACCTTTAAGATTTATAGATTGAAATAAATGTTCTATTTCTTTTAAAGATGGAAGAATAAACTTAGAACATGTGGCTTTTAATGACATATACCTTTTTTGATCTTCATCTTTGGTATCAGAGATGGCACTGGTTGAGGATATGTCAAGACTATACTTGTCTGGACAAGTAGAAACTTTGTTAGTTATACTTGATCTAATTGATGTAATTTTAGTTTGAAAGAAGCTTGCTAGACAGTTGGCAGAGGGAGTATCTTCTGTTGAAATTGCTGGTTTGTGTTTGAAAATCGTTAATTGCTTTAGAATTTTGAAAAGAGATGAGGAATTCTTGGTTTTGGAGATTTTTTTAGTGTAGTATTGTTTCTTTGTATTATTAATCATTTGACGGTAATATTGAGAGTGTTGTTTATAGTTGTCCAAATTATTTTGTGTGGGTTTGGAGCGCCATTTGCGTTCTGCTGAACGCAACTGTCGTTTTAATAAAGCGAGAGAAGAATTGTACCAAGGATTTTTTTTGCTTTTTAGGGGAAATTGTTTGGGTTATTATTGGAGCTATTTTATCTAGAAGAGATTGACAAGTATTGTTCCAGATAGCTAATTGTTTGTTTATTGTTACAGAGTTAAATTTATCTAAATTGATCAATGGTAATGTCAACCGAGGGAGCTGGAGCCCCTGAAAGAAAGCGTCCCTATCAGCATCCGAGAACGGGCGGTTAGCATACAGAGATTCATAAAAGTGAACGAATTGCTGTTGAATCTGCCGTTCCTGTGTGTAACAAGTACCCTTCGGGTCCCGGATGGACAGGATAACCTGACGGGTGCGCGGAGGCCGGACCAAATTGGCCAACAATCTCCCTGTCTTACCCCCCCAGGCGTACAATTTATACCGTTGAAAACAGATATCACGAGAAGCCCGCTGAGTCAAGATTGCATCTATCCGCCGTCGGACAGTCAGCAAACGAAGTTTATCATCCACCGAAAGAGAAGTACAATGGTGTGCCCTCAACTGCCGAAGCTCCCTCGATAAAGTCAGTAATTCCGCGTTGTCACAATCCTATCCCTAAAGTGCATCTTGCACCAGGGCAGGAGCTAATTAAACCTGTCCCAGGGATTCAGAGGGCCAACCATGGGGATAGGATTGTGACCAAGCCTAAGGAAAAACCTAGCTTGCCCTTTAATTCAGTCGGGGCTGATCTCCAGGGAGGAGAGGAGGAGGTTGAGAACAGCTTACAACAGCCCCAGAGAGATCTCCCTACCCCTGGCTTCTCCCAGCTGAAGGGAATGATTAGGCTCCCAAAGACAGCTAGGGGAAATCGGCAGAAAGCTCCACCCCCTCCAAGGGCAGGTCAGATTCCCCTGTGTACTTTAGAGACTGCTCTGAGAAGGAGGAAGGCAGTCTATCCGGGACCAGCCCTGGAAAGGGTCTCTCCTGTTGAAGGTGTTCCTGAGTCTCGGGACTGGGAAATGCAGGAGCCTGACACAGACCCTTTGGCCAACCAGGTACCCAGTGAGGAGGCTATGGAGTTTGGAGAAACTTTCAGTCTGCCTGAAGATGTGCAAATGGAAATCAGCTAAGTGGCAGGGCTGGGAGTTGTAAAGTTTATAAACCTCCTGGGTTTGAGTTTGCACTGTGTGTAGAGAGTTGCGCGGGGACAGAAATCCCACCCGTCCCCGCCAAAGTCCCACCCGTCCCCACCCGTCCCCGTGAGGACTCCCACCCGTCCCCACCCGTCCCCGCGAGGAATCCCCTCCGTCCCCACCCGTCCCCGCGAGGAATCCCCTACGTCCCCGCCTGTCCCTATAAACTACAGAAATAGTTATTTAATTTAATTATGCTACTGAATTAAAGGCTCTGGTAGAAACCCATTTAAAAATAAGCAAAAAGACTTTATTAATTTGGAAATATTAATTGGGAAGAATACATACTTTGTAAACGGGTTTCTACCAAAGCCTCTAATGTTTATAAATTTTTATCAACACAACTAATATACTACTTTATCCTTAAGCAAAAAAAAAAAAAATAATAATAATTTTTTTCCTACCTTTATTGCCTGGTTTCTGCTTTCTTCATGTTCTCATTCAATTCCTTCCATCCACTGCCTCTCTTCTCTCTGTGTCTTCCATTTGCTCTGTCACTGTGCCTCTCCCTTTCTCCCCCCTCCCAAATTGGTCTGGCACCCATCTTTTTCCCTCCGCTCCCCCATAGTCTGGCACCTCTGTCTTCTTCCCTGCCAGCGTCTTCTTCCCATTCCCTCTTCCCCATTTCCTTTCAGTGTCCTTCTCCCCCACCATCTTTCCCATGTCCTGTCAGGCAGCATCCTTCTCCCCTCTCTGCCTTCCCCATGTCCTTTCAGCGGCCTACTCCCCCCTCTGTCTTCCCCATGTCCTTTCAGTGGCATTCTCCACCCCTTTGTCTTCCCCAGTGCTTTCAGGGTCCTTCCCCCCCCCTTCCTCCCGTTTACCCCATGTCCTTTCAGCGTTCTTTTCCACCCCTTTGTCTTCCCCAGTACTTTCAGCGGCCTTCTCCCCCCTTAAGCGTCTTTTCTTCTCCACTCCACCTTTCCTCCCTCCCTGCCTCCACCTTTGTGGCGCTTTTGCACCCGACCGACAACAGAACAGGCCCGGTCGGACAAATCTCCCTGTCCTGTAGCCGCGAATCTAAATTACCTTCTTACAGCAGCTGGAGTAGTGAAGCTGCTGTAAGAGGTAATTTAGATTCGCGGCTACAGGGCAGGGAGATTTGTCGGCCGGGCCTGTTGTCGGTCGATCGGGGGACCTGACCGGCTGTGCACATTCTCCGGGGCGGACCGCCCCCTCCCCCCTCTTTCGTACGCCATTGCCTTCTTCCTACCTGCCCTGCCGCACACAGCCGACCGGAAGTCTTCCTGATGTCAGCGCTGACGTCAGAGGAAGGGAGGGCTTTGCTTAAGCCCTCCCTCCGACGTCAGCGCTGACATCGGGAAGATTTCCGGTCGGATGTGTGCTGCGACAGGGCAGGTAAGGAGAAGGAGACTACCCTCGCGGCTCGACCAACCCCGCTGCGATCCAACCCCGCAGGAACCCCGTGACCCTCGGAGGCGTCCCCACAGGATCCCCGCGACCCTAGGGGGCGTCCCCACGGGATCCCCGTGACCCAAAGGGGGAACCCGCGGGATCCCCGCGGGTCCCGCGGGATTCCCGTCATCCCCGTTCCCGTGCAGCTCTCTAACTGTGTGGGAAAAGGGTGTTTGATTCCTGTATGCCTTTGAAGGACTTGTGCTGGCTGTACCTGTCCTGCTTGGGAGAAGCAGGAAGAAGAAAAAAAAAACGTTTTTCCTTTTTTTTTTTTTTGTTTGCAAGTGTAATGGTGTCAGCTATAGTTAAGCTGGCTGGGGCTGTCAGATGGTGAAAGTCTTGAGGGAAGGCAGAAGGGGAGAATCCACTGTACATCAGGTTGGGTTAGTGGGGCCATTAGTGGCAAGTCTGAAAATCAGATTATTTAATTAGTGGATTCGCTGACTTCCTTCCCCTCCCCCAGCAGCTCCTGTTGAGCTGGCTGGGAAACAAGCCAGAACAAGTTTAAGGCTTGTGCATTGGTTCTTTTGAGCAACACTGTGCTTATGGACTTTGTGTGCCACTAAAGAGAACTGGTGAATGTTTTTCTTTTTGATTGAAGATTTATTTTGGTGATTACTTACCTGACTAAAGGTCCAGGTTGGCCTCTTTTGTTTTGGGCCACCCTAGCCTGAGTTTTCTGATATAAAGGATTGTGTTATAAGACTGTGAGTGTGTCACTCTATTGGATAATGCTCCTTAATCATACCACCTAATAAAGGGGAAATTTAAGGATTAAGGAAGTGACTTTCTTTTGTCTTTTTGATTTGCTGACAAGACAGTGCACATTATCCAGCAGGACCTCCCTCCGGCTAGGGAGGCACGTCGGAGCAGCGCATATGTGAGCGTGGCCGGGCTGGCGTGAAACCACAGGTACCGGCTGCGCTACAGCGTCCAGGGACTTCAGCTTGCGAGAGAGATAAGCAATAGTAAACCCCGCAAAACCGCCTTGGAAGCCTCCCAATAGGTCACTGGATGAACGTCGTCTGTATTATTGTGAGAACTATACTCCGACCACTGTTCCCGAAGATATTTATGAAATTCGAGATCTCTATAGAGGTAACATGGAAATTTCCAATGCCGCTCCTCGGGTTCCAGCGTAAACTGAAGCTCCATGACAACAGGCGAATGATCCGACAGGGGAACCTCCTCAACATCTATCCCAGATACCCTGGGGAGCAGAGAGGGCGATACCAACAGGTAATCCAATCTAGCATAGACATTGTGGGGATGCGAGTAAAAGGTGTAAGTGCGTTCCGTAGGGTGAAAAATCCTCCAGGTGTCCAATAACTGCAACTGGCTAAGCAAAAAATTTACCCCCTTAGCTCCATGGTCCCGGGCCCCAGTCTTTGCCGGACTGCAATCCAGGGCAGGATCTGCGGTAATGTTGAAATCCCCTCCCACCACCGGCTGGTAATCTGGATACATGGCTATCTTGGCAAGCAGAGCTGAAAAAAATTTATGATTATACACATTAGGAGCATACAGATTACACAATAACCATCTGTGTCCCCATAATTCCCCCAAGACTATAACAGAGCGGCCTTCTGGATCCTGGAGAACTTTATGAGTGTGGAATGGCAATTGTTTATGAATAAGGATGGCAACTCCTCGCTTCCGGTTACCGAAGGCAGATGAGCAAACCTCACCCACCCAGTCTCTCCGCAGCTTGAGATGTTCTGCCTGGGAGAGATGAATTTCTTGCACAAAGGCGATATCAGTCCCCCTCCTGCGGAGCCAGGTCAATATCTTCTTTCTCTTAATAGGGGAATGAATCCCGTCCACATTTAGAGTAGTTATAGTCAACCTAGTCATTTAGAAAAATGCCCTCAGATGGAAAAACAGGAAACAGTGAAATACAATAGATAGGTAGCCCCCCAGCTAGGCCTCCCATCCAGGAATACTGAAGCTTGGACACAGAGTGCTGCACCACCATCCACACCAAACACATCCAAACCCATGCACACCACAGCCACTCAAACCCACAACCAACCTCAACAGCCACCCCCCTCTCACCACAACCCACCCCCCTGAGAAAAACGTCCCCACGACCCTCTCCCAGTCCCCCCAACACAGTAGGAAACGGAGAACAGTCCCTCCCCCATAGAAACCCATCCCTAGAGGTACCCCCACAGACCCCAGCCCGTACAAGAGAGAGGCGAAAAAGAACAAAAAACTGCGCTCCCAACAACTGGAGCAACCTTCTTCTATTGAGCTCTCAGAGTCCAGAGTCCCCCAAAACACGTACGCTGTCCAATATACCCCATAGAGAGCCAACCACCACCGGAAAGAAGAAACACCCCACAAGCAGTCCATAAGGAAAAGGCAGCAACCTCAGAAAAAAGAAAGAAGGATTCCAGTAGACCCCTGTAGACAGGCCATCCCTCGGGACCAGCAGCAGAGGCAGAGCAGGGCCTAATCACCAGGCCTCTCCAATTCCGAAGTCCTCAAGGCTCCCCCTCTCTAGTCAGCAGATACCAGACAGCCCAGCCTCAAGGGGTGAAAAAACCAGGCCTCCGGGGACCAACAGTACTCACTAGGGGAAGAAAGTCTCAGAGATATAGCGTTGAGTGCAGACAGCCGCATCAGAGCATAGCAAACAGAGCAAACCGATCAGAGCAGACAGATCAAACAGCCGCCGGAGCTCCACCATCGACCCTCGCGGGCAAAGAGTCCAAATAGCGCTGAGCAGCCTCCCAGTCCGGAAAAGTATGGGGTTTCCCCTCCCGCCAGACGTGCAGGGACGCCGGATAGACTAGCGCAAAGCGCACTCCCCGGTGATGGAAGGCTGTGCAGGGAGGAGCCATTTCTTTTCGGAGGGAAGCCACATGGGTAGAATAGTCATTAAAGAGCAGCAGCTTCTTCCCTTCATATTCCAGCATCCCTGCCTTCCGGTAAGCTTGGAGTATGAACTCCTTCTCCTTCCAATTCAAATATCTTGCGATTGCTGCTCGGGTGTGGTTGTTATCCTCTGATCGTGGCCCCATGCGATGCGCTCGTTCACACAAGAATCCAGCCTGGCTCCAGCCGCGTCGGGAGCCAGACTTGAAAAAAGTGATAAAGATCTTGGTCAACTCACAGCTCCGGCAGACCCACCACATGCAAGTTATTTCTGCGCTGACGGTTTTCTTGATCATCAAGCCTGCTAGTCAAGGTAGCCACCTGTGCCTGCAGAGCTATTATGCTGTTGCGCTCCCGGAGGGCCGGGTCCTCCCCATCAGAGACCCGCTGCCCCACCGCTGCTATACTATGGGAATATAATCGCTCGTTAAAGCCCTCCACAGCAGACTGCAGCTTATACAAACGGTCCTCCAGGGCTGCTGTTACCATCCTCGATATCTCCTGAGCCCATTCACCCCACTGAACCGGAGCAGCAGGGGGAGTCGGGGACGCCGCCATCTTAGCCCCAGGCAAAACCGACTTGTGTTTAGGTGTCTTCGCGGTTTTAACTGGCATGCCAGGTACCAGCTAGCTCGCAGGATCCCTCACTGCACCCACAACCCTAAAGAAGGGTTGACCAAACATCGTGATTTAGAGAGTTAGGCAGATTTTAGGGGGGCTCGAGGTGGGAGAGCTCAAGGAAACACATCCTATGCAGGCAAACTCATCACGTGACCCCCAGGTTTTTAATTTTTGAGCCGAAATGTTGTGCTAGATCGTTTGCTGAAGGTAGCTTGCTATTATGCATGGATTGAGTGTAGCGGGTGGTGTCGAATAGATTCGTAACTAGATTGAACAGTTCTTTTGTATTGATTCCTTTCGAGCTAGTGTTGGATGGGTCAATTTTTGATGAGTAGAAAGCTTTATGTGGTTTTTTTTTTTTTTTATCAATTGTTTGTAGATTTTTATGTTGGATCTCCAGTTGTTCTGGTCTGATAATTTTCCCCATTTTTTTCCAGATTCTTTCCAATCATCTTACTACTTGTTTCATTTTTAGAAGTTCAGTGTCGAACCATTTATTGTATTTATTTGAACAGCTTCTGCTATTTCGTTTAGGGGCAATTTCGCCTAAAATGGATTCGCTTGTATTCATCCAGTGACCCCTTCTTCTCGTAATTCATATTGTGACCAATATTCCTCTGGATTGATATGGCCTCTTGTGAGATGTTCTTTTTTATCCTTGGGTGGGTTTTGGATTTTAGATGGGACCAGATTAGAGTAAAATAATAAGTAAAGTGATCAGACCAGATATCATGACACCATCAAGTAGAGAGATAGAAGGTTCTAGTATTTCCTTTGTGGACTTAGCTACTATATCTAGATGATGGCCTTTTTCATGTGTTTGTGTGGTTATAGGGAGATTATAATTAAGCAAAGATAGAAAGTTTTTGAAATCTTTCGCTTCTGGTTTTAGAGTATGGGGGGGCTTAAAGTAGTGTCTTATAATATCCGAGGCCTCAACTCTCCATATAAATAGAAGGCCTTCTTTAGGGGATTGGATAGGCTGAATGCCTCTATCTGTTTTGTGCAGGAGACACACTTATTGAAAACTCATGAGCACCTTGTCTGGGATCCTCGCTATCCTACCTCCTTTTGGGCTTCTCGGGTGGAAAATTCCAAGAAAGGGGGGTACTTTATTTCGTAAGAGGCTGTGCTGTGAGGTTCAATGAGTGGTGAGGGACCCCCCCAGGGTAGGTATGTCATGGTGGAGGTTCTATTTGAGGGTACCCTCTATACGTTGGTGAATACCTATGTTCCTAATGAGGGGCAAGGGGAATTCATGCAGTCTCTGGTACCAAAAATTTTGCAATTCAAGAATGGGTCTTTAATTCGGGGGTGGGGGGTTGGGATTTTAAGCTCACCATGACTCCTAATTTGGATAACTCGGGCAGAGCGGGGGGAAATGGTGGACGGGATAGGAAATTGTTTCAGAGGCTATTAAAATCTTGAACATGATGGATGGGTAGCAATGGTTATACCCATGGGGAGGGATTTTACTCATTATTCATCTGTACATACCTTGTATTCTAGGATTGATTGTATCTTTGTGGAGCGAGATCTCTTATGTAGGGAGGAGCGGACGGGGATTGAACAAATCACTTGGCCGGATCATGCGCCTGTATAGCTGCAGTTATCTCTGTTCTTGGAAAGTCATGGGAGAAAATGTTGGTGTTTTAACGATAGCTTGTTAGATGATCTGACTGCAGGGGATCAAATAGAGAGTTGGCTACAGCAATATCTGGATTTGAACATGGGAGGGGAGGCCTCTCAGGAGGCGGTGTAGGAGAGTGTGACGGCCCCGCTTGGGGCGATTGCCTTGGCCTCTTATAAGAAGAAAGAGACTAGAGGAGATACAGGCATTAGTGACCTGAATTCATAGGCTTGAGGAGCTGCATAAACGTCAGCCTTGGAATTAAGAGGTGGGACAACAGTTGAGTGCTCGCAGGGACTTGCAGTCTTTTGAACTGGAACACTCAAACAATCTTCAATTGTTGAAGCAGAAATATTTTGAGTTCTCCAATAAAGCTAGCAGGCACATAGACTGAAAGTCCATCAGTCGCAGAACATTACTTCCATACGGGTGTCCTCAGGAAGTGTTGAGATAGGAGGACGCAATTAGAGATCGCTTTGTGGAATACTATGTGCATCTTTATAATTTGGAGGGTGAGGGGTCGAGACAGGATCAGGAACAGTATCTCATACCTAGTCCGTTGCCACGTTGTGAGTAGGGGGATGCGATCTGGCTTGACCGCCCTATCACATTGTCAGAAGCGAAGCAAGCACTCTGGTCCATGAAGATTTGGAAATCACCGGGTTTAGATGGCTTTACTGTCAAATATAAGCATTATCAAGATCTGTTACTGCCACCCCTTCTGAATTCTTTGGAAGCAGGTAGTCAACTGCTTTACTTTATGAGGCTGGCAGGGTTTTGGCTAAGGAGGGTAAAGATCCCTCACATTGTGCATCTTATCACCCGATCTCCTTACTAGAGGTAAATACAAAGATATTCACTAGAGTGTTAGCAGATCGTTTGGATGAGTTGGGTCCCCCGCCTCATCCATTCGGACCAGTCCGGGTTTGTGGTAGGCCACCAAGTAGGGGATAATATCAGAAGGGTATACAACTTGTTGAAGAAGGTCCAGTGGCCCTCATGAAATAGCATTCCTGTCTATTGATGCAGAAAAGGCCTTCGATAGGGTTTCATGGCTCTTTGTGTTTCAGGTTCTGGATTGGGGTCTCGGATGTGGGAGTGGATTCAGATTTTATACACTAACCCGGTAAGATCAGTAAAAGTAAATGAGGATTATTCTCATACCTTTCCACTGTTTTGGGGGACGATACAGGTGTGTCCCCTGTCGCCTATTTTGTTTGGTCTGGTAATTAAGCCTCTTGCTCGGTGAGTGCAGGGTAATTTACAGGTGAAAGGTATTGGTACATCTGGGGGGGAGGAATATAAAGTGAGTGTCTTTGCTGATGACTTGCTATTTACATTGTAGGCTCTGGAGACCTCCTTACCAGCGGTGTTAGCGGAGTTAAAGGCATATAGTGCGATTTCTTGTTTCATGGTGAATGTTGGCAAGTCAGAATTGTTGATGTGAATTTATCAGAAGCTACTATTGAACGTTTGGTGGGTTACTACTTTATTACGATATTTAGGGGTCTTATTTGGGCCTCCGGGCACTAACTTATATGATCTCAATTATCCTCCATTAATTTGTCAGATAAAAACTGATTTGGAAAGCTGGGGCGGGCTCTATTTTCCTAGTTGGGCCGTATAGAGGGGAGATATGATAGAGATGTTTAAATATCTACGTAATGTAAATGCACATGAGTCAAGTCTCTTTAATTTGAAAGGAAACTCTGCAATGAGAGGGTATAGGATGAAGTTAAGAGGTGCTAGGCTCTGGAGTAATCTAAGGAAATACTTTTTACAGAAAGGATGGTAGATACATGGAACAGTCTCCCAGAAGAAGTGATGGAGACAGAGACTGTGTCTGAATTCAAAAGGGCATGGGATAGGCATGTGGGATCTCTCAGAGAGAGAAAGAGATAATGGTTACTGCAGATGGACGGACTAGATGGGCCATTTGGCTTTTATCTGCCATCATGTTTATTAGTAAAAATGATGGTCTTACCACATTTATTATTTCTGTTTCAAGTTCTCCCTGTGTAGGTAAGCCGTCCTGTTTTGGATGGATTACAGTATAGTATTTTTTGTTTTATTTGGGCTGGGCAATGTCCTCGGGTGAGGCAGCAGGTTCGTTATCTTGGCTGGCGTCTGGGTGGATTGGCAGTTCCCTGCCTGGTCAAATACTATCAGGCTGCTCAGTTACAGGCACTCATTGAATGGTAAGCTCAGGATTCCAAACCTTGGGTGGAGATCGAACAAACATCGGTGGGGATGGTTCCTTTGATGCATCATCCGTGGATGCCCTCGGGGAATAGGGCTCCAGGTGCACTGTCTTCAATAACGATGACTTTGAGGGTGTGGCGAGGGCTCAATTTGATAAAGAATTCCGCCCATTACTGCCCAGATCAATATCCTATACACATTACAGAAACTTTTCTTTTTTCTAAATTTGTAGCTAGCTAATTCTTGCGTATTGCATTATCTCTGCATTAACTCATTGGGTTGACCACTAAGATCCTTTACCATCTTGACCACCATCAATCTGTTCTTCTAATTTCGTTAGACCTTTCATTAGCATTCAACACAATAGATCATAAACTTCTCCTGTCACGTTTACAAGACATAGGACTCACAGACCAAGTTTTGGTCTGATTCTCTTCCTATTTTACTGATCGGTCCTCCAAGATAGTCTTCAATACAACATCCTCATATTCCATAACAACAGAATATGGAATCCCACAAGGCTCAGTTTTGTCTCCTTTACTGTTTAATATTTTCCTAGCCCCTCTTTTAACTTTAGGACAATCCATCGGTTTCACAACATTTGCTTACGCAGACGATGTTCAATTAGTTCATCCAATTGATTTAAATAATGCAAATAAAATAATTCTCAATCAAAAACTAGAAAAAATTAATGTTTGGCTTGACTCATATATGCTCTCTTTGAACATCGATAAGTCCAAACTAATGATTTTCCCCATCAAAGATGGACTCTCCCTTCAAACTTTCCTTAAGCTCAAAACTCAACCTATCAAAGTGGTATCTTCATTAAAGTTACTAGGAGTCACATTTGATAGTAAATTCACATACCATTTACAAATCAGTACAGTAGTTCAAGGTTGCTTTTATCGATTGCGCATAATAAGATCTCTATCTAAACTGTTAGAACCCGCGTCCCTGAACATTTTGATTCACTCTCTTGTGATTTCATGTATCTATTATTGTAACGTCCTTTTTAAAGGCACAACAAAAAAGGAAATAAGAAGACTCCAATTAATACAAAATACTGCAGTAAAAATTTTATTTAATGCAAAAAAATATGATCAGGTCACCCCTCTTTTACGTAAAGCTCACTGGTTGCCTATGCAACACAGAAACACCTATAAAATTATTTTATTAACATTTAAAACCAGAGAAAACAACCAGCCAGAATTCATCAAGGACTTTACGATCTACGCCTCAAAACCTTCTTACTATCCCATCACTTAAACATATAAATACATTAAGGTCTACAATTTTTTCTGTATTCCAAACTACATATGCGAAAAACTTACACTAACAGACTTTAAGTCGAAATTAAAGACATTTCTCTTCCTTGACACTTTTGAAACCTAACTGTCCTTTTAAGGATGACCTAGTACCTAGAAAAATTCTTAATACCTGCTCCCCTCCCTATTGTTTTTTTCCCTTAGATGTTTTCTTTTTCTTTACAAATTGTAGTTCTAGCCCTTCTTTCCCTCTTGTCTCTGTTTGTAAATTTTTTTTTTTAGTCTTTTAAAGTTAGTATTTTTCCTAGTGTTGTGTGTTTTTAAACTGTATTTTAGTTAATAGATGGTTTTAACATTTTTGTACAGCGCCTAGAAGGTTTGATTAGGCGGTATAAGAAATTTTAAATAAACTTGAAATTATTCACTCATTGCATAATCTTTTGTAAACCGCATTGAACTAAAGGCTATGCGGTATAGAAATCTATTGTTATGTTATTCCTGGTTTGCCCTTTTCAGTTATAATCCTAAATTTGCACCTGGACGTAGTTTAGAGTTTTAATTCCTTATATAACTACAAGAACACTTAGATCTCAGGATCAACATCTATTGGTTATTCCTTCATTAAAAGTTATTAACACTAGACGGCTTACTATTTTTTCAGTGACCGCCCCACAATCTTGGAATAATCTTCCTATTTATATAAGAGAAGAAAAGAACTTAGTTAATTTCAAGACTAAGCTTAAAAGTTTCTTTTTCAATGATGCTTTTACTTAACCTTTTATTTTCTTATTTGTGCTTTTATTCCCTCCCTATTGTTGTAATCCAGAAAATTTGATACAGAATGTAACCCTTTAAATATAGTCTTCCTAATGTTTCATGATTGTAAGTTTTTGTAATTATGTAATTTTATTTGTCTATGTAATAACTACCCCAAGTTTTTATTCACTCGTTATTGTTTGTATATCGCCTAGAATGTAGAATAGGCGATTAATCAAATTACATAATAAACTTGATAAACTTGATAGTGGATGGATATTTGAAATCTGGGAATCTAAGAGTTTGGTGTGCACAGATCAGCTTTACAATATAGCCTCGGGGAGAATTAGGTCCTTCCCTGAACTTCAAACAAGGTATGGATTGTACCTAGGAAATATTTTTCCCTATTTGCAAGTGTCACACTATTTGCAGTCTTAGAGCTTGTTGCAAGAATTACTCCAGGGAAAATCACCTTTTGAAAACCTGGTGGAGCCTTCACTTTGGAAGGGGACCCTGTCAGAGATCTATTGGTGTCTCAATACTGGGAGGGGGGTGGGGGCTGGGGGTTCCCCTATATGATAGCTTGGGAAGCTGATTGGGAAGGTCCTATTGCTACAGAGCAGTGGGACATGATTTGGTGGGAGGTAGCCTCTTTAGATATTGCTATTTTGATTGTGAAAAATGGCTATAAGGTGCTACTTCGGTGGTAACATACTCCAGTCTTACTGATAAAGATGGGACGGGGAGGGGGAGACTTTGCTGGAGAGGATGTGGAGAGGTGGGAACCTACCTGCATATTTGGTGGTTCTGTCTCTGGATAAGAGGGTTCTGATATTCTATCTTTCGGGGGATATCTAGGATTTTGAGCAAACCGATTCCTGCCTCCTGGCGTCCTACCCTACTGTCCTGGCATGAGTTGGATCTGGAGCAGGGGGAATCTAGCTTTTGTAAGTTGGCCCTTACAGCTGCCCACATTGAGCTTGCAACCCATTAGAACCAACCTGTGTCCTCAGCATGGCCTTGGGTGGTACAGCAGCTGCAACACTGGCAACTTACGTATTAGTTCACTGCTCTCCAACATGGTAAGCAACATGCTTATGGTTACATTTGGAAGAGCTTCCACTTACGGAAATGATGTTTTGAGTTATAGATAATGGGGTGGGGGAGGGGGGTTGGGGTGTATAAGGGGTATAGGGTGGGGGGGTATTTTTTCTGTGACTTTATTACAAGCAAAGTACTCTGTTTCTTTGATGTGTTCTGGTTATTTGTGCTGTTGGACTGCCTGGTGGGCAGCACGTGCTTGTTTTCTCTTTTCTGGCATGTTTTGATGCTTTGATTTTTCTATTGTGTTGTAATCCTTTCTACCTCAATAAAACTTCTCAATTAAAAAAAAAAAGAAAAAAGGAAGGAAGCTCTGGAATGAGAGGGCATAAGATGAAGTTAAGAGGTGATAGGCTCAGGAGTAATCTAAGGAAATACTATTTTACAGAAAGGGTGGTAGATGTGCTGAACAGTCTCCTGGTAGAGGTGGTGGAGACAGATTGTGTCTGATTTCAAGAAAGCCTGGGATAGTCACATCAAATCTCTTAGAGAGAGGAAGAGATAATGGTTATTGTAGATGGGCAGACAGGATGGGCCATTTGGCCTTTATCTGCCATCATGTTTCTATGTTTCTCTGACTGTCTCATGCATTTCCAGGGAAACCTAAATCATAGTAACATAGGTTGGACTTCTCCATGTTGATAAGATGTTTGTGTTTGCTATGCAGGTCTAGAGTTTCCATACACATGCGTGAAGCAAACTGAATTCTGCATGGAGGATTATTTGACTGTGAAGATTGGCAAATAAATTTTTGGCATAATTGAAATGAAACCTAATGCCAAAAACAATGCAAGTTGAAGAGTAGAGAGGAGCCAGAGCTGTTATGTACAGAGTGAGGCAACCAGCGTCTGCAGAATAATTTGGGATAAATTGTCTGTAGGTCTTCCTGATGGTTCTCTCAGTAGGTGAAACTTTTATGTGTGTGCTAGAGCAGGAAGCTAAGGCCTTTAAATTGGGGTGGAAATTGCCCTTTATTGGCAGTTGGGCAGTTGTGGAGTGCTGCGGTTTGGATAATTTGCTAAAAGAAAGTTCTATAAACCAGTATTAAGATGGGCTTGGGGAAATCCACTCCATATTCCTAGGATAAGCAGAATAAAATCTGTTTTACTCTTGGGATCTTGCCAGGTACTTGTGACCTGGATTGGCCACTGTTGGGAACAGGACCACTGCCTGAACAGTGGTCTCTGACTAATTTTACAATTTACCTCTAATCCTATCCCTATAACCTTACTCTACTCTTATCTGTACCCTTCAATCCCTTGGTCCTCCAGGTACCTGTCCAGACCTTCTTTGAAGCCCCGTAGCGTGCTTCTGCTTATCACATCCTCCGGTGTTGAAAACCTTACTATGTAAAATAAAGGATTATGAACTGCACTTACATGAGACTGATTACAGGACTTACAGTCTTGAAGGCAGAAAAACTGCAAAAATCATGGAAGCCACTTTATGATGCAAGTTGAGGGGAATACAGAAAAGTGCAATTGACTTGCTCCATGGAAAAATGGTGGCTGGCTAAGTTCTGTACAACAGTGGCAGGTGGGAAGATGTGCTTGCATGCACAATACAATGTTCTAAAAAGTTATAAAGAAGCTGGAAAACATTTCCATGCTAACTATCAGATGACATCATACACATGTAAGACTATTCTATCAACTGGGGAAAATTTATTGCTTTGAGGTTTGGAACAAAGGTCTTGTGGCAGTGAGGGAGATAGGTGTGGGTACAAAACTGTTTCTCTAAACAACTAGAACTCCTCTTTGTTGTCCCAAACAGATGACTGCTGGGAAATGATATGCTCTGTTTAAAAATATAATCCCTAATGAAAATCTATTTTAAAGTTGTAGAGATTCTTAAAAGATGCTGAAAAAGTAGCCAAAATGCCAAAACGGGGTGACGGGATAATCGCGCGCCAGACACCAGCGCACTGACAATCGAGCGCTGACAATTCAGTGCAAGAAAGAAGCGCGCCACAGGAAAACTTTGATTTAAAGAGCTCCGACGGGGGGGGGAACCCCCCTTTTACTGCACAGTGTTTGCGCTGCCGTTGGGGGGGGTGCAATCTCGCACATTATAGAGCAAATGGAACTTTTCCCCCCCAAATCGGAAAAAGTTCAGTTTTTCCGATTTTAGAGGGTTCCACCCCCCCAAACCCCCCCCACAACAGCAGTGCGAACACTATACAGTAAAGTGGGGGGGGGGGGGTTCCCCACTCACACCCCGCTTCAGAGCTCTTTAAAACTAAGTTTTTCCATGGCGCGCTTCTTTCTTGCACCGAATTGTCAGTGCTCAATTGTTGGCTCGCTGGTATCTCGCACATGACTGACTATGAACCCAAAACGGGCATGTAAAAGTATCCACTAACACTACTGTTCCTCTCAGTGGGTTATCTATGTTATAACGTGCCCCTGTGGCCTATTGTATGTGGGCCAGACAATCAGAAAAATTAAGATCAGACTGGGGAGCACAGGAGCAGGATTCATATGAGAAATCTAACTGCCCACTGTCAGGAGCACTCATGATTTTTTGACCTCATCTGGTTTGTGATTGAACAGATACCCCATAATTTTCGGGGTGATAAACAAGCTCATATTCAATTATGGAAGCAATATTGGATTTTTCATTTAAATTCTGTTCAGCCTGCAGGTTTAAACGAGTTCCTTGAATGGAACACTATCATATAATGGGCTCATTTTGTTTTCCCATCCTCAGGCTGTTTTGGGTTACATCATGTTTTTTGTCAGCTGACGTCTCCTGTTCTTTGTTAAAGCTTGGTGCTCTCTGCTCTGGCAGCTCCTCCTACAAGCCTCCATTTTATTCCAGGTTGCCGTTTTCACTTGGCGGCTTCCTGATTTGCTGTGTGGTAGAGAATGACATGGGGAAAAAATTTATCATCGTTCCCGCCCCATTCCCGTAAGCTCGTCCCCGTCCCTGCCCTGTCCCCGCAAGCTCAGTCCCCGTCCCTGCCCCGCAAACTGTCAGATCCCATCCGCACAAGCCTCAAATAGTTATGATTGTATACTGAACTTATTTAATTAAAGTATAAAAATAGACAATATTCTGTATAATTGTCTTTTTATAAACACAAATAATACAGAGCAAGGATCATCAACAAAACCCCAGTCTCCCTTCCCTTTCACAAATATCCCCTCCATTATTGTGAAAACTGAACAAACCAAATTACTACAGAATGCTACATAGAAAAATCAAGCTAACAGAATACTTCAGTCACACATGGCAGGAATAGTGTTAGGAGAGAGCAACTAGGGCAACTGTCCCCTGGTCAGAGAGAGAGCCCTAAGCCACCTGAAAGCTAAAGAAACACAGCCTGAGCTTTGTGGTTATCAGTTGTCTAATAACAGCTCTAGCAGGATACATACTTCAAATCTGAAATATTCTAATCACAAAATATAAAATTTATTTTTTCTACCTTTTGTTGTCTGGTAATTTTATTCTTCAAATCAAATTGGTCTCAGGCTTTGGTTTTGGGTTCCTTCTGTCTTCATCATGGCATGGTTGGCTCTTGAAGGTAAAATAGGCACAAAAAGAGCTGGGAAGGAGATGTCCAGTCTGACATGGGTGCAATCTTTTTTACCACAGGAGCAAGATTTTTTACTGCTCTCACGGGGTAGTAATAGGTCTCCCGCGGGGAGGTGAAAGGTCTTGTCCCCATTCCTGTGGTAAACCAGTTGCAAATGTCTCCATTCCTGCGGATTTACTGCGGTGACCACAGTTTACTGCAGTAAACGGTCCCCGTGTCATCCTCTACTGTGTGGTCAGTGTAAGTTCCTGAAGAAAGGGCGTTTTCAGCCCTGAAACCAGTTTGGTCGAACCTGCTATGAGGAGAATCTACTACGAGGACTTTGAACCTTATGAGCTGCCTCAGATACCTGTCACACTGGACTCCTTTGATTCCACACAGACCCAGCTTAGTGTTTGTTTATTTTCTACGGAGGCACGAGCTTGCTATGAGCTCCACATTCTTTAAATGACTGTGGTTAACTTCCACTCAGTGGCATACCAAGGGGGGGGCGTGGAGGGCGGTCCGCCCTGGGTGCCAAGTCCTGAGGGGGTGCTCCCGGTCCGGTCCGGTTTCCCCCCCCCCCCGAGCTGGGTGTCGCGTCTGGAAACAGCCTGCAGCAAGATCGCGATACCAGCGATCTTTGCCTGCTTCGGCTGTTTCCTCCGCCACGGTCCTGCCCCTCCTCTGACGTCAGAGGAGGGGCGGGACCACTGGCATCGCGCGATCTTGCTGTAAGCTGTTTCCCCAGGGAAATGAAGCGGGGAGGCCGGGGGAATTAGCAGTGCTTCGTGGTGGTGGTGGGGCCGAGCGGTCCTTCGAGGTAGTGGGGGGGGGCAGCGGGCCTTCAGGATGGGGCGGGCAGGCAGACCTTGTGGAGGGGGGGAGACAGGCCTTCAGGGGACAGGCCTTCAAGGGGGACAGGCAGGCCTTCGGGGGGGGGGGGGTGACAGGCCGTCAGGGGGGTGCAGGCCTTCGGGGGGAGGACAGGCCTTCAAGGGAGGGCACAGGCCTTCAAGGGGGGGACAGGCAGGCAGGCCTTCAAGGGGGGGACAGGCCTTCGAGGGGGGTGTAGGTCTTCGGGGGGGGTGCAGGCCTTCGGGGGGGTGCAGGCCTTCAAGGGGGGGCAAGCCTTCGAGGGGGGTGTAGGCCTTTGGGGGGGTGCAGGCCTCGGGGGGAAAGGCCTTCAGGGGGGCAGGCCTTCAAGGGGAACAGGCAGGCAGGCCTTCAAGGGGGGGCAGGCCTTCGAGGGGGGTGTAGGCCTTTGGGGGGGTGCAGCCTTCATGGGGAGGAAAGGCCTTCAGGGGGTAGGTCTTCAAGGGGAACAGGCAGGCAGGCCTTCAAGGGGGGGACAGGCCTTCGAGTGGGGTGTAGGCCTTCTGGGGATGCAGGCCTTCGGGGGGTGCAGGCCTTCAAGGGGGGGGGACAGGCCTTCAGGTGGGAAAGCCTTCAGGGAGAACAGGCAGACAGGCCTTCAAGGGGAGCAGGCAGGCAGGCCTTCAAGGAGGGGACAGGCCTTCAGGGTGGGATGCAGACATTTAAGGGGGGGACAGGCCTTCAGGGGAGGGAGGCCCTGGTGTAGAAGTACACGGAGGGAAGGGGGAGGGGTTCAAAGAGACGTGCATATGCCAGACTTTGGATGGGAAGAAATAATGGGTCTGAAAATAGAGGAGAGAGAGGGAGGTGATGGACATGAGTTTTAGGGAGGGAAGGAACAGAAAGGGAGAGAAGTTGGACACAAGGGATGGTGTGGAGGGAGGGGATAGAGATACTGATTAGGAGGGTAGTTGGGAAAAGAAAGGGAGAGATGGTGGACCCTGGGGTGGTGGGGAAGGAGGGAGAGCTGCTCTAAAGTGTAGTTAAGAAAAGGTGGATCTGTGGAGGGAGACAAAAAAAGGAAAGATGCCAGACATCTGGGGGAGGGAAGGGAAACGGAAGGGGAGGACAGAGATGGCAGATGGATGGTTAGCATGGAGAAAGAAGAAAGAAGGAGACCCTGGCAAGCAAGTTATCAGAAGACAACCAGAGCCTTGGACCAACAGGATTTGAAAAAGAACCAGACAACAAAAAGGTAGAAAAACTAATTTTATTTTCTGTTTTGTGATTACAATATGTCAGATTTGAAATGTGTATCCTGCCAGAGCTGGTGTTAGACCGCAAACGTGAGCTAGGATTTAACAGAAAGAGGAAAAGTCCTTTTTGTTTCTTTATTTTATTTACACCACAGCGCCAGTGTGGTTAGGAGAAGCCAAAGGGGTGTGAAAAAGCTATAAAATAAACCCACCAGGATGTTTGAAAAAAACACCCAATTGGGCAGGAAAATCGAATCGATAAACCAATTCAATAGGCTGAATCGAATTGAAATTTTTTTTCCTGAATCTGGCAGCACTAGTATGCGCTATTGTCTTAGACTTTAGGACCTAGGATTGGGGAGAGATGGCATCCTCAGTACTTTATAATGCAAGTGAAATGAGGATTTGGTCAGATTTTTGAAGGGTCTGCAGAAGAAAAATATTGTATAGGCCGGGGACATGAGACAGCAGGAAACGGGAACTTTTCTTCCTTCTATTTTTGTGAATGGCAAGGCTGAGGATGTCAGAGAGTTCAGTTAAAATATGTGCTTTATAAGAAAATATAATAATGTGTTTTATAAAGTTTATAAGCATTGCTGGCCTACCCGGTGAGGTGTTCCTAATGGTGGTGGTGGTGGCGGCAGCGTATCATGTGTTGAGAGGAAGAGGTGGTCTGGGAAATTCTGCTGAGCAAACTCCGGGCCCATTTCCACCCCCCAGTTAGTGCACTCCACTTAACTGGTTCATACACTGAGTGGGTCTTTGGGTGTTGTGCCTGGGTAGTTGTTTTGGGATCTCATTTGTCAGTATCTCCTTCTGGTCCAAGGAAGGAAACTTTGTTAACCTTAGCACTGACCTACAGAATATGTTTGTAACAGCGCTGCTTGTGTGGCATTAGTCTATGTAGTGATCAAAAGAAAAAACCAGACCTTTGCACATTTTTGCACTATATGGTGGGTGTATGAGGAGATTCACATTTCCTGCACAGCTAAGTCCGTGTGAAGTTACCTTGTGCTGTATTTGACATCTAGCAAAGTCTCTGTTTGGAAGGAAAGATCTCAGCTTAAAAATGAAGTGGTCAGAAGTTATGGTAAAAGCAGATAGCGTAGCTGGTTTTAAGAAAGGTTTGGACAAATTCCTGGAGGAAAAGTCCATAGTCTGTTATTAAGACATGGGGGAAACATCTGCTTGCCCTGGATCGGTAGCATGGAATGTTGCTACTCTTTGGGTTTTGACCAGGAACTAGTGACCTGGATTGGCTTCCATGAGAATGGGTTACTGGGCATGATGGACCATTGGTCTGACCCAGTTAGGCTATTCTTATGTTATGTTCTCATCTGTAGGGGCCTTTGTTTTCACTTCTTATTTTAATGTATTTTTTTTCTGAGAACTTATCAGTGTTTTTTATAATGGGAACAAAAATGGAAGAGAATTAATGTGTGTGGAATGGGGGGGTAACTAATTTCTTCAGCTAAATAATTCAATCCACCTCAACCAGACATAGGAGAACTCACGCACCATTCACACACCCTCCAACCAAAAACAGAAAAAAACAGTTCGACAACCTCCTAGCCATTCGAGCTGCAACACTCGACCCCCAATTCTACAACCTATTGACCTCGACCATAAACTACAAAACCTTCAAAAACACATAAAACCGAACTAACACAATCAGAACTGTCCCAAGCATCACCTGCAACTACTCCATATGTACTTCTGATGTCATGACAATTCAGACATAATTTATGTTATGTTATGGTATGTTTGGAATAATGGTTACATATATGAGGTTCAATAAAAGAAAATTTTCACTGCCTATTTCTATTTTGACCATTTATTCAGTTTCATGGTTATTACAAAAAATATTTTTTTACATGGGGGGGGTGTAAAAAATTATGGGCCCCGGGTGCCACATACCCTAGGTACACTACTGCTTCCACTAATTGTCCTTACTAGTTGTGTGACATTTTTTGTATTCCTTTAGTGCACTTATTTACTTTATGCACTGTTAGCACACATTGATGTATCCTATGATGGTGTGCAGGTTTTTGCAAGGCTAATGCCCTGCTCTGAGCCTTCTATCAAACGCTGAAATGGCGTTTGTTGCTCCTTATGTTTGTTTAGTCACACTGAGGATCATCTTCACATTTATAAATTTAATTATATTTGTATTTTTGGGCTAACAGTTTTATAAGGACAATTTAGTATTAGTGGAGTCTTGTACTTGCCTGTTTTGGCATTTTGGCTGCTTTTTCAGATTTAAAAGTAAGAATGCAAAAAAAAAAAATCTGAATGCCCAGTTATAATAGTTAGTCATAGTTATCAGAGACTATAATGACTGAAGGTTCCTAATGCTAGATGCCTAGTTTTGGTGAAAAAAAAAAGTAATGGCCTCTCTATGAATATATATATATATATATATATATATATATATATAGAGAGAGAGAGAGAGAGAGAGAGAGAGAGAGAGAGAGAGAGGTAGTAGGACTGTCACCTCTCTCCACATTGTGGTAGAATAACTCCCCCCTCCCCTCCCCCGGCTTCAATCCGTCTTACCTGGAAGGATACTCATAGTTGACACCAGCCACATTCTGTGTAGAGCATCCCATGAAAAAGAGTGGTAGGCAGCAGAGGATAGACATAAGAAGCATGCATACTGCAAAGCAAGGAATGGACTTTAGGGAGAAGCAGAAACGTTTCATGATTATGCCCCCCACCAGCATGCCAAGGGCAGCTGCCGGCAGGTTCACTGCACCTGGAGAAGAAACAGAGAACTTTTATTCACAAAGTTAATTCAGAATCTGCATTCCCACCCCCATCCCCAGCTTCTTGGGTTAAGTGCTTGTTCACAACCACAGGACCTCCTTTTCTCAATGAACAACTATTTACTTCATGTGCCACAGCATACTAAAATCTGTGTATGCATCCAAAACATAATTAGTTGTCAGGTGTTTCACCATGTGACAGCATTTTCAAATTAATTTTAGTTAACTTTTGCTTTAAAATATTAGTCATTATTTGGATTTTCTTAAATCACCCCTCAATGTAATGTACAATATTAAAATATCATCATAACAAAATACCCAGATTGTCTTTTAGCAAAAAGTCTATAGGTCATGAACATCTCACCAAGTTTCTAAGAGAGAAGATGTACACTTTCCCTTTGAAATCTGAAGGCTAGCACTCTTGTATTATATATGCATAGATTTCCCAATTAAAATAATACACTTAGGCTTCAAAATACAAACTTCACTTGAAAATTTTCTGTTTCTTTTTGAATATTTTTTTATTGATCTCTCTCATAACTGATATGCATTTATGTAATAAGTACACAGCATTGTCAGGCTATAAGGTGAAATTAGTCATGCCTGATAATTTCCTTTCCTTAGTTTTTCTCTACCTCCATTTGCTGGCAGGAGGTGATGATAACCCATTTGTTCAGGATAATACAGCCTGACTAACCTCTTCCAGTTGATGTGGCCCTTTTGAACCTGGGCGTGGTAGCCTATTAAAATTGGACGGATGTGTGGTAAATGGGCAAGCATGAAAAATAAAATAGCCATTATATTTTCCTCCCATTGCTCTGGATTTACTAGTCAGGGTTTGATTTATAAGATAAGGACCTAATCCAAGGGCAGAGAAGGGTTTATAGATGGCTATATAAAATTACAATTGGATAAGCCAGAACACAAACCAGATAAGACAAATATGGGATAATATATTAGTCTAAATATGTGTTTTGTGCTGAGGTCACTGGAAACAGGAGTAGGCCTTCTCTCAGGTCATTAGAATTAATATATAAGCTCTGTTGAAAACCAGAGAAGATACACACAGGCTGTAGCTTTGTTTTATGAAGTTCCATTGTTTCAATGAAGTTCCATTGGTTCACCGCTAGGGGTGAGTAACCTTGAAAGAGACCTGGGAGTGATGGTAGACACATCATTGAAGGCGTCAGCGCAGTGTGCCACAGCCTCAAGGAAGGCGAACAGAATGTTGGGAATCATTAAGAAGGGTATCACGACCAGGACGAAGGAAGTCATCCTGCCACTGTATCGTGCAATGGTGCGCCGCACCTGGAGTACTGTGTCCAGTACTGGTCGCCGTACCTCAAGAAGGACATGGCGGTACTTGAGAGAGTCCAGAGAAGAGCAACTAAGCTAATACAGGGTATGGAGGACCTCTCATATACTGACAGACTGAAAAAGCTGGGGCTTTTCTCCCTGGAGAAGCGGAGACTTAGAGGAGACATGATAGAAACCTTCAAGATCATGAAGGGCATAGAAAGAGTAGACAGGGACAGATTTTTCAAATTATGGGGAACCACAAGCACAAGGGGGCACTCAGAGAAATTGAAAGGGGGAAGGTTTAGAACAAACGCAAGGAAGTTCTTTTTCACCCAGAGGGTGGTGGATACATGGAACGCGCTACCGGAGGATGTGATAAGCAGGAGCACACTACAAGGCTTCAAAGAAGGTTTGGATAGGTACCTGGAGGACAAAGGGATTGAGGGGTACAGATAGGAGTAGAGGTAGGTTATAGGGATAGGATTAGAGGTAGGAGTAGAGGTAGGTTATAGGGATAGGTTTAGAGGTTTAGAGGCAGTTACAAAATTAGACAGAGACACTGTTCAGGCAATTAGGCCTGATGGGCCGCCGCGGGAGCAGACCACTGGGCAAGATGGACCTCTGGTCTGCCTCAGCGGAGGCAACTTCTTATGTTCTTATAAGGTTTGGCTTTTGACCTGGTTGCTACAGAGATAGACTTTTCTTCTTACTACAGAAATTACATTCCAGGAGAGGGGGGTTCCCTCTCCTTTTTTGCAGGGTAAAGTTAGAAATGCTAATTGGATATACAAAAAGCATATATGATTAATTAAATTTTAGTAAACTATTAATGTAGGAACTTTCATATTCAAGGGTTCAGACTGAAATATAATTACCTCTAAAAATTGTACTGGAGGATTCATATAGGAAAATAGGTTTTGTGGGAGTGGCTTGGCCACTCCCCTTCTCTTTCACTGAGACACAGGATTTTCAGTGCATGCTAAACTAAATTAAACCTTAAGTTTATATACCGCATCATCTCCACGGATGTTGTGGAGCTCGGCACGGTTTACAAGAACTTAAAATATAGGAAGAGAAGGGAAAAAAAAGGTTTACATGAACTTATATATAGAAGAGAAGAGTAAGGGGGGATAGAATTACATTTTAGTGAAAAGCCAGGTTTTCAGTTGCTTGTGGAATAATTGGAGGGAGCCCAGGTTCTGCAGCGGGGTAGAAAGGTCATTCCAAAGACCTGTTATTCTGAAGAGAAGGGATTTTCCCAGTTTGCCTGCATAGCGAATACCGCATAGAGAGGGGAAGGATAATTTATACCTTTGGGTGGGTCTGGTAGAGTCAGGACTCGAGAAGTTATAAGATAGTGGGATTAAGTGCCTCAGTAACATGGGAGCAGCAGTTTGACTTTTATGGAAAAATGATTTAAAGCTGTGTGTATGGATAATTTTTCCTCTGAAAGTATATTGTAATACTTTTTCTTGGTTTCTTCTGTACCTTTTCTTTATTAGATAAGCTAGTATTAAAATGTAACTTTTAGGAATTCTTGTGTGAGGGGGAAAGACACTCCCCCAATATGCATGCAAGCAACTTTTATGGTATCAAGTATTCTTGACCAATTATATGCAGGCAGTAAAATGTCATCATACATTAAGTATATATAAGTGAACCTAGCAGAATGGAATTTTGAGGCATTAAGTCAGGGAAGTTGCATTTACACACTCTGACTTGTTCCTCCATTGTACAAATACAAGCCTTGAAACAGGATGTCTTAAATTTTAATAAACAATATTTTATCAGAAATATTTGTACAATTATTATCATTTCAGTGCACCTATGAGCAGGGTAGAACCAAAACTCTGCTCATTTGGCACCCACACAGGGACATTGTCACTAGAAGGCATAGGCCATGTTTACCCTCGTAGAGAGAGAGAGATGTTTACCCTCGTGAAGAGAGAATTTTTGGATGACAAATCTTAAGGCTATTGTCAGTCAGATCTGACGTGTATCCCAAGGAAGAGGCTGCATTGTTAAACTTGTAAGTATGTTAGCTGCATACTGTAGTAAATATTAATGAATGTAGCTATTGTACATATAATTTTATACTGCGAACTATAAGTATAAATTCTTTAAATAAGCATGCTTTATTTTATTAAATGATATTCATTTACTACCTGTAAAATTATACACAGAATAATATTATCTAATGATAGTATAATCTGTTTTTGTATGATGCCTGTATATATGTGAGTTATCGTCAAATATATTTTAATGAGCCTCAAGAACAACAACCATGGAAAACAAGAGCAAAGAGCAACACAGCAGCTCAATTTTCATATCATAAACCAACAAACCCGCCCTCACCCAACCCACAACCCAAGCCCCACCACCCACTCTCACTGATGCAAAAAAAAAAAATTTAAAAGGCGACTACATGCCACATGAGACAGGGTATTCCAAAAAGGCTCCCAAATTCATTGGAAGGCACGTCCAGGTAAGGAAGAAATGTCTTGGATTTCTCTCCACTCCCAGGAAAGTAATGTAATTATACGACAGCGCTAAATGGAATAGTCAGGGGCCTCCGCTTCCATCCACTTAAGCAAAATACATTTGATAGCAATCACTGCCGCCCAACGCAGGAATGCAGAGGCCCCGGGGAGACGAGGATGGAAGTGCAAGGAGACTCCAAATAAAACCAAAGCCGATCTCTGAACTTTGATGTGCCAGGTATCCTCTACAAAATGAAATTCAGCATTCCAAAAGATCTGGATGGATGGATAAGTCCAAAACATGTGACCAAGACCAGCAACCGATGCACCACACCGTCAACAGTCAATTTGTAGTGCTGTTCCCAAAAAATAGCATATTTACTATACAAAGGTAACTTTTTAACAGCATTCAATATGACTTCATCAGAAAATTCCAAAGTCAGATCTCCCACCCAAGCATCCCTCAATCTAGCAAGCATGGGAAACTCGTCCTTCAGATGTCTATGATGAAATTTCAAGGAGACAGGCTGTTGAGAACCAAAAGTAAAGAGTTCCCGGTAAGAGGCGGAAAGGTGAGTCCTCGACAAAGAGGAAATATAGTGGCAAATCTGATGTTAGGCATAGACATCTGTGGGAGGCAGAATAAATTCCTCACAGAGCAAGTCAAATGATATGATCTGACCGTCATCATCAACCAAATGAAACAAAAAACGAATCCTCCTTGCTTCTCAACGAACAAAGCTAGCATTGTCTACTCCAGGAGGAAAACAAGCATTATTAAAGGGGCTCATTAAGACGGGCCGCAGCAGCCGGAGCCAAACGCGGCATGCCCGACGAGTGTAAATAATCAGAAACGAGGTCCCCAGAGATCTCATCGGGAGCAGCATACAAGTGAGAGAAAAAATCAACAAGCCTCTCCGCCACCTTCGATGTTTTCGTAACCTGACCCCCACCTGGTGTCTTGAGGGTCAGGATCGGTTTGCGGCCCAGACGAGGCGGGCCAAAAGTTGCCCCAGCCTGTTACCAAATCGGTGAAATCGATGTTTGTGAAAGGCCGCCCATTTCATCGAACGTGAGTGGAGCAACAAGTTAAGCGTAGCCTGAGCAGACAAATAGCGTTCCCGTGTCACAGGAGAGGGAGAAGCCTGAAAGGCACGCTTAGCCGCGCGAAGATCATGCTGAAGGGCCAAGATGCCACTGTTAATGCGTCGATGTCTGGCACAGAGGAAGGAAATAATGTAACCTTGAAGCACGGTCTTGGCAGCTTCCCAAAACAAAACGGGATCCTCTTGATGGGGGCCATTATGGTGTAGATAGTCATCCCATTGTGACTCCAAAAAGGTTTTAAACTCCTCATCTTGGGCCAAATAAAAGGGAAATCGCCAAGAGGGAGAACGAACATAGGTCTGATCCAAATGAATATCAATCCAAATAGGAGCATGATCAGAGACCGCCGCTGACGACACCGAAGAGAACAGACCCACCGATATAAAAATGTAATCAATACGAGACCAGGTATTGTGAGCTCTAGAAAGATGGGTATAGTCACGGACCTCAGGATGTAAGAGACGCCAGGGATCCACCATGGAGAGAGTGTCACAAAGATCAGCAAGAAGATGCCCTTGAGTCCCAAGAGTGGCGGAGGAAGGTCCCGACTTATCCAGGTCAGGGTCGCCAACCAAATTGAAATCACCCACCAAGAGCAAAGGATCGCCAGCATAGTGGGAATGGAGAGAAACCAAATCATGAAGAAACAGGGCTTCCAACGAGTTTGGGCCATATACCACCAGTAACAGATAACTCCGGTCCCCCAATGAGATTCGCAACAGTAAGTGGCGACCCTCCGGAGATTTATCGAGGACCTGCACTCCAAGCGGGGAAGATTTCTGAATCAGTACCGCCACGCCCCGATGACGTCCTGGAGAAGACGCAAAATAAACCTCCCCCACCCAAGAATGACGTAATTTAAGATGTTCCTCATCAGTGAGCCGGGTTTCTTGTAAACAGATAATATCAGTACGGTGACGTTGAAGTGCGGCCAAAATTTTAGACCTTTTTATCGGGGATGTAATACCCCCCACATTCCAAGAAGTAAGCCTAAAAGGTAAACTTACAGCGGCCAGAGGAGAGAAAAGAGAAGACCTATGTAAAGATAAAACCACCAATCAAAAACCCCAGGAGCCCAGCCTCCCCCAGGATCCACAGCACCACTGTATGGCAAAACAGGGAACGAGAGGAAAAGAAGAAACTCAAGAATCAACACATTGTGAAGGCTAGAAAGAAGTAAGAAAGAAAAAGAAGAAACACAACCCCCCAAACACCCCAGAAGGAGCAGACAATGCAACAACAGATATAATCCCAAAAAACAAAACCCCAGCATCAGTGAGAGAAAATCACCCCCTCCCAAAACCCAGCCCAATCGAACCCAACCCACTCCCCCCAAAACCAAATCCCAAGTCCCAACACAAGCACACTCCATGTCCCACGAAAGCGGGACAGAGAGAAGGAGTCATGAACCAATGTAACCCAGGCCCCAGATCCCCCACCCCACCATCAATAGCACTGATCACATATGAGCAAAGAAAGCCAGTCACATACATACTCCCCCAACCCCAGAACTCACGCAACACCTCCCCATACCCCAGCCCAAACTATCCCAAAGGTAGAAAACCGAAGCAAACTGGAGCAACCACATGGGGAAAGACCCGTCAAACCCAGAAGACAGCCCCCATGTGACCCATCCCTTCAAACACCCCATACACCAAGCTGCAAGCACTCAAGAAGATGCACCAAGCAGGGAATCCCCAGGGCAGTCCAAAAGCGCCCAATCACAGCCCCGCACACAAAATGGCCCAGCAGGATCCCCATACAGGCGACCAAGAGATAAATACCAAGCAGACAGGAACTAACCTGTCTGAAAATGGGCACTATAAGGGCTAGCCCCTATGATAGGCAAAGCAGGCCCCAAGGAAAGATAGAGGCAACCAGCAACAAAGACCCCCAAAACCAACAGCATACACACAAGCCTCATCCAACCCCAAGTCTCACACAAACAGCACACCAAATCCACAGCTCCCCAAGAAATGGGACCCACACACCATCAATCACACAGCAAACCAAAACCCCATAGAAATCAAGCCTCCCCCACTGAAGGGCGAGAACAGGGTAAGCTGAAGAACACAGGTCTATAGTCCACAAATCCAGGAACAGTCATTCCAAAGCAGTGAGGCAGTGGTCCCGGGAAGGATCAGCAAAGAGCCATGGCACTCAAAGGGCTCTATCAGGGCGCCGATGAGGGACCCGGGTCAACCGGCAGCGCATCCAAAAAGTCTTGAGCGGCTTCCATGGTGGTATAACTCCGCCATCCCGCGCTGGTCCATATCTTCAGGTGTGCCGGATACTGGAGCATAAAGCGCTGCTTACGGTCAAATAAGGCCGAGCACACCCTGGAGAAACGTCTCCGACGTTCTTGAAGAGCCAGTGAGTAATCCTGAAACAACCGGATCGGAGAACCCTCATATTCAAGGGTGTTACGTCGATGTTTGTAAGTTCTCATCAATTCAGCTTTGTGTGCAGAGTTGTGCACCTTCACAATCACGACCCTGGCTCTAATCAGATCTTCAGAGCGCCGTCCCAAACGGTGAGCCCTGTCCAAACGAAGAGGCCCCATCCCAGCCGGCAAGGGAAATTCTTTAGTAAGCCAGGCTTCAAGGGTGGGCAGAAGATGAGGGTCTGGTACTGTTTCTGGAAAACCGATCAGCCTGATGTTATCCCGTCGCGACCGGTTTTCCAGATCATCGGTTTTCTCGGCTTGACGCTGCACAAGCTCTCTAAGGGAGAGGAGGTCAGCCGCTGAGGAAGTGTGCGCCTCCTCCACCAGAGCCACTCTAGATTCAAGCTCCCCCGTGCGCCTCGTAGTGTTGGTAAGTAGAGTCTCAAGTGTGGTAAGCTGCCCCGACAGACCATCAAAGCGCGAGTCCAGCGCTCGGACCACGGATGCGGAAAGGGCCTCTATATGCGCTTCAGAGAGGGGCAGCGTGGAACCCGCGTCTGCGGTCGCCACTGCCGCCATTTTTGCATCAGATTTAGAAGGCCGTGGCTCCTTATCTCTATCCTTCCGCGTGGTCCGTCCGCTCATTGCTGGGCTAGTGGAGTGGACAAATCGGTCCATACACCGACCCGATCCTCCGAAAGGAGCAGCGAAAAGCAACAGCAGGTTAGATGAGGCGGGGAGGATCGTGGGGCCCAGGAGCACGAACTAGGCACGTCCTGCTCTGCTCAACACATCACGTGACTCCCCATATATATGTGAGTTATAACATTACAGCATTAGAGCACGTGCCATTGTGTATAGACTTCAGAAAACTTCTCAAAACACACCTCTTCCGCGAACAAGACCCTTAGTCCTTACTCCCCGCATACACTCCAACCCCCCCCACCCCCACCTCCCTCTCCCCCCCCTCTTCTGATTTCCCACTCCCTCCATTTTATCCTCTAACCCAACTACGATAAACCTGTGACTCCTTCCGCGCTACCTGCAATTCCGATAAAATTTTTGTAAATCCGGGTTCAGACCGGATCCTAATGTAACGAATGTAAACCGCCTAGAACTCTCTGGGTATGGCGGGATATAAGAACCTAATAATAATAATAATAATAATAATAATAATATATGTATGTAAATGTAAAAGAAAAAAAAATGGATGTGGGCAAAGGGACAGATTATTTTTGTCCTGGGTCTAGATCTTAGAATTAACGCAAGGACAGTGCAGGAGGTTCACTCCCAGTTTTGGTGAACAGGGAGGGGCTGATGTGCGATTTTTCCAACTACATTAGCCAGTTGAGGAATTTTAAAATATAATCTATAAAGACAGATAGAGAAATTACAATTAAATTAAGATAATGAAGAGTACAGGGAGTTAATTTATAGATCACTAGCTGATGCCCCGGCGTTGCACGGGTATTTAATTATAGCAATAACACTGTAAATGGATTCAAATAAAGATACTTTATAGTGGTGAATGAAATTATATTTTTACAGCTTTATAAAAAGTACAATATTCAAATTATAATGTGAAATATTTGACAAAATGAATACAATACAACAAACACAAAACTTGATTATAAACAACATTTGGGTGAACCCACCCTTGAGCAAGCAACATAGAGTTGTGGGCTGAGAGATCCCCAGAACATATCACCCCAGGTAGTGAGGGATCTCCATACCAAGTTTCGTTCAAATCGGGCAAGCCGTTTTTGAATTACTGTGAGAATGGCAGCTTTTTACATTTTTTCCATTGACATGAATGGGTGAAATCAGATTTTCTGTTTGTAGCTCCGCCCACGTGTGCAGGTGGGCCACGAGACCCCCAGAACTTATCATCCCAGGTAGTAAGGGATCTGCATACCAAGTTTCGTTCAAATCGGTCAAGCCGTTTTTGAATTACTGTGAGAATGGCAGCTTTTTACATTTTTGCCATTGACCTGAATGGGTGAAATCTGATATTCTGTTTGTAGCTCCGCCCACATGTGCAGGTGGGCCGCGAGACCCCCAGAACATATCACCCCAGGTAGTTGGAATTACTGTGAGAATGGCAGCTTTTTACATTTTTTCCATTGACATGAATGGGTGAAATCTGATGTTCTGTTTGTAGCTCTGCCCACGTGTACAGGTGGGCCGCGAGACCCCCAGAACATATCACCCCAGGTAGTTGGAATTACAGTGAGAATGGCAGCTTTTAACATTTTTTTCATTGACATGAATGGGTGAAATCTGATTTTATGTTTGTAGCTCCGCCCACGTGTGCAGGTGGGCCGCGAGACCCCCAGAACATATCACTCCATGTAGTGAGGGATCTGCATACCAAGTTTCATTCAAAGCGGTCAAGCCGTTTTTGAATTACAGTGAGAATGGCAGCTTTTTACATTTTTTCCATTGACATGAATGGGTGATATCTGATTTTCTGTTTGTAGCTCCGCCCATGTGTGCAGGTGGGCCGCGAGACCCCCAGAACATATCACCCCAGGTAGTGAGGGATCAGCATACCAAGTTTCGTTCAAATCGGGCAAGCCGTTTTTGAATTACTGTGAGAATGGCAGCTTTTTACATTTTTTCCATTGACATGAATGGGTGAAATCAGATTTTCTGTTTACAGCTCCGCCCACGTGTGCAGGTGGGCCGCGAGACCCCCAGAACTTATCATCCCAGGTAGTGAGGGATCTGCATACCAAGTTTCGTTCAAATCGGTCAAGCCGTTTTTGAATTACTGTGAGAATGGCAGCTTTTTACATTTTTGCCATTGACCTGAATGGGTGAAATCTGATATTCTGTTTGTAGCTCCGCCCACGTGTGCAGGTGGGCCGCGAGACCCCCAGAACATATCACCCCAGGTAGTTGGAATTACTGTGAGAATGGCAGCTTTTTACATTTTTTCCATTGACATGAATGGGTGAAATCTGATGTTCTGTTTGTAGCTCCGCCCACGTGTACAGGTGGGCCGCGAGACCCCCCAGAACATATCACCCCAGGTAGTTGGAATTACTGTGAGAATGGCAGCTTTTTACATTTTTTCCATTGACATGAATGGGTGAAATCTGATTTTATGTTTGTAGCTCCGCCCACGTGTGCAGGTGGGCCGCGAGACCCCCAGAACATATCACTCCATGTAGTGAGGGATCTGCATACCAAGTTTCGTTCAAAGCGGTCAAGCCGTTTTTGAATTACAGTGAGAATGGCAGCTTTTTACATTTTTTCCATTGACATGAATGGGTGATATCTGATTTTCTGTTTGTAGCTCCGCCCATGTGTGCAGGTGGGCCGCGAGACCCCCAGAACATATCACCCCAGGTAGTGAGGGATCAGCATACCAAGTTTCGTTCAAATCGGGCAAGCCGTTTTTGAATTACTGTGAGAATGGCAGCTTTTTACATTTTTTCCATTGACATGAATGGGTGAAATCAGATTTTCTGTTTGTAGCTCCGCCCACGTGTGCAGGTGGGCCGCGAGACCCCCAGAACTTATCATCCCAGGTAGTGAGGGATCTGCATACCAAGTTTCGTTCAAATCGGTCAAGCCGTTTTTGAATTACTGTGAGAATGGCAGCTTTTTACATTTTTGCCATTGACCTGAATGGGTGAAATCTGATATTCTGTTTGTAGCTCCGCCCACGTGTGCAGGTGGGCCGCGAGACCCCCAGAACATATCATCCCAGGTAGTGAGGGATCTGCATACCAATTTTCGTTCAAATCGGTCAAGCCGTTTTTGTGTGATCGCGGCACATACACACATACACACACACATACATACACACAAACATACCTCCGATTTTATATATATAGATTATCGGCTCTAGAGGGGTGTGGAGTACACAGTATAGCCCCTAATTATTAAATCATAAGGGCCGGTATTCTTTGAACATCCCAGATCATCTTGGAGAGAGTGTAAGTTTATTTAGAATTAGGATAATATAATAGTTGAATAAATAATTTAGGATATCTTTTCTATGACCAGACAAATCGGCTTCCTGTACTAAAAAGTTAAACTAGTTTGTACAGTTTTGAAAAAACAAAGAAAAAGTGTGGAGAGCAACAGAAGCCAGTAAAACCAAATTGTTTTATTTCAGGTATATTTTTTATTAAGCTGCCTGTTAAAGGGACATACTAACAGATTTACCCCCATTCTTTCAGGCATTCAACAAGGTGTAGAGATCTTTGCAATTCAATGCTTTAATGAGTGACATAGCGCTCAAAGTAATCAGAAACAAGATTTAAATGGGGTTTTTGTATGTGACAGTATGTGCAATTTCTGTTTACTTGCCTATGTCATAAATCCTTAGGAGTCTTATCTTGCTTCTCACTTAAACATATAGAATGAGAGAGAGAGAGAGAGAGAAAGTATTTAATTTATATGCTTCCAGGATAAGACTTTAGAATCAGCTTATTGGTTGTTTTTCTGCATTTACTATAAATGCTGTACAGACTGTTAATTATAATAGTTCATGTATTTACTCTTGAAACAAACTGAATGACTTGGTTACGCAGATCCTTTCCTAACTAACCTCTGTAATGTTAAACAGAATTGTTGTTTGTTATATGCAAATAGTTACCCTACTTAGATAACACAGGTAGATTTTAAGAGTTTGTTTCAGCATCATAGGTTTTTAGAGGAGAGCCAGTGTTTGCACCAGGGATAATAGCAGTTGTTTTCAGATACCAAAAACTGTACAAATTAGATTAGATGTAGTTGTTGGTTTAGAAAATCGCATATGGGCTAAGATTGTATCCCATATCTTTTATTATTGCAGATCAGCCGAAGATGAGCAAAATAAATAGGATAAAGAGTTATTGCAGATGCAAAAGGTTATGACAATGCAAATTAAAGAAGACCAGGCAAAAAAAGGGATGTGATCAGAAAGACACAGTAACAGAATTAGCTCAAATAAATTGGGCTGGGAACATAGATAGGTCGCAAGTCCAATGTTGGACTTGTAGACAGTTTGGACATTTTCGTCGTGAGTGCAGAAAAGGAAGGGTTAGAGTAGGTAGTCAAATGAGAGGACAAGGAAGAAGAAATTTGGGAGGTGCAAAAGGTCAAGGCAGACAAGGAGGTGGATGAAAGCCCTGGATATCACAGCAACCACAATTCTGGGAACCTGAGCCTGTGCCAGGAGGGGGATTTGAAAGTCAGGATTGACTATCCCAGTATATTTTCTTTCACAATTCCAAAGAGTAAATGGGGGGGGGGGGGGGGATCCTTGCCTTCCAAATTATTTCAAGGTATGGAATTCCTTATGAGAGAATGCTGGCAAGTTGTAGAAAAGAATACAGCATGTAGTTTAAGGAAAACGAAAGAGGCAATAGATTGAATACTGGGAAATTAAGGTCCTAATATGATAGGTGAGTAGTATAATGGGTACACCTCATGTCAAAATGATTGACAGCTTTCAAAGATAAGGATCGACCAATCAGGGTTCACTTCTGAGTTAAGCCCTGCCCACTCTCTGCCCATACCATGTCAAAACCCCACCCACTCTCCACCTACTTTTACCCAAACCCCGCCCAGGCCCCTACCACACCCACTTTTCCCAAAGCCCCGCCCATACCACACCCCTCCCATCATGCCCCACGCACTCTACACCCATGCCCTGCCCCCTCCAATAGGAATGAATGGTGGTAGCCCCGCCTATACCACGCCCCCATATGAATGAATGGTGGTAGCCCCGCCCATTCCACGTCACCAGAAATACTTTCTGATGACATCACCGGAAATGGGAGTTCCCTGCCCTACCAGAAATGTACATTCTGATGACGTAGGCAGAAATAGGGTAAAAGAAGTGTCAGAAATGCACTTTTCTGACCACGTAGGCGGAAATAGGGTAAATGAAGAACCGGAAATGCGCTTTTAGTCAAAACCCCGAAAATGATGTGGCCAGAAAAAGAAGTGTCTTTATTTTAACAATTTTTTAGTTAAAAGACAGGTTTTAAGAGCTCATGTTTAGAGCAATGCACAGGCAGATCACAAAACAAAAGACATTTACAAATTCTTTCCTGGCTTTTTTTTTTTAAACAGACCAATGCAGAAACAACTTAGAAAAGGCTGCATTTTTTCTTTCCTGGTTTTTAACAAACACTTTAAGTAGGAATGGTTAATGGGCAACTCCCAGGTTGTCAGGGAGACAGCTGATAAGCCCCTTGCAGCCTCCCTGATAGAGCCAAGGGTGAGAGGGGGAGGTGTATTTAAACCTATCTGAACATGTCCCGACCCCCTGGTGTTGTCTTTAATAATCTGAAAAAAAAAACCTGTCACCTAACAGCGCCTGTTAAAAGGCAGAATTTTAAGACCTTTTTTTTTTTTATTTAGAGCTAAGTTGATAGAGCTGAATGGAACATGAAAGAATCTTTATTGAAGCAAATTTATTATGATCCATATGCGGCAGGAAGCTATGGAGGCATTAACCCTCTATTTCAAGCGGCTAAAAAGAGCAATATTACAGTCTGGAGAAAAGAAGTAGTGGACTGGGTCACTGGTCAAAATGCATACAATTTACACAAACCAGCTAGAATCCATTTTAAAAGAAATAAAACAATGGTGTCAGAAGTTGACAGCCAGTGGCAAAGTGACTTAGTCGACATGTCAGCCTTTGCCCGTTATAACAACGGTTGCAAATACATCTTAACGGTAATAGATATCCTGTCAAAATATGAATGGGTCGTGGGTTTAAAAACAAAAACCGGTCACGAAGTTATCAAAGCCTTTGAAACAATATTTAATTTAGGGTGTACACCTGAAAAACTTCAAACTGACAAGGGTAAAGAATTTTTAAATAAATCTCTGAAGAATTTATTAAAACAAAAAGGTATTAGCCATTTTGTGACCCATAATGATGTTAAAGCAGCTGTAGTGGAAAGATTTAACAGGACTTTAAAATCCAAAATGTGGCGGTATTTTACAGCCCATTGGTTCATCCTTCTTGAAGCCCCCCCTGATAAAGCCAAGTGGAGAAGGGGAGGTGTGTTTACACCTGTCTGAACATGTCCTGGTGTTGTCATAGTGACGTGTGCCATAGATCTTTAACAAACAGCTGTTAACATCAGAAATAAAAGTTCTCACAGCTGTTAGCAACAGAAATAAAGGTTCTTAAGCTGTCAAACAAAATGACTGCCACAAAGGCTCATAGATTGAGTTACTTTCTTAAAGACCGTGATGTAGAAAAAGAGGGTTACCCGATGACAAAAAACTGTACGAATCAGACAAAGAAAACATGGACCCCTTTAACACACAGGTAACTGAAAAAAGGCCTGCCAAGAGGTCTCATAACTTTCTTAAAGACTGTAATGCAGAGAAAGATTACCCACAGGCTGAAACCCCGATTGACGTGACGGGAGATACTGGGGAGCATATGCACGAATTAACAGATTCTGAAATACAAGAGTTTCCAGACGCTCAAAAGCTATATGATTCAGACACAGAAAATGAAGATGCAGGCTATGAACTAGCAGAGGATAATACTTTGAATATCAAATTTTATGAAGCCGCAGCTGACATGTTGGAAAGCGACAGACATGTTGGAAAATCCAGGATCTTCCACAGTAAGAGAGAGAGAGAGACATACTTTTCATTGCCAGGGGTCGGTGTTGAAGGGTTTATGAAGCTGGATGTGTTTTTTTGTAGGGAAGTGGCGGATCTGCACGATCACAGGAACCTGTGGATAAGGTGTACATACTGATGATAAATCTATCCTGTTTGTGTTTTTTCTGCTCGTTTCAAAGAGAACCAGTGGTGAATGAACGTATACCTGATTTGTGTACCGGAATAGGCCTTTCCAAAACACCAACAGAACTGAAATCAGTTATAAAGGTAGCTGTATACTGCATTCTAATTCTTTATTTAAATTTTTTCAAATAAACAACAATTGTGCTTAACAGGCAATATACGATATTAATACATCCAATGTTAGTAATCATAATAATTAAAAAAAAAAAAATTAATACAAAATAAATCCATTTTCATTATTGGATCAATATATTAACAAAAAAGTAAACCATACATTTTATTTAAACATAGTCCTCAATAAGGGAGGAAGGAGACTAAGAGAAAGAAATTCTTCCAGGAAAGATCACATATTAAGGTTTTACAGGAAATTAAGTGAAAACCGATGGTTTAATAAAAATAGACTTGAGTTATACCAAAAATCACTATGGTGCAAATGAAACACCTTTTCCCTCTAAAAAGAAACGTAACTGCTGAGAGTCATAAAAAATGTATCTATTGTTTTGAAATACAACAAAACATTTACAAGGAAATCTTAACTGAAAAGAAGCTCCTAATGATACAACTTTATCCCTATATGTAAGAAATTATTTCCTTCTAGTCTGAGTCCATTTTGAAACATCCGTATATATATATATTCTTTCTCCCAAAAAAGAAACTTGTTTTAAACCATAGTACAATTTCAGAATCATTTCTTTATCCTGATAAAATACTAGGGATACTATCAGTGTAGCTCGTCCCGGACAATTCAAGATTTGATGATTCCAAGAAAGTTATTAAGTCTTGTTCAGTAGTTGTCTTAGACTCTTTTATTGTCCTTTTAAATAATAAATCTTCTGCAAAGGTGGAATATTCATTTCCGTAATTTTTAATATGGAAACCAGGAAATCCTTAAATAATTCCCTAGGAGTTTTAAATTTAGACATAGGAAAATTTAAAATCCTCAAAACTCCTGTTTTGATTTTCCAAGTTTTCAATTTTGCGAAGAAGAAAAACTTTGTCCTTTGCATTCTGGTTATTTAAAGATTTAATCTCAGTTATAGATTTTTCAATATCTCCTACTTGTTTCACTTGATCACAAGAAACAATTTCCAATTTATTAACTTTAGTAGAGACTTCAGCCATCAAGGAAATGAATCCAATACATACAGTTTGAAGATTTTCAATTGCTCCCCACAGTGAATCCAGTGTAACCACCGCCGGTTTCACAAGTGGCTTGAGATGAGGTAACCCGGGTTCCCGCTCTCCTTTCAGGGTTTCACCTCCCCCACTCTCCCCACCGCTTGCCTGCAGTGTTCCTCCTCCCTCTCCGGGTCTTGTCTCCGAGTTTGCCTGCAACAGGGTCATCTCCTGAGTCGGCTGCTGCCGAAATCCCTCAACAGGAAGTAAAAGCTCCGTTGCACTGCTCGGGGGAGGAGGAGGGTCAGGTCCCAAGGGGCTCAGCGACGCATCGCCGTCCATGCTGAGCTGCTCCTGGAGCTCAGCTGCGGATCCACCCAACGCCATCGGTACTGCGAATGATGTTATTGCAGTTTGACGCGGAGTCGAAGTCGCGGCCAAGGAATGAGGGATATCCTTCTGCCGTCCCCTCCTCTTAGGCATCCAAAAAACTGTTAAAGAAAACGTTACCGAAGGTAAATTTTACTGCCAGAGCGGGAGCTTGGACTCACGCGTCCACTCCCGTCGCCATCTTGTCTCCAGCCTGTATACTGCATTCTAAATAAATGTCTGCAAGGCGTGAAGGATGAAGGTTGTGGAGCCTACTTAATACGAGCTGGGGGGCAAAAACACCACGATTGCTTGATATGGGAGCAAAAGGATATACAACAGAAACTGAGGAAAACTTGTGACATGCTGTGCCTAGAACGTGTGGTAAATGTAGTCACTTTTGTAGGCTATAAAATGAAAATACTGATGCTTTAATAGAATCATTGATTTAATCAGAGATTGATTAATATAATCATTGATTTAATTAAGACCTCTATAAACGGGCCATGACTACTCAATAGATTGGTCACTTTCATGAGAGATGGTGAATATGTAGAGATTGTAAATGATTTAATCCGTGACACCGATTATAAATCATTCTTCAAAAGAAATGCTTTTTAAAACATGGTTTTATTCTTGGGATTGTGGGAAATACAGTATGTAACTGCTTGTTTTTTGTATAAAAGTTTAAACATTTATTGTTGTAAAATAAAGATTTTTTTTAAATTACAAAATGTGTGGTGTGTTTTAGGAATGGCTAGCCATGTGAATTATCAGCCCAAAATAAAACAATAGAAGGTGTGACAGGTTAAGGAACTAGGCTCTAGGCACGTAGGGGTCATTTTGATATCTAAAATGACTAACCAAGAAAAACAAGCTCTAGCAAAGGCCTTAGAACTACAATAAAGCCTTTGTTAATGGATAACTTCTATAGAGGGTTGTAAGTGTATAAAAATACGCTGTGACAAGATCAGCAAGCGTTCTGGTTTTTGTGGATGTTACACCAGACCCCGGATACATCAATCACTAACATGGTGAGTAGAAAAGGGGCTTTTATTTTTGTTTATAGGGATATCATATTTTTTTTTCTGTCTCTGAATCTTATCATTGTATTTAAAAAACAGGAGCGGGGATCTGATGGTAGAAATAAACTATCTCTTACCAGAAAAAGACAACAGATATTGTTAAACAGTAAGTGACAATTGTATTATCTGGCACATATGTTGGGTTTTTTTTGTTTTTAAAAAAAACAGCATCTACAAAACATTCTTTTTTTACATTATGATTAGACCAAGACACGGCTGGAGAACCGACACCTTCTACATCAACAAGTTCTAACCAACAACCGGTTCCTTACCGGAAGCCAAAAGATAAACGAAATAGTAGTTATCCTGGTTTTGTAAGGAGACTAGGGTTAAAAGAAAAATGTCTATACTTTTATAATGGTTGATCAAGAAAATGTTAAGCACAGTCAGACTCCCCCCCCCCCTGAAGAAAAAAAATGTATATTAACGGTTATGCTATGTTATAAATTCTAGATCAGGAAAATGTTAGAAAGTCGCAAGCAGATACCATGAACCTGACAGAAAAGTATAACAAGAAAAGATCACATAGTGAAAGCTTCTTAGACAGGGAACCAGAGCCCAAAGGTGCTTACTGGAAACCAAAAGATAAACGAAATAGTAAGTATTCTGATTCTGTAACGAGACTAGTGTAAAAGAAAATGTCATTATTTTTATAATGGTTGATGAAGAAAATGTTAAGCACAGTCAGATCCTCAAAGGGGGAAAAAGTATTAATGGTTATGCTAAAGAAAATGTTAGAAAGTCACAAGCAGATACCGTGAAGCCGACAGAAAAGTCTAACAGGAAAAAGACACACAGCGAAAGCGTCTCAGAGCCGGACTGCACAGAAGAAGGAGAATGTTATGAAGTTGATAATTATTCTGATAGCAACAAGTTGTCAGAGGATGGGTCAAATAAGGGTGCATTAGGTCCTTCTGAAGATTCAGAACCAATCAGCTATGTCCAGTTTGTGAAAAGATGGGATTGTAAACTAGACAAGTTTCATGGTGTACTTTATTCAGAAGAATTTCGTTTCATTAATTTAGACAGGATAACATCATTACGTGAGGCTCAAAATGCCATACGCCAAGGCATTCAACATATCCTGGATGATGTCAGCATCAGAGTTTCGCCCAGTGACTACGTACAAGTGCATCTACATTCATCATTTTTTCACAACTCCTTGTTTTCTGGTAAATTAAATCCCGAATCGCTAGATGCTGATGATTTCTTAGACCAGGTTGCTAAACTCCTTCAAAGTCACATAGAAATACAGGTCTGTGATTTATTCCGTGTTGTTGTACTTCTAATAAGAAACAAGGGTGGTGGGGCCTGTATGGTATTAAAATCTATACTGTTTAGCCAGATTTTGCAGAAAAAAAGGATGTATTTAATAGATTTGAATAACACAGGCAATAACCTGTGTTTTGCCGGTAGCCTTACAGCACTTATGTCCCCCGTAAAACTCACAGATGCTGAGCTGTTAACAGGTGCTGAAAAGCTACATAATGATTTGGGGTGATCGAAACAAAAAAGTCATGCTCGATAATGTAGCAACTATAGAACAACATTTAAAGATACATATGAGTTGTGTTTTATACAAACTCATGGTGTTGCTTTAAAACATCAGATCAACCCGTGTATCCTAAAACGGTTTTCTTATTGCTACATGATGATCATTTCTACGGCATAACAGATGTCAAAAAATTCTACAGGGAGCATAATTTCTGTACTTTTTGCCAGAAGCCCTATAGTCACAACCACTCCTGTATGTTATGGTGTCGTCTTTGTTCAACACAGATGTGTTTGAACAATGATGGTATAAAGCAGAGGTGTCCTAGATGCAAGATGTGTTGTCGCTCTAAAGATTGTTTAGATCAGGGGTGTCCAACCTTTTGGCTTCACTGGGCCGCATTGGCTGAAAAAAATGTTTCTAGGGCCACACAAATGTACAAACGCTGCAGTAAGACACAGGAGGGAGCAGCAAAGGAAAACACTGCATTGCCCTCGACCGGGGCCACACAAAATACTTCACTGGGCCGCAGATTGGACACCCCTGGTTTAGATAGACATATACAGCTGGCGCAGAAAAAAAGAAGTGGAGAGTTTATCTAAAACACTGTGTCTGAAATGTGAGTCCTATGTGAACGAAAAACATAAATGTAAGGGTAGGATGTGTAAGCTATGCCGTGAACCCTTAAGCGGTGACGACATACACTTATGTTTTATGACCCCCATCGATAAACTCAAAACATCTAAAAAGTATATTATTTACGATTGCGAATGTATGCAGGAAACAGGCTGGCACATTCCTAATTACATATATGCCGAGGACTTGTACGAAACAAGAAAATGGGAATTCAAGGGTCTTGAGTGTATTTTTGCCTTTATACAGATTTTTTGTGACAAAAAATTTAAAGACTATACCTTTATAGCCCAAAGGCTATAAAGGCTATGACGGGTATTTTGTTCTTAGCCAACTGTTAAAGGAAAAGATGGACACATGTCTGTTGGTTCATGGTGGCAAGCTTTTACAAATCACAGTTGAACCTTTAGCTATTCATTTCATAGACTCTCTAAATTTCCTACCTATGAAACATAGCAAACTTCCAAAGGCCTTAGGTTTTCCAGGCTGTAAGGGTTATTTCCTGAATTTTTTTTAATACTCAGGAAAATCAAGACTATGTGGGGGCATATGCCGGATATGGAGCATTATGGTGTGGGAAACATGATGCCTGAAGAAAAAGAGGAATTTTTAAAATGGTACAAGGACAACCAGCACAAGACGTTTGATTTGCAAAAGAGCTGGCTTATTACTGTCAACAGGATGTGGCTATTTTACGACAGGCATGTGTTCTCTACAGAGCTGAAATCATGAAAATGACACAGAAAGATGTGGTTGTAGAACGAGAGGGTACTTCAGAAATTCTAATGACTTGTTTAGACCCTTTCCAATATATAACCCTAGCCTCTGTATGTATGGCCATGTTCAGATTTATGTTTTTAGAACTCGAGACAGTGGCGCTCATCCCCCTGGATAACTATTACAGTCACAAAAAGAGATATTCATCCCCCTCTATTCAATGGTTGCTATATCAAGAGGTTGCACAAAATATACAGATCATGCATGCTCTGAACGGGGTGAAAGAAAGGTGGGGTCTTATTTTCTTGATGGTTACGCTGTCATTGATGGGGTAGAAACAGCTTTTGAATTTAATAGTTGCTTTTATCACGGCTGTCCAGTCTGTTATAATGATAAAGACCAGAATCATGTAGCAGTCACGACCTATGGCTTTCTTTATTACAAAAAGCAGCTAAAGACAGCCTACCTGGAAAGCCTGGAATTCAAGGTCGTAAGTCTGTGGGAGCATGAATGGAAGCGGATGGTCAAAGAAAATGATGGGGGCTGTGCAGACTTCCTGGCTAGAGTTACATTACCGCAACCCTTGGTCCCATGAGATGCCCTTTTTGGGGATAGAACAAATGCTGTTTCTCTATACTACAAAACAAAACCTGGGGAAAAATACACTACTACAATTTTACCAGCCTATACCCTTTTGTCAATAAAACAAAGGAATATCCAACAGGCCATCCGCAAATCTTTTATGACAACTTTGGTTCACCCACAAATTACTTTGGTTTTATAAAAGCAAAAGTATATCCTCCAAGAAAGCTCTTTTTCCCAGTGTTACCAGTCAGGGTGGGCGGTAAGCTTATGTTTCCTTTGTGCCGTACATGCGCCGACGCACGGCAACAGGAAACGTGTGCCCAAATGGATGAGGAGAGAGCTTTCGTGGGGACTTGGTGCACGGTGGAGATGGATGTTGCCATTGCAAAAGGGTATGTGGTTGTTGAAATCTATGAAATCTGGCATTTCGAGCAAAAATCCGACAGTCTCTTTTCTGAATACATCAAAATACACCTCCGTCAAAAACAAGAGGCTTCTGACTACCCCCGGTGGTGCAATGATACAGAAAAACAAAACATGTACATCTCTGATTTCTATAGAAAAGAAGGTGTACTTTTGCGTGCAGACCATATTCAGCTAAACCCTGCTAAACGCCAAATAGCAAAACTTTTCTTAAATTCTCTTTGGGGGAAATTTGGTCAAAGGACAAACCTGCCTACCATTAGCATTGTCAGAGAGCCCGATGATCTCTTTAAATACCTGTTTTCCCCTGAATTTGAGGTTTCATCTTGCGACTTTATCGATGATGAAACGGCCTGTGTGTCTTGGAAGCACTCAAAAGACCACACTACTTTGCCCGGTAACACTAATGTTTTCATAGCCTGTTTTACAACAGCCTATGCGCGTTTAGAGTTGTACAAACTTCTAGACAGTCTACAAGAACGTTGTCTGTACTACGATACAGATTCTGTGATATTTGTGAGCCGCGAAGGTGACTGGAACCCCCCTCTGGGCAATTATTTAGGGGAGCTCACCAGTGAGATACCTGCCGATGAACATATAACTGAGTATATATCAGCGGGTCCTAAGTGGAAAGACCTGTATGAAAGTGAAAGGGATAATGTTAAATGTAGAAAACAGCCAGAAAATCAATTTTACTAGTTTAAAATATCTAGTTTTTGACTACAAACCGGGTGCAGAGGGTTTACCCCAGAAAAAGATAGGGGTGCAACAAACCGGTATTATAAGAAACAAAAAGAGGTGGGCTATAGAGACCAGTTTGATTAAAAAAACACAGCAAGTTGTGTATGACAAAAGAGTGAAGGAGGGGGATGGGTTCAGCACACTACCCTACGAATACTAGCACGGTAGATGCCTGCTGGTCGCACCCTTTCTCTTGTATACTAGCAGGACCGTCCAATTCAGGCAAGAGTTTCTTTGTTAAAAAACTGACAATATTGTTTGGTGTTATAGTTGTTGGCAACCTTTGTATAAAGAAATGTTAAATAAATATCCTTTTATTACTTTTACGGACATTTTGTCTGATACTTTTAACGATGACCGAATGTTTCTAACCCATAAAGTAAACTTGGCTATTATAGATGATCTAATGGATTCTGCCTGTAAAAGCGGCGAAATAGAGAATGTCTTTACTAAGTACGTACATCACAGAAACCTGAGCATCATATATATAGTTCAGAATGTTTTCTGCCAGGGTAAAACAAGCCGGACTATAACTTTGAACACCAAATACATGGTTCTCTTTAAGAATCCTAGAGATAAGTTACAGATAGCAATTCTGGCTAGGTAGATGTACCCTGGAATATCACAATTCTTTTTAGAGGCCTTCGAGGATGCCACTAGAAAGCCGTACGAATATCTCTGTGTGGACTTAAATACCACAACGCCTGAGGCTTACAGATTGAGAACGGATATTTTCTCACCAGACTGGACAATGGTATATTGTATAAAACCACAATCAACCCATAAGAGGCTGTGAATACATAATCAGATCTCTTCATATACGCCTGGGCGTGTCTCAGGTAACATGTCTAGCCGTGTAAAGAGAAACCTGCCTCTTTTAAAACTTTTAGTCAAAGCCTCGCCGCAGCACAGAAAAGCCATCCTGAATATAGCTTCTGATGATTTGGTGGCTCCTATAGCTGAAATCACTCTCAACACCCTAAAAGGTAACATCCCACTTTCACAAAACCAGATAAAGGTTTTAAAGGGAAGCGTCACGCTATAAAAAGACTGTGTGATAAAAGATTAACCCTTAAGAAAAAAAAGAAGCAGTTGGTGAAACAATCGTGCGGATTTATAGGGCCCTTGTTAAGTTTTGCTATACCATTGATAATGGGTCTTCTGACAAACCGCTGATGCATCACGCTGAAAAAATGTACCTGGTCCCTAGTCAACAACTTGAGCGCTTGAGAAACCCCATAGATCGGGAAGAAAATATTAGAACCTCAACCATACATAGGTTAGACGAGGAAATGAAAAACATAGAAAGATGATGGCAGAAAAGGGCTATAGCCCATCAAGTCTGCCCACTCTACTGACCCATCCTCTTAAGTTTATACCTAGTGACCAATTCTTCAGATCGACCCTCGTAGGGATCCCATATAGTGCTTAAAGTCCAGCACGCTGCTGGCCTCGATCACCTGCACCGAAGCTTATTCCAATGGTCAACCACTCTTTCTGTGAAGAAATACTTCCTGATGTCGCCATGAAATTTCCCGCCCCTGAGTTTGAGCAGATGCCCTCTTGTGGCCGAGGGTCTTTTGAGAAAGAAGATATCATCTTCCACCTCAATACGTCCTGTGATGTATTTAAATGTCTCAATCATGTCTCCTCTCTCCCTACGTTCCTCTAGAGTGTAAAGCTGCAATTTATTTAGTCTCTCTTCATACGAGAAACCCTTGAGGCCCGAGATCATCCTGGTGGCTATCCGCTGAACCGGTTCGATTCAGAGCACATCTTTACGGTAATGTGGTCTCCAGAATTGTACACAGTATTCCAGATGAGGTCTCACCATGGTTCTGTATAATGGCATTATGACTTCAGGCTTCCTGCTGACGAAACTTCTATTGATACATCCCATCATCTGCCTTGCCTTAGATGAAGCTTGATACTTGATTGGCAGTTTTCATTTCTGCACTGATGATTACTCCTAAATCTCGTTCTGCTGAAGTCCTAGTTAAAGTTTCTCCATTCAAGGTGTAAGTTCTGCAAGGATTACCGCTACCAAGATGCATAACCTTACATTTCTTAGCGTTGAAGCCCAGCTGCCAGGTCGAGGACCATCTTTCCAATGTAAGCAGGACCTGTGCCATACTATCCTGCAAATTGCATTCACTTACTATGTTACATAGTTTGGCATCATCGGCAAATAATGTTATTTTACCCGGAAGCCCCTGAGTCAGATCCCCTATGAATATGTTGAAAAGGAGTGGACCCAGGACTGAGCCCTGCGGTACTCCACTGGTCACCTCCAATGTTTTAGAGAGGGTACTGTTAACCACCACCCTTTGAAGTCTTCCACTTAGCCAATTATGGACCCATGCAGTTAGTGTCTCTCCTAACCCCATCGATTTCATCTTGCTCAACAGCCTGCGGTGTGGGACGCTGTCAAAAGCTTTACTGAAGTCCAGGTACACGACGTCCATAGACTCTCCCAAGTCCAGTTTCCTTGTCACCCAGTCAAAAAAGCTGATGAGATTGGATTGGCAGGACCTACCCTTGGTGAATCCATGTTGACTGGGATCCCATAGATTCCCCTCATTCAAGATTGTGTCTAATTTGCGTTTAATTAATGTTTCCATGAGTTTACACACTATTGATGTGAGACTCACCGGTCTGTAGTTCGCAGCCTCTGCCCTCCAACCCTTTTTGTGCAGAGAAATGACGTTGGCTGTTTTCCAGTCCAAGGGTACTGTCCCCGTACTTAGGGAAAAATTGAAGAGCATGGCTAGCAGTATGTCTGACCATGAAAAAGTTAAACGTTACTCAGAAGTGTTACAATGTTATCTCGTGTTGAACAGACAAAGGGATATGGAAAAAGAAAAGCTAAATGTGTATCTACAGGGACCGGTTGATGCTTCAACAATCCCCTCTCCAGAAAATAGTATACCTCCTGACTCTGTGGCTCAGCATCAATACGCGCTATAGGAAAAATGCCGAAGTCCTGCTTAACAAACTGTCAAAAAACAAAAGTGTTGCATCCTGGGAGGGAAATGGTATATTTGTATACCAAGGAAAACCTATCAGTGGTTCTAACCTGCTCGACCTCGTTCGCAGTGTTACGCAGACCCATGCTCTTTCAGAGCAAAGAAGGCCCCTAGGCTGGGGGGAGTTCATGCAAACCTTAGCTGAATTAAATATGCCTTTCTCGGTTGTGGGTAATGCAGCCAACAGAGATGTACTGTTACGCCTCAAGGAGAACCCAGCTATGAAGGTTCCTGAATTCTATACAAAACCTGCCAAGACCAACGAACTCCTTCCTTATAAAAGACGTAAATTATTACCCAGTCACCGGTGGCTGAGTGTATAAAAACATATCTTCAATAAAATAATGCTTTTTAAAAATGAAAATAAAAGACTGCAGGCATTTTGATTTTAAGGTTTACTTTTTTTTATTTAGAAACAGCATGACATTCATGGTAGGAAACACAGCCCTGGGGTGTATGAAACGGGTTTTGAAAAAGTTTACACAATACTTGTTTTTTATTTTTTACAAATTTCAGTACCATTTCATCATTTTGCATTAAATCTTCAGAATACATTTCTAAAATATTTTCAAAAGGCTGCCCTTTACGGCGATGATGTAAAAAAAAACACACAGTGATAGCCACAGGCATCAGACAGCTGGTGCTGTAACTGTCTGTTATGATATAATACTGCCTTACAGTGTTTATTGAAAAAGTTCATAATGCTGTTAGGAAACAATAAACTATCCGGTGGTTGTTCGTAAGAATCAAAAAATTCTCCTGTCCCGTCCCCGGTCACATAGAGGGCCAACCAGTGTTCACCTGGTAGGTTGTGTGGGTGTGTGTTCACGACAATTCCCACAGGTTTCCTTGGTATTTCTAATCCTGTTAACCAGTCACAGGGCAGTACATCTAAAAAAGATTCTGCAACACAGAAGTCCTTCTTTAAAACACGGAAGATCTGTACGGTGTTCATGTTCAAGAATGGTCAAAAAGAACATTCCTTCTATGATTAACCTATCACATTGTCGAAAACCCCATACACAATCATGTTCACAGTGTGAGGTAAAGCTCTGGCAAAACGTATTTCAGCCCGCAGGTTACCGGTTTTGATCAGCGAGTAGTGGTCAGCGCATTCCTGGTCCGGCAATAGGTCAAAGGCTAGCAGCATATAATTTTTGTAAAACTCCTGACGATCAACCAGGAGGGCATTATCTTTTAGGTGTTTACCGGTCGCTTGAATAAGTTGCATATATTCTCTCACACAATTTCCATTTTCAAAGTCAGGTTGTAGAGGTTTTCCGGGTACTTGTTCACCATCTACATACAAAGCTGCAAAATTAATATCGTAATGTTTAAAATTGAAAGGGTTTCAGCATAATTACCACTGAAAGCGTCGTTATCCACAAAGCCCAACACGAGCTTTGGTAACTGCCCCAAAAAGAGATTTTCCTGATTAGTCACACGGGTGCCGGCCAGCATGCTAAACACCTTCAACCCCACACGGTCTATCGCATACTTGGCGTTAGCTTTCAGTAGAGCTTCAGCTTCAGTTTCAGCTTCCTTTTACCTTTAGAACTTTTTCGATACGGTATATTCTGTCCTCTAGAGGCTTGACTTTTAGTAATTCTTCAGGATAAAAAGAACCTTGTATAGTTTCGCTATCGTAATCCTGTATCTTGTATATTGTTCTCTGACCCCTGTTTAAAACATCTTTTATTATAAATATCTCATACATCCATGTTTGCTCATAACCTTTCTCAAATTATCCTTTAACCTTTGATAGCCTCACATGGTCTCCTTTCATTAAGAGATCCTTCGTGGGATTGCATTTGATGTTACTGCCGTAGACTGTTTTCCAAATCTGCAAAGAGTTTGAGGGTGTCACATCTACAGGCCTCGCCAGTATCGTTCTGTGAAAACTATAATTATAGCTGTGCACTATAGCCTGTAGGACGTCTTGATAAGTAAAGGTATTATGGGCTGTAAAATATCTCCACATTTTGGATTTTAAAGTCCTGTTAAATCTTTCCACTACAGCTGCTTTAACATCATTAGGGGTCACAAAATGGCTAACACCTGTTTGTTTTAATAAATTCTTCAGAGACTTATTTAAAAATTCTTTACCCTTGTCAGTTTGAAGTTTTTCAGGTGTACGCCCTAAATTAAATATTGTTTCAAAGGCTTTGGTAACTTCGTGACTGGTTTTTGTTTTTAAACTCACGACCCATTCATATTTTGACAGGATATCTATTACCGTTAAGATGTATTTGTAACCGTTGTTATAACGGGCAAAGGCTGACATGTCGACTAAGTCACTTTTCCACTGTCTGTCAACTTCTGACACCATTGTTTTATTTCTTCTAAATTGGATTCTAGCCGGTCTGTGTAAATTGTATGCGTTTTGACCGGTGACCCAGTCCACTACGTCTTTTCTCCGGACTATAATATCGCTCTTTTTAGCCGCTTGAAGTAGAGGGTTAATGCCTCCATAGCTTCCTGCCGCGTATGGATCATAATAAATTTGCTTCAATAAAGATTCTTTCATGTTCCATTCAGCTCTGACAGCTTAGCTCTAAATAAATAAAAAAATAGGTCTAAAAACTCTGCCTTTTTAACAGACCCCTGTTAGGTGACAGCTGTTTTTTTTTTTCAGATTGTTAAGACAACAGTAGGGGGCCGGGACATGTTCAGACATGTTTAAACACACCTCCACCTCTCCCCCTTGGCTTTATCAGGGGGGCTGCAAGGGGCTTATCAGCTGTTACCATGACAATAGGGGAGCTGGCCCATTAACCATTAGCTCAGAATTCCTACTGAAAGTGTGTTAAAACCAGAAAAGAAAAAAATAAATAAATGCAACCTTTTCTCAATTGTTTCTGCCTTAAAAACAGGAAAGATTTTGGGAATGTCTTTTGTTTTGTGATTTGCTCTATCCATGAGCTCTTAAAACCTGTCTTTTAACTTAAACTGTTAAAATAAAGACACTTCTTTTTCTGGCCACATCATTTCCGGGAGGGTTTCCCCTCTTTCCGCCTATGTGGTCAGAAAAGCGCATTTACGACACTTCATTTAGCCTATTTCCGCCTAAGTCATCAGAATGTGCACTTCCGGTAGGGCAGGCACACCCATTTCCGGTGAGGGCATCAGAAAGTGCATTTACGGGGCGGGACATGAAGGGGTGGGGCCATGGGTGGGGCTACCACCATTCATTCCTATGGGGGGCAGGGCATGGGCGGAGAGTGGGACAGGGCAATGGGTGGGTGTGGGTGTGGTGTGGGTGGGGCTTAACCCAGAAGTGAACGCTGATTGGTCGATCCTTATCTCTGACAGCTGTCAATCATATTGACATGAGGTGTACCCATTATACTACTCCCGGCCACTAAAGCAAATATGCCTATTCCTAAGCCTGGGAAGTTGCCCATTAACTCTGTTCCCAGTACTAAGATCAGACAGACAGGGCAGAACAGGGAAGGGATGGCAGAGAAGAATAGAATACCTGTTCCAAGCCACTATAATCCCTTTTATAAACCATCTGTTAATTCTCTAGTTAAACCTTTGGTCAGACAATCTGACGCAAGGGTTAAGGAAAAGGGTGGAGTTGGCAGGCAGGCAGAACGTGGCTAGAGCACCAGTGAAAGGTACACAGCAAAATAAATCAATGCCAGCTGAGAACACACACAGGCAATCAGAAACCTGGAGGGAAGGACCTAATACTTCTGAAAAGTGCTAGCACTGAACAGTGAATTCCTTCAGTTGTCCACAAAGAAAATCTACTGCAAACAGCAGCATAGAAAGTATCTTTCACGCTGCTCTAATTAAGCATCTCAGTTTTTCTCTGAAACATGCATCTATAAGCATGAGACCAAATTTTAACCTCCATTTAGAATATAAATTAATACCAGCTTGATTAATAGATTTAATGAAGAATACCAACAGTTAAGGAATTAGTATAAAAACATCAGCTCATCATAGACTTTCATGAATATTTCTGTACTTCTCATGCATCAAATGTAATTTTTGCTGTTACTGCTAATACTGTGAAAAGTATTTTGAGATATAATTACATGACAGGGTTGCTGGAAAACTGAATTCCTTCCCATGGGGTATAAAAAGGGTGGTTGAAGTTATCTTATGCATACAGATCTTATCAGGTCACTCACCAATGAGGAAGTTTGCATAGGAAGCAGTAGTGCCATACTGTTTTTCCAGGAACTTGTTGAGGAATGTAGAAAGAGCTGCTATGACTGAAGAGAAGCAGCATTGAGCTAGGACTAGCAGAAGGAACAAGGGGTTCAAGAACAACTTCATAAATAGTCGAGGAAATTCTATACAGAAAGAAAAACAAGCGATAAACTCCATGTCAGTCTCAGGATAAAAGAAGCCAGCCAGTCTGCCTAGAGCAGTGGTTCTCAACCTTCCTAATGCCATGACCCTTTAATACAGTTCCTCATGTTGTGGTGATCCCCCAACCCTAAAATTATTTTTGTTGCTACTTCATAACTGTAATTTTGCTACTGTTATGAATTGTAATGTAAATATCTGATATGCAGGATGCATTTTCATTGTAACAAACTGAACATAATTAAAGTATAGTGATTAATCACAAAAACAATATGTAATTATATATTGTGAAATATTTATTTCTAATTACAAATAAATATATGTGGGCATGTCTGCATGTGGGCGGACCCACCAGGAGACGGATAGAGGAGTGGTATCTCGGTACCTAAGATCAGTGTTCTTCAATCTTTTGACACCTATGAACCGGTGGAAATAAAATAATTATTTTGTGGACCGGCACCGATCCGCGGACCGGCAGTTGAAGAACACTGGGCAGGTCGTGCCCATCTCCACTTAATCTCCGCCCCAGACCCCGCCCCCATAATAGTTCTAATTCTAACACCATTTTTTCCATTCATTTTTCATATATACACACAATATAATTGTATTAACAACACATAATGGTTAACCACAAAATAAAAATACACAAAGCACAATGTATGCTTTTTAACATTCATTCTTACCAGAAAACAGATAAACCCATGCAAATGCAGGACCAAAAACTAAATATTTACAAACTCTAAGATGCAAGACTCTGCAAGCATTGCAACCCCAGAGGAAAAGAAATAAATGCATTTCTTCCTGAACAGACAAATCATTCACTAAATAAAAAAATATGCAAATCAATCTCTAAATAAAAAAAAATAAAAGCATTTCCCCTACCGTTGTTATCTCTCTCCCTCCATGTGCTTTGCCTTCTGACCTGCCCCCTGGTGTTATCTTTGGGCCGGTCCATTGTGCGATCAATGCAGCGTCTTCGGGCCGGCTCCCTGAGTAATGCATTGCACAAAGCTGTGGGCAGCGTCCCGCGCCTCATCTGGAAGCCTTCCCTCTGACATTGCGACATCAGAGAGAAGACTTCCGGTTCAAGCTTAGGCAGCACATAGGAGCCTTTTCCCACGGCTTTGTGCACTGCAGCACTCAGGGAGCCGGCCTAAAGACACCATGTTGATCGCACCGTGGACCGGCGGCTGAAGAACACTGTCTTAGGCCCGATTAACGTGCCAGCCCTGTGGACTGGCAAAAAATTTCTGCGGACCGGCACCAGTCCACAGACTGGTGGTTGAAGAACACGGCCTAAGACCATCGGAAATATGTGTTTTATGATGGTCTTAGGTGACCCCAAAGGGTTCGTGACCCACTGGTTGAGAACCGATGGCCTAGAGAAAATTAGTAGAATTTAATTTTTGTTGCATATCCTTAAGGTGGTAATTGTTGGGGTTTAATTGCTTCCAGATCTTCCCAAAAAAACAGTCAACAGATTTTTCCATATGTGGGCAAAAACAAATTCTTCTCAATACCCTGATTCTGAGAAAGTAATCAATCTTGTTCACATAAATACAAACTTAGCCACATTAAATATTTAGAGGCTTTGTTTTTTTGTGAGCACATTAATCTGCTCTATTCATTATAAAGAGGAATTTATTCATTAAATATATCAACCCATCTGTAGAAGAAGTAAAACTAACACTACTGTAACAAACAATTTAAATGAAATGAGTGGACAAAATCACTCAGAAAATACATGAAAAGATGTGGGAGAAGTTAATGTAGAACTATCAAAATAAAATAAAAATGTTTACTTTTAATGAAGTTTGCCATGGAGAGTTGATCAGTTTTTGCTTCCTCCATTTTTCGCAGTACATGGGCTTCTGTGGCTGCTTCCTGAAAAGCAGAAAGAATTACCGAAAAAGCTGTCTGCACTTGATCAGTTAGAGTAGTCAGATGTTTAGATCTGAACAGCACCTACTTTCTTCTTCTCTACCCAGGATTCCAGGTTTTTCATCCCCCTGCCTTACCAAGCAGTCAATGTACACAAGAGCAAACTAAACTTTCCTGCAAATTTAGGGCTAGATTCTCAAAACTTCACGTTAAAAACCGATGGACCGCTGTTGCAGCAGTTATTGTAGCAATTTCAAAAAGGCAAGACATTCTCTAATGCAAATGAGGTTGGTGGAGAATAGCGAAAGTTCACTAAATTTGCATGTGCCCATCACTGGTGATAACGATCTGCACATGCACAAAATAGACGCATACAAACCCCCCCTCCCCCACCCAAATCGAAGATTGGCAGGAGGGATGCCTACTTCCTTCCACTGCCAAGCAACGCCCCCAATTACATCCCCCCTCAGTGACAGGAGAGATGCCCACTCCCTCCCACCACCAAGCAACGCCTCCCACGACACCCCCCAGCAGCAGGAGAGATACCCACTCCCTCCCATTGCCATTCAACACCCCCTCCCCATGCTTCCAACAATCCCCTGCACCCTTCCCCTTACCTTCTTACGATGGCTGGCCAGAGGGATGCCTACTCCCCCTGGCCAGCAGGCCTGCCTCTTCAAATGACAATTTCTGACAAGTTTGAGCTGTCAAGCCTTATTTTCCTGTCAGTGCCTGAACCAATCAGTGCTCAGGCACTGATCAGAAAGTAAGGCAAAGACAGTTCAGACTAGTCAGAAAATTTTGGCCGCAAACATGGCACAATGAGGTAAGAGAATCACTCTGTGATTATAGAGAATTGCTCGGAGTGATCATTTCAATATTAATGACCTTGTACTACATTTGCATGGCAATATTAGAATATGCTATAAAACTCGGAAAAGACCATGGTAAAACCTTTTTAATAATTATCTGCTGCTAAAATATATGCAAGCTATACCGACTGGAACCGATTTAGCAAGCACGTTAAAGGCAGATTTTAGTTTTGAGAATCTGCCCCTTAATGACAAAAAAGTGCTTTCAGTGGATTACTCTAATTAAAAAGAAACAAAGAAGAGCTTTCACAGCTCTCTGTAACAGAATTTTGTATTACTGGCTACAAATTCCACTTACTTTCACAAAACTGTGTAAAGATATATTTCACTTAAGCTTGTGTTAATCTTTTAATACTGCCTTTATCAGCTTACAGATAGTGTCCATTAATAGGATTGTTTTGCAGTAGTTCTAACATGTTGATTTCTTTCCACAGCTTATTTTCTCACATGTTTTCCAGGATATATATCAACTTCCCCCCCCCCCCCAAATATCTGCTGCATAAGTTACAAGAAACTTATCCCATTACATAGCCTTGATAGAGGGAGGCAACACTGATCACTAGAGTGTTTTTCTTTTTTATGCTAGCAAAACAGAACATTTAAAAAGAGGTGCTGGATACTAGTGTGATAGAAACTCAGTCAAGTGGCTAATGAATGAGCACCGATTTGGCCTTTTTATGTAGTGGCCTTTAACCATGATTCGTTCCATTGCTTTGCAAGAGCAGCAGTATAAGTTTCTTCTGCGGCTTACCAGGCTTATGTCTCAGGGTATGCCTCTCATGCTTGGTGTCCTAAGTGCCAGTCCACCCCTGAACGCTTGCTTCACATGTTCTGGTTGTGTGACCGAATTCAGACATTTTGGTCTTTTTTTGCACTGTATTTACAGACTCTTTTGCGTAAGCAGATTCCTTTTAATATTTATATCAATGACCTGGAGGAAGGAACATCCAGTGAGATCATCAAGTTTGCAGACGATACAAAACTATGCCGGGCAATCAGAACGCAGGAGGATAGAGAGGAACTCCAGAGCGACTTGTGTAGGTTAGAAACATGGGCGGAGAAATGGCAGATGAAGTTCAATGTGGAGAAATGCAAGGTTATGCATTTAGGCAATAAGAATAAGGAATACGAGTATACAATGTCAGGTGCAACTCTGGGGAAGAGTGAACAAGAAAAGGACCTGGGTGTACTGATAGATAGGACCCTGAAGCCGTCGGCACAATGTGCGGCAGCGGCAAAGAAGGCAAATAGAATGTTGGGCATGATAAAGAAAGGAATCTCGAGTAGATCGGAGAAAGTTATAATGCCGCTTTATAGGGCAATGGTCAGACCACACTTGGAATACTGCGTCCAACATTGGTCTCCCTACCTAAAGAAGGATATAAAACTGCTGGAGAGGGTGCAGAGACGAGCAACAAAACTGGTGAAGGGTATGGAGAAACTGGAATACGAGGATAGACTTATAACATTAGGATTGTTCTCCCTTGAGAAAAGGAGACTGCGTGGGGATATGATCGAGACCTTCAAAATACTGAAAGGAATCGACAAAATAGAGCAGAGAAGATTATTTACATTGTCCAATTTGACACGGACTAGAGGACATGTAATGAAGCTAAGGGGGGACAGGTTCAGGACTAATGTCAGGAAGTTCTGCTTCACTCAGAGAGTGGTTGACACCTGGAATGCCCTCCCAGGGGAGATTATTGCGGAATCTACCGTCCTAGGCTTCAAGAGCAAACTAGATGCATATCTCCTTAAGAGAGGCATATAAAGATATGGTGGACTATAAATTATGCCAGGTGTACACCTGGCAGGGCCTCCGCGTGTGCGGATCGCCGGACTTGATGGACCAAAGGTCTGATCCGGAGATGGCAGTTCTTATGTTCTGCTCTTTTCTCAGGTTGTTACTTTGGGTTTGTCTAGAGGGGGAAATTTGTTACTGCAAAAGCCTCCTTACTGGCAAGGAAATGTATTCTTTTGTTGTGGCATCAAGCTGAGGCACCCACTATTATTATGTGGAGAAATTAAATGTTTACCTTTTTAAAATTTAAATATCTGAATGTCTGAAGGGGTGGTCCTAGTCCATGGAGGAAATATATGAGAATCTGGGCTCCTGTTTGGGAGGGATTTTCCCATAGAGCTAGAAGTTCTCTTTTGAACTTTTCTACACTGGAGAGGGGGGAGGTTAGGGAGAGGAGGGCCTTTTGGTGAGGAGTTTGGATCCTTTAGGTCTTTGTGAAGGATTAACACAGATGACCTTACTGGCTCTGCTATTGTTTTATTGTGTTTTGTATGTAATTCAAAGAAAATTTCAATAAAAATTATTTCAAATTATATATATATATATATATTTAAAGTTAAAGGGGGGGGCATGTCCGAGCTCTAGACAAGATGGATGCCTGAATCTTGTTCTCCTCCTTTATTTTCCTATTTTTGAAAGCCAGTCTTATGTTATTTAATTAAAATGAATACTGTTTTAGTTATATGGATAGCAGAGAATGTCAGCGTCGAAGCCTTGTAAGATGGATGTGACACCCAGCTCAACTGCAGGTCTAAAACGCACTAAACCTGATCCACCAACTCCAGAAAAATTAACACCAGAGAAAAAGGCTGCAACTGCCAGTGATATTGTGCTTGATGAGCTTCGAGCCCTCAGAGATCTCACAACAAAGCACTTTGAAACTACAAAGGAACTGAAGGATGATCTGGCGGAGATCAATTCTTCCCTATCAAATTTTCAGCTCCGAATAGAGAAGCTGGAGACACGTGCTGACTCTGCAGCCTTGGACTTGGTACAATATCAAAGCCTCACTGACAAGCATATTAAAAAACTGGAACAAGACCTGGAAGACCTGGCTAATCGTAGCCGTAGGAATAATCTTCGTATTATTGGTTTAAAGGAAGGAAAAGAGGGAAATGATATCAATGCTTTCTTACAGAAATGGCTGCCTGAAGTACTTCAAATGGACCCTGCATGCACTATTGATATTGAACGGTCTCACCGGGTGCCCTCCCGCCTGAAACAAAATCAGCTTTTTCCTCGTCCAATTGTACTCAAGCTCCTGCGTTTCCCTCAGGCACTTCAACAAGATCACATCCTGGTCTCATCGTTGATGGAAAGAAAATTTTTATAGTTCCAGATTTGGCTCCAACAACCTCCAGGAAGAGAAAGTCTTTCCTTGCACTGAGACAGAAGCTTAAATCAATGGGAGCCCGCTACGGTCTTCAGTACCCAGCCCGTATGATAGTTACTATTAATAACACCACTAAAGTGTTCGACTCGCCAGATCTGCTTCAAGAGTACCTGGACCAGATTCAAATGAAGAACCCGGGAACCTGATCTACTTGTCCTGCTTCTGACTCTCTGATATTACCCGATGCTGGACTTTCGTTTCAGTTCTCATGTTCTGCCTTCCAGTTTACATTTTTCTGAACTTTGAACTGTTCTCTCGAGTTCCTGCTTCGAGTTGTGGACTTCGCATTGTTTTTACTATTAAAGTGTTTACCCTTTCTCATAAAATTGTTTATTTCTAGTTCACATGTATTTTCCTGCCTCCATTTTGAGCCGTCTCTTACTCTCCCCTGTCTTCTATGTCTTTTCCCGCGCTTGCCCTGACTCCATTTTCTGCCCAATACTTTTCTGCACTACATGTTTTAAATGCCATAATACCTTTCTTTCATGATCTAAACACTTTAATCCAATTTTTTCTTGTCTCTAGTTACCTCTTTATTATCCTTTCGTGTATCTCCTTTCTCCTTTCCCTTGCTGCCGAGTCTTGCTTTTTCCCTTCATGCTGTTGTGTACTGTTGGTCTGTGACTTGCCCTGAAACTGGTAATCGATATATCTGTTTACTGATTGCTTTTCTCCTCACCTGCTGTTGTGCATTGTTGGTCTGTGCCTCGCCCTGAAACTGGTAATTGATATATCTGTTTACTGATTGCTTTTCTCCTCAAGTCTTGCTTTTTCCCTCGGTGCTGTTGTGAATTGTTGGTCTGTGCCTGCCCTGAAACTGGTAATCGATAAATCTGTTTACTGATTGCTTTTCTCCTCACCAGCCTATACTTCCTCCTGATTATATCTGTTCTTCCGTTTGTTCTTTTCTCTTTATATCTTGCACTGCTTATTATTTTTATTTCCGGAGTGCTTACTTTTTGCTGCTCCTGAAATGTTTTCTTTTTTTCTTATAAGGATCGCTGGCTTATAATAAATTCCTCTTGTTTTTGCTCCGTTTTTTCCTGAAATACTTTTCTCTTACACATGTTGGATTCTGCAATTTTCTTATTCATATTTTATGTCTTTGCGCTGTTACTTCGATGTCTTCCCTCTTTTGGTTCCTACTTAGTTTATTATCGCTCTCTTTTTTTGTCATGTTCTGATTTCCTTTTAAATCTGCCATTGTGCAAGCTTTTTATAATAGTAACCTTATTTTATCATTCCTTCTGTATGAATTTTGCCTGCTAATCTAATTTATGCACTGGTTGACCATTTTACCCTTTTTACTGCATAGAGATGATTTAATATTGCTTGCTGCCATGATTTTGAATGTTTTTAACTCTGCTGCTTAGAATGCTTTTTACAATTAGTGACCTTTATTTTTATGCTTCCTCCAATATTCTAAGTACTGGTCATCCATATTAACTTTCTTCCTATATCGAAATTATTTCATTTTGCTTACTGCCATGGCTTTGATTGTTTTTGAACCTGCTGTTTTCCCATGCTTTTACAATAATGATCTTTATTCTTATGCTTCCTCCTATATAAATTGTTCCTGCTTATCTCCTCAATGCACAGATCAACCATATTACCCTTCTTGCTATATTGTGAACATTTATTATTGCTTACTGCTCTGCTTTGACTGTTTTTAACCCTACTGTTTAGCATGCTTTCTACAATAGTGACCCTTATTTTTATGCTTACCTCAGTATGAATTGTTCCTGTATATTTACTCCATGCACTGATTGATTGTATTAACTTTCTTCCTATGTTGAGATGCTTTCCTATTGCTTACTGTCATGATTTTGAATGGGTTTCTTTTGTTGTTGTTGTTAACCTTGCCTCTTAACATGCTTTTTAATGTAGTGACCCTTATTTTTATACTTCCTTACGAATGAATTGTTTCTGCTTCTTTGACACATGCTCTGATTGACCATATTACCCCCTTTCCTGTTTTTTGCTAAACTGAGGTGATTTATTATTGCCTACTGCCATGAATTTGTCTGTTTTTATCTCCTACACATGACTTCCACCTTATTATAGATCATATTGTATATTATATGAGTTAATTTAATATTTTGTCTTCTCTATCCCTATTATTATGTATTACACTGTCTTTCATTTTCTTTTTATGAGAAAAAAGGGGTAAAACAAAAAAAAAACAAAAGGGGATGGAGTAACCTTATTTAGTTTACAATACTCTGATGAAATTTACCTACTCCATCCAAAAGGAATTGTTTGTCATGATACTATTACACGAATTATTTTCATTACTTGCCAACATGAATTCTATTAATATGTGATCTTTATTTAGTTTCCTTATATGCTTTCAGAATTGTATTAATTTATACAACCTTTAATTAATTTTGATATTTTCTCCTAATCAATTTCTCACATTGATTATACTTTCTTTTTTTCTTCTCCCCTTCCTTTTCTTCTCTCCTGACTGCTCAATCACTACAATGTCATACTTTATACATATTATTTTATTTCTACTTCCGTTATACTATTGACTGACATTAATTGCTTTTTCCTTAGCATATTTGCTACTGCTCTAAATGAATTTTTCACTTTCCCTAATTCACTCTCTTTTTACTTATGAAATAAATCTATTTTTTTATATATATATCTATATATTTATACTCTACATAGTATATTATCCTCTATCTTTTTCTATTACTATTCTTACTATCTGGATTAATAATCTCCCCAAATTCTACCCTTGTTCTTTTTGTATTTTTGTCTTCTGGCTTCCCCTAACTTATATACTAGTTTTTGGAGGTTGTCTTTTTCTTCAGGTGTCCCTTGCCTAGTTGCTTTTCCCCCTTTCTCTTTTCTACTGCAATTTGGCTGAGCTTCCGCTAGCTCTCTATGCCTTCAATGACTTTTTTCCCTCAGAGGCTCTTTCCTACTTTTCTCTTCTCTTCTGGTCTTCTATGCTGCAGTATCTTCATTATATATGCCTCTTATCAAATCAACATGGCCCCGAATGACTTGATTTCTAAATTGTCCTTTGTTTCCTGGAATGTTAATGGTTTACGACATCCGGTTAAGCGGAAAAAATTTTTTACTCACCTTAAAAAACTTAAGCCCTCCATTGTATTCTTACAAGAAACACATATCTCTCAACTCTCTCACTTTATAAGTGCCAATGATTGGTTAACTTTTATTGCTGAAGCTCCGGTGATGGGTAGGAAACATGGCGTAGCAATCTTAACACATAAAAATATTTCTTTACAACTCCTAGACACAAAATATGACGCAGATGGCAGATGGTTGATTGTTAGAGCTAATGTCTTTTCTCAAGAGGTCCTTCTTATCAATATATATGCACCTAATATTGACTCTCCTGAATTCTTTATCCAACTATTTCATACCATTTCGGAATTTGATGCTCTTCCTATTATTATGGCAGGTGATTTCAATCTGCCCCTTGATATTTGGTTGGATAGGCACTCTTCCTCTTTTCTCACTCCATCTAAAGCTAATATTACCTTACACTCTTTTCTGAAACAATATGACTTAGCTGAGCCTTGGAGGTTGCAGCATCCAGATAGTAGAGACTACACTTATTTTTCTTCTCCGCACAATAGCTACTCAAGGATTGACTATTTTCTTATCTCTTCTTTGCTATTACCTAATCTAGTCTCCTCTAACATTCATTCTATTGTACTCTCTGATCATGCTCCTATTTCTTTTGAAATAACTTGGGCTGCAATGACTGCAACTAGATCTCCTCTTTGGCGCTTACCTAACCACTTACTATCTGATGACTCAGTTCGACAGCGAATCGCCGAATTTATTGATGAATTCTTCCACTTTAACAATACTGATTCATTAGATCCTTTAGTTATCTGGGAAGCTTTCAAAGTCTCCTTAAGAGGTGAGCTAATTTTGTGTCAAGCTTACAAATTGAAACAAGATAGACTGGAACAACAAAATCTTGACTTTCAAATTAAACTCCGTGAACGAGACTTCTTTCATTCTAACGATAAGACTCTGTTGCCTGAAATCTATAGACTGAAGTATTCTTATAATAAGATAGCTAGTGTAGCGGCACAGCAAGATATTTTCACTACTTCCACCAAGTATTATCTGGAAATGAACAAAAGTAGTAAAATGCTTGCTCATTATCTTAAACGGAAAAGAACCAAAGTACATATTTCCGCTATTAAAACCTCGGTGGGGAAGATTCTTTCTTCTCACTCTGATATCTCTTCTGCTTTTCATACATTTTATTCCCAACTTTACTCATCTGACGTTCCGCATCACTCCTCTGTGGCTGATCAATTCCTAGCTTCACTACTACCTCCAAAACTTAGAGCATCCGACTCTAAAGCACTTCAATGTCCTTTCAACTCTTCCTAAATCTTTCAGGCAATTAAGCATCTTTCTTCTGGAAAGTCACCAGGATCTGATGGTATAACAGTAGAATTTTACAAACTTTTCCAAGATAAATTTTCTCACACGCTTGCTTCCTTATTTAATTCTCTAACACCTCAGAATGTCTCCAAAAGTCGCTTCTTGGATGCTATAATCACAGTCCGTCCTAAACCTGGTAAGCACCCTCATCTAGTTGCAAATTATCGACCTATTTCATTACTTAATGTAGATTATAAGATTTATGCTACCATTCTTTCCTCTAGGCTTCAACAATCTATGAGCTCACTGATTTCTACTCATCAAGTTGGATTTATGCCGGGTAGGCTTATCACAGATAATTCCCGTCTTTTCTTTCACCTCGCTTCCCTTGCACATACTGCTTTAGCCCCTGCATAGCCTTGTCACTAGAAGCTGAAAAAGCGTTTGATAGAGTTGAATGGTCGCATCTCTTTAGAACTCTCCATTGGTTCGGATTTCCACCCCAATTTATAGACTATGTCAAAATTCTTTACTCTTCCCCGAAGGCCTCTTTAATTACCAATAATGTATTATCAGCCTCCTTTTCGTTACATAGGGGCACTAGACAAGGTTGTTCCCTTTCCCCTTACCTTTTCAATATAGCTCTAGAACCTCTTCTTCTTGCCATCAATTCTTGTGAAAAAATATCTGGTATAGTTCATAATGATTCTGAATATAAATTGTCTGCATACGCAGATGATGTGCTGCTTTACCTCACCAATCCTGATTGTTCTCTTCCGGCTTTGTTTGACTTAATTCACTCCTTTTCCATATTTTCTGGATATAAGCTCAACCAACATAAAACTGAAGTTTTACCTCTAAACGCTCACTCCCTTCCGGCCATGGTTCAACCTTATCACCTTCTTTGGTCTCCCTCTCACATCCGATATTTGGGAATCGATCTCTATCCTACTCTGTCTGTTACGATTCATCACAATAGTGATCACCTTATCTCCTTCACTAAATCTCTACTGCAATCTTAGCACCCTCTACATCTTTCCTGGTGGGGCAGAATAGAAACTATTAAAATGGTTGTTGCTCCTAAAATTAATTTTATACTTAGTATGATTCCAAGATTATTCTCAAACTCATTTTACAAATCCATTGATAAACATATCTCCAATTTCATTTGGAGTAGTAAACCTCCCAAAATTGCCCTTAAAAAATTAAAGGCCCCAAAAGATAGAGCAGGAGTTTTATTACCTGACTTTTTCACTTATCACAAAGCTTTTATATTACAGCAATCTAGCCGCTGGCTCTCTCTGACCCCTGATTATTGTCCTCTTTGGTTAGATCTGGAGCACACTTTATGTACCTTTTCTCCTTCACTTGTTGCCTTATTGACATCTCACGCTCACCTTCTTAAGACTAATCTTATTATTTCTCAATCAGTGTCATGTTTGCTTGAATTAGACAAATCATTGGATATTTCTATTACTATGTCTCCTTTAATCTCTATTTGGCACAATCCACATTTCCTAATAGCCAAAAAACCTCTTCTTTGGCCTCAATGGGCAAAACTTGGGATCTGGTCCCTAGCTGACATCTGCACACCGACCTTGCAACTTCTCACTTTTGCAGAGCTATGTAACAAATTTTCTCTCCCGCCTTCGGCGTTTTACCAATGGGTACAACTCACTTGTGTCATTAAGAAATCTAAGATCCTACCTACACTTTCTACGGGAACCCCCTCTCTGCTCATTCTCTGTTCTAAAATTCTTGCCAGTGGTCACACAGCATCACAATTTTATAAATTATCTATTTCACATATGATACACTCAGACGCTTCTCTTCATAAATGTTGGGAACTTGATCTTGGACATCCAATTCATAACAAACAATGGACAAACCTCTGGTCTAAAACTCTTAGAACCATTTCATCTGCAAATTCGATTCAATTTATATTCTTTTTACACCACATGACAAATTGGACACCTCAAAAACTTCATATAGCTGGCCTTCTCCCCTCCAATCACTGTTGGAACTGTAAGTTCCATCCTGGAACCTTACTCCATATAATATCTGAATGTCCTCTTCTACGAACCTTCTGGTCTGAAATATGGGCTATGTTTTGCTCAATCTTTAAACTCAACTTTGATCTTTCTTCTGCTATCATCGTACTGAGATCAGAGGCTCCTAATTTGAATATTCCTCCGTCTCAGCGCTCTTTATTTGACACGCTACTCATTATCGCTCTACATCTTATTCTTTCCAATTGGAAATCATTTGATTCGCTCTCAGTACATTTCTGGTTCCAATCGGTACTACTTCAACATAAACGTGAGTCATTGATTTCCTCCATTTCGCCCCTGTCTTCTAAATTCTCTACTAAATGGGCCGCTTTTATAGACTATTTGGATTCTCTTTAGATCCATATTCTCATTTTATAATTATATCTCTTTCCATTTTTCTATTTTTCTAATTTACTGCTGTTCTCTTCTCTCTTCTTTCTCTTTCTCTCCTCTTCTTGGGCCTCTGAGGGATCTCTCCTTTCTCTTTCTCCCTTCTTTCCATTAGATTGATTGTCCCCTCCTACCTGCTGCCCTCTTTGCTCCTCTCTTTTGATTTCCTTCCTTTCCTCCCTCGCTTATGTACCCTACTTTATTGCTCCCCTATGATATTTTATCAATTATTCTATTATTGAAATTTGTGTATTTGACTTGCTTCTTAAATTTCGTACATTGATATTATTTTGTTTATTCTGAAGCTTGTTGATGCTATTGTTGTTCCATTGTCTGTTAACCTTTCTGTTCCTTCTTGTGTTATATAAACTTTCAATAAATTTTCATGGTGAAAAAAAAAAAATATTGTGTTACAAAATTATGGCAAGGATGTCTCCTCTCTGTAGACTTTCTTACCAAGATCACCCAAATTTCTAATCTAGGTTTATATTCGAGTCAACCTTTATTGGGGGGAAAGGTCACCTCGGTTTATATTCAGATCAGTTTATATTCAAGTGTATACAGTAACTCAAAGGTGCGCATGGCACCTGAAAAAATGAAAATTGTCAAACTATTAAAATATTTATTTTACTACTGATAATGGTTATAAACAATATTTGGGACAGCTTACCTCAATAACCCCACCATGCTTTCGAGCCCTCTCCCCAAAATCTCTATTCTATAGCCCCAATGTTCTCCAGCTCTGTCCCCGATGCTATCCCAAGAAGCCGCAGTGCAACACTGGAGAAAAAGAAAAAGTGATGCACATTCCCCTCTACTGTGCAAAATAAAGAGATTATGTCCTTACCTTGATAATATCTTTTCCAGTAGATAGGTGTGTCATTCTAGAAAAGCAGGTTATCTTCCCTATGGCCACAACCAGTGTTCCCGCTAAGCTGTGCTGGCGTGCGCTGGCGCACAAAATATTACATCGCAGCGCACAAGTTTCTCGTCACAGCGCACACACGTGCTTGCAGGCAGGCGAGCTGGCAGTCCATGTAACGCGTCGCAAAGGTAAGGGGAGGCTGGGGGAGGAATCGGACGTCGGGGTGGGGGTGTTTTAATGTATTTATACTTATTTAATTTAGCGTGTAGGCCTAAAATTCCTTTGAATACCTCGTCCTCATGTATCAGCAACTTTGACAACATATTTATTTGGCTCATAACTTGCTGGCGCCCGATATTTTTAGCTCACAGTGAAAAAAGTTTGCTCACAACACCCGCCCGCTTAGAGGGAATACTGGCCACAACCCATCTGCAGAAGTAATCCAGATTATTTTTTTCTATGTGCCTCCTATTTCACTGTGAGCTCTACTGCCACCTGCAGTTAGTACCCTAACAATAGAACTGTTCTGCTTTAACATAAAACACTGTAAAAGGAAATGAACTAGCAACAGCTAACAGAAGCATCAAAGGAGCTCAGGTGGTACACCTGGAATCACTCAACCTATTATACAGTATTTTTCAAGGCCTAAAAGGACTGACTGGTATCTAAAACCATCTTGGAGAAGCATTAACAGAAAGAGACAAAAGGCAGGCATAGGAAGGACATGGCGGGAGTCTAGAATGACACACCTATCTACTGGAAAGCACAGTTAATTACCGTAACAGGTGTTATCCAGGGACAGCAGGCAGTTATTTTCACACCAACGAAGCCACGGTACGGACCACTTTAAAAGTGGATTGCCACTTTAAGACTTTAGAAAATTTGCGATAGCCCACATTGCGAATGCGCGAATCCTTCCCGCCCGATGCAGGGTGCCCGTCTCCTCAGTTAAGATAAGCTAGCTAAGAAGCCAACCAGGGGAGGAGGGTGGGTTGTGAGAATATCTGCCTGCTGTCCCTGGATAACACCTGTTATGGCAAGTAACTATGCTTTATCCCAGGACAAGCAGGCAGCATATTCTCACACATGGATGACCTCCAAGCTAACCAGAATGGGATGGTGGGAGAGTTGGCCTTCAAGAAAAAGAATATTATCATACCAACTGGCTGGTGCCCATCCCGTCTGGAGTAAAAATTCCAGACAATAATGAGAAGTGAATGTGAATTGAGGACCAAGGGGCAGCTATATAGAAATCTGGAAGAAAAATAAATGCAAGGAAAACTACAGAAAACTGTCCTAGCTCAGACTGAATGGGCTGTGACCTGACTTACCAGGTACAGACCAGGTTGAACAAAAACAGAACGAAATATAGATAACAAAACAGTGAGGAACCGGTTCCTCAGAAACACAAAGTCCCCAACTTGTTAGAATCAAATGAGACAAAAAGTGTGGGGAAAAGTCGTATAAGTGCTGGTCCTAGTGATGTAAAAAACCAAGCACACTGATAGACCAGAAAGGAGATGAAACTTCTCCACCCCGTTGGAAAGAAATTATAGTTGGGTGCGTAGAAGCACTGTATCAGAGAGAAAAAACTGTGAAGGCTAAATCTGCCTCCAACACTCATGACAGAAGTGAATAAGATAGGAAAAAATAACCTTCCAGGTGAAAAAACTGAAGAGGAACTATGACCATTGGCTGAAATGTAGGCTTCACTAACCTGGAAAGAACACCATGAACGCCCCAGATTACAGGTGAAAGAGTAAGGGTAGTTTCACTTTGAAATACTTTGTCATGTATGTGAAGACCAATAGAGGAGCAGAGAGAGGTTTGTTCTCGATTGCATGGAAAAAACTGAAAACAAGCCATAAAAAGCTTTAACATAGTAACATAGTAGATGACGGCAGATAAAGACCCGAATGGTCCATCCAGTCTGCCCAACCTGATTCAATTTAAATTTTTAAATTTTTTCTTCTTAGCTATTTTTGGGCAAGAATCCATAGCTTTACCCGGTACTGTGCTTGGGTTCCAACTGCCGAAATCTCCGTTAAAACCTACTCCAGCTCATCTACACCCTCCCAGCCATTGAAGTCCTCCCCAGCCCATCCTCCACCAAACGGCCATATACAGACACAGACCGTGCAAGTCTGCCCAGAACTGGCCTTAGTTCAATTTTTAATATTATTTTATGATTCTAGATCCTCTGTGTTCATCCTAAGCTTCTTTGAACTCAGTCACAGTTTTACTCTCCACCACCTCTTTTGGGAGAGCATTCCAGGCATCCACCACCCTCTCCGTAAAGTAGAATTTCCTAATATTGCCTTTGAATCTACCACCCCTCAACCTCAAATTATGTCCTCTGGAAAAGATTTTGTTCTATGTATTTGAACATCTGAATCATATCTCCCCTGTCTCTCCTTTCCTCTAGGGCAGTGATGGCTAACCTTTTTGAGCCCGAGTGCCCAAACTGCCGCACAAAACCAAAGAATTTCCTCAAAGTGCCGCACGTCAATTAAACCTTAATAACAAGATTTTAGTATCTAAAAACTCTTTATAAAGTTGTCTGAACTATGTAACATCATTTTTAAAGGTTGGAATCTTTGTATTGTCAGAGAATCAATTTGATTCACAATCCTTTGGTTTTCATTTCAATTTATTGGCAATTTATGTTTTAATGATTTCATTCAATTTAATGAATTTAGGAAGAATTTATTCAGTTACACAATATATTTTAAATGTATTATTCACATAACATGTCAAATGTATCCTGAGTAAAAAAAAAGATAAACTTCTTAAAACTGTTAACTGTGTCAAGACTCGGTGTGCATTCCCAAAGAGTCTATACATGTTTTTTGTAAAATTTACAATCAAATTAGAAAATAATTAAATCATTACATTTCTAATATGATGTAAAGAAAACAAAAGAGCTTTCAATTAAACCAACCGTTTTTATTGGAAATTCCAGATTGGAATACAACAGGGCCATGTAAAGTCCCTTTTTTAAATAACATCTTTAAATAATATTTAAATAACTTAGAAAGTGTCTTAACTGCAAACTGAAAACACTGCTTCATGTAAACATATGCATTGGGCATGCTCTGAAAAAAATTAATGTGATTTTTGTTGCTGCATGCATGCTGATAACTTGTCAATCCTTGGCTCATAGTGCGTTAATTTCAGAGCAACACATGCAGCACTCATGTCATCCATTAATCTGTTTCTAGCATCAGATTTTATATGATTCAAAGCCGAAAACAGCTGCTCACAAGCATAGGATGACCCAAACAAAGTAAGAAGAGCAATCCCAAGTGCTTTCATGGACTTAAAATTGTCTGGCAGAGAATTCCACGCTTTTAGGATTTCATTTTCAGAACTGCTAGCAGTGATTTCATTTGTCACCCTTTCACACTCAATACGTTCAAGAGCCGCACGCAGGTCATTGAATTTACTTTTCCAGATAGTTTTATTGAAATTCCAGTAGCTCCATTTCCAAATTTTGAATATCCAACCACTGTAAGCAGGAAAGATCAAGATCTTCAAATGTGGACTTTTCTGGGGAAGTTATAAATGAAAGGGTTGTCTCCATCTTACGGAATTGAGAAAATCTTTTACTAAAATTCTCCTTTGCTTCAGCTACAATGGTGGAATATGCTTTGTGGATTTCCTGGTGTTTTTTATGACTGTCCACAAATGTTGTAGAATTATCCAAATGTATTTTTAGGTTGGGAAAATATTTTAGCTGTCCACTCTCAAGGTCTTTTTCAAAAACATGCAATTTTCTCTCAAAAGCTTTGATGTCACTAAACATGCTTTCTGCTGTTTTTCCCATGCCTTGTAATTTTTTGTTTAGTACATTAAAGTGGTTAGTAAAATCTGTAAAGAACATGAGGTTGGTAAGCCAGGCCATGTTGGTGAGTTGAGGATAGTCTTCCCCCTTTTCGTTCATAAATAGCCTAACTTCTTCCAAGCAGGCCACAAATCTCTCTAACACTCGTCCTCTGCTCAGCCACCGGACATTATTGTACATCAGTAAAGTGTTATATTGTGCCTGAACCTCATCAAGAAGGGCTTGAAATTGTCAAAAATTAAGAGCACGCGCCATGATGAAGTTCACCATTTTTGTTACATCTTTGAGGACATCGTCAAGTTTTTTGCTGCTTTCTTTGGCGCAGAGAGCCTCTTGATGTATTATGCAGTGAAATTGAATCAGTGGATGTTTTGCTTCCTTAGCAAAGAAATGAATGAATCCTGATGTTGTCCCCACCATGCTAGGTGCTCCATCGCTAGTAACTGAAGCCACTTTTTCTGGACTTATGTCTAGTGATGAAAAAGCCTCCATCACAGCATTGTGGATATCTATCCCTTGTGTTCTTCCAGGCAAAGACAGCAGTTTTACCAGCTCTTCTCTCATGATGTCACCAGTAGCATAACGCAAAATGAGCGCTAGTCTTGCATGGTTAGTAATATCTGTACTTTCATCCAAGCACATGGAGTAGAAGGGTGCTTTTAGTAAGTCGCAAGTAAGCTGCTGACTAACATCAGCAGCCATTCGCAGAACCCTATCTTTTGCAGTATTTCTGCTTAGCGGCATCTCAGAGATGCGCTGCACAATTTTATCCTTGTTTTGGAAATCATGGAAGAGTGAATTACTCCCAGCCAAAATTGCCTTTTTGATAAAATCTCCATCAGAGAGGGGCTTACCATGTTTTGCCATGCACAGTGAAATTTGAAAGCTGGCAACTGTAAGATGATTAGTTTTTGAAAGATAGTTGCTAAAACTAAGAGACTGGGAGTGATATTTCTTTAATTTTCCTACAAGGAATTCTTTTCTTTGAGCTAAACCAAGTTCAGCAACACTGTTATGGTTGGTCTCAAAGTGACGTTTGACACTTGATGTGTGAGACACAACACTTTCATTACACATAATACACAATGCTTTCCCACTGCGTTCAATCACTCCATATGTACTCTGTCCAGGCCTCTTGGAATGGTCTTCCACTATCTGTTTTTGCTTTTTTTGCTATACTCATTTTCTTTGTTCAAGACTTCAAGTCTACAAAAAGATAAAATTTGTATAATAAAAAAAATCTAATGAAGTGCTGTATACAAATCCGTCCACATAAAAAAATATGTGATTGGGGAATTTTACTAATTGTAGACATCCGTTTTGGTCAAAAAATATACTGACCGGGTGAAAACCGGACTTGTGCAACCTGAGTGTATGGGAAAAGGACTTTTATTTTTCATTATTGGAGCCTTTGTTATTTTATTATGATGTTTACAAAAGCACTGTGAAGGGCCACATATACACTTTACTGTTTTTTGCTATATTGAGTTTTCCATAAGGTATAGCGCAGAGGATTAGTGTGTTGGTTGTTCACAGAGAGCCCAGCCCTCCTCTCAGCTTACTGAACTTCTCTATGCAATCATCATAAGCAGCTTTTTTATTTCCTCGAATTTAGCATATCCCCCATGGAAGATATAGAGGTTTTTACAGAGGAGCACATTATTAGACACATTAACTTCCCCCCATATCCTCACCTCTCTAGCATGGGAGCACTAGGAACTGTTCCTGATTACAGATGTCACATGTGGAGTCACACTACAGCCTCACTGAGTTCCTGTGACAGACTCAGTGTGAAACTTCTCTTCCTCCCCCCACTTCCCCCTCACACACTGCCTGGCTCATAGGATACTAAGGGGAAGACAGGCAGGCTAAACATCCACTCACAGGACTGCAGCCAGCACAGGAGGATGGGCCGCGGCCCACTGAGACAATGCCCGGTCCTCCCAATGGCCAGTCCGTCCCTGTTGCCAGGTGAGCTGCAAAGCAGACACCGGCACACTCGCCTCCCGCCGCGCCGCATATCTTAATTGCGGACTAGAGAGTTGCACGGGGACAGAAATCCCACCCGTCCCCGCCAAAGTCTCACCCATCCCCGTGAGGAATCCCACCCGTCCCCGTGAGGAATCCCTCCATCCCCACCCGTCCCCGCGAGGAATGTCCTCCGTCCCTATAAACTTCAGAAATAGTTATTTCATTTAATTATGCTACTGAATTAAAGGCTCTGGTAGAAACCCATTTACAAATAAGCAAAAAGACTTTATTAATTTGGAAATATTAATTGGGAAGAATACACACTTTGTAAACAGGTTTCTACCAGAGCCTCTTTTGTTTATAAATTTTTATTAACACAACTAATATACTACTTTATCCTGAAGCAAAAAAAAAAAAGAAAAAAAGAAATAGAATTCTTTTCCTACCTTTGTTGCCTGGTTTCTGCTTTCCTCATGTTCTCATTCAGTTCCTTCCATCCACTGTCTCTCTTCCTTCTGCGTCTTCCATTTGCCTCTCCCTTTCTTCCCCCTTCCAAATTGGTCTGGCACCCATCTTCTTCCCTCCGCTCCCCCCATAGTCTGGCATCTCTGTCTTCTTCCCTGCCAGCGTCTTCTCCCCACTCTCTCTTCCCCATTTCCTTTCAGCATCCTTCTTCCCCCCACTCTCTCTTCCCCATTTCCTTTCAGCATCCTTCTTCCCCCCATCTTCCCCATGTCCTATCAGCGTCCTTCTCCCCCCTCTGTCTTTCCCATGGCCTTTCAGCATCCTTCTCCACCCTCCCTGTCTTCCCCATGGCCTTTCAGCATCCTTCTCCACCCCACCCCCCATCTTCCCCATGTCCTTTCAGCGTCCTTCTCCACCCCTTTGTCTTCCCCATGTGCTTTCAGCGTCCTTCTCCCCCCCGTCTTCCCCATGTCCTGTCAGCGTCCTTCTTCCCTTCTGTCTTCCACAAATGCTTTCAGTGTCCTTCCCTCCCACCCCGTCTTCCCCATGGCCTTTCAGCGTCCTTCTTCACCCCTTTGTCTTCCCCAGTGCTTTCAGCGTCCTTCTCCCCCTTCTGTGTTCCACAAATGCTTTCAGTGTCCTTCCTCCCTCACCCCGTCTTCCCCATGGCCTTTCAGCGTCCTTCTTCACCCCTTTGTCTTCCCCAGTGCTTTCAGCGTCCTTCTCCCCCCTCCTTCTCTCCCGCCCCGGATGCAGCACAGCCGGCCAGGTCCCCTTACTTTTGTGGCGCTTCCGCGACTGACAACAGCCTCGGTCCGACAAACCTCCCTGCCCTTAACCGCGAATCTAAATTTCCTTCTTACAGCTGCTGTAAGAAGGTAATTTAGATTCGCGGTTAAGGGCAGGGAGGTTTGTTGGACCAGGGCTGTTGTCGGTCGGTCGGGTTAGCGCCACAAACGTAAGGGGACCTGGCCGGCAGTGCTGCACATGGGGCGGGGCGGACCGCCCCCCTCCCTTGGAAGCCACTCGAGCCGCGAGGCTACTCCTCCTTACCTACCCTGCCTGCAGTACAGAGCCGAAAGGAAGTCTTCCCAACGTCAGCGCAGACGTCGGAGGGAGGGAGGGCTTTGTTTACCGACGTCAGCGCTGACGTCGGGAAGACTTCCGTTCGGCTCTGTGCTGCAAGCAGAGCAGGTAGGGAGAAAAGCCGCGCGACTTAGTATATCCAGCCCCGCAGGAACCCCGCGACCCTCGGAGGCGTCCCCACGGGATCCACGCGACCCGTGCAGCTCTCTATTGCGGACCTTTCCGCGTGCCAGCTGCAAGGCCTTCGCGTGCCACAGCTGGCACGCGTGCCATAGGTTCGCCATCGCTGCTACGCCTTATACAGCCCAGCATCCTTCTGGCAGCAGCCACTGCCTTGTCACACTGTTTTTTCGCCTTTAGATCTTCGGATACTATCACCCCAAGGTCCCTCTCCCTGTCCATGCATATCAGCTTCTTTCCTCCCAGCATATTTGGTTCCTTCCGATTATTAATCCCCAAATGCATTACTCTGCATTTCTTTGCATTGAATTTTAGTTGCCAGGCATTACCATTCCTCTAACTTTTGCAGATCCTTTTTCATATTTTCCACTCCCTCTTCGGTGTCTACTCTATTACAAATCTTGGTATCATCTGCAAAAAGGCACACTTTTCCTTCTAACCTTTCAGCAATGTCACTCACAAACATATTGAACAGGATTGGCCCCAGCACTGAACCCTGAGGGACTCCACTACTCACCTTTCCGTCCAGTAGCATGTGGAAAGGTAGAACAACATTCCAACTAACAAGGAAGTGGGATGTGGATGATGAAGGAGATATGAGGAAGAAAAAACGAACTCAGAGTTGGTTATGATAACAATATAGTGAGGCTAGTGTCCTGGGATATCAAAATCTTGCGGATAGTCAGAGCGATATGATACAGAAGAGGTCAGCATGATAGAAGCTCAGCCACCAGGTGATATGATTTCAGGCTGAAACATAGAAAATGTCCTTACTAATGACAAAGCAGAGTAGACAAAAAAATGGCAGAGGTAGTTGCTCCCTGGTACGGAGAAAAAGAAGAAGGGAGAGCCATCCAAAAGCTAAGAGCCATCCAAAAGCTAAGAGAAGCATGGTGGCTAAGTGCATGTTTTAGATTGAACAAATCATATACTGGTTTGTCTACTACAACTAACTTGAAAGGCAAGCTAGTGTTAAATGCATCTACCCTTGGAGGTGCATCTATTATATGTATGGACCTTCAGACAGCAATTGGGTATATACCACCAGTTGCTTAATGCTTCGTCGGTCCAACCTTTAGGTTTAAATGAGGAGATTGAATGGTTATCTATCCTATGAGAGCTGAATGATGTCATTTCCGGCTCAGCCCAAGTTGTTCCCTGCACCGGGAGTAGAATGATGTTAGACTCCCGATCATGTGCTAGTGGCCAGCTGTATTTAATGAGCAAATTTGCAAATCGCGGCCATGTTACAAGGCAATTGCAGCTCCCTCAAACCGGTAAGTGCAGGGCTCCTGTGGTTCTATTTTTACCTTTATTCTTAAGCATGAGTTAGGATTATGAGAAAGTAAGGTATGATTTTATGTGTTTACAGTTTCCCTCGACCCTGAAGAAAGGTTTCTTTTCTGAAATATGCATGTCGGGAGAGGTGAAGACAGCACAGGCTCACTATAAGTTAAGTGATGGTCTGTTAGGTGATAGGTTTTATATATATAAAAAAATACATTACTAAAAAAATGGCACTTAGATAAATAGGAGAGTGATTCATTGAATTAATTAAGGTTGGACCGACGAAGCATTAAGCAACTGGTGGTATATACCCGATTGCTGTCTGAAGGTCCATACATATAATAGATGCACCTCCAAGGGTAGATGCATTTAACACTAGCTTGCCTTTCAAGTTAGTTGTAGTAGACAAACCAGTATATGACTTGTCAGATTGAACAACAGTGGCTTGTTGATCACATTGGTAGATTGAACAAAAACAGCAACAAGGAAAAGAGAGGACAAAACGCATAGAAAGAAACCTACTCGTCCAATCTATAAAAATGCCTGTCATTGAGACAATGCAATGAATATAGACTGAAGCAAAATGGGGGCGGCTTAAAGCTGGTGCAAGTCACCAAGAAGTCCACCCATGAAGAGCTGCAGTAAACTGAAAAGTATGGAAAGCTGCAAAGCTAGGAGTTCATTGGTGAAGTATGCTGAATTTGCCTGATAGGGAATTCTGCTCCCCTGGAAAAACAGACAATCGGCAAGAGAATGAGGCAAGCAATTATCCAAAGCCAAATTTTTGTGAGGTTTTTGACATAACTGCCCATACTCAAGAAATGTTGAAAAAACATTAAGAGAAAAAAGGAATACTGTAAGTGTATATGAAGAAATGCACTCCTTGAAGGAGTAAAGTCCTTGGTGTAGAAGGACATCCAGTCGCAGTTCCCAGGTATAAGGGGATGAATTGTCAACATCACCCCTTGAAGAGGAGGAAAGTGCAAAAAAAGAGACCTTCCAAGAGTACAGAAAAGGTCATACAGCATTTAACCAACTGCTGAACAGAGGATGATATATAAAAAGCAAGGGTCCACTGAAAAGGATAAAGATGAAGTCTTGCTTGTAATGCTCTATGTCACATAGAAGTCAAATTTGAAACAGGCAAAGGAGAGCAAGTTCAGAAGAAGAAATGCTCTCAGTAGAGAAGAGGTCAAATACTGAAGACCCTTGGTAGAATCACCGCCAAAATTGAGGTATAGTAGTCGTACCGGAAAAGAAAAAAATCTGAAGACAACAAGAACAGTGTTGGAGCCACAAACGCAAGCACTCCTTCTTAATACTGAAAAAGATGAGAGGCCGTAAGAAGGGTCTAGTAGTGTAAACTGCGCTAGGTGACTGAAAAGCACAAGCACATACAGGAAGCCCTAAGGAATGAAAGAAAATAAGAGGCTTCCCTGAAATCCAAAGAGCAAAAACTCGGGAAGAGTAAGAATACTGCACCTGGGTGCGAAAACAACAGCAGAACTGAAAGGTGTGAAAACCAATCAAGTGGGAAGGAAAAAAAACCTCTAGAGCTCTAGAACTCAAGGATGTCAAGAGCTGGATAGTGGCAGAAAGGTGAAAAATCCCATGGCCAAAAGGCTAAGGACCTAAAACGTAAAAGACGAAAAAATGCTGCGATCAAAACCAGAAGAAGAAAATTTATCCTAAAAGGATTGAGCGGCCTCCACCTTCCCTACAGCCACTCCCAAACCTCCGGCATGAGATGTAGATGTAGGGAACCTCCGGGATGAGATGGAGATGTAGGGAACTGAGGAATAGTATGGATGTTCCCAAGCAGACACCCTCCAATATTAGTGGAACAGTGGAAAGCAGTGAGGAATGAATACACCTGGTTGATCCTGTATTTCAGCAAAAACAAAGAAAGAGCTGTAGTGACGGAAAAACTAACTGATAGACTCTCCACCCTTGTTAGTTCCCACCAGCCAGAAAACGTCAATGTTCATTGATGCTTCTGGTAGTAGTAATATGTAAGTACTGAGAAGGCAGAGTCAAGCAGCAGAAGACGATACTGTGTATCAATCAATTCGATGAACAGTAGGAATGTCGACTCTCCTTCCATAGCAACACCGAAAAGAAAGTATTAATTTTGAAGATATGCTCCAAAGGAACATGTCAAAAAAGGCTGATGTGAGTTGAATGTTGCCTTTACCAGCAGATATACAGACACTAGATCCTGAAGACTTCTTCAAGGTATATTGTCAATAGAGATTTATAAAGAAGTTAAGGCGTATCAAATGCAGAAATAGAAATCACTCTGTATAAAACAAGTCTCATAGAAGCCCCTGAAAAGAGGAAAAAATGGAGACTCTAATCTAAAGAGAAAATCTCTTTCAAAAAGGGAAGTAAAAAATTGTAATATTTCCCTAAAATATTTGGTGAAGACTGAAGAAGCAGAGTCAGGCAGCGGAAGACGATGCTATGAGCAGCTGAAGTTAAAGCTGAAGAAATAGCAGCACCATGCTGGAAAAAAATTATTCCTGCTCAGAGTCTTCAACCCAGTCAAGGTTGATATAATTTTATGCCGATGGAGGAAAACCAGTACTGGCGAGTCATCAGTGTCGAGTCTTTGACAAGGAGTAGTGGTACCGATGGAAACTCCACTGCAGATGCAACGGTGTCGAAGGCTCAGACCGGACTGGCACCAGAGGAGTTGGTATCAGCATGGGCAAGAATTGGATCGGCACCAGCATCAGAAAATGCTCACCCAATTTTTCCCCAAGCAAATTGTGTATCTTTTTGTTAGGGTAAACACCAGCACCGCTACTTTGCAGACTAGACAGACACTGAGAGAGTTGTGGTTGACATGGATACAGTAAAAAAAAAACCACCACACCCCCAATTCCTCCTATAGCAAGTTATCAATCTTTTGCTTAAGGGAGAGCACCAGTACCGATAGTTTATTCTTCAGTACCACTGGTGTCCCATTCTGGTTCCATAAGGATGAGGTCAGGACCAGGTGCTGATGAAACATCATCAAAAACAGTATGGTGAAACTGAGTCACAGTTGCGAAGAAGAAATATTAGTATCATTGACTGTTCATCAGTATCACCGGTATCGCTGACCCATCCCATATGGATGAAGTCGATGTCAAGCCCCAGATTGGGACTGGTCACTTACGGGACTGCATCAAAGGTAGCATGAGTTGAACTTTAAGTGGAGCTCAAGCTTTTGAGACTGAAGGAAAAAACACCGGTACCATTTGCTTTGTCACCGGTGCCACTGATGTCAAGGTGCTGTGATGATCAATGATGAGGCACTTCACAAGAGTAGGTGACGTGTATGGGACATATACAAACACCGGTACCCACGGTGTCGTGCTCCGGTCTCATGAGAATGAGGCCTAATCAAACCACTCCTCAAAATCGGGAGCGGGCACATACAGGACTATTTCAAGGTCAGCATTACTTGACTCAATGCTAGTGTGACCTGAGTCCCAATGTTAGTGTGATCTGAGTCCCAAACAGCACAAGGTAACACCAGAAGCAGGTGGTACTGCTGGTGTCGATAAGTGCAGTGTCACCAAGATAGGCGTTGGAGTCAATAACGACATCAGGCAGTTTGTGCTGAAAAAATTCGACGTCACTAGATCCTTTGGCGTCAAAACTTCGGCCCCGCACCTCCGGTGCAGGGAAGTCAAAAAAACAGTGTCAGGATGAGAAAGTCCATTGATGAAGAAAAGATGAAGATCCTGTTCTGTTTCTTTTTTCCTACCAGTGTTTTTGTTTGTTTTTTTAAGCAATAAAATTGAAGACAATGCAGTGGCTTCAAAAGAACGAAAGAAGCTGGAACACAGCTTTGCTTGATGAAACTCAGTCAACAGCCTGACATGGAGGAGAAACAACAGCCGAGGAAATTAACGTCGGAGGCTAAAGTGAACAAGTAGGCCCCACCAAGTCAAACTTGAAGATGAGCTAAATTTAAAAGAGGGATTTCTTTTTTTTTAATATAAAGAAAGCAACACTAAAGAAAAAAAAGGAGAATAAACTGACTAAAAGTCAAAAAGCTGTGAGAGCAAGAAAAGTTTAACGATCGTTAAAACATGCCTTCTTAGCTCCGCGGAAATGAAAAAACTGAGGAAATGTGCCCCCTGTGTTGGGCGGGAAGGCACTCACACATGCATGGTGCGGGCTATTGCGAACTTTCTAAAGTCTTAAAGTAGCGATGCACTTTTAAAGTGGTCCCTACCAGGGCTCCGTTGGTGATGTTACCCATGTGTGAGAATATGATGCCTGCTTGTCCTGGGATAAAAGATATTATCAAGTTAAGGACATAATCTCTTTTTCCAGTGTAATAGGTGTGTCATTCTAGACAAGCAGGATGTACAAAAGAATTTAGGGTGGGCTGACTGCACCGGTCCATAACACGGAGGAACCAAAGGCAGAGTCCTCTTGGACCGCAACATCCATCCTGTAAAACTTTTTTTTTAAAGTATGTAGCATGGACCAAGTCGCCACTCTGAAAATCTCTGGAGAGATCGCTCGAGCCTCAGCCCACAATGAAGCTACACTTCTGGTCAATGTGCCGTAACAGAAATGGAAAACTGTTTCCCACAGATAATGTAGGCTGAAGAAATGGCCTTATGGATCCATCTGGAGATCGTGGCCTTGGAAGCAGGAGCACCAAGCTTAGATGATGGTCAAAGACCCTAAACTCATTAGTGACCTCAAGATACCAAAGGAGTACTCTTCTCATGTCCAACTTCATCAAAATGTAGTCCTGCTTCCTAGAACATATAGGTTGAACTACACTTCCCCCTCCATATTCACGGGGGTTAGGGGCAGAGCCGGCCCACGAATATTAAAAAAACACGAATAATATTTGGGCCAGTTCTGCCCCTAAACCCCACTTCCCCTGGCTATTTTAAGCCCTGAGAGCCCCCCTTAAGGCATACCTGGTGATCTAGCGGATTTTCGGGGCAGGAGCGATCTTCCCACGCTCCTGCTCCATGCAGATCGCTCACAGAAAATGGCTGCCTTGAGCTCCCGTAGTCTCTCGAGCCATTTCCTGTGAGCAATCTGCACAGGGCAGGAGCGTGGGAAGATCGCTCCTGTCCCAAAACCCGCTAGATCACCAGATAAGGCTTAAGGGAGGGGGGGCTTACAGGGCTTAAAATAGCCTGAAAAATGAAAATGTATTTTTTGATTTAAAACCGCGAATAAGCGAATCCCTAAATACGGAATTCACGAATACGGAGGGGGAAGAGCCTCCTGATTCACATGAAATCAGGATACAGACCTCCTGATTCACACGAAATGCCAAAACCACCTTCGGCAAAATCGAAAGAACAGTGTGCAAGGACCAGTTTCTGAAATTCTGAGGAAAGTCTCCCAACAAAAGAGTGCCTGGAGCTCTGAAACACGCCATGCTGATGTCACTGTGGCGAGGAAAACCGCCTTTAGCATCAAGTCCACTAGAAATGCTGCTTCCAAAGGCTTCTAAAGGCTTAGTGAGGTCTTTGAGAACCACATTGATGTCCCATGAAGGAAATGGCAGCTTAAGCGATGATCTAATATAGAGAGCACCCTTCAGAAACCTGGCAACGTCCGGATGAGATGCCAGCATAGAACCATAGTCCCAAGCCCTGAAATAAGAGAGCCCAGTGACCTGGACCTGAAGTGAAGCTACAGTGAGGCCCTTGTCTAGGCCCACCTGGAGAAGGTCCAGAACCGGAGCCAAGAACAGCTCCACACATTCTGGGGTATACCAACACTGGCAAGTTTTCCCTGCCTTAGCATAGGCAGAAATAATAATCAACTTTTTAGACTTGAAAAGGGTGGTAATGACTATGTCGGAATAACCTTTACACTCTAACGGTTCACGTTCAATAGCCATGCCGTAAGAGCAAAGCGATCTGGATTCTCCATGCATATTGGACCCTGTAAGATCAGGTTGATAAAACCACTCTCACCTCAAGTGACTCAAGAGTAGCTCTGGAAGTACCTGCAACCTGAGACCTTGGCCTGATCGAAGTCACATCAGATCTCTGTACCACAGCCTGCAAGGCCAGTCTGGAGCCACCAAAATGAGCCATTATCTGCCAAATGACCTTGCATATCAGGGGCCAGAGAGGAAAGACATACAACAAGACTCCTCAAGGCTATGGCTGGACTAACCCATCGCTTCCAGGTTTGACTCTGAAAATGAAGAATTGGTCTTATTTATTGTTCTTTACAGTTGCCATGAGGTCGAAGTGAAGATGACCCCAGTGCTGAACAATGGCCTGAAACACTGCTGGAGACAGCAGCCACTTGCCTGGGTTCAAGGTCTATCTGCTGAGGGTCTGCCTGCACATTGTCCACTCTGGTTACATATGCCACTGAACGCTTGTATATGGTGCTCTGCCTAGAGAAAGAGCAGCCGGGCTTCCAGACTAGAGATAATAATAGCTAATAATAACTTTATTTTTGTATACCGTTATACCACGAGCAGTTCAGAGTGGTTTACAGAGGAAGAGACTGTACACAGACAGTGAAGTTACAAAGAAAAATTTTCTAATTACATTGGTAAGCCGGGAGTAGCTAGGTCTATCCGGAAGTGTTTCAGAGAAGTTACAAGGCAGGAAGGAGTCAGAGGAATTTGTCAAAGAGATAGGTTTTAATTGATTTCCTGAAGTATTGGTAGGAGGGTGAGGGATGTAGGGAACTGAGATGTAGATGTAAGGAATTGAGAGTGGTTAGATATTTATTCCATTTGCCTGCTTGAACTCCTGGTGCCTCCCTGGTGATTGACATATGCCAGCGCTCTGCCATCACAACCACCTAGAAAGCATTCCATAGAGGCATGTCCCTTGAGAGGGACTGAGACCAGAGACCCCAATCCATGCTGGCCTGAGCCTCCAGGGCAGACACTTCTGTAATGCATCCTTCTACAGGGATCAGTGAGAGAGTAACGATGTTGGAGAGGACGCATGTGGGCTACATCCAAAGTGGCCACATGGATCCCAGTTCTTGAAGATAGTCCCATGTCAATGGGGCCAACTTGCTCAAGAGACAAGAAATCTGAGAGCATAGTTTCTGTCTGTGTGCCTCTGGTAGACAGACATGGCCGACAGCCATGTCAAACAGGACTCACAAGTACTCCAGGGATTGAGTCAGCGTCAAATCCCTCTTGTGGTAATTTACAATCCAACTTAGATCCTCAGGACTCGGATCACCTGATCCACTGTATGCTGACCCTCCAACAATGAGGGGGCCCTGATCAACCAATCACCTTGGTGAATGTGCGAGGAGCTGTAGCCAGGCCAAAGGGTGGAGCTGAAAACTGATAATGATTTTCCAGGATATGGAAACTGAGAAACCTCCGGTGATCCAGGAATATAGGAATATGCAAATAGGCCTCTGTCAGATCCATATGAAAGCACGGAACTCTGAGTAATATCCAGGATGGGTCTCCAATCGTCTGAGCTTTTCTGTGGCATGATAAAGTTTCAAGTTTCAAATTATTAAAAAAATTGATTTCATCGCAATATCATAATCCAATGTGATTTACAAATAGTAAGAAAATCAGGGTAAGAAAAGAAAAAAAACAACAAAAAAACACACAGTTGTTAAAACTATGACACTACAGGACATAAGAGGAAGATAGGTTTAATTACAATTCATAAATAAATAAAATGAACATAGGGGTTAAAATAATAGGATGGGAAATAGTTACCCACTTAATTTTCATTTAAAGGAATTTTAGTCCACTATAGGATGATTGAGTTATGTTATGTTATTTATTTCTTATATACCGCTAAATCCGTTAAGTTCTAAGCGGTTACAGAGAAATATACATTAAATATACAATAAAGGATACAATAAAATAAGATGAATTAAATAAAGAATGGGTACTTTGAAATTCCCTTACTGTCCCGAAGGCTCACAATCTAACTAAAGTACCAAGGACAAACAAAATTAGCAAATAGTAGATAAGAAAATAAAGATAGCAGAAATGAGATATAAAGCATCCTAACAAGAATACATAGAACTCTCAATATCATACTGTTGAAAAACAAAATGTACATACCAAAATAATAAAGTAATAGAAAGAAACTAATTAAATAGAAAATAATTTTAAGAATTAATCAAATATAGAAATATAGGAAGGAAATAAACATTTGAAGTGAGGAGAAAAGAAAAGGTAGAGGACGGCATATGATTAGAATGGAATGAAAAACAGTTAAACAATAGAATTCTAAGAAAATTTTTAAATGAAAACTAAACAAAATAAATAAAAAGAAATAAATATAATATACATAATAGAACAAAAGTCAGGAAGGACTTGATTTTATTTCCCTCAGTCATCAATGTTATCGTCTCTAGAGTTTTAGCTGTTTCAGCTGGGCAACCGCCATCATCGAGCTTTGCACATCAGCCATGGGATCACTTTTTAAAGCAGAGAGAAGCATTTCTCGATTTTCTGGATTACTGTTCATTACATTCAACAGCTCACAGATCTTCCAGCTTCGATTCTCTGCTCTTTGGTCAGGATAGTGCAGTTTATTCAACCCTTGAAGATATCGTAACTCACAAACAGTGATCCAAGTCGGCTGTGGGACATCTGACGCTGTAATACTCCGGCATGATAAAAAAGCCATTCTCCAGACCTCCCATCCTGCTGGTGTCGCATTGCCAGTAGGGGATCCGAGTTTGTTTAGCTGCAGGGAGATTATAGTCCACGCCTACCATCCCAGCCACGGCGCCTCCGCCTCGACAACCGCCTCCATTCGGCGATTCAGTCACCCTCCGCCGACCTTGGCAGCACTCCCTCTCCAACTCAGCATTAGCACCACTCGTTATGGATCGGTCACCAGGCATAGCACAGGATCGCCAGCAAACATCAGGAAAGAAAAAAGGCAAGTTGTCAGGCACAACTCAGGATCGCCAAAGGTGCAGGAATACCAGGTGAGAATGAGGCCTTACTGACAGACCAAGAATAACTGTCTAACCTGAACTGTCAATTCAGAGTCCATAAATGGAATGATAACCAGAGTAAAAAAACAAAGATACAAAAATTAACACAAATAAAATAATACTTAAATAAATTAAATAATATAGAATTCAAGTATATGGAGAATCTGCCTGAGCCTCAGTGTTCGGGCGACACTGGCTCTAGAGCAACCTTTTCATAGTGGCCATGGGAGAGTCCATAAACCAATCTGTCAGAGGCCAGGCGAACTCCAGCTTGTAGCCAGAATAATGTCCAGAACCCATTAGTTGGACAAAATTTGACTCTCCAAAGTGCACAGTCTGGAAAGACAAGCGTGTGTAACAAAGGATGCCACCAAGGCAGCTTTGACTCCCAAAGTAACTCTCTGAAAAAGTCTCTTGAGAACTACATCCACATGGCAATCCTACATGTCCTTGAGCACCATGCCACCTTCATTTAGAAGGGAGGTGTGCTTAGTGGCCTGAGCTACAAAAGAATCCACTCTAGGCTGACTAAAGAGTTGCTGACACTCCTGTGCCATAGGATACAGATGGGACATGGCTCTCGCTACTTTGAGAACCCCCTCTGGAGAATCCCACTGCTCCGATATCAGGATGTTAATTTCAGGATGCCACACATTAGAGGAGAGGAAGTAGAAGAAGCCAGCTGAATGACTAAATCCAACTCATGCACAGACTCCAAAATAAGATCCGGTAATGCAGTGGACTTAAATAAGCACAGCACTTGTGGGATTGTCCCTTGGCTCTAAAGTTAAAGCAGGATCTACAGAGCCGGCATATATTCCTGGGTCCTCAGCCATGAGAAAAGCATCCCCCGAAAATAAAGAATCTGAAAAATGATCATCATTATCTGTGTCCCCTGTGGAGAGGTCTACCAAGCCCTGAACAGTGGCAGATTGAAGTAGTGCCCTGTGAGGCTATGCCGTGAGGAGATAAGGCAGAAGCACAGGAAGACTGCGCGGCAGAAGCATGGCTCTCATGAAAGGCAATCCACAAAACTTCATAAATTCCAGTATGTCAGTATGTCTTATCATTCATGTCCCCCAGATTTTACTTTTTAATGTAAATTTACTTGTACTCCGCTTAGAAATTCGATAATGCGGAATATCAAATTTTTAATAAAATTTGAAACTTAAACTTGAAGTCCTCTGAACCTTGGCTCTTGGAATCACCCTCTGATGACTTTAACTTGTGCTTCTTGGGCTGCAGGATGTCCACATTCTGATGATAGGAACTGTCCAGATTTCCAGGCCCCGAAAATAGAAAAAAGTCATCCCAGCGGGCTGGCTGCCCTTTTAGTCACCTGCCTGAGCAAAGGAGAGGTTAAGGAAATCGTTTCTGCCTCTCCAGACCACACCATTTGGCATGTGGTACAAGGACATTCCTGAGTTGCCAAATTTGCACAATCCTTGTATGAAATTGGGGTAGAAAAGCCCAAGAACTCTATCCCAATCAGTTTTGAGGCAAAAATGCAATTTTGGAAGTGCAGGGAGCTTTTGAAAAATAGATTGCTATAAATTCAAGATGGCCACTGCTATGAAATTCATGCTTTAAAAACACTAATAAAGGCCCACGTAGGGTTCAGGCCCTGAGGAACGAGCAGGGGGAGAGAGTTACAACCGACCCGGAGATTGGAGACATATTTTTTCGCTATTTTAAGAACCTCTATGCCCCCCCCGTCAGAGGAGGGAGTGATGGCAGGCCCCTATTTGGATGGGATAACGTTGCCCCGTATCTCTGAGACAGATGGGGAGCATCTGAATGTTCCAATAACACCGGAGGAAGTGTATTGGGCAATAGAACATAACATAAGAAATGCCTCTGCTGGGTCAGACCCGAGGTCCATCGTGCCCAGCAGTCCGCTCACGCGGCGGCCCAACAGGTCCAGGACCTGTGCAGTAATCTTCTATCTATACCCCTCTATCCCCATTTCCAGTAGGAATTTGTCCAATCCTTTCTTGAACCCCAGTACCGTACTCTGCCTTATAACGTCCTCTGGAAGCGCATTCCAGGTGTCCACCACACATTGGGTAAAGAAGAACTTCCTAGCATTTGTTTTGAATCTGTCCCCTTTCAACTTTTCCGAATGCCCTCTTGTTCTCTTATTTTTCGAAAGTTTGAAGAATCTGTCCCTCTCTACTCTCTCTATGCCCTTCATGATCTTGTAAGTCTCTATCATATCCCCTCTAAGTCTCCTCTTCTCCAGGGAAAAGAGACCCAGCTTCTCCAATCTCTCAGAATATGACAGGTTTTCCATACCTATTATCAGACGTGTTGCTCTCCTTTGAACCCTCTCGACTAACGCCATATCCTTCTTAAGATACGGCGACCAATATTGGACGCAGTACTCCAAATGCGGGCGCACCATCGCCCGATACAACGGCAGGATAACTTCTTTCGTTCTGGCTGTAATACCCTTTTTGATTATACCAAGCATTCTATTCACTCTCTTAGCGGCCGCTGCACACTGTGCCGACGGCTTCATTGTCATGTCCACCATTACCCCCAAGTCCCTTTCCTGGGTACTCTTATTCAATAACATCCCTCCCATTGTATAGTTGTACCTCGAGTTTCTGCTCCCCACATGTAATACTTTACATTTCTCAATGTTGAACTTCATCTGCCATTTCGCCGCCCATTCTTCTAATTTGTTCAAGTCCCTTTGCAACTTTTCGCAGTCCTCTGTAGTCCGAGCTCCATTAAATAGTTTGGGAACAGTCCTCTGCTGAAGGCATCAGGCAAGGATGGCATACGCATCTAATTTTATAAGCTTTTGGGCGAGGAGATTATCCAGCCACTCGCAGAGGCTTTACCAGAGGGTATGAACACGGCACGTATATTGCTGTTACCTAAACTGCATAAAGACCCTGAAACAGTAGGATCCTACCATCCTATTTCCTTATTAAATATGGAGGTTAAACTGTTAGCGAAAATCATGGCAAAGTGGATGGCTGCTGTGCTTCCCTCCCTTATCCACGAAGATCAAGTGGGATTTGTGAAAGGACGAACCATAGCTAAAAATGTACGAAATTGTTGCTGACTTTGGAACAGTGGGCGGTATGCAATCTCCCATCTGTGCTGGTAAGCTTTGATGCCGAGAAGGCGTTTGTTAGGGTGTGGTGGGGCTTTCTTTATGATACTTTGGCGGCCTATGGTTTTGATGGTTTTTTTGTGTTGGCGGTGCGAGCATTGTATGCTCTTCCACAGGCTAGAATAGTGTTGAAAGATTTTGAAACAGACCAGTTCCCGATTTCTAGTGGGATGAGACAGGGTTGCCCCTTATCACCATTGTTTTTGTGCTCACATTGGACCCCCTAATCTGGGATATATCTGCGATGCCGTCTATAAGGGAAATTGACATTGGAGCTACATCTTTTATTATTATCTTTGCGGATGATATATTAGTACACCTAACGGATCCTTTGCCCTCCTTGATGGCCTTGTTGGACTTGATAAAAGAATATGGTGACTATGCTGGATTCCGCTTAAATTTGGATAAATCAGAGGCGTTAGCATCCTCTGCGGCGGTTCAGGCCCAAAGGGGGAATGGGTTTCCGCTAACTTGGGCACCAGGGCAGTTTATGTACTTGGGGAATTTGATGACCATGCCGGTTCACCGTTTGTATCGTCTTAATGTGGATAAGCTTCAGCAACAGATGGAGCTTATGCTGGATACCTAGAGGGCATTGCCCCTTTCTCTGATGGGGTGCATTTGCATGGTTAAGATGCTCATCTTTCCCAAATGGCTGTCTATATTGCAGACTCTGCCGTCATGCTTGCTGAAGAAACATTTACGCATTCTTTATAATGGAATTACTCGCTTCTGTTGGGCGGCCAAGAAACCGAAATTGCAGATGTCTCAGTTGATGGGGAATTGACAGGGGTGGTTTAGGACTACTGGATATGAGGGTCTATAATTATGCATGTTTGCTTCGCCATTTGGGAGATTGGGTGAATATGACCAGCAGTTGCACCCCTCTTTTGATGGAACGTGAGTTTTTTGCTCCTTATGAGGGCGTTACTACATAGTCCTCGGAGGGCACTGCCCCCTTCTATCTGATTCAGTATAATATTTAGCGCATTGCAGGTAGCCTGGCGTTGGCTTGTGCAAGCCTTGGCTGGGGATCCGACAGTTACTGATCTCTTGCCCTTGCGGGGTAACCCGGTCTTCCCTCTGGGATGGGAATCCAGAGAGTACCTGTCCTGGGGTGCGAAGGGAGTTTCTTATTTAGAACATATTTTGGGGGATGATGGGGAGCTGCTGACCCATGCAGATTTGCTAGCTAAGGTGGGGGAGACCTAGGGCGTGCAGTTTGCGTGTCATCAAGTGGAGCACTATGTGGGAATCCCTCGACAGAGCATAATTGCGCTTGCATATGGGGGCAAGGATGTGGGAATTGTTTGCTCGGGAGGGGGGTGTCCCTCTCGGTGTCTAGCATTCATGCTAGTTTGTAAGAGTTACAACCAGCCAAGGACTACCAGAGCATCCGGGGTAAAAGGGAGGGGGAATTGCAAATTAATTTGGGACATTGGGATGTAGCCTGTACCTTGAGGGCGACGCCTGGGGTTACCTCATGTGCTTGGTTGAGGGAAACGCATTATAGGGTGACATTACGCGCCTATTACACTTGTACACAGTTGTATTATAGTGGGGGTCTCCCTACACCACTGTGTCATAAATGTGGGTTGGGAGAATACACTTTTGGGACATGCCTTCTGAACCTGCCCCATTATCCAGCACTTCTGGAGGTGTATAATCTCTTACATGTCAGGGTTAATTGGGAAAGCCTTGCGAATACCCGGCCCACTTTATCATGGATTTGCCAGAGGCTTTTGTCCATTTGCCTAGGGGAAATCAGGCTCTGTGCAGGAAGATGAGTTTACTGGCCAGGAAATGTATTCTTCAATGCTGGATGGTCCCTGACTCTCCGGCGTTTTGGCACTGGTGGAACCAGTTGCATCAGTTGGCCATCTGGGAGGCGTGAGATGCAGGAGGGGCTAGGAAGCGAAAGCTGTTGTTCTTAAATATTTGGGAACCATACCTGCAAGCCTTGCATCCAAAGGGCCGCAGTGCGGTCTTAAGATGGGTGTCCTAATCTGGGCACCCGGATAGTCGGGCTGGGAGAGTACTGACGAGTTCTGGTAGGGAGGGGTAGAGAGTGCCTTTGGGGGGAAGGGAGGATTGGGGAAGGGGGAGGGTTTGGCAAGGTACTGGAACTTGGATATAGACAGGGAAGGGGGATTCAGTGAGAGGAGGGGGTGGTATGGCATTTTTGGGGCAAATAAGAGTCCAGGGCCTCAGAGTGTCTTTCCGCTCTCCTTACCCTCGCATGCCCTTAGTAGAGTGGGCTGGGGGGGAGTTTGGTTGATGTTCCTTTTCTTTTGTCTATGTTTGTTCTACTATTATATATGATGCATATATGTTTGTACTGAGCACCTTGGGGTACCTTGGCATTATATTTGTTGTTGTTTGCATCAATAAAAATTGTTTGAACCTAAAAACACTAATAAAACAATTCCACAAAGTGTAAAAATGTTGAAATAAGGGTTTTTAAGGTTGGGGAACATGTAGCAAAACTATAAAAATCCCACCTATTGAGCAGTAGTGGCTCGTGGCCAGTAGGGGGTGATATCTATGGGACGGTAATGGAATGGACGTCAGGACTTGATAGTGCAGTATTTTTGTGGAATTTTTCTACAAAAGAGCCTGCTTTTCGTATGATTCTGGGTAACTCTAGTTAGATACAAGCATATGTGTTAGTTAAGGCCATGCCTAATAGAAGCATATGAAAAATTGGTGAATAAAAATCTGAATATGGATGTAGCCAAGGCCAGAAAAACACACTACAGATTAATATTTAGTGAAAGCATAATAATATTCTTTTATGTACTTTGTTATTAGGCTAGATCATGGAGGAAATCAGGATATACATGGACTCCATTTTGTTATCTGTCTTTCTGTATCTACTGTGTCTTGAACTCCATTTTGTGTTCCCTGCCTTTGTTCAGGTTTCCCGCTTCTAGCATCGTGGTTCTAATTGATACCAGATGTGCCTTAGGCTGGTTAGAAAAAGTATATGAGATTACGTATCCCAACTGAGATATGATATGACATGTATTAAATATGAATGACCGAGCTATGAATGAAATTATGAATGTTTGGACCCAAGTATGGATGGATGAAAGAATTTATATTAAAAATGAAATGGTTTATAAAAAGAACACTAATGAAAAAAAAAGCCTGAGTACAACATCTGGAAATGGTTAAGTTAGAAAGGCTTCTGTGTGAGTAGGTGAAATTTGAAGCCCCTCCTTCTACTTCTCCTCCAGGATAAAGCTGAGAATATTTCAGCACCCTTTTAACAAATACAGATTTTCTTAATATACCTCTGTGACAAGGATAAAAGGAACATTGGATATGTTATAAATTGTTAATGTATATTCAGAAATGAATGTAAACAAAACAAATATGATTTCTGAAACTTTTAAAAATGTAGAGGAATTTTCTTTGTCTAACTTTAAAGACCACCTCTGTTAGTTTTTATTGGCTGACAAGCCAATGATGTCACACTGAGGTATATAATGGGGAACTTCGAAGTATCGAGCTGAGTTCATTATCAGAAGGCCAGCATTTTGGCAGTGTTCCCGCTAAGCTGCGCTGGCCTGCACTGGCGCACAAAATATTACATCGCAGCGCACAAGTTTCTCTTCACAGCGCACACACGCGTCGCAAAGGTAAGGGGAGGTAAGGTAAGGGGACGCATTGGGGGGATTGCACTTCCCCACAATTGCCATGCTTCGGTTCCTCTTCTTCCTTCCTTCCTCCCCCCCCCCCCCGCGGGACCCTGCGGCACCATCAACTCTTACTCCCTCTAATGTCGGCCCTGCAGCTCCAGACTTCCTCGCACCTTCTCCCCTCCCCCTTTGGATCGCTATTATTTTAAATGTTATAGCCGCGGAGCTGTATCCATCAGTGGAGATGTCTAACCTCGGCCTGCTCCGGAACTCTTACTGCAACAGTGACTTCCTGTTCCTGCCTAGACGGGCGGCTGCTGCAGTAAGAGTTCCGGGGCAGGCCGAGGTTAGACATCTCCACTGATGGATACAACTCCGCGGCTATAACATTTAAAATAATAGCGATCCAAAGGGGGAGGGGAGAAGGTGCGAGGAAGTCTGGAGCTGCAGGGCCGACATTAGAGGGAGTAAGAGTTGATGGTGCCGCAGGGTCCCGCGGGGGGGGGGGGGAGGAAGGAAGGAAGAAGAGGAACCGAAGCATGGCAATTGTGGGGAAGTGCAGAGCTGCAGGGAAGAGTGTTGCGGTACCCAGCTGGAGGGAGAAGGAAGATGAGGGAGGGAATTAAAGGAGATGCCAGGGCTTGGAGCGTAGGAGGAAGGTATGCTAGTCTAAGGGAATGGAGCATGGAGGGGGAGCGAAAGATGGAAGAAAAGGAAAGGAGAGAGATGCCAGAGAATCAGGGAAGGGGAGATACCAGACTATGAGGAGAGGTGTGGGAGAGGGAAGGCGAGGAGAGAGATGCCAGACCAATGGGGTGAAAGGAGAGATGGAATGGGGAGGCATACAGTTTCTGGAAGGGGCATAGAAGGAGAGAAGATGCCATATAGGGGAAGAGAGACGGCAGACAGTGGATGGAAGGAAGAGAGTTACAAGAAGATGAGGAAAGGAGAAACCACAGAAGACAAAGGTAGAAAAAAATTTCTATTTATTTATTGCTTTAGGAGACATGTGTCACTGTTTCTGTGAAGCATTGTATGCAGAGTCCAGCTTCTTGCTGGTTCAATTTAACCTTTGTCTATGTATTTTTATTTTATCCCCCCTTTTACAAAACTGTGAAGCGTTTTTAGCACCAGCCTTGGTGGTAGCAGCTCTGATGCTCAGAATTTTATGAGCATCAGAGCTGTTACCTCCGTAGCTAAAATCCACACTACAGTTTTGTAAAAGAGGGAGGGGTTAGTTTGTGATTACATATTCCTTACTAGGCGAAGGTGTTTTCTGTGTTCTGTGTGTTCGAAAGACATGGTTTTCTGTTAGGATTGACGGTGTAGGATTGATCTGTGCTGGTCTGGCTTGTTTAGTTTTACAATGGGTGTATTGATGTACTGTTCACTGCAATATGTAAGATGCTGCCTTTTCCTAGGTACTCATGTGTGACGTGTGGCTTGTTACTAAAAATCACGTTTTTCGTACAGATGGGGGGGGGTGCCAAAAAATGATGGGCCCCGGGTGTTACATATGCTAGGTACACCACTGCATTATGTAAAGATACCAGAAAGCTGGCGAAGCAAAAACTTTAAGTAAATTGTTATTCTTCTAAGTTTTGAGTATTTAACCCTCCCACAATCTCATGGGCACTCGTTTCAAGTTTCAAGTTTACTGAAATTTTGATTTAAACGCAATATCAAATATTTTCAATGTGTATAACAAAAATAAATTTTGGGAAATAAATAAAACCATTTGAACAATAAACATACAAACATATCCATAGATGATTAAAATTACATAAGGAGTACAAGGATAAACTACATTTGTTTAAAAATGCGTCCTCTGCGCCTGCTCATAAATTTGTGGAGTATGTAATTTGTCGCTCATGCATATTTTTTTTTGCACACACCTCATCAATCCTTAGAGGGAACATTGTTGGCAACTATAATGACCTCCCACTAACGCAACTGTTAACGCAACTATTCTTTTGAGTTTCATAATGAAAAAATAAAAACAATAAATAAATAAATAATTATATTTTGGTAAAACCTTGCGTTAGCGTCATTTTCCATGTTTTTTTATTATTTTTCACACCTTGAGTGAAAGCTAGCAGCTAAATTGGCAACTGCAGCTTTATGAATGCGCAGGCGTACAATGCCCATGCTCACTATCAACATACAATGTGTGTTTATATGAGAGGAAAAGGATCTCAGAAACCTTATTGATTATCAGGAATAAATCTTAACCAAGACTGACAAGTTTCTACATTTCTATCATCGATCCTGAAAAACCTCTTCCTTTTATTACATTTTAATCCTCAAACTTTATGCAATTTTTAAAAATAGTATTTCATGCTTGAACAAATATCACATTCTCAATTAACCAGCCCACATTTATCTTAGTGGCTGCAGGTAGCCATGGCCTGAGGGGACCCGTTTCGCCAGAAATAGCGGCTTTTTCAAGAGTTCTCTTAGGTTGCTACAATATTCTGAAATATACATAAAAACTATTAACACTCATAAGAACATAAGAAATGCCTCTGCTGGGTCAGACCCGAGGTCCATCGTGCCCAGCAGTCCGCTCACGCGGTGGCCCAACAGGTCCAGGACCTGTGCAGTAATCTTCTATCTATACCCCTCTATCCCCATTTCCAGTAGGAATTTGTCCAATCCTTTCTTGAACCCCAGTACCGTACTCTGCCTTATAACGTCCTCTGGAAGCGCATTCCAGGTGTCCACCACACGTTGGGTAAAGAAGAACTTCCTAGCATTTGTTTTGAATCTGTCCCCTTTCAACTTTTCCGAATGCCCTCTTGTTCTCTTATTTTTCGAAAGTTCGAAGAATCTGTCCCTCTCTACTCTCTCTATGCCCTTCATGATCTTGTAAGTCTCTATCATATCCCCTCTAAGTCTCCTCTTCTCCAGGGAAAAGAGACCCAGCTTCTCCAATCTCTCAGAATATGACAGGTTTTCCATACCTATTATCAGACGTGTTGCTCTCCTTTGAACCCTCTCGACTAACGCCATATCCTTCTTAAGATACGGCGACCAATATTGGACGCAGTACTCCAAATGCGGGCGCACCATCGCCCGATACAACGGCAGGATAACTTCTTTCGTTCTGGCTGTAATACCCTTTTTGATTATACCAAGCATTCTATTCGCTCTCTTAGCGGCCGCTGCACACTGTGCCGACGGCTTCATTGTCATGTCCACCATTACCCCCAAGTCCCTTTCCTGGGTACTCTTATTCAATAACATCCCTCCCATTGTATAGTTGTACCTCGAGTTTCTGCTCCCCACATGTAATACTTTACATTTTTCAATGTTGAACTTCATCTGCCATTTCGCCGCCCATTCTTCTAATTTATTCAAGTCCCTTTGCAACTTTTCGCAGTCCTCTGTAGTCCGAGCTCCATTAAATAGTTTGGTGTCGTCCGCAAATTTTATTATCTCGCACTTCGTTCCTGTTTCTAGATCATTTATGAAGATATTAAATAGCAGCGGCCCGAGCACCGAGCCCTGCGGGACACCACTCGTGACCCTCCTCCAGTCGGAGTAGTGGCCCTTCACTCCTACCCTTTGTTTTCTACCCTCCAACCAGTTTCTGATCCATCTATGTACGTCTCCTTCCACCCCATGGTTCTTCAGTTTCCGGAGTAGACGTTCATGGGGCACCTTGTCAAAGGCTTTTTGGAAATCTAGATATATGATGTCTATGGGGGTCTCCTTTGTCCATCCGTTTGTTGATCCCTTCGAAGAAGTGCAATAAGTTCGTTAGGCACGATCTTCCCTTGCAGAAACCATGCTGGCTGGTTATCAGAAGTTCATGTTTTTCAAAATGTTGATCGATGTTTTCTTTTATCAGTGCTTCTGCCATTTTCCCCGGAACCGAAGTCAAGCTTACCGGCCTGTAGTTTCCCGGGTCACCTCTTGATCCCTTTTTAAAGATGGGCGTAACGTTGGCTATCTTCCAATCTACCGGGATCTCGCCTGTTTTCAGGGATAAGTTGCAAATTTGCTGCAGTAGTTCCGCTATCTCCTCCTTTAATTCCTTCAGAACCCTTGGATGTTTGCCATCCGGACCCGGGGATTTGTCAGTTTTTAGTTTTTCTATCTGCCTACGAACGTCCTCAAGGCTCACTTCTATGGATGTTAATTTTTCTGCCTGACTTCCGTTGAGGAATTGCTCAGGTTCCGGTATGTTGGACGTGTTTTCGTTTGTAAATACAGACGAGAAGAACATGTTAAGCCTTTCTGCCACTACCTTCTCCTCCTTCACCACTCCCTTCCTGTCTCCGTCGTCCAGCGGTCCCACTTCCTCTCTAGCCGGCTGCTTCCCTTTAACATATCTGAAGAATGGTTTGAAATTTCTTGCTTCCCTGGCTAGCCTCTCTTCATACTCTCTTTTGGCTTTCCGAACCTCACGGTGACATTCTTTTTGATGTTTCTTGTGCTCTTTCCAGTTCCCCTCAGTTTTGTCCTTTTTCCATTTCTTGAATGATTTTTTCTTATTGCCTATCGCTTCCTTCACTGTTTTGGTTATCCACGCCGGGTCTTTTGTTCGATTCTTTTTACACCCCTTCCTGAATCTGGGGATATACAGATTTTGCGCCTCGCTCACCATGTCCCTGAAGAAGGACCAGGCATGATTTACTGTTAGCCATGTTTTGGAAGTGTTCCTAAGTTTCTTCCTTACCAATTCCCTCATTGCTTCGTAGTTTCCTTTCCTGAAGTTAAAAGTTGTCGCAATGGATCTCTTGCCTTTTGACACTCCTACCTCAACCTTGAACTTGATCATATTATGATCGCTGTTTCCCAACGGTCCCACTACTTCTACTTCCTTTGCAGGTCCCCTTAACCCATTTAGGATTAGATCCAGAGTGGCATTTCCTCTCGTCGGTTCTCTAACAAGCTGTTCCATGAAACAATCCTGTGTAGCTTCCAGGAATTTTGTCTCTCTAGCGCATTTCGAGCTTCCAAGCCTCCAGTCTATCCCAGGATAGTTGAAGTCTCCCATAATAACCGTGTTGCCGCTTTTGCATTCACGCTTCATCTCGGCTTCCATTTCCTCATCGATATCTCTGGTTTGCCCTGGTGGGCGATAAAATAGGCCCATCTTTATTTCAGGCCCTTTCCTTCCCGGTGTTTTAACCCATAGAGATTCACGCTAATAGTATGTTAAAATTATTTGATTATTTTCCAGCAAGCCACTCTATTAATTGCACATCATTCATCTCTCTTTAACTATTGTATAATTGTGCCTTTGTAAAAATAAAATCATTCTCACACTGATTCATTAATCCATACACTCACATGCTCACGTTCAATGTTCTTTTTTGTTCATTTTTACTCTTATCTTTTTTCTCATTTTCTGTAACTCACTTCCCTTCCACTACCGTAAATACCATGCATGCTACCTCTCTGTTTACAATCTCTTCCCATACCAAATCACCTAATGGGCCATTTGAAAAACTCGCTAAACCTCACTAAATACTTAACTTTTACCATTACTAACTGGCAAAACTTCTTGGTGACGCTTCTCTACTTTAAGCGATCAAACATGAACTTTAAATAATATTATGCCCCATTCTGGCACCCGTAATAATTAGGATGCCATGAAAGCCCGCTATTCTCTAACACATCGGCGTGCTTCAATGACAATATTTTAAAGTGGCTGGGTTTAGCCTTCATTCCGGCCCTACTCCAATAAACTTAAACTTGCAACTAACCACTGCATTCCTCACTAGCAGCCTTTATCAATTATGCGCTGCTAGACTTGATGTTTAAATCAGTCCCAAACTGACATCCACAGTGATAGGAAAGCCCTCCCCATTTCACACAATGCCTGCTTTGTTGTAAAGTGTGGTGCTCATTATTAAAGTATTAGATCACAACATCCTTACTTATATAATTATTTGAACATCTTGATTCATTTGCTCGTGATTTCGTGCATTGACTATAGTAATGTTCTTTATAACTAAAAAAGAAATAAGAAGACTCCAGATAATACAGAACACCGCTGTAAATATTATATTCAATGCAAATAAATCCAACCATGTTACCCTCCTCCCCCTTTTGCATGAAGCCCACTGGTTGCCAGTGGAACACAGAATCACTTACAAAATTCTTCTGTTAACATTTGACACCAGGCAAAACAATCTACCCGAATTTATTAATAATCTTCTGACCCCTTATAATCCGTCTAAGACTCTAAGATCGACAGCTGCAATTGGATAGATATGGTATTTTTATGCTCTATATTGATGTACTGTGACGCTCAGCGATGTTTTGTTGTTCTTTGTTTCATGTAACTATTTGAAACTCAATAAATTTTCATGGTAAAAAAAAAAACCCCAACAACAACCTTTTTTCTATTCTGTCACTGAAATATATAAATACTATGAGGTCTACTATCTTCTCTGTTACAATGCCCCTTCTCTCTGGAATAGTATTCCAAATTACTTAGGCAAAGAATCAAATCTTAATAATTTTAAGACGAAGCTAAAGACATTTCTCTTTCTTGATGCCTTCGAGACCTAACTGTCCTTTTAAGGACAACTGAGTTCAACATTATTTATAGCAGCCCCTCCTATTGTGTTTTTCTCTAATTGTTTTTTTTACTTTGACTATTGTAGTTCTTGCCTTTTCACCTTTTGTTCACGTTTGTCTTTGTTTTTAAAAGTCTTCGTAAGTTATTGTTACTGTTTGCTGATGCATTGTCAGCTTAAACTTGTATTTTAGCTAAAGTATGTTTTATGTTTTTATGATTTTGTACACCACCTAGAAGGTTGATTGAGCGGTATAAGAAATTTTAAATAAACTTGAAACTTAATCATCACTCTGCTTTAACAATGAAATTAAACTGTGTTTCCCCGAAAATAAGACAGTGTCATATTAATTTTGGGCCAAAAAAGGCACTTGGTCTTATTTTCGGGGACGTCTTATTTTTTTCATGTAAAATGATCATCTCTCCCTTCCTCTCCTCCACCCCAATTCTTTCCATTTCCTTTCTTTCCTCCACATGTGCAGCATCTTTCCTCCCCTCTCAACCATCCCCTTGTGTAATGTAATGTAATGTAATGTAATTTATTTCTTATATACCGCTACATCCGTTAGGTTCTAAGAGGTTTACAGAAAATATACATTAAGATTAGAAATAAGAAAGGTACTTGAAAAATTCCCTTACTGTCCCGAAGGCTCACAATCTAACTAAAGTACCTGGAGGGTAATAGAGAAGTGAAAAGTAGAGTTAGAGGAAAAATAAAATAACAAGACAGCATTGATCTAAATACTTGGAAGGTAGAAGAGAGGAGAGAAAGGAATAGAAGCAGAATGGGTTAGCGTCAGTGATGAAGTATCTTGTGTAGTATCTTTCTATCCCTCCCTCCCATCCCTTGTGCAGAACCCTTCCAGTTCTATCCCTCCCTTCCTCCCATCCCCTGTGTAGCATCTTTCTATCCCCCCGCTGCACACACCCCCTTGCCCCCTTCTGCAGACCCATCTCTCCCTCCCATCTGAACAGCGAGACAGAAAAAATACCTTATAACAAATCGACGGGGGTCATGTGATGAAGCCTAGCTGAGCGGCGGCTTCCAGCCTGAGCTCAGTCTCCTACCAGCTTAACCATGCTATTTCCATAGTGCTTACCCCTTTTCTGGCTCTGCTTCTTGGCTCCATAGAAAGCTTAGTGATCGCTGCACAGGGTAGTGGTATTTTACTATTCCCGGGGCAGCGTTGGGACTCGGGTCATGCCCTCAAAGTCTCTGCGGCCAACTGAGACAAACCACGCTTTCTCCTAAAATGGCGGCAGCCAGCGCCTCTCCTAAGACCATCAGAGACCTGACTCGGCATCTCTCTGCACTGATTGATGATAAATTTGCCCGGTTTCAGGCAGCAGTCAATGAGATGAAGGATTGCGTTGAATGGCAGGGCACCCAAATCACCCACCTGGAACAGCAGGTTTTGGCCCAGGAAGACACCGCCGGGCTGACTGAGACCTGGGTGCAGGAGCTGGAAGCCACCTGTAAGCTCTTGCACTCCCGCCTGGAGGACCAGGAGAACCGCGGGTGACGAAACAATCTGCGACTGGTCGGTCTTCCTGAGCGTGTAAAGGATTCCGAGCTGAGATACATCATGGGTTTGCACCTTGATTCTGGCGGCAGCACGGTGGAACAGGTGCATCATATAGGCACACAGCGAGCAGATGCCGCACACCCACAACCGGTGATCGCCCTATACCTGAACGCAGTGGTGAAGGACCGCATCTTGGCGCAGTTCCCCAAGGCTGGGACTTTGGACTATGAAGGAGCAAAACTCCTGCTCTTCAATGATTACTCCGCAGATGTTGCTGAGAAACGCAAGGCGCTGGCCCCATATTGCACGGAGCTGAGGAACAGGGGCCTGCAATTCATTGTCCTATTTCCAGCTCGGGTTCGGATTCATACAGCAGCAGGGGCCTGACTGTGCAAGACCAAGGAAGACCTGCAGGCCTTTCTGGCTGATCGCTGAGAGGAGGCCGCACCCTGAGAAGCTTGGTGCTGGTCCCACTGGTATCAGTTGGAGGGCTTCCCTTAGTTCTTGTGAACTCTTTTGTGTGTGAGGGGCCAAGTGTGGAGCCTCTTACAGCTTCTGGCCATCTCCTGTGGGGCTCAAACTGTCAGTATCTCTAGAGGACACGGATTGCTTTTTGCCTTTCTTTTCATGGCAGCTGGTGTGTGTCTACACTTGGGTTTTGGCTGAGCCCAAACTGTTTGTGCTGCATTGAGTGCTATCCCAAATCGCCCCACAGGGGGGCTTTGTCCATCACACAGCTGTTTGGGGGCTATATCACCTATATACCCTGTACACTTGTGAAGTTTTTTTTCAAGGCCCACATACCCCCTCTGATATGATGGTGTACTGCTTTGGGTTGGACTAGATACTTGAGTCTCATGTCACTTTGACTTGCATTTTATGTTTTACACTGTTTCTGTTATCCATGATATATTGGTTGGGCTGGGTTGGGGAGGGAGCAAGGTATATGGGGATGTTATCCTTTGGTTTTTGGGGAATTGGGTTCTGGGGTGATACGATGCTTTCCATCGTGTCCTGGGGTGGGTGAATTTATCTGGGTGAATTTATCTTTTGAAGGGGGTGGAGGGGGTAAGGATTTGGGTGGGCTGCAGTGGCGCTATGTGTGGTGGGGAATGTCTGTGAATTGGATTTGGGCTATGTGTGTGAGGAATAGTTTGGGGAGAGGGGAGGTGGGGTGGGGGTGGGGGCTCTCTTCCTGTGGTTCTTTCTGCTTGGCAGGGTGTGGATCTGGTGGGACCTAGCTGGGGGTTTCATGGGGTCTTCTTTTGTCTACCTATGTCTCTTATTCTTGCCCTCTTTGCTCTCTCGACACTGGCTGAGGTTACCTTTCTCACTCTGAATGTGGCAGGCATTAATTCTCCCATTAAACGGACTAAAAGCCTTTCCTATCTGAAAAAGGAGCGTGTGCAGGTTGCTTTTCTACAGGAGACCCATCTCACGGGGGCTGAGCATGGTAAACTGCGGAGAGACTGGGTGGGGGATGTAGCCTACGCATCGTATAATACTTGTCAGAGGGGGATGGCAATACTGGTACATAAAGCCCTTGCTTTCACTACTTATAAGATTGTGCAAGATCCGCAGGGTTGCTATGTCCTCTTGGTGGACGAATTGCAAGGGAGGACGATGCTGATGTGTAACTTGTATGCCCCCAATATATACTCCCACTCTTTTTTTCTCGACTTTGTTGGCTAAACTTCTCTCCTTTACGGGCTACCACCTTCTGGTAGCAGGAGATTTTAATGTGGTTAGTAATTCTAGTGTAGACTGTAAACCGCCAAGGCCCTTGCGGGTGGACCAATCCCATAGAGGGGGGGGGGTCAACTTTCTTTTACAGGAATTGGATCTTCTTGATATCTGACGTACCTTTCACCCGGGGGAACTAGATTTTACCTTTCACTCTAGAGTACATGATAGCCTATCCCGTATTGATTATTTTCTAGTCCCGGATTCTTGGGTGGGTAGGGTTGTCCGGACTTCTATCGTGGATGCAGTGTTTTCTGATCATTCGGCTGTGGTGGTGAAACTTCGCTTGATGACAGGCAACCCCCCCACCCACGCACTTGGCGTCTGAACCATACTATATATCTGGACGGGACCTTTCGTGCCTTTTTGGTGAAAGCCTGGGAGGAGTATGTCTCCTATAATGATACAGGGGATGTGTCCCATGCTGTGTACTGTGAGGCTGTGAAGGCTTTTCTGCGTGATAAGATCATTGCCTACACTGCCAGTCAGCGAAAGGCGCAGGAGGCGGAGTTAGTGGCTCTCACTGCCCGCTTGCGAGTCTGTAGACAGGCCTTTTGTGCTCGACCCACTGGTTCTCGGAGTGCTGAGCGGCAATCTTACCTGGCGGTCCGGAAACAGATAGATGCCATTTTGTTCACTCGCGCCCTCTCACACATTCAGGTTTATAAGTATAGGCTGTATTATTGGGGTAACAAGGCTGGCAGGCTTCTCGCGAACCTGGTGCATCCCCAGCGGAAAGTGTCTCGTATTTCTCAACTGAGAGATGTTGTGGGTCGCCCATTCCCAGGACATTCAGCAAGCATTCGTGCAGTTTTATACCACTCTCTATAGCGCTGGCCCCTATGATACCTCTGGCAGGGATGCTTTCTTCAGGGCATTGAACATTCCTCAGGTGTCCCCGAGGCTTTGGACCTTCTCAATGTGCCTGTGAGTGTTGATGAGATTCATGAGGCCACTGGCCGTCTCAAGCTGGCAAAGGCACCTGGGCCTGACGGCATGTGGCCTGAGTTTTACAAAATGCTTAAGTTGCAGGTTGGCCCGGCTTTGGCGGCCCTGGCCAGTGACGTTGCCCGGGGTGGTGCTTTGTTGCCGGAACAATGTCACGCCACGGTGGTGGTGTTGCCTAAACTTGGCAAGGATCCTGAGCAGGTTGGCTCCTATTGACCTATTTCTCTATTGAACCAAGATATGAGGCTCTTAACTTCTATCCTGGCTCAGCGGCTGGGGGCGGTGATCCCCTCTCTGATTCATGCCGACCAAGTGGGTTTTGTTCCTGATCGCTTTGCATCTGCCAATATTTTAAAGGCTCTCATGGCTTTAAGAGAGGGCCGCACTCGGGCTGGTGATAACCTGCTTACCAGTTTGGATGCCGATGCCGAAAAGGCTTTCGATAAAGTCACTTGGGATTATCTGTTTTGGGTCTTGCAACAATTTGGCATAGTGGGCCCTTTCCAGCAGTGGGTCAGGGCTTTCTATACGGCACCCACGGCTCAGCTTCTCATTAATGGCGAGTTGACGTGTCCTTTTTCCCTTTACCATGGGACTAGGCAGGGCTGCCCCTTGTCCCCGCTTTTGTTTATCTTGTCTCTAGAACCCCCTAGCTATTCATATTCGCCATTCCCCGCTTTTGGTGGGCATTCCGGTAGGGGGACAGGAGTGGCGTATTGCTTTGTTTGCGGACGACATGTTACTTTTCATTCCTGACGCTTCTACTCATCTCCCACATATCATACAGCTGATTTGCCTTTTCAGCTCTTTTTCTGGCTTGTCTATCAACTTTGGGAAGTCGGAGGCGCTGGCAGTCTCAGTGTCATGTGCTTCTCACAGCCTCTTGGACTTCTCACTCCGTTGGCTACCACCGACTTGAAATATTTAGGGATTTTTCTTACTGCTGATTGGGCGAGGGTGTATTCTACCAACATCGTCGCGAAGATTGAGGGCTTTCGAGTGTCTTGTACCAGGTGGGGGGACCTTCCGCTTTCCCTCCTGGGGCGGATTGCCTTGGTCAAAAGGTGCTCTTACCCAAGCTTTTATACCCCCTCCAGATGCTGCCCTTTTGGGTGCGTAATGCTCACGAGCGCTTGTTTCAATCTATTATAGGATCCTTCATTTGGCACTCCCATAGTTATCGCATTAGTTATCAGTAGCTAACTCAGGGGAGGGAGCGCAGGGGCCTGGCCTTGCCCGATCTTCGGCTTTATAATGTTGCCACTCTTTTTTGCTGGATTCATGAAGCTCACACTCAGAGAGCTAAGTTTGCACTGAGGGGTTTCTGGAGCATTGGATCCAGCCTTATAGCCTCATGGCATGCATCTCAGTGAGTTCTTGGCGGTGGGGGGGTTCCTTCCGGGTGCAAAATTTGGCTGGATGCTCTTTGCAAAGCCTGGGTTTGGTAGAGGAGAAATGTAGAGGGCTTTGCGGGGAGCTTGGCCATGATTCCATTTCGGGGCAATCCTCACTTCCATCCGGGGGTGATTGGTGAAGGTAGGGGTGAGTCTTGGCTTGGATACGGGAGATTCTTGGGACATTGGGTGGAGAGCTCTTGCCTGACCCAGTTTCCTTCCCACGCTGCCTTGAGGTCCCACTTCAGCCCTTCTGCACCTATTTACAGCTGCGACATTACTATCTTTGCGAGTTGGCCAGGTCTCCCCTGGGGGGCTCTTTTACTAAATCTGATTATTCTTTCATTCACCTTCCTCCTTCTGCCAATTCAGTGTCTACTTGGTATAGATATGGTAGGGATGAGCGAGTCGCACCTCATTTGGCTTCTCTGGCTCAGCTCTGGGCCTCGGATCTGGGGGAGGATGTCTCTGTCTGTTTCATGCGGGAGTGCTTTCTGGGTACGGCTAAAAGACCCCGGAGTGCCCAGTTATAAGAGATGCAGTTAAGATTCTGCATCGCTCTTACATTTTGAGATAGCAGGGGGGTCAGGGCTGGCTTGTGGGAGTCTGCAGAGTGCATTCGATGCAAGCATGCTCAGGGCTCTTTGTTGCATATGCTGGTTGAATGTGAAGCTCTGAGTGCCTATTGGAATGGGGTTTTGGCAACGTTGCAGGGGGTGCTACAACACTCTGCGCAATGGTCGTATCAGATTCTGGTGTTGGGCCATGTGCGGGAACTGTCTGCACAGGCGCTTACTCAGGGCCAACGCCACTTTTTGGCTTTAGGCCTTCTGTTGGTGAAATGACAGATCTTGCTTGTCTGGATGGAGGAGGGGGCACCGGTTTGGGGAGCTTGGGTGAATGCCATGAGGGAACTGGCGGGCTGGGAACTTAGAGGAGAACGCCTAGATCAGAGGGCCAGGCGCAAGTCTTATTGGGCCTTGTGGCGTACGCTCCTCGCTACCACGCTAGTAGCTGACTGATTCTGGAAGGTGGTTTCTGGATGGGAGTTTTTCTTTCTGGCTTGAACCACAGGGAGAGGGGCGGTGGGAGGGGGGTTCTCTGGTTCTTTCTTTTACTTTCTGGTTGGGAGGAGTTGCTGGATTGGGTGGTGGGGGGACCGTTCTATATATTAAAATGTGAATTTTTCCCTTCGTGTGGGTGCTGCACTGCGGCTCTGCCCCTGAATTTCTTGTGCTGTCTTTGTGGGGGGCTGTTCTGCCCTTCCTTGTTCCTTTCGGGACTGTAGCCTCTTTTTCCTATGGATGGGATTCACTGCTATTTGGTTTATTCTGCTGTTCCTGGTCCTACTGTTGTATGCTCCTGCGAGTGTTGTTTGTATTGCTTTTTTTTTTCCCTGTTTGCTCCCTCACTGGGGGGAAGTTCAATAAATATTATTAAAAAAAAAAAAAAAACAACCAAACCAGCAGCGTCGGCAGCAATCTAGAAAGGCTGCTTCGCGGCCTGGACCGTTCCTATGCCACATTGATGATGATGTCATTTGTGATATGGCAGAGGAACGGCCCAGGCCATGAAGCAGCCTGTCTAGATTGAGACAGAAAGAAATACTTTATAACAAAGTGGCAGTGTTGGCAGCAATCTAGACAGGCCGCTTCACGGCCTGAGCCGTTCCTCTGCCGCATCAGTGATGACATTATCAGCAACGTGGCAGAGGAACGGCCCAAGCTGCGAAGTAGCCTGTCTTGATTGCTGCTGACGCTGCCAGTTTGTTATAAAGTATTTCTTTCTGTCTCACAGTTCGGATGGGAGAGATGGGTCAATGGGGGGAGGGGGAAGCACTGCTGCCAGCGACTAGGGCTTATTTTTTGGGGTAGGGCTTATATTAAGACCTACCCCCAAATCATGCTAGGGCTTATTTTGGGGGTAGGTCTTATTTTCGGGGAAACATGGTACTTGAGCTGTGGGCTAAACAGCTGTGTCTATTCACTTCCTACATGCTTGCGCCTTACAAACCTTCAAAGTTGCGCATGCACGGTGCATTCTTCCTAATCTTCAAATTTCCCATGGCACTATCTCAAAATGATAGAAACCTGACTTTGTCATCAGCACTTACTCATCTTAACAGTGGTAAAGTTTATAATTTTCAATGATTATGAAAAGACTAATGAAACAACGATTGCTACCCAACACATCTACTTAGATCTTATTCTCTAAAATGACTTGTTTTCAAACTAACTACTTATAAACTAAACTAAACCTTAGGTTTGTATACCGCGCCATCTCCACAAGCGTAGAGCTCGGCACGGTTTACAGGGTTAGGTTGAAAAGGAGCTACAATGAAGGGTTATAGGAAAGGAGCTAGGAAGATAAAGAGGGATAGGGTACCAAAGAGCGGGAGGTGTTAGATTTTGAAAAGAGCCAAGTTTTCAGGTGTTTGCGGAAGGATTGGAGGGAGTTTGAAATTCTGAGCGGGGATGTGAGGTTGTTCCAGAGTTCTGTGGTTCTAAAGGGGAGGGATGTTCCTAGTTTTCCTACGCGGGATATACCTTTTGCAGAGGGGAATGATAATTTCAGTTTTTGGGAGGATCTAGTGGATTTAGGGTTAGAGGAGTTCCAGAAGAGAAGGATAATGGGAGGGAGGATGCCATGTAGGATCTTGAAAGCTAAACAAGCACATTTAAAGAGGACTCTGGAGTGAACTGGGAGCCAGTGAAGTTTGGACAGGAGTGGGGAGATGTGGTCGAACTTGCCTTTAGTGAAAATAAGCTTGGCTGCGGCATTCTGGATTAGCTGAAGTCTATGGAGTTTTTTTTAGTTAGGTTTAAATAGATGGAGTTGCAATAATCCAGTCTAGAGAGGATGGTAGATTGAACAAAGACGACGAAGTGAGAATGATGAAAGTACGATCTCACATTCCTCAGCATATGAAGACTAAAGAAACATTTTTTTACCAAGAAGTTGAGGTGGTCATTGAAGGAGAGAGAGGAGTCTATGATGACGCCAAGGACTTTGCATGAAAACTCAAGCTGAAGAGTGGAGCCGGAAGATAATGGGATGGAGGTGGGTAAATGACCTAATATTGGGCCGAGCCAAAGTAGTTTTGTTTTGGACTCGTTCAATTTCATTTGTACAGAATGTGCCCAGGATTGAAGGTTCATTATACATGCGGATATGTTCTCAGCGAGGTTAGTGAGGTTCGAGTCGGTCTCAAGGAGGATGAGGATATCTTATCCTCACTGTCATTTCCAATCCATCTTCTTCAAAACACACTTGTTATGAATTATACTTAAGAACATCCAGAATTTAAAATCCACTTAACACAAAATTATATCATTATAGAATATCAATATACAGTACATATGGAGGCAATGATAGTTTCTCCTATCACCTCCTCTTACCTTTGCTGCTAAATGAGCTATGGTTACACATTTTAAATCTTCAAAAGAGTGTTTATAATCAATACAATGTTCTACTAAAGGCTCAGTGAGTTTCTTAAACTTCAAACTAGATCTATGCTCCACCATACGTTTTCTAAAAGATCTCGTGGACATGCCCACATAGTTTATCTCAGGGACATATAATGAGATGTAAAGAATGTACTCCAAACTACAATTTAAATGATGTAGAATCTTGTATATTTTTTGGTCTACTGGATTCTTAAATTCCTTCATCTGCCAACTCACTGCATAGATACTACAAAAAAATGACATTTGAAGACACCCTGTGGTATATTCTCTCTCTTCTTATACCATCTCTTTTCAGCTGGACTCAAAATTGCATTCAGATTTCTATCTTGTAAATATGCCATTCCTAAATCTTCCCCCAAATCACCTCACAGGCTATAACAGCCTTACTCAGTTGTGACCAGTGCTGAACATGTGCTGCAGCCTGCCTCAGCCCTTTACAGTAGCTGGAAAAGAGCAGAGTCACTGCCCAAAGATGAAAATGCCTCTTCAATGCTGATCTTCGGGCTGCCAGCTAAGCATGGAGCCTGACCATACTCTCACCCCTGCGGACTGATGGACACGCTTACAGAAGGGTGGAAGAGTGAAAAATGTAGATGGACACCCTGTGAGACACCACTGAGCCTCCTAAGGGTGCCCCACAGCCTGCACTCAAATTCCTGAAATTCAGTAGGTGAGAAATAAATGTGAGGACGGCCTCAAGTTCCAAAAATACTTGTGCAGGCTGGCTAACAGGTACCACCAGGGATTGGCCTGTCAGCTGCAGACTGGAGTCTGCTTCTTCTCTGCACAGGCAGAGCTGTAACCAAGATGAAAGCTCTGAGCACAGAAGACACTGAATAAAGGTCGAAAACACCAAATAAAATAATAAGAGAGCAGAATAGAAACACTTCTTCCAGCTCACATGCATTAGGGAAAAACTACAGGTAGCAGTAGAGGTCACAGTGAAGTAGGAGGGGCACCATAAAAACAGGAGTGGATTCCTTCTGCAGATGGCTCACGGCCCTGAGGAGATAATCCACTTGTCTAGAATGACACACTTATTGCACTGGCAATAAAGATAGCGGAAATAAATTTCAAAAATTGACATATTACAATCATTATAGAAACATGGCAGCAGATAAAGGCCAAATGGCCCATCTAGTATGCCTATCCGCAGTAACCATTATCTCTTTCTCTCTCTGAGAGATCCCATGTGCCTATCCCAGGCTCTCTTGAATTCAGACACAGTCTCTGTCTCCACCACCTCTTCTGGGAGTCTGTTCCACACATCTACCACCCTTTCTGTGAAAAAAGTATTTCCTTAGATTACTCTGGAGCCTATCACCTCTTAACTTTATCCTATGCCCTCTCATTGCAGAGTTTCTTTTCAAATGAAAGAGACTCGACTCATGCGCATTTACATTACGTAGGTATTTAAACGCCTCTATCATATCTCTCCTCTCCCACCATTCCTCCAAAGTATACAGATTGAGATTTTAAGTCTGTCCCCATACACCTCATTACTTTTTAGTAGCCTTCCTCTGGACTGACTCCATCCTTTTTATATCTTTTGAAGGTGCGGCCTCTAGAATTGTACACAATATTCTTAAATATTTCCCACTGGCCATACCTCTCCCTATGCACCCTAGCATCCTTCTAGCTTTCGCAGTCACCTTTTCAACCTGTTTGGCCACCTTAAGTTCATTACATACAATCACAAATAAAATAAAATTTGGGTAATATGATACCATTTTATTGGACTAAATACATTTTTCAATTAGCTTTTAGAGGCAGAAACTTAGTTTATAGCCATTTTATGCAGCCTGCGGTGACTGTGCACTTGACACTACGCTGTAGTGAAACCCTCTCCAGGAACCTCCTTTATCTTAAACTAAAAATAAAGTTCATTTTTTCTACCTTTGTTGTCTGGTCATTTACTTTTTCTAAATAGGTTGGTTCCAGTCTCTATTTTCTGCCTTCCTTCTTTTCCTCTTAACTCTCTTGCCAAGATTTCCTGTCTATTTGTCATTTTTTTCTTCTTTCTTCTCCTTTTCCACTCAGTTTTCTTCAATTTATTTTTCTGCTTCTGTCCAGATTTAATTCTTTCCTAATATATAGTCTGTGGTTTCCCATTTTTTTCTACTGTGTTTACCTGCAGCATGCCATCTCTTCCCTTCACTCTGGCTCTATTTCACTTCCTCTTATTTCCCAGTCCGTCACTGACTCTGTCATCTTTCTTCTCTCCCATTCAGCATTTGACTATCTCTATCCAGAGTCTGCCCCTCCTCTCTCTTCCATCCAGTATCTACTCCCTCTCTTCTTCTCCCCCTTCTCCCCAACATGTGTCCCCTTGTGTCTTTCTCCCCTTCAACCTAGCATCTTCCTCCTCTCTCCTTCTCCATTAAGTGTCTGCCTCCTCTCTCCCCTTCCACATCCAGTGTCTGCCTTTTTCCCCCTTCCAATATCTGCCCCCTTTCTTCCCCCTATCCAGCATCTGTCTTCCCTCTCTCCCCTTACATTCAGCATCTGTTACCTTTCTTTCCCTTTCCACATCCAACATCTGTCCCCTCTGTCCCCCTCATCCAGTACCTGCCCCTTTTCTTCTCCCTCCCACATCCTTCTCTCCCACTCATCCAGCATCTATCTCCTTTCTTCACCCTCCATCCACAATCTGTCCCCTCAGCCTATGTCTAAAGTGGATGCAGACCAGAAAAACCACTTTCCACATGAGATATTTGAGTGAAGAAGCTAATAGTTCAAAGAGTGGCTTAATGAGAGTGGAAAGTACAACATTGAGGTCCTAAGTGTTGAGGTTTTATGCGACCCTGAACCAACAACATTGGAAATGAGAGCAGCCAATCAGAGATGAGGCTCCCTCAGATTTGAGGGCTCCCCACAACCCTGTTATGAAAAGAGAAAAATTGAAAAGAGGCACAAAGGCTGGAATGAAAAATATTTTATTATGTAAACAAAAATGGCAAAATGACACAGATCTCAGCTGTTTGTGCAGGAGGGGCGTGTGGTATTTTTATGTTATTCACACACCACCCTCAAATTCAAATTACAAGGCAGCAACTTGTATAGTAATTGCTCCATCCTAATTGCATATACATTTCTGTATATGCATACATTGTACACGGAAGCAAGCAACTTGTCTCTTAGCCCTCTCCTTATATGGTATTTCCCTTAAGCTTCCTCTTTTCACTGTCCGCCATAAGCATTTCTAGTTACATTTCTAGTCTTACTATCTTTGACTAATAATATTGTTTAATTTTGTTCTCCCATATATAAACAATAAATTAGTCAAAGATAGTAGGACTAGAAATGTAACAAGAGTTTTTGGAAAATTTAATTTTTATAGTAGAAAAACAAACATTGGTTATAATATTAGAATAGTGTGTATTCCATATATCACAAACTCAACACCAGATGTCAGTACCACATTTCATATAATACTTTGTGAATTATTACTGTGGCCTATTAATAGCTAACTTTGCAGTTTCTACATTGGGATGGTATAGCAACATATCAGCAGGAAACATCTAAGTAACACTCCTTTCCAGTGTTCTATGGCTGAGGCTATAAGCCACATGTGTCAAACACAAGGCTCGCCTGGCCATTTTATGCAGCCTGCAGTGACTGTGCACCTGACACGACACTAGTGAAAATCTCTCCAGGAACCTCTTTGAGTCCAGACTCCCCCACCTACCTCCTTCTCGCTGCTGAAATTTAAAATCTTTGAGCAGCCGATGGCGCAACAAAGCCAGCCTCTCACAGCCCTGGAAGTATTCTTTCTGCAGCACTGACTCTTCCTGCATAGTCAGGATGCTGCAGAAAGAACACTTTTGGGGCAGTGGGAGGCTGGCTTCATTTTGCCATTAGGGCTGCCCAAAGATTTTAAATTTCAGCAGCGGGTAGGTGGTAGGTGGGAGAGTCAGGAACTGGGGACAGGTTGTATCCTAGAATCCAGCTGAGAGGGGAAGGCTGGAGTTGGGAAGGACATGCTGCATGGGCTACAGGAGGAGGGGGGTTGGGAAAGCAAGAAGGGCAGATGTTGCATGGGCAGGACAGGGTTGGGAAGGACAGAGGCTTCATGGGCTGAGAGTTAGGAAAGGAGGGAAATAGATGTTGCTGGTGGGTGAGGGAAAATAAAAAGAAAAAATTCTTGGATATAGGTGTGTGGAGTGGGAGGGAAAGAGAGGTGGTATACACGGGGAAGAAGGAGAATTGTTGGACATGATAGTGGAGGAAAGGAGGGAAGTTGAAATGTTACATTGGGAGGAAGGAGAGATGACAGATTCCGGAGAAGGGCGATGGAAGGAGGGAAGAGAGACCACTAGAATGGTAAGACGAGAGACCACTAGAATGGTAAGGCGAGAGAGAGAAATGAAAGACCACAGAATGGAAGGGAAGGAGGGAAGAGAGAGATGCCAGACTGCAGAAAGGAGAGGAGAGATATGTTAGACCTTGGGACGAGGGAGGGAAGGAAGGAGAGATGCCAAACTATGGGAGAGATTCCAGGCTATAGGAAGGAGAGGAGAAAGATGCCAGACCATATGAGGGGGGAAGGGGAAAGAAAAACTTGTCTGACCAAGGGAGAGGGATGAGATAGTGCACAGGGATGGAAGGGAAGGGGAGACCAGAAGGAGATAGATTTTGAGAAGAAAGCATAAAAATGGAAGAAAGTTGAATATTAAAAGTTAATGCTAAATATGGAAGTATGGCAGAAAGTGAAGAAGAGAAAAACAGCAAATGGATAAGGTGGCCCTGGATATACAGTTAAGAGCACAGACAGAAAAAGTCTGTGAAAAAATGATTAGAAAAACAAAAATCACCAGACAAAGGTAGGGGAAATTATTTTATTTTCAATTTAGTGATTGAATTATGTCAGTTTTGATAATTTACATCTGTCTATATTTTGCACTGTTCAGGAAGAAATACACTTGTTTTTATTTCTCTGGGAGTAGTTCATGCAGAGTCTTACAACTTAGGGTTTTGTTTGTATATATTATTACTTCTAGTTTGTGGTAGGAACATAAAGTGTGCTTTGCGTAGTTGAATTTTGCAGTTAACTATTATGTATTGTTAATAAGATAATATTGTGTGTATATATGAAAAATGGTCTTACAATTATGAGTTGGGACTGGCGGAGCTTTCGGGTCCCCCCAAACAAAAAGCATTCTGCTGCCTATGTCTAGAATGACTATTTGAATAAATATGGTAATATCTATGAGGTGAAAATAACAAGGTGGATCACTGGAATGGTGTCTCAGGGTGAGGATCTATACTTCTACTAAGTATCTTAATAAAAAAATTTGGCCTGTGACTTAGCCTGTGGTTTAGATTTCAGTCCCTTATGTGATTGAGTTTGACACCTCTGCTCTAAGCACATATCATGCATGATCCATGCGAGGTTATAATCTCAGTCAATACTCTGGCATTGGTAAACCATTCATAATACCACAACTATATCTCTCAATGCCGCTCTCTCTTCTTAATAAATTGCTTTAGTCAAACTATCAGGGCTTCAGACATGCCATTTGGTCACCACACAATTTTTTGTGTTTGCTTGGTTGCCAAAATTCTTCTCAATGGCTATGGCTTCTTCACTAGCCCCTATTCAATATGTTTCACTATTTTTGGGCTTTTTTTAGGTGCTTCATTATATCTCAAACTTATTAAAGTGCTTAATGTCAATAACTTAACCGTTATAAAAATTGGTTAAAACTTATCTTATTATATTCTTTTTCTTGATGATCTTATCTCATCGGGAAAGGGACCTGTCATATCCGACATGTTTCGCCGACAGGCTGCTTCAAGAAAAGGTCCCCTACGAAACATAAAATATTTAACTCTTAAACTCTTATAACTTAATTTATTTAGGAGCCAACGTCTAATTATAAATTTAAAAGCAGGCGCTTACCCCTTCACAACTTATTCTGCACCATCCCAATCCACATAGAAATTTTTTTGGATAAGATGGCCGCTGCGTGTACTTCCTCCCTGAGAAAAATGGTGGGAAAGAAGCTCAAAGGCAACATAGGGAAGAAGGAATCCGTAGAAAAAGCCTGGACCTTATTCAAGGAGACTGTGCACGAAGCACAAAGCATATGCATCCCCAAGTTTAGAAAAGGGTGCAAAAAAATAGAACAAAAAACCCAATGTGGATAACAAGTGCAGTGAAGAAGGCGATAAGCGACAAGAAAGCATCGTTCAGAAAATGGAAAAAAGACCAAACAGAGGAGAACCAAAAAGGGCACAAAGAACACCAGAAAGAGTGTCACCGAGTGATTAGAAAAGCAAAAAGAGAATACGAAGAGAGACTGGCAAAGGAAGCAACAAACTTCAAGTCGTTCTTCAGATACGTCAAGGGGAAGCAACCGGCGAGAGAAGAAGTGGGACCATTGGACGATGGAGACAGAAAGGGAGTTGTAAAAGAAGAGAAAGAGATAGCTGACAGGTTAAATGAGTTCTTCACATCAGTCTTCACGATGGAGAATATAACCACCATACCAGAACCCGAGGAGATCGTAATAGGAGAACAAGACGATAAGCTGGTCGATTTAGAGGTAAGCCAAGAAGATGTACTCAAGCAGATTGACAGACTAAAGAGCGACAAATCGCCGGGTCCAGATGGCATTCACCCAAGGGTACTCAAGGAACTAAAAGACGTAATAGCGGAGCCACTTCGACAGATATGCAACCTATCCTTAAAAACCGGAGAGATCCCGGAGGATTGGAAAATAGCAAATGTCACGCCCATCTTCAAGAAGGGCGCAAGGGGGGACCCAGGAAACTACAGGCCGGTGAGCCTGACCTCAGTCCCGGGAAAGATGATGGAGGCACTGATTAAAGACAGCATCTGTGAACACATCGAAAAAAAATGGGCAGCTAAAACCGAGTCAACATGGCTTCTGTAAGGGTAGGTCATGCCTCACAAACTTATTGTACTTCTTTGAGGGAGTGAACAGCCAGGTGGATAAAGGGGAATCTATAGACATCATTTACCTTGACTTCCAAAAAGCCTTCGACAAGGTGCCACACGAGAGACTGCTTAAAAAGATATGGAACCACGGGGTACAAGGGGAGGTCCACCGATGGATCAAAAACTGGCTGGCAAACAGGAAGCAGAGGGTTGGCGTAAAGGGCCACTACTCAGACTGGAAAGGGGTCACGAGCGGAGTTCCGCAAGGGTCGGTGCTGGGACCGCTCTTGTTCAATATCTACATAAATGATCTAGAGGCGGGAACTAAGTGTGAAGTCATTAAATTTGCAGATGACACCAAACTATACAGCAGGGCTCAAACCAAGGAAGACTGCGAGGATCTCCAAAAGGATCTAACGCAGCTGGAAAAGTGGGCCGAAAAGTGGCAGATGAGCTTCAACGTGGGGAAATGCAAGGTCATGCACGTGGGGAAAAAGAACCCGATGTTCACATACAAAATGGGGGGAACACCACTAGGGGTTAGTAACCTGGAGAGAGACCTGGGAGTGATGGTAGACGCAACACTGAAGGCATCGGCGCAATGCGCCACAGCCTCTAGGAAAGCAAACAGAATGCTGGGTATCATTAAGAAGGGTATTACGACCAGGACGAAGGAAGTCATCATGCCGCTGTATCGTGCAATGGTACGGCCGCATCTGGAGTACTGTGTCCAGTACTGGTCGCCGTACCTCAAGAAAGACATGGCGGTACTTGAGGGAGTACAAAGAAGAGCAACCAAACTGATAAAGGGAATGGAAAATCTCCCATATACTGACAGATTGAAGCAGTTGGGACTTTTCTCCCTGGAGAAGCGAAGACTTAGAGGAGACATGATAGAAACCTTCAAGATCCTGAAGGGCATAGAAAAAATAGACAGGGGCAGATTTTTCAAATTAAGGGGCGCCACAAGTACAAGGGGGCACTCGGAGAAATTGAAAGGGGACAGGTTTAGAACAAACGCTAGGAAGTTCTTTTTCACTCAGAGGGTGGTGGATACATGGAACGCGCTTCCAGAGGCTGTTGTAGACAAGAAAACATTAAATGGTTTCAAAGAAGGTTTGGATAGATTCCTAGAAGAAAAAGGGATTGGGGGGTATAGATAGGTATAGACCATTGCTCAGGCAATGGGCCTGATGGGCCGCCGCGGGTGCGGACCGCTGAGCAGGATGGACCTATGGTCTGCCTCAGCGGAGGCAACTTCTTATGTTCTTATGTTCTAATCTAATCCTTAGGTTTGTATACCGCATCATCTCCACTTTGTCACAATAACTTGCAGCGAATCGGAACCCTACACCAACGATCCCCATTCAATTTCTTGATTTAGACCCCCCGGTTCAACCATGTCCAGCATGTAAATCCATCTTTGCTCAAGGAAATTTAATCTCTGTTTATAATAAGATCATCAAGAAAAAGAATATAATAAGATAAGTTTTAACCAGTTTTTATAACGGTTAAGTTATTGACATTAAGCACTTTAATAAGTTTGAGATATAATGAAGCACTTAAAAAAAGCCAAAAAATCATGAAACATATTGAGTAGGGGCTAGTGAAGAAGCCATAACCAGTGAGAAGAATTTTGGCAACCAAGCAAACACAAAAAATTGTGTGGTGACCAAATGGCATGTCTGAAGCCCTGATAGTTTGACTAAAGCAATTTATTAAGAAGAGAGAGCGGCATTGTGAGATATAGTTGTGGTATTATGAATGGTTTACCAATGCCAGAGTATTGACTGAGATTATAACGTGTGAAGTGGGATACACAGTCTAAAACTTTTTAATATAAACAGAAGATTCAGGAAAATTATCTAGCTGTAATGGCGGATTTTATTGGATATACATCTACTATTGAGACCGGCCCTACTGGATGATGGCGGTGAATCAGGATCACACACCCTATGGGAGGATTGGGAGAATACACAGAAGAGGAAGATAAGAGCGGAATTACATGGTAGCACCCTTATCCAATATTTTAAAAAAGCTATGATACCATGGGGACTTAGGATGTTGAAGGAACCAAGGCTATTTACTAATGATAAGAACTTCTTGGATAAATGGGTAGCCATCTTAAATCGGTGCAGTTGGGACTTGATGGTCCTGATAGTGGAAACAACTACTAAACTAGAAGATGAATTGAAAGTAAAGCTCGTGAACATTGAGCAAGAGTTAAAATCAAAGTTCCCTTCTGAAGACTTTGATAAAAGCTTGAATGATTTTCAGCAAACTTTATCAACATTTAAGGATTCATTAAAACAATCTAAAATTAAAAAGTTTAGAAGAGATGAGTATGACTACCAGAATGATAGAGTATATATATGGAATAAAAAAGACACACGTCCAAATAAACAACAAAAAAAGGTGGCTTTTGAGAAATCATCAGCTGAATCAGAGTATTCCAGTGATGCTACAAATGAAAATGCCCAGGTTAACACTGGAACAGAAGTCATAAAGCCTTTTTTAGGAATTACCTGAGGAAAATCCAGGGGAAACAAACGAGGACGGAATATGGGACCGAGAGGAATGGGAGGCCCAGTAACCTGGAACAATCAGCAGTGATCAACATAGCATCTTATGTTTTGACACAGCCACAGGAGGAAGTGTTACAACTGGGATTGAATTTTATACCCACCACTTTCTATGATCCCTTTAAGATAAGGGTGGCCTTTTTTAAGTTCATAAGAAAATTGCAACTTCGTATGTATTTTTGGGATAGTCCTCCCATGGTAGATATATCCATTAAAAAAACTCCAGGTAATATCATCCCTTCCATTATTACTTTCCAAGAACTGGTCCTAGCTGATTTAAAGAAACAAGAAAGTGACAATTCAGGAAGGTATGTCCCGAGAAATATGAATAAAGTACAAAGACAAGCATTAAATGAATTAGTGGAGAATAAGGAATTAATGATTTTGAAAGCAGACAAGGGGGGTGCCACTGGTCTCCTAAGTAGGGAACACTATAATCAGGAAGCCCTTAGACAACTGAATGACACCAATGCTTATAGTGAACTGAAGAATGATCCGGTAGAACAATTAAAAGAACGGATCAGTACCATAGTGGAACCAGCCCTTGAGAGGGGTATGATAACTAAGAAGGAAGCTACCTTCCTAATGGAGAAATGCCCTAGCACCCCAAAAATTTATTTTGTCCCAAAAGTTCATAAAAATATTCATAATCCCCTGGGACGGCCCATAGTATCTACTAAGGGTTCGGTGTTGGAACCCTTATCACAGTTTGTGGACCATTTCTTGCAACTTTTTGCTACTTCGGTGACTTCTTTTATAAAGGACTCATCTCATTTTATCAGTTTATTACAAGACTGTGAGATGGAAACTGTAGCTCCAATTCTGGCTTCTTTAGATATAACATCCCTTTATACTATGATTCCTCAGCAGGCAGCACTAGAAACCATTGGTTACTTCTTGAAATGTAGAGCAAATGAGCCTAGAATAAAAACTGCTTTTTTACTCCAATTAGCAGAATTGGTGATCTCTGCTAATTATTTTTGGTTTAATGGTAAATATTATGTACAAACCCAAGGGGTGGCCATGGGTGCAACATTGGCTCCGGCGGTAGCCACATTATATCTGGTAAGAATGGAAGAAGCTATGATTTATTCTTTACAGCAGTTTGGAAATGTGGTCATCTGGAAATGTTTCTTCGATGACATGTTTTTGATCTGGAAAGACACTGAGGAATCTCTGAAGGCATTTGTGCAAGAACTGAATGGATTGAACCATCATATCCAATTTACTTTTGTATATAATATTGGAAGAGTGGACTTCCTGGACTTGACAATTACACATGAACAAGGGAAATTTAGAACCACCCTATACCGTAAGCCGGTATCTAGAAATACATTGCTAAAGTTCCATAGCCACCACCCTTATAAATTAAAATTTAATTTACCAGTTGGACAATTCTTGAGATTAAGGCATATATGCTCGGATGAGGATGACTTCATCTCTCAAGCTAAACAACTAAAATCTAGAATTTTGGCAAGAGGATACCCAATGAAATCTGTAAGAAAAGCCTTCTTATGGGCAAAATTTGCCAACTGAGAATTGTTACTGAATTCACATAACATCAATGTTCAGAATATTAATCATCAATCGACTATTGTAGAAGAAGAGAATAACCCTAATGAGTATCAGAATAACTCGAGACTAGTATGTGTTCTTCCCTTTTACACTGGGTCTAATTATTTGGTTAATAGCATAAAAAAGTTCTGGCATGTGGTCCAATCGGTACCAGAGATTTTTGATGAGTTCCCTTTAATTGCATTTAATCGTGGGAACAACATAGGTGAGTGTCTTGCCCGATATAGGTATAATACAGTCTCAGATATGGATCAGGAGACGGTGGGACATTACAAATGCTTAAAATGCCAATGGTGCAAGACTACCATAGAAGGGGTGGATTGGCAACCTCCAAATAGGGATCTCACTATAACAGCCAAGACTGGGACCATTTGTAAATCCCACAATGTAATATATGCTATACTATGCCCATGCGATCTTATATATACTGGTAGAACTAGTTGTCCTGTTAATATTAGATTAAATGAGCACAAGTCCAGAATTCACAAGGGAGTTATTGAAGCCCCATTGACCCAACATTGGGAAGCTCAGGCTCATAAAATTGAAGATATTAGATGGCGGATTATTGCACAAATAAAAGAAGGGTGGGAGGGTGGTGATTATAAACAGAGATTAAATTTCCTTGAGCAAAGATGGATTTACATGCTGGACACGGTTGAACCGGGGGGGGTCTAAATCAAGAAATTGAATGGGGATCGTTGGTGTAGGGTTCTGATTTGCTGCAAGTTATTGTGACATCATCCTGGGGGGAGGTACTTATAAGGGAGGAAGTACACGCAGCGGCCATCTTATCCAAAAAAATTTCTATGTGGATTGGGATGGTGCAGAATAAGTTGTGAAGGGGTAAGCGCCTGTTTTTAAATGTATAATTAGACGTTGGCTCCTAAATAAATTAAGTTATAAGAGTTTAAGAGTTAAATATTTTATGTTTCGTAGGGGACCTTTTCTTGAAGCAGCTTGTCGGCGAAACATGTCGGATATGACAGGTCCCTTTCCCAATGAGATAAGATCATCAAGAAAAAGAATATAATAAGATAAGTTTTAACCAATTTTTATAACGGTTAAGTTATTGACATTAAGCACTTTAAGCACTTTAATAAGTTTGAGATATAATGAAGCACTTAAAAAAAGCCAAAAAATTGTGAAACATATTGAGTAGGGGCTAGTGAAGAAGCCATAGCCAGTGAGAAGAATTTTGGCAACCAAGCAAACACAAAAAATTGTGTGGTGACCAAATGGCATGTCTGAAGCCCTGATAGTTTGACTAAAGCAATTTATTAAGAAGAGAGAGCGGCATTGAGAGATATAGTTGTGGTATTATGATCCATGCGAGGAGCTTGCCTCAAGCAGATGGTATTGGAACCCACCAGGGATCAGGCAATCCTGGACCTATTGCTCACCAAAGGTGAAAGTGTCACAGAGGTATCGGTGGGAGACATCTTGGCATCCAGCTATCACAGCATGGTGTGGTTCCACCTCAAGAAAGGAACCACTAGGTCAAATACTTCAACTAAGGTACTAAATTTTAAAGGAACTAACTTTAAGGGCATGGGGGGCTACATCTACAAAGTGCTGCAAAATCAAAGCACGACGGACAATGTAGAGGAACTATGGTCGACTCTGAAATCTACCGTGCTAGAAGCAACCAACATATACATAAAAACCGTGAGCAAATGTCGCAGGAACAACAGACCATAGTGGTTCTCCGTGGAGATCTCAGAACTAGTAAAACAAAAAAAAAAGTGTTCGTTACCTACAAACAATCACAGCAACCGGAAGCTAAAGAAACCTATATGGCTAAATCCAGAAAAGTTAAAACGACAGTCAGAGAAGCTAAACTCCAGATGGAAGAAAACATAGCTAGGCAGGTAAAGAAGGGGGAAAAATCTTTTTTTAAATACGTTAGCGACAGGAAGAAAAACACAAGCGGTATTGGGCACCTAAAGAAACCTGATAGCAACTTTACAGACTCGGACGCAGACAAAGCAGAAATACTCAATAACTACTTCTGCTCAGTCTTTCACCTGCGAAGCACCAGGATCCGGTCCTCAGCTACAGACAAGGGGGGGTTCGGAAGACCCATTCTGGGACATGGAATTTACTGCAAGCGAAGTCTACCATGAGCTATCAAAAATAAAAGTGAACAAAGCTATGGGCCCGGACAATCTACACCCTAGAGTACTTTGAGAATTGAGCGATGTCCTGGCAGAGCCATTGGCCGTGTTCTTTAATCTTTCCCTGAGCAAGGGAAAAGTACCCCTAGACTGGAAAATTGCCAAAGTTATCACACTCCACAAAAAGGGAGGTAGGTCAGAGGCTGAAAATTAAAGGCCGGTGAGTCTCACATCAATAGTGATTAAACTCATGGGAAAATTGATTAAGAACAGATTAGACACGTTCCTGGATGATGAAAGATTAAGAGATCCCCACCAGCATGGTTTTACAAAGGGAAAGTCTTGTCAATCCAATCTGATAAGCTTTTTTGATTGGGTAACAAAAAAACTGGATGAGGGTGAGTCCCTGGACACAGTGTATTTGGACTTTAGTAAGGCTTTTGATAGTGTTCTATATCATAGGTTATTAAACAAGATGAACTTGTCAGGACTAGAACAGGTGTAGGGAACTCCGGTCCTCGAGAGCCATATTCCAGTAGGGTTTTCAGGATTTCCCCAATGAATATGCATTGAAAGCAGTGCATGCAAATAGATCTCATGCTTATTCATTGGGAAAATCCTGAAAACCTGACAGGAATACAGCTCTTGAGGACCGGAGTTCCCTACCCCTGGACTAGGAGAAACACTGACAGCATGGGTACAAGACTGGCTTAGCGGCAGGCTTCAAAGAATAGTGGTATACGGTATCACCTCAAAAACATCGAGAGTGACCAGTGGAGTGCCACAGGGCTCGGTCTTGGGCCCGATGCTATTTAATATCTTTGTAGGGGATCTGACTCAGGGACTTCGAGGCAAAATTACACTATTTACCGAAGACGCTAAACTATGGAACGTTGTGGGCAAGGCATCAGAACCTGACTGCGCAACCAGGCCCAATACTATGGAGCAAGACCTGCTTGTATTGGAAAAATGGTCCAGTACTTGGCAACTAAACTTTAATGCCAAGAAATGTAAAGTAATGCACCTTGGAAGAAGAAATACATGCAAAACATGCACCTTGAACGTTGAAAACTTAACAAGAACTACTGCAGAAAGGGACTTGGGAGTTCTCATCCGGGAAGATATGAAAGCTGCTAATCAGGTGGAGAAAGCTTTTGTAAAGGCCAGACAAATGCTGGGTTGCATCAGGAGCTTTATCAGCCGAAAGCCGGAAGTCATACTACTGTTATACAGATCCATGGTGAGACCTCACCTGGAGTACTGTATCCAATTTTGGAGGCCACATTATCAAAAGGATGTGAAGAGAATGGAGTCGATACAGAGAATGGCCACTAGGATGGTCTCAGGATTTAAAGACATCCCATATGAAGAACACCTGATTAGACTGCGCTTATATTCTCTCGAGGAGCGCAGAGAAAGGGGGGACCTGATAGAAACATTTAAATACATCATTGGTCACATCAAAGTAGAGGAGGAAATCTTTTTTCTAAAGGGTCCCACGGCGACAAGAGGGCATCCACTAAAACTTAAGGAAGATTTCATGGTGACACCAGGAAATACTTCTTCACTGAACGGGTGATTGATCGATGGAATGATCTTCCACGCCAGGTGGTCAAGGCCAGTAGCATGCTCAACTTCAAGAGTCAATGGGACAAACAGGTGGGAGTACTACAGAGTTATGCTCAAACGATAGATACTCCAGGAAGAAGGGTTCTTGAGTAGGCAGACTAGTTGGGAGGGAGGGTTCTTGAGTAGGCAGACTTGTTGGGCCATCGGCCCTTTTCTGCCGTCATATTCTATGTTTCTATGTTTCATGACTCTGCTCAATGCTGTTAGCCCTAAAATCTGTAGCTAAGCATGTTTTAGTCTCGTGTATTAATCTTTAACTATTATCTCTGTTAATTTTAGACCTTCCTTGCACAAACAGCTTCCAACTCTTGTTCTAGAAATATCTCTCATGTTTAGTGTTACTTGTAACCCAATTTTCCAGTCTGACCCAATAAAATAAAGTGTAAGTATGCTGGTTATGTAAAATCAATATTTATGCTTTATTTTTCCACATTTTCCATGCCACGGTATTCCATTTCCCAAACACTTGCTTTTTTATGCCAGTCTGTCTCTCATCTCCCAGGTCCATGTCCCAAACCACCTGAACTACCTGTAATCCTGGAGTTATTATTCCAAACTTGTCACTCTTTCCTGTTCATGCAAAGAGAATTCAACAAACCTCAACTTTAATAACTTTGAGTTCTAAGAAATATTTTTATTTGTCTCCCTGCTTTTAATTTTAAGTTGACAGACTGGTGGTTTACTGCCTCTTTTTATGACACGTTTGACCTGACAAGATAAGGGAAAAAAAGACCCGCATCTTTTATTGCTAATAATTCTTTGAGGGAAAACAGTTGCAATTTTAAATGTTTGAAAAGTCATTTGAGTTATATTATGGCCCAGTCTGTTCTATTTTATTCTTACCTCATAAAAAGGTAAATTTTTTCAGGTTTAAACTGTTTCTGTTTGATATATTTCTGGTTGCAAGGCATCAATGCAGTTTTTTATATTGTGAAGTTGTATTGTGAACCTGTACGGAGTAAAAAGGGATGAATTATGGGGAAATCTTATGTTAACAGAACTGTACTGAGAAGATGCTATAAGCAGGGTTGAAGGAGTTGTGTAATATAGACAATAGGGATGGATGTTAGCAAAAGATTAATAAATAGTAATACAATGTTTAATGTGCGTGTGTCCAGAAAGAACTTGTATGGACAGACAGAATTATAGACTGGTTGAGATGATATTAAGAGACGACTTTTGGGAGGAATTTGGGATGAGTACGGAGAACCACTGTCATGGTAGAAGGTTGTATCAGGTGGATCTAAAATTAGTGCTTGAAGTTCACCGACGCATTAAGCTGAAGTGATGCAGATCAGAAAAACCACTTTCCACATGAGATATTTGAGTGAAGAAGAACTACAGGCCGGTGAGCCTGACTTCAATTATAGGGAAGATGGTGGAAGCTATGATCAAGGATGGTATTTGCGAGCACATCGAGAGAAATGGCCTACTGAGAACAAGCCAGCACGGATTCTGTAAGGGAAGGTCATGCTTAACGAACCTTTTGTACTTCTTTGAGGGAATAAGCAGTCGGGTGGACAATGGGGAACCCATAGACATCATTTACCTCGATTTTCAAAAGGCTTTCGACAAGGTGCCACATGAAAGCCTGCTTAGGAAGCTGTGGAACCACGGGGTGGGAGGGGATGTGCACAGATGGATCGAGCACTGGTTGTCGGGTAGACTGCAGAGGGTCGGAGTAAAGGGACAATACTCTGACTGGCGGGGAGTCACGAGCGGTGTGGCACAGGGATCGGTGCTGGGGCCGTTACTCTTCAACATATTTATCAATGACCTGGAAAAGGAGGCAAAGTGCGAGGTTATAAAATTTGCAGACGATACCAAACTGTGCGGCAGAGTTAGATCCAGGGAGGAGTGTGAGGACCTGCAAAGGGACCTGGACAAGCTGGAAGACTGGGCAAACAAATGGCAAATGCGCTTTAACGTGGAAAAATGCAAGGTCATGCATATAGGGAAAAAGAACCCGTTGTTCAACTACAAATTGGGGGGGAGATTGCTGGGAGACAGCAGTCTAGAGAGAGACTTGGGTGTGCTGGTGGATGCATCAATGAAGCCATCTGCGCAGTGCGCAGCAGCCTCGAAAAAAGCCAACAGGATGCTGGGCATCATAAAGAGGGGCATAACAACCAGGACGCGGGAAGTCATCATGCCATTGTATCGAGCGATGGTGCGTCCACATCTGGAATACTGCGTTCAATATTGGTCGCCGTACCTCAAGAAGGACATGGCAGTACTTGAGAGAGTCCAAAGAAGAGCAACGAAACTGGTAAGAGGGCTGGAACACTGCCCATACGCCGAGAGGTTGGATAGGCTGGGGCTCTTCTCTCTGGAAAAAAAGGAGGCTCAGGGGAGATATGATAGAGACCTTCAGGATCATGAGGGGCATAGAGAGGGTGGATAGGGACAGATTCTTCAGGCTGAAAGGGAAAACAGGTACGAGGGGGCATTCGGAGAAAACTGAAGGGAGATAGGTTCAAAACAAATGCAAGGAAGTTTTTTTTTCACCTCTACTATTCAATATATTTATTAACGATCTGGAAACGGGGACAAAATGTGAGGTTATCAAATTTGCTGATGACACCAAACTCTGCAGCAGGGTTAGAAACACGGAAGACTGTGAAGACCTACAAAAGGACCTAACGAGACTGGAAGACTGGGCAAAAAAGTGGCAAATGAGTTTTAACGTGGAGAAATGCAAGGTCATGCATGTAGGGAAAAAGAACCCGATGTTCAACTACAAAATGGGGGGAACACTGCTAGGGGTGAGTAACCTGGAAAGGGACTTGGGGGTGATGGTCGACTCATCACTGAAACCATCGGCGCAATGTGTGACAGCCTCAAAGAAAGCAAACAGAATGCTGGGCATCATCAAAAAGGGTATCACAACCCGGACGAAGGAAGTCATCATGCCGCTGTATCGCACAATGGTGCGCCCGCACCTGGAGTACTGTGTTCAATACTGGTCGCCGTACCTCAAGAAGGACATGGCGGTACTCGAGGGAGTGCAGAGGAGGGCGACTAAGCTGATAAAAGGTATGAAAAATTTTCCATACGCTGACAGGTTAAAAATGCTGGGGCTGTTCTCCCTGGAGAAGAGGAGACTTAGAGGGGACATGATAGAAACCTTCAAAATCCTTAAGGGCATAGAGAGAGTAAATAAGGACAGATTCTTCAAACTGAGGGGAGCCACAAGCACTAGGGGTCACTCGGAGAAATTGAAAGGGGACAGGTTTAGAACAAATGCTAGAAAATTCTTTTTTACGCAGAGGGTGGTGGACACATGGAACGCGCTTCCGGAGGAAGTGATAGGCCAGAACTCTGTACAGGGGTTCAAGAAGGGTTTGGATAGGTTCCTGGAGGATAAAGGGATAGAGGGGTACAGATAGAACTTGAGGTAGGTTATAAAAGTGGTCAGAAACCACTTCACAGGTCGCAGACCTGATGGGCCGCCGCGGGAGCGGACCGCTGGGCGAGATGGACCTCGGTCTGACCCAGTGGAGGCAACTTCTTATGTTCTTATGTTCTTAAAGGGTCGTGGACACCTGGAATGCGCTACCGGAGGAAGTGATCAGGCAGAGTACGGTACAGGGATTCAAACAGGGATTGGATGGATTCCTGAGGGATAAAGGGATCGTGGGATACTGAGAGAGGTGCTGGGATGTAACACAGGTATAGAAAGCTAACCAGGAAATAAGTATAGAAACCCAACCAGGTCGTGCATGTGCAAGACCTGAGGGTTAGGACTTCGATGGGAAGATAGGACTCAATGGGAAAACAAGGTGGCAAGGGGGCCCCTTCTAGTGATTCAGACAGGTCGTGACCTGTTTGGGCCGCCGCGGGAGCGGACTGCTGGGCAGGATGGACCTATGGTCTGACCCGGCGGAGGCACTGCTTATGTTCTTATGTTCTTAAGAAGCTAATGGCTCAAATGGTGGCTTCATGAGAGTGGAAAGTACAACATTTATGTTCTAAGAAACTGGAGGAGCTTTGACTGGTTGTTTTGTGAGCATTATAAGCTTGGAAATCAATGGGTGTGTAGCCACAGGTTTGTCATGCAGAGGAATGTGAATGGCACTGAGGTGCACTAATTGAAGTACCCTAGTCTTTAGACCTGAGTCAGAGTTATAAAAGGTAATCCAAAACTTAAGACAGGGGACACGTGTCTGGAAGTAGAGCTTGCTAAGTACACCATGAGGAAAAACAAGTCCACTTAAAACAATAGCAGCGTTGAGTGGAAGGTTTCCTGGCAGCATCGATGATAGCTGAAACTGGAGTGGAGAGATGAATATCACTCAGTCTATGGGAGAAGGATACCAGGCTGTCAAAGCTAACAAACGTAGATTGGGGTGAAGTAGGGACTCTTCGTTCTGATTGATAAGAGGGGGTAAATTTGCAGATGGACTGGCTCCCTTGCACTGAGTTGAAGTAGAAGAGGGAACCAGGGCTGCCTTTGCCATCTCAGAGCGATGAGAATCATTGTAGCTGGCTCCAGTTTGAGTTTAAATAGAGGTTTCCCTATTAAGGGTATTGGAGGAAAGGCATAAAGAAATCTGTTCGTCCAATCTATCAGAAAGGTATTGGATTCTAGACGATGTGGCAAGTATAGCCTGAAACAAAACTGTGTAAGTTTGTAATTCTTGGGAGACACAAACAGATCTATCTTAGGGGTTCCCCATGCTGAGAAGATTCGATGAACTGTGTTTGTGTTTAAGGACCACTTGTGAGGTTGAAGGTACCTGCTTAGCTCATCTGCCAGTACATTCTTGCTTGCCAGATATACTGCTTTGAGGAAGATGTTTTGCCGAATGGCACAATTCCAAATTTGAGTTGCTTAGGAGGTGAGAACCCATGCCCCCTTGCTTGTTGATATAGTACATAATGACTTGAGTGTTTGTGTGTGTATCAGAACTATTTGATTGAAGAGACAATCCTGAAATGTGTTCAGTGCTCTGTGAATTGCTCATAATTCTAGAAGGTTTATATGACAATTTTTCCTGAACAGTCCAAGTCCCTTTAGTGTGAAGGTTGTCTAGGTGAGAGCTCCCCATCTGGACATGGATGCCTCTGTCATTAAGATCTTCTGATGCGGGGGCACATGAAAAAGAAGTTGGACATGATCATCCACCACTGCAGAGATTGACAAAGGAGTGAGGTGACGGAGTTGGTGGGAAAGCAGATCTGTGGCCTTAGACCATTGAGAAGCAAGAGACCATTGTGGATCCCTGAGATGAAGATGGGCAAATGGAGTAACATGTACTGTGAAGCCATGTGCCTAGGAGATGCATCATGTGATGTGCTGAAATAGTCTGCTGAGACTTGGTTGCAAAGGTGAATTAGGTTGTCGAGCCTCTGTTGCAGAAGCAAGGCATGGGCTTGAGTTGTATCTAGTATCACTCCTATGAATTCCAAAGTCTGGGTAGGTTGGAGATGGGATTTCTTGTAGTTGATCACAACTACAAGATGTATGGTTGAGTTCATTGCTCAATAATAGATGTATGATTGAGTCATTTTGGTGGCTCCAGACTGGCCTCGCAGGCTGTGATACACAGATCTGATGTAGCTTCAATCAGGCCAAGGTCTCAGGTTGCAAGTGCTTCCAGAGCTGCTGTTACAGGTCTGAACCGCTTGAGGTGAGGATGCTTTTATCAACCAGTTGTCCAGATAAGAGACTACATGAAAGCCGTAAGAGCAGAGTGTTGCAGCTACTAAAACTCTGGGTGCTGATGCTAAGCCAAAGGGTAGCAGCCTGTATAGTAGATAATGTGTTCCTATCTGAAAACAAAGATATTTTCTGAGGGCTGGAAGTATGAGGATATGCAGGAATGCTTCTTTGAGATCAAGACAACAAAGCCAGTTCTTCTCTAAGAAGGGATAGAGAGCACCGAAGAATAACATGCAAATCTTCCCTCACTAAGTACATGTTGAGGGCTCGGAGGTTGAGGATTAGATGCAGTCCTCCAGTATGAGAAAATACTTGGAATAGAACTCCCAACCCCTACGCTGAGGGGGGTATGGGTTTGATGGCATTCAGCTGTAGAAGGCCCAAGAGTTCTTGTTGAAGAAGGGAGTTTTGCTGTGAGTTGAAAGTGTACTTTCTTGGATGTCTGTGTGGAGGCAGTTTGATAAAAGAGAGCATAGCCTTCTTTTATGACCTTTAAAACCCAGCTGTCGGTAGTGATCAGGGTCCAATGGTGAGGATATAGAGTAAGACAACCTCTGAAGGGTTGTCACCGGAAGCCTCAGGGCAATTGGTCCTGGGATATCGGGACAAGGAAATACTCTTGTGTGCCGCTGCGGGCAGCATAAGGAAGAAAAATAAAAGTTCAAGGAAAGGAAACACCACCACACTAGGGAGGTAATTTTCAAGCAATTGACTGGTTTTATTACTTAAACAAAATAGAAAAGCCATCCTGCTTGCTTCTACATAAACCAGTTCAAAAGAAAAAAACAAACAAACTAGTCAGGATTCTTGAATAGCCAACATAGTCCCAAAAACATTCAATCTGTTCACTCAAACAGTCTCTGGGATGAATGTGGTTTACCTATGGTTTTAAACCAAAAATACAAGCCTTTCCAAAAGCTGTTACTGGCTCCACAGTCAACTAATAACTTCAGCTTGGAAAGTTCCAACAAAAATAAAGAAAAACGGTCCTTTTCTTTTGTGCTGATGACTTGGGCTTGTGCCAGTACTACGGAATTGGTGTTCCCAGCAGCTAACGTGCTGGCTAGGCAGTGTGCTTCGCGTGGTAACAATATTGCCCAATAATTAGGCCCTCTATCCCACCACTTTGAACGTGGGGCAAACCCTCCAACTGCCTGGGCTTAAACAATTAAATTTCAAAAGGAAAAAAAACAACAAGATAAGTCTTTCTCAGTTCTTAAAGGAGCTCTCACAATACTCCCACTCTTCCAGGATTATCAAAAGACAACTTCAATACAGTTCAAATAGGTAAGGCTTCAATAACCCACCTAGGCAGTTTTCACTACTTGCTTTTTAGAACAGCAAACTTCCATCGGTTGGATTCCATTGTGAAGCTCAGCGTTGGGCTCTGGATCCAGTTCCATTTCTTGAGGAACTTCAGACAGGCAGGGAGAAAGTTCTGCTCTAGCCTCAGTTAGCTCCATGCATTCAGGCTGTGGACTGCCATTCAGAGCTCTCAGCCCTGAGCGTCGCTGCCAGTTTTCTAACTGCAGCCGCTCCTGTTCCCTCTCTTTCTCCTTCTGCCTCACTAACAGTTCAGTTCTCAGCTTTAGAAGTCTGCAGCCATGCCCCAAACTCTCAGGTGCAGAGGATTTCCTGTCAACTACCCTATGACTGTGTGAGGGAGGGGAAATCTACAGCTCTGCTCCCTGGCTCTCTCTGCAGGGTAAAGAAGAAAAGTCGGGCAACCTGGCAGTTTGGGTTTTAAATGGACTAGCTTGAGAAGTGTCTGCCCTTGGAATATGTCCTGCTCTAGGGACAGACCTAGCAGGCATAGACCGCATATCACAGGGTGAGGGGGAGGATGAGTTGGTTGAATGATGGCTAGTCTCTGGGTGAGGGAGTCAAAAAGACTGAGTGGATTTTTGCTGAGGCTGAGTTTGTTGTTTTTAGATACGTTGTCTGGGACGCTTTTGAGGAGGAGGCTTAGAAAAAGGCATGGAGCGGCATAATAAAAAAAATGTCTAAGTCCGTTTGGGGCCTAGGGTGCTAGTCGCCCAAAGTTGGCAGCGTCTAAAGTCCATTCTCAAAATATATGTCCAAAGTATTGTTTTTTTCGAGAATCATCTAACTATATGTCCAGCCATTTGATTGCCCAGACCGCCAAGTCGTCTATGTTTATACCACATTCTCGTCCAAAAAGTCATCCAAGTCCAAAATGCCTAGAACAAGACAAAGTAATAGACTGGCCACCCAGACATGGCAATAGAATACAGGGCACTGCTGTGAACTTCACAAAAAGGGTGCCACATAAATCTCACCACAACTCCCTTGCAGGTCATGGTGAGCCCTCCCAAACACTCCCAAAACCTACTATACCCACCTGTCTAGCCCTTATGGCTAAAGGTGGCACCTATATGGCAGTACAGTAGGGTTTGGGGGGTATTGGTGGCCTCACATTTTTCACCATGAATGCAGTGGTTAGAATGGCTTATGGGCCTGCGTCCTCCTTTCTATGGTTCAACAGCCCACCCCCCAGACTACTTAAGCCACCTTTGTGCAGCTCTACTAGGCTTTCCTATGCCAGGTGTATGTATGTTTTTATTCAAATATTTTATGGCGGTGTGGGGGGGGTCAATGATCACTGGGGGAGTGTTTGGGAGGTCTGTACTTTGTGTCTATAGTAGTTATCTGGTCACTTTGGATACCTTCTAGGTAATTATACCTATTTTTAGATCACCTAAGTCACAAAGTATAAGTTCAGTCTAGGCAGTCTCGTCAAATGTTTGATTATCGCTGCAGGATGACTGTTTGCTTGGACCACATCCCGCCCACCTCCCACTCTAACCACTCCTTGAAAAACGCCTCTTTTCACTCTGGGAGCACAGCATCAGTCAAAAGGCCTAAGCTGCCTCTAGATATGTCTAAAACCCGTTTCAATTATCAGCACTTGGATGACCTGTCTTTTATGTTATCCAAATGCCAATTTAGGCGGGTTTTTAGACATATTTTCATTTTGATTATGAACCTCATGGACTGAGAATAGCATCTCTTAAAAGTTAATATCGCTTAGTAGTCTGGGGCTTGGAAGATTTTGAGGTAGCTAAAGTTGTCATACTTTGTTCATGCCTAGTCGTTTTTTCATGGCTTGCTCAATCTTGTCACCAAACAACTCATCTCCTAGATATGAATATTGGAAAGGATTTTCAGAACGCATTCAACAAGATCCCGCATGAATGACTACTTCGAAAAATTGCGAGCCATGGAATCGAGGGTGAAATACTCATGTGGATTAAAAACTGGTTGACGGATAGGAAACAGAGAGTGGGGGTAAATGGACAATATTCAGACTGGAAAAGCGTCACGAGTGGAGTGCCACAAGGTTTGGTGCTTGGACCTGTGCTTTTCAACATATTTATAAATGATCTGGAAATTTGTAGGATGAGTGAGGTGATAAAATTTGCAGATGATATGAAATTATTCAAAGTAGTGAAGACACAGAAGGACTGCAATGTGACTTAAACACGCTCGAGAAATGAGCCGCAACATGGCAAATGAGGTTTAACGTGGATAATAATAATAATAACTTTATTTTTGTATACTACAATACCACAAACAGTTCAGAGCGTAAGTGTAAGGTGATGCATGTTGATAACAAAAATCTTATATACGAATACAGGATGTCCAGTGCAGTACTTGGAAAGGCCCCCCAGGAAAGGGACTTGGGAGTACTGGTCAACAAGTCAATGAAGCTGTCCGCGCAATGAGCAACAGTTGCGAAAAGGGCGAACAGAGTGCTAGGAATGATTAAGAAGGGGATTACAAACAGATCAGAGAAGGTTATCATGCCGCTCTACTGGCCCATGGTACGCCCCCCACCTGGAATACTGCATCCAGCACTGGTCGCCGTACATGAAGAAGGACACGGTACTACTCAAAAGGGTCCAGAGAAGAGCGATTAAAATGGTTAAGGGGCTGGAGGAGTTGCCGTACAGTGAGAGATTAGAGAAATTGGGCCTCTTCTCCCTTGAAAAGCGGAGACTGAGAGGGGACATGATCGAAACATTCAAGATAATGAAGGGAATAGACTTAGTAGGTAGGGAGAACAAGAGGGCACTCTCTAAAGTTAAAAGGAGATAGAATCCGTACAAACGTAAGGAAGTTCTTCTTCACCCAGAGAGTGGTGGAAAACTGGAACGCTCTTCCAGAGGTTGTTATAGGGGAAAACACCATCCAGGAATTCAAGACAAAGTTAGACAAATTCCTGCTGAACCAGAACATACGCAGGTAAGGCTAGTCTCAGTTAGGGCACTGGTCTTTGGGAGCGGACCGCTGGGCACGATGGACCACTGGTCTGACCCAGCAGCGGCAATTCTCATGTTCTTATGTTCTTTCTTTCTTTCTTCACTCAGGCCCAACAATTGTCCTTTTCTATTCCCTCCCGCCTCCCTATCTATGTCCAAGTTAGTGCCCCTTTCCTCCCCCCCCTGAAGCTACGCCAAAGTCAACCTGCCACCAATTTCTCATCCCACCCACCTGCCTGCCGCTGTCCGCCACTTGCCCTCTGCATTTAATTACCCCCCACCCCACTGCTGCCGCAACTCCAGAAGGGCCAGGTACGTGCAGCGATTGCACACCGCAGGCTCATAAGCCTTCCCCCCAATGTTGATTCTAATGTCAGAGAGGAGGTCCAGACCAGCCAATCACTGCTTAGCTGGCCTGGACCTTCTCTCTGACATCAGAATTAATGTCAGGGGGAAGGATTATGGGCCAGCGGCATGCAATCGCTGCACGCGCCTGGCTTTTATGGCATTGTGGCAACAGCGGGGGGTAATTAAATGCAGTGGGTGGCAAGCAGCGGTGGTGGGCAGGGGGCACGTGCCGCAGGTTGAGAAACCCTGGAATAGTAGATAAATTTGAGAAGGAAGCTGACAAATTGATGAAAGTTGAATATTAAAAGTTAATGCCAAAGTGTAGGGCAGATGTAGGGCAGAAAGTGAAGGAGAGAAAAACAGCAAATAATAATAATAATAACTTTATTTTTCTATACCGCCACAATCTTGCTACTTCTAGGCGGTTCACAAATGGATAGGAAGGCCTGGAAACACAATTAAGAGCACAGCAGTGGCAAAGTAAGGAGGGGTGAGGGGGCAGTCCACACCAGGCACCATCTTGCATGGGGTGCCGGCACCCCTCCTCCTCTCTGCCCCCTTCCCTTGTACCTTTTTTATTTTAGTGCAAGCAGTCACCAACTTGCTGCCCATGTCAGCTTCAGCGCTCTCTCTGATGTCGCTTCTGGGGTCTGTGTCTAAGAAGTGACGGAGAGAGCGCTGAAGCTGACTTGGGCAGTAAGTTGGTGGCTGCTCGTGCCAAAGTTAAAAAGACACGGGGAACAAGCGCACACATGGCAGGGGAGGGGCATCATTGCTCACCCTCGCTATGCCACTGGAGCACAGACAGAAGTTGTTCAACCAGAGTCTGTGAAAAGATGATTAGAAAAATAAAATCACCAGACAACAATGATAGGAAAAGTGATTTTATTTTCAATTTAGTGATTGAAATATGGCAGTTTTGAGAATTTATATCTGCTGTCTATATTTTGCACTGTTCAGGAAGAAATGCATTTGCTTACATTTCTCTGAAGTGCATGCAGAGTCTGGCATCTTAGGGTTTCATTTGTATATATAAGGACTTCTAGCTTGTGGTCCTGTATTTGCATTTCATTTATCTGTGTTCTGCATGTGTGACCAAGACCAGGTGTACTGGTAAGAATGTATGTTGACATGCCATACAGTGTGCTTTGTGTAGTTTAATTTTGTGGTTAACCATTAGAAACATAGAAAGGTGACGGCAGAAAAGGGCTACAGCCCATCAAGTCTGTATTGTTAATTTGTGTGTGTATATGAAATATGAATGGGGAAAAATGGCATTACAATTAGTACTATTATTATGGGGGTGGAGACTGGAGCGGAGCTTGGGCAGTGTCTGGGACATAGCTTGAGCCACCCCTAATCATTTTGAAAAGTTGGTTCCTATGGTCATAGTCTTAACAGTACTTCTTCCTGCTCTACATCAGATCAGTACCAAGATACTGATCAGAGTTCTTCTAGGCACTGCAATCAGATCTTTCTGTTGGTACCAGCAACATCTTTCTGTTGGTTCCAGATCAAAAGACCTAACCGTGCCTTGTCTTGTAAAAGAACTAACTATGATTCTGATCTCTTGGATCCTACATACTCAGATTCAGAACTCTAGAATCTTAAGGTATTATACCTGATTCTTCTTCTCCATCTCCTAAACATAGGTTTCAACAGGAAAAGTTGTCCTTTACCAGATTCATATACCAAATGGGACATGCCCTGCTAGTGAAAATGGAATCTGATTCTCGGACAAAAGCAGAATTGTTTGATGCCTTGGATTTTGATCAAGCTCCAAAGGACTGCTTGAAGTTTACCTTTCATCATCTAATGAAAGATACCATGTTCCAGAACTGGGAAGCACTTCTGCTTGTCCCGGTGTCTTCTAGAAAGCTCGACTATCTTTATAGAGTCCAAGCATTTACAGGGTTTGATAAACTGCAACTACAGCATAAGTCCTAGTTGAATCTGCTCTAAAAAGATCATCCATCACTAGAACATATGCAAGTATTCCTCCTGGGAGAGAGGGCCTTACTCCGGACAAATTTAGTAGAAGGCTTTATCAAAATTCTATGCCAGCAAGCTGTATTCTCAGCTATAACTTTTTATCTTAAACACTTAATCCAGCAGTTGCCTACCTTTGAGCAACATCTTTCTACTGAGGTTATTGATCAAAATCAAGATGTCACTCATAATCTCCTGGAAACCAGAAAGTTTGTGGTCAGATCTGTGTTTGATGTATTCGATGTCACTTCCAGAGCTACAGCTCTATCCATCGCCATGCATCAACAGATAGACAAAGGTGACCCGGTTGACATTGTATATCTGCCTGTTAACTCCCTCGAAGAAGTGCAGTAAGTTCATCAAGCAAGATCTTCCTTTGCTGAAGTCATGCTGGCTGGTCCTCATCAGATTGTGTCCATCAAGGTGGTCAATGATACGATCCTTTATCAGCGCCTCTACCATCTTTCCTGGTACCGAGGTCAGACTCACCGGTCTGTAGTTTCCTGGATCTCCCCTCGAACCTTTCTTGAAGATCGGCGTAACATTCGCCACTTTCCAGTCTTCGGGAATCCTTCCTGATTTGATCAACAGATTGGTTATTAGTTGAAGCAGTTCAGCTTTAACCCCTTTCAGTTCCTTGATTACTTTCAGATGGATGAAGGAAGGAAGGAAGGAAGGAAGAAAGGAAGAAAGAAAGAAAGAAAGAGAGAGAGAGAGAAAGAAAGAAAGAAAGAAAGAAAGAGAGAGAAAGAAAGAAAGAAAGAAAGAAAGAAAGAGAGAGAAAGAAAGAAAGAAAGAAAGAAAGAAAGAAAGAAAGAAAGAAAGAGAGAAAGAGAGAGAGAAAGAAAGAAAGAGAGAAAGAGAGAGAGAAAGATAGATAGATAGATAGATAGATATTGGATGCACAGTCAGAAGGAAACGGAACCAGAGACTCATGAAATCACCAGACAGCAAAGGTAGGAAAAATGATTTTATTTTCAATTTAGTGATCAAAATGTGTCAGTTTTGAGAATTTATATCTGCTGTCTATATTTTGCACTATATTTGTCTATTATTCTTTAGTTACTGAGGTGACATTGCATATTTTAAAGTCATCTGCCTTGACAGCTTTGAAAACCCCCAAATATAAATGATAATTAACATTTTCTCTGTGTATAGTGTGCTTTACAGGGTTTTTTTATTTTATGGTTACCATTATGAATTAATAAGATATTATTTATACATGAAAAATGAACGGAAAAGATAGGCAGGGGGCCAGGGAGAGAGACAGACAGAAAGAAGTGGAGGGGGAGAGGGAAAAGGGCCTGCTTTGAGGGGAGGGTTGTGCATATTTAAAATATGTTGAGGCAACAGAGCTGCTTCAGGAAATTGGATTTCTGTCAGATTTATTTGATTTTTTTCCCCCAGTTTATGAATTATTTTAAATTTTATTTCATTGTTTTTACCCCTATTGTTTTTATTTTATTAATTGAATTTCCCTGAATTTTATTGTTTAACGGTTCATAAGAACATAAGCAATGCCTCTGCTGGGTCAGAGCTGAAGTCCATCGAGCCCAGCAGTCCTCTCACGTGGCGGCCCATCAGGTCCAGCACCTGTATAGTAATCCTCTATCTATACCCTTCTATCTCCTTTTCTAGCAGAAAATTGTTCAATCCTTTCTTGAACCCCAGTACCGTACTCTGCCCTATCATGCCCTATGGAAGCGCATTCCAGGTGTTCACCACACGTTGGGTAAAGAAGAACTTTCTAGCATTCATTTTGAATCTGTCCCCTTTCAACTTTTCTGAATGCTCTCTTGATCTTTTATTTTTCGAAAGTTTGAAGAATCTGTCCCTTTCTACTTTCTCTATGCCCTTCATGATCTTGTAGGTCTCTATCATATCCCCTCTAAGTCTCCTCTTCTCCAGGTCAAAGAGTCCCAGTTTCTCCAATCTCTCAGCGTATGAAAGGTTTTCCATACCTTTTATCAGATGTGTCGCTCTCCTCTGAACCCTCTCGAGTAGCGCCATATCTTTCTTAAGGTACCGCAACCAATATTGGACGCAGTACTCCAGATGTGGACGCACCATCACCCAATACAACGGCAGGATAACTTCTTTCGTTCTGGTAGTAATACCCTTCTTGATTATACCTAGCATTCTATTCGCTCTCTTAGTGGCCGCTGCGCACTGTGCCGTCGGCTTCATTGTCATGTCCACCATTATCCCCAAGTCCCTTTCTTGGGTACTCTCCTTCAATAACATCCCTCCCATCATATAATTGTACCTCGGGTTTCTGCTTCCCACATGTAGTACTTTACATTTCTCAACACTGAACTTCATCTGCCATCTCGTTGCCCATTCCCCTAGTTTGTTCAAGTCCTTTTGTAATTCTTCGCAGTCCTCCTTCGTCCGAGCTCCACTAAATAGTTTGGTGTCGTCCACGAATTTTATAATCTCACACTTCGTCCATGTTTCTAGATCATTTATAAATATATTAAATAGCAGCGGCCTGAGCACCAAACCCTGTGGGACTCCACTCGTGACCCTCCTCCAGTTTGAGTAGTGGCCCTTCACTCCTACCTTTTGCTTCCTACCCGCCAACCAGTTTCTGATCCATCTATATACGTCTCCTTCCACCCCATGGTTCTTGAGTTTCCAAAGTAGGCGTTCATGGGATACCTTGTCAAAGGCTTTTTGGAAATCTAGATATATGATGTCTATGGGGTCTCCTCTGTCCATCCGTTTGTTAATTCCTTCGAAGAAGTGCAATAAGTTCGTTAGGCACGATCTCCCCTTGCAGAAACCATGTTGGCTGGTTATCAGAAGTTTGTTTCTTTCAAAATAAAGGGAGTGCTAAAGGAGGACAAAGAAATCGCAGACAAACTAAACACGTTTTTTGCGTCTGTATTTACCGAAGAGGATCTACACAGCATACCAGAACCCATCAGGCTATATGGAGGAAATGAAAACGGGAAATTGACAGGGTTGACGGTCAGTCTAGAAGAGGTATGCAGGCAGATTGATAGGATTAAGAGCGATAAATCCCCGGGACTGGATGGCATCCATCTGAGGGTTATCAAGGAACTGAAAGGGACTATAGTTAAACTGCTTCAACTAGTAGCCAATCTGTCGATCAAATCGGGAAAGATTCCAGAAGACTGGAAGGTGGCGAATGTTACTCCGATCTTCAAAAAAGGTTCGAGGGGAGATCAGGGAAACTACAGACCGGTGAGTCTGACCTCGGTACCAGGAAAGATGGTAGAGGCGTTGATAAAGGACCGCATCATTGATCACCTTGACGAACACGGTTTAAGGAGGACCAGCCAGCACGGTTACAGCAAAGGCAGATCTTGCCTGACGAATTTGCTGCACTTCTTTGAGGGAGTAAACAGGTGAATAGACAAGGGCGACCTGGTCGACATTGCATATCTGGATTTTCAGAAAGTGTTCGACAAGGTTCCGCATGAACGACTACTTCAGAAAATTGCGAGCCATGGAATCGAGCGTGAAATACTCATGTGGATTAAAAACTGTCTGGAGCATAGGAAACAGAGAGTGGATGTAAATGGACAATACTCGTGAGAAGAGTGTCACCAGCAGGGTGCCGCAGGGCTCGGTGCTTGGACCAGTGCTCTTCAACATCTTTATAAACGATCTGGATATTGGTATGACGAGTGAGGTGATTAAGTTTGCGGACAATTCAAAGTTATTCAGAGTAGTGAAGACACGGGGGGGGATTGCGAAGATCTACAAAGTGACATAATCAAGCTCGAGAAATGGGCAGCAACATGGCAAATGAGGTTCAACGTAGATAAGTGCAAAGTGATGCGTATTGGTAACAAAAATCTCATGCACTAATACAGGATGTCCAGGGCGGTACTTGGAGAGATCTCCCAGGAAAGAGACTTGGGAGTTCTGATCGATAAGTCGATGAAGCCATCTGCACAATGTGCTGTGGCAGCAAAAAGGGCAAACAGAATGCTAGGAATGATAAAGAAGGGGATCATGAACAGATCAGAGAAAGTTATCATGCCATTAAACCGGGCCATGGTGCATCCTCACCTGGAGTACTGCATCCAGCACTGGTTGCCGTACATGAAGAAAGACCCGGTACTACTCGAAAGAGTCCAGAGAAGAGCGACTAAAATGGTTAAGGGGCTAGAGGAGTTGCCGTACAGTGAGAGATTAGAGAAACTGGGCCTCTTCTCCCTTGAAAAGAGGAGACATGATCGAAACATTCAAAATACTGAAGGGAATAGACTTAGTAGATAAAGACAGACTGTTCACACTCTCCAAGGTGTTGAAAGGGGATAGATTCCTTACAAACGTAAGGAAGTTCTTCTTTACAGAGAGTGGTGGAGAGCTGGAACGCTCTTCTGGAGTCTGTTATAGGGGAAAACACCCTCCAGGGTTTCAAGACTAAGCTGGATAAGTTCCTGCTAAACTTGGATGTACACAGATGAGGCTGGACTCATTTTAGAGCACTGGTCTTTGACCTGGGGGCCGCTGCGTGAGCGGACTGCTGGGCACGATGGACCACTGGTCTGACCCATCAGCGGCAATTCTTATGTTCTTAGATGTCCAACCCATATATTTCCTAGTTTGGAGATGGCTGTGAGTCATCTGAAGAAAGTCCTCAAGATGTTCTTATGAGATATATTGTTTGAATTCCGCCAACTTCTTTACAAGTTATTTAAAGTAGAACATGTAAAAATTATAATTCAATACTCTATTGACCAACATAACAGTTCTGATAAATGCATTGACCAAATTTGTCCATCGTACGTCCCTCACATCCTGGTGAAGCAGAAGCATAGACTCTGGAACTGGAGGACTTCTTGAGGGTTGACTCTACTAGCAGTGATTGATGTTGTAGCTGTGTTTTGTCAAATCCTGGACAAGAAATAATTCTATAGAGAGAATCCATTTTTCTTGGAGCTGCAGTGACCAAAAGAGGATTTTCCCAGTTTCAAAAAAGAGCTTCTTTAAGGAGATTATGTAATGGTAACTTTACAAGCTCCTTAGGCAGTTCATCAAAGTCTAGAGCAGGGATAAAGTCCATCCTTGAGGGCCGCAATCCAGTCCGGTTTTCAAGATTTCCCCAATGAATATGCATTGAAAGCAGTGCATGCACATAGATCTCATGGATATTCATTGGGGAAATCCTGAAAACCAGACTGGATTGCGGCCCTCAAGTAGGGACTTTGACACTCCTGGTCTAAAGCATCTAAAAGCTCCACCCTGTGTTCAGTGTTCGCTTTTAGCTTGACAGGCAGAGCCTTCCCCAGCTTTCTAATACATTTAGTGAAAGACAAGCCTTCAGGGGGAGACCTTCTTCATGGAGGAGGAGGTGATAGATCCAATTGTATCCCATATGACTCTGGCGCTGATAGAATAGGCTCACACTTGGAATCAGTATGGTGATGAGAAAGGTCAGAGTCTTCTACAGGTTCCATAGGTGATTCCCTGCAGTAAGAGGAGCGTCAAAGAGAACGCAGGATTGACGAGATGATGGTCTATGATGTTTCCAGTAGTGCTCCGATGAAGATGATGAAGAGGAATGATCAGCAGGTCTCTTCCGTCCTGAAGCAGGAGAATGATGCGTTGATGAAGATCGTCTGGTTGATGAAGACTGATGATGCCCCAGAGTACTTCGATATTTCGACCCAGAATGGTGATGCTTCAATGCAGAGCATTGCTGCAATGGGGAATGATGCCCTGATGGAGAGTGTTGCTGCTCACTGGAGGACTGATGCAAAGTAGACCAATGTTTTGATGGTGATCCAGATGCGGGACCCTGTGGCCTCGATGCTTTGACGGAACCAGGGGTAAGCCTAGTGCTGAAAACCCAGCTCCCATCCCAGGCGCAAGTATTAACACTCTTTGGAGGACCACTCTGGAATAAGCACAGCAGGAAAAAAAGAAAAGAAAAAAAAAAAAACTTCCACCAATAATTGCCAGTTCCAAGTTTTATTATCCAGTCCAGTTTGCACTGGTTCTAATACAACCACACCGGCTGATGATACTTGGAAAAGATTTATCACATATAAAGTCCTCTTTTACAGCAACTTCTTGCATCAATCAGGAAAGAAATAAACCAAAAATATTTCCCTTTAAACTGGGTTTCTTTTTCACAGTTGTGCTGCCATGCTTTGCACAGTTCTGGGCAGCATTCTGGTTTCAAGAAATTAAATACAAGAGTTTAGCTCCACTCCTTTTAGGCTTGGCACAATTATTGTATTGAGCCCCCCTGTGTTTCTTCAGGAAATTCTCACCACTCGACTACCTGAATTATAAATACCCCCACTACCCTTCTTATTTCTGAGCAGTGGGCTGGGAATCATCCACCCTTGTTTTAATGGTCTAAGATTCCCCTCCCAAAGGTTCCCACTATCAGGGATGTGAAATGTCAGGTCCCTGAATCCACTCTGCGCTTTATTTCTCCTTTTAAGGTTAGTTAGCATTACCCATCCCCCACTCACTATGCTTTGCTTGCATAGAGGGATTCTGGTTTAATTTTGGTTGCTAACCAATCCTCACTTTCACACATCAAACTCTCATTCATTATACAGTCCCACATAAGGACAGAAATGTTTCTTTAAGTACTTTAGACCATTGTTATAGAACAAACTTTTATTCCTTTCCCCCACACAGTACCTTACTGACTCATGCTGCATTCAGACATATAGCCTAGAGCTTCTGGGCTGCAGCCTCATTTCATTCCCCTCAGAGATACTTCCATAATAGACTCCTTACTCTCTGAAGCTGGATATAAGCTATCCTCTGGAGCAGAATTTGGCCAGCCCTGCTCATGGAGCTTTTCCCTTCCAATTAGCCTCTGCTTGGAAAGCAGAGTTTTGCCAGTATGTCAGTGCTAAGAGACAAGAGGTTTCTGAGCAGAAGGCAGTAAGACAGAGCTTCTACCCTTCATTTCCCTGTTCTGTGAGGAACGTCCTTCCCTCCAGGTTCCTGATTGCTTGTGTGTGTTCTCAGCTGAACTTGATTTATTCTGCTTTGGAACTTTCACTGGTGCTTTAGCCAGGTTCTGCCTGTCAGCTCCACCCCTTTCCTTAACCTTTGCTGTGTCAGATTGCCTGACCAGAGGTATTATAGGAGAATTAACAGATGGTTTATAAAAGGGATTATAGTGACTTGGAACAGGCATTCTGTTATTCTCTACCATCCCTTCTCTGTTCTGCCCTGCCTGTCTGATCTTAGCACTGGGAACAGAGTTAATGGGCAGCTTCCTTGGCTTAGTGGCAGGGTTTAAAGCAGGTTTTAAGCCAGTGACAGGGGCTTCCCTGTCACAATGTGCTATGCTTAGGCTGGGCTGGTGCTGAGGGAGTTGATGTAAGCAACAGTGTTGCATGTAACTTGAACATGTCACTGATCTCCCACTTGAAAAACTCATTTAACTGCTCTTTAAAGAGTTGCAGTGGTACCTTTGGCTCAATAGCCAGTACTATTGGGGTGGGTGACCTCGAGGAGGATGCATGCCTTAGAGAGACAACCTGCAAAGATGGGGAATGAAGAGGATGGCTTCCTAGCTGGCTTCCCCGACACTGGAATCTCCACCAGTATCAATGTTGATGTTGGTACCGCCTGTACCAGAGGCTCAGAATATTGCTCCATAGCCAACCTGAAGAGTTTTTCCTGTTGAATGCGATGAGCTTTCAATGAGCGCTTCTGCAAGGTGGAACAGCACAGACGGGAATCTATCCAATGTTCAGGGCCTAGACACTGTAAACATCAGCTATGGGGATCAATTATGGAAATAAGCCGCTGGCACCGACAGTACTTTTTAAAACCCATCAATTCCCATGGATGGAAATATAGTGTCAGCCAAATTAAACTCAATGAATAGAATTGAGAAAAGCCCGAAGGAAATAAAACTGAGGCTGAACAGTCAGAAAAAAGTCTCACATGAAGTGAACAAAGACCTGCACTAGAGTAAGAGCCTGAGTGAGGAAATAAATGAAAAAAAAGATGACTTTTTTTTTTAAAGAAAAAGATAACGAAAGCAGAAACCAGATGCCAAAACCTGTAATTGAAACGTGGATAGAAGGCACGCCAACCAAATTAAGTCCAGAAAACAGTTTTCTTCATTCCGCAGAGAACAAAGAACTAAGGAACCATGGGCCAATGTCAGGTAGGAAGGCACTCGCGCATGCGCGGTGCGGGCAGTCGCAAAGTTTCTTTAAACTAAAATTGACAGCTCACTTTTAACATTGTTCATACCAGGCTCCGTGGATGATGTCATCCACATGTGAGAATATGCTGTCTGCTTGTCCTAAGATAATAAAGGTATTTCTATGTAACTTGATTGAGTCTAAGTATTTTTTGAAAGAGTAAAGAATCAATTCTCTTACTCAACATAATGTAAATGCGCAAGAGTCGAGTCTCTTTAATTTGAAAGGAAACTCTGGAATGAGAGGGCATAGAATGAAATTAAGAGGTAATAGGCTCCAGAGTAATCTAAGGAAATACTGTTTTGCAGAAAGAGTGGTAGATGCGTGGAACAGTCTCCTGGAAGAGGTGGTGGAGACAGAGTGTATCTGAATTCACGAGGGCCTGGGATAGGCATGTGGGATCTCTCAGATAGAGAAAGAGATAATGGTTACTGCAGATGGTCAGACTACCGTATTTTCATGCATATAACACGCGATTTTACAAACCGTGCATAACCATGCGTGTTATACGCGTGAGCGCGTTTTACAACTTTTTTTTTACATAGTTCCCCCCCCCGACGTCCGATTCACCCCGCAGGACTGCTCGCACCCCCACCCCGAAGGACCGCTCGCACACACTCGCACCCCCACCTCAAAGGACCGCTCGTACCCCCACAGCCTCCCGACCCCCCCTCCATCATGGAGAAGCTCCTACCGTTGTCCTGCTGCTTCCTCTGCCGGCGGTCCCGGCCCTTCTGTGAGCCCTGCGTCTGCGCTGCTTCCTTTGGGATGGGGTGCTTCCTTTGGGGTGGGGGTGCGAGCGCTCCTGCGGGGGGGTGAATCGGACATCGGGGGGGGCATCAGGCTTTCAGGGTGGGGACAGGACTTCAAGGGGGAGAGAAGAGTCGGGGCAGGCGAAAGGAGAGTCGAGGCGGCCAGAGGAGAGTCGGGGCGGGCGAAAGGAGAGTCAGGGTGGCCAGAGGAGAGTCGGGGTGGGCGAAAGGAGAGTCGGGGTGGCCAGAGGAGAGTCAGGCCGGGCGAAAGGAGAGTCGGGCGGCGACCGGTATATGGGTGTGCGCGGTATATAAAAATTTCTTTACATAAATTACAGTTTCCCGCGCGCTATACCCGTGTGCGTGTTTTACACGGGTGCGCGGTATATAAGTGAAAATACGGTAAATGGGCCATTTGGCCTTTATCTGCCATCATGTTTCTATGTTTATATTATCAGTGATATGTTGCCAGTAATATATTACTGGTACTATTACTTTCCTTACCCTTTCTGTCAATTTATTTCCTTTGATTGACAATTAGAATTCTTTTCTCTCACATTTAGATTTATTGTCAATTGTTCACTGCTTTTTTTTTATCTCCTCAGGAAAGTCAGTATAAATTATAATAATCAATTAACCATGTTACTTAGCATTATATTACTTTCCCAACACTGCCTACAGCTTAGTTATTGACCCTTATTTATACATATCCAATTGGACTAACACAGTAATTACATTTCTTTCTCCTGTAGCTAGAGATTAACCCTTGGCTAATTTTGATTAGGAAAGAACTAAGGGATGTCAGGCATGGATATCACATGGAACAGCAGAAATACTCAGGGAAAAAAAGATGGCTGGTAAGCATTCAAAGTACTTTGTTGGCACAACTAGCAGAGGTAGCTGCATGACAGGAGTGAAGTGTATGGTCATATCTGTGTGCATGGGGGGTCTCAGTAGTGGAATAGCCAGGAGTGGTACAGCAGAACAGGAGGGAGGTGCAGTGGCAAACTATGTATGTGTCTGTCTGTGAGATTTCTGCTGATATATCAATGAATATTTTAAGGCAGGCATAAAGTGCATTGGCAGACCAGTATGTGAGTATCTATGAAAACAGCAAAACTGTCTGTTGCTCTTACCGCCCAGCCGCAACAGCTGCTAAACCCGACAGGAAGTCTTCTTTCCGACGTCAATTCTGACGTCGGAGAGGACGTTCTGGGCCAGCCAATCGCTGCCTGGCTGGCCCAGAACGTCGTCTCCGACGTCAGAATTGACATCGGAAAGAAGACTTCCTGTCGGGTTTAGAGCGGCAGGGCAGTTAGAGCAGCAGACAGGGGGAAAGATGGGGAGGCTTTTTTTTTTTTTTTTTGCGGCAGGGAGGGAAGGAGATAGGTAGGCAGGCAAGCAGGCTGGCTTTGGCCAGGGAGGGAGGGAAGGAGAGAGGTAGACAGGTAGGCAGCCTCGCTTTGGCCAGGGAGGGAGGGAGAGAGGTAGACAGGCAGGCAGGCAGGCTGGCTTGGGGGGTGGGGGTGGGACAAAGTGTGGAAGGCAGTGAGAGGGACATAGGAAGGAGGCACTGGGGGCACTAATGACATGGGAAGGAGGCACTGGGGGCACTAAAGACAGGAAGAGGCACTAAGGAGGAGGCACTGGGGGCACTAAAGACATGGGAAGGAGGCACTGGGGGCACTAAAGACATGGGAAGGAGGCACTGGGGGCACTAAAGACATGGGAAGGAAGCACTGGGGGCACTAAAGACAGGAAGGGGCACTAAGGACACAAGATGGAGGCACTGGGGGCACTAAGGACACAGGACGGAGGCACTGGGGGCTCTTAAGACATAGGACAGAGGTACTGGGGGCACCAAGGACATGAGAAGGAGGCTCTGGGGGCACTAAGGACATGGGAAGGAAGGAGGGAAGGAATAGAAAGGGACAATTCTTGGGCCTGAGTGCAGAAAGAAAGAAACAAAAGAAAGGATACACAGACAGAAGGAAACGCAACCAGAGACTCATGAAATCACAAGACAACAAAGGTAGGAAAAATGATTTTATTTTTAATTTAGTGATCAAAACGTGTCAGTTTTGAGAATTTATATCTGCTGTCTATATTTTGCACTATATTTGTCTACAGTATTTTTCTTTAGTTACTGAGGTGACATTGCATATTTGAAAGTCATTTGCCTTGACATCTTTGAAAACCCCCCCAAATATCAATGATAATTAACATTTTCTCTGCGTATAGTGTGCTTTGTAGTTTTTTAAAATTTTATGGTTACCATTATCAATTAAGATATGTGTACATGAAAAATGAATGGAAGAAATTGGGGGTTGGATTGGGGGTGGGGCTAGGGCGGGGTTGGGTGGGGCTAGGGTGGGGTGGGGTGGGGCTAGAGTGAGAATGGAGGCGGGACTGACAATTAATAGATGTCCCCTTTAGATGAAAAAAATAAATGGTCACGTTATGCATGGCTGCAGGCAATCGTTTCTGAGGTGGAGGCCATTAAATCCTCCTTGGATCCGCGTCTTCAATCCATCACTGATAAGCTGGAGGTGGTGGATGGCCCAGTGGCGTACCTAGGGTATGTGGCACCGGGGCCCATCATTATTTGACACCCCCCCATGTAAAAAAATATTTTTTGTAATAACCATGTAAAATAAATGGTCATAATAGAAACAGGCACTGAAAATTTTCTTTTATTGAACCTCATATATGTAACCATTATGCCAAACATAACATAAATTATGTCTGAATTGTCATGACATCAGAAGTACATATGGAGTAGTTACAGGTGATGCTTGGGACAGTTCTGATTGTGTTAGTTCGGTTTTATGTGTTTTTTGATAGAAGGGTTTTTATTTCTTTTTTGAAGGTTTTGTAGTTTGTGGTCGAGGTCAATAGGTTGTAGAGTTGGGGGTCGAGTGTTAGGAGGTTGTCGAACAGTTTTTTTTCTTTTGACGATTTTGGTTGGAGGGTGTGTGAATGGTGCGTGAGTTCTCCTATGTCTGGTTGAGGTGGATTTAATTATTTAGCTGAAGAAATTAGTAGCCCCCCCCCCCTCCATTCCACACACATTAATTCTCTTCCATTTTTGTTCCCATTCTAAAAAACACTGATAAGTTCCCAGAAAAAAATACATGAAAATAAGAAGTGAAAACAAAGGCCCCTACAGATGAGAACATAACATAAGAATAGCCTAACTGGGGTCAGACCAATGGTCCATCATGCCCAGTAGCCCATTCTCATGGTAACCAATCCAGGTCATTAGTACCTGGTCAAAACCCAAAGAGTACCTGGTCAAAACATTCCATGGTATCGATCCAGGGCAAGCAGATATTTCCCCCATGTCTTAATAACAGACTATGGACTTTTCCTCCAGGAATTTGTCCAAACCTTTCTTAAAATCAGCAACGCTATCTGCTTTTACCATAACTTCTGGCCACTTCATTTTTAAGCTTAGATCTTTCCTTCCAAACAGAGACCTTGCTAGATGTCAAATACAGAAAGAACAAGGTAACTTCACAAGGACTTAGCTGTGCAGGAAATGTGAATCTCCTCATACACCCACCATATAGTGCAAAGGTCTGGTTTTTTCTTTCGATCACTACATAGCCTAATGCCAAACAAGCAGCGCTGTTACAAACATATTCTGAAGGTCAATGCTAAGGTTTACAAAGTTTCCTTCCTTGGACCAAAAGGAGATACTGACAAACCACTGGAAGAGATCCCAAAACAACTACCCAGGCACAACACCCAAAGACCCACTCAGTGTGTGAACCAGTTGAGTGGAGTGGACTAACTGGGGGGTGGAAATGGGCCCGGAGTTTGCTCAGCAGAATTTCCCAGACCACCTCTTCCTCTCAACACATTGACACGCTGCCACCACCACCACCATTAGGAACACCTCACCGGGTAAGCCAGCAATGCTTATAAACTTTATAAAACATATTATTATATTTTCTTATAAAGCACATATTTTAACTGAACTCTCTGACATCCTCAGCCTTACCATTCACAAAAATAGAAGGAAGAAAAGTTCCCGTATCCTGCTGTCTCATGTCCCCGGCCTATACAATATTTTTCTTCTGCAGACCCTTCAAAAGTCTGACCAAATCCTCGTTTCACTTGCATTATAAAGTACTGAGGATGCCATCTCTCTCCAATCTCAGGTCCTAAAGTCTAAGACAGTAGCGCAAACTAGTGCTGCCCGATTCAAGAAAAAAAAAATTTGTTTCGATTCAGCCTATTGAATTGGTTTTTCGATTCAACTTTCCTGCCCAATTGGGTGGGTTTTATTTTTTTATTTTCAAACATCCTGGTGGGTTTATTTTATAGCTTTTTCACCCCCTTTGGCTTCTCCTAACCACACTGGCGCTGTGGTGTAAATAAAATAAAAAAACAAAAAGGACTTTTCCTAAACTAAACCTTGGGTTTGTATACCGCACCATCTCCATAGTTGTGGAGCTTGGCACGGTTTACAGGAATTGTAATGAGAAAGGAACTCCAAGGAAGGGCTAGAAGAAGATCAGAGGAGAGAAGAATGTTAGAGGGCTAGGATGTCAGAAGAGGGGGGAGTGTTAGGTTTTAGAGAAAAGGCAGGTTTTCAGATGTTTACGGAAGGGTTGGAGAGCACTCAGGTTTCGAAGAGGGGAGGTGAGGTTGTTCCAGAGCTCGATGAATCTGAAGGGGAGGGAAGTCCCCAGTTTTCCTGGATGGGAAATGCCTTTTAATGAGGGGAAGGATAGTTTCGATTTTTGGGTGGGTCTGGTGGAATTAAGATTTAAGGAATTCCAAGAAAGTGGAATTAATGGAGGAAGGATGCCGTGGAGGATCTTGAAAGTTAGGCAGATGCATTTGAGGTGAACTCTGGAAATTATCGGGAGCCAATGAAGCTTGGAAAGGAGTGGTGAAACGTGATCGAATTTGCTTTTTGCAAAGATAAGCTTGGCCGCAGCATTTTGGATCCGTTGGAGTCTGTGAAGGTTTTTCTTCGTTAGGCTTATGAAAATAGAATTGCAGTAGTCCAGTCTGGAGAGGATGATGGATTGGACGAGAACGGCAAAATGTTTTTGGTGGAAACAGGAACTTACTTTCCTCAGCATGTGTAGGCTGTAGTAGCATTTTTTTACCAGGGAGTTGAGGTGGTCATTGAAGGACAATGTAGAATCAATGATGACGCCCAGGACCTTGCTGGAGAGTTCGAGCTGCAGAGTGGAGCCAGAGGACAGTGGGATTGAGGTGGGTAGCTGAGCTAGATTTGGGCCAAGCCAGAGTAGTTTTGTCTTGGATTAATTCAATTTCATTTGGATGGTGTGGGCCCAGGATTGGAGGTTCGAGATGCAAGAGGATATGTTCTCTGAGAGATTAGTGAGGTTCGAGTCTGTTTCGAGAAGGACGAGGATGTCATCAGCATAGGTGTAAATTGTTTCAAGGGGGGATAGATGGAGGAGTTTTAGGGAGGTCATATAAATGTTGAAAAGGATAGGAGATAAAGGTGAGCCTTGCGGGACTCCGCAGATTGGTATCCAGGGGGAGGATGAGGTGCCATTCCTATTGACAGTTTAGGATCGGGAGCGGAGGAATTTTGAGAACCATTCAAGGACTGTAGAGGTGATGCTGATCTCGGAGAGTTGGTAGATTAGAATATCATGGTGAGCAACGTCAAAAGCGGCAGAAAGATCAAATTGCAGGAGGACGGCGAACTTGTTGCGGGAGGGAAGTTGTTGAACCTTGGAGATTAGGGAGGTCAGTAGGGATTCGGTGCTGAAATTGGGGCGAAAGCCGTATTGGTAAGGTAGGAGAATGGAGAATTTCTCTAGATAGGATGAGAGTTGGGTCGATATGATGGTCTCGAGCAACTTGGTTAGGAGAGGGATATTTGCTATTGGGCGATAGCTGGATGGTGTGGAAGGGTCGAGGTTGGGTTTTATCTGTTAAATCCTAGCTCACGTTTGTGGTCTAACACCAGCTCTGGCAGGATACACATTTCAAATCTGACATATTGTAATCACAAAACAGAAAATAAAATTAGTTTTTCTACCTTTTGTTGTCTGGTTATTTTTCAAATCTGGTCCAAGGCTCTGGTTGTCTTCTGATAACTTGCTTGCCAGGGTCTCCTTCTTCCTTCTTTCTGCATGTTAACCATCCATCTGCCATCTCTGTCCTCTCCGTTTCCCTTCCCTCCCCAGGAGGTCTGGCATCTTTCCTTTTTTTGTCTCCCTCCACAGATCCATCTTTTCTTAACTACCCTTTCATCCAGCATCTCTCCCTCCTTCCCCACCACCCCAGGGTCCACCATCTCTCCCTTTCTTTTCCCAACTACCTCCTAGCCAGTATCTCTATCCCCCCTCCACACCATCTCTTGTGTCCAACTTCTCTCCCTTTCTGTTCCTTCCCTCTCTAAAAACCATGGTCCATCATCTCTCCCCCTCTTCTCTATTTTCAGACCCATTATTTCTTGCCACCCAAAGTCCGGCATATGCACGTCTCTTTGAACCCCTCCATTCCCTCCGTGTATTTCTACACCAGGGCCCCCCTCCCTGAAGGCCTGTCCCCCCCCTTAAAGGTCTGCATCCCACCCCTGAAGGCCTGCACCCCCCAAAGGCCTGCACCCCCCCCGAAAGCCTGCCCCCCTTGAAGGCCTGCCCCCCCTTGAAGGCCTGTCTGCCTGATCCCCTTGAAGGCCTATCCCCCCTTGAAGGCCTGTCCTCTCCCTTGAAGGCCTGCACCACCGAAGGCCTGTCCCCCCTTGAAAGCCTGCCTGTCCCCCTCCCCTTGAAGGCCTGTCCCTTGAAAGCCTGCCTGCCTGTCCCCCCCCCTTGAAGGCCTGTCCCTCCTTTGAAGTCCTGCCTGCCTGTCCCCCCCTTGAAGGCCTGTCCCCGCCCTTGAAGGCCTAGCTGCCTGTCACCCCCCTCCCCCTTGAAGGCCTGCCTGTCTGCCATATCCTGAAGGCCTGATGCCCCGACCCACCCTGAAGGATCGCTCACCCCCCTGGCCTCCCCGCACCACCTACGAAACAGCCCACAGCAGGATCGCGATGCCAGCGATCCCTGTGCTGCTTCGGCGCTGCTTCCTCCGCCGTGGTACTGCCCCTCCTCTGATGTCAGAGGAGGGGCAGGACCGTGGCGGAGGAAGCAGCGCTGAAGCAGCGCAGGGATCGCTGGCATCGCACTGCCGCTGTGGGCTGCTTCGTAGGTGGTGTGGGAGGCCAGGGGGGCGAGCGGTCCTTCGGGGGTGACTGAACGCCAAGGCCGGGAGCACCCCCTCAGGGCATGCACCCGGGGCGGACTGTCCCCCACCCTCCCCGCCCCCCCTTGGTACGCTACTGGGATGGCTATTTGGAGTCTCTGAAGGGAGAGTTTGCGGGGTGCTGCCAGAGAGTGTCCGCGTTGGAGGATACGGTGGCTCAGGTTACCACTACGTAGTGTGACAAACCCAGCACCAGCACTAGTCCAGTCCCTGATAGGATTAAGTGCAGAAGAATGGACCAGATTGATTCTGGCGCTCAACTTGAGGCTGACCTCCCTTGCCCCTATAATCAAAGTGATAGTGAGCTGGAACAGAGGCAGGCAGGTTGGCAACAGCAGCTTCCGGGCTTTAGAACAGCTAAAGAAGCCACAAGGAAAGTTGCTGCAGTTGAAAAACCCAGGCAGAGGAAAACTGCTGTAGAGCCAAAACCCATCCCCCGCTACAGGCTGAAGGGGATTGGCTCTGATCTGTTTAAAAGCAGGCAGAGACAAACAGGTAGAGGAGGAGCGAGGGACGAGGGCGAGTCACTCCCACAGCCCAAGGCAGGAGAGGAGCTGTGGAACAGGGCAGCAGAGGAAAACATGCTGGATTATCCCATGCAGGATTTGGAGGAAATCTTAACCCCTTCAAACTATCCAGTGCCAGACCAGGTAGAAGGCATGGAGGTAGAAATAGCTGGCCCTAGGGTAGAAGGCCAAATAGAAGGTATGGAATTCTGAATGAAAGAATACAGCAACAGGGAAACTGTTTGTGCTTTATGTTTTCTTTTTGCATATCGTTTTTTTTTCCTCTCTCTGCTGCCCAAGTTAAACCTGAAGAAGGGGATATATATATTGAGCTGTATAAGCATGAGAAGTTGGAGAATAATACTTGCCTGAAGTCTGAATCAAGTAATGCATTCAAAGACAAGTTTATGAACCAGAGGCAGGCTGCACTGTTTTAGAGTGTAGTTGGAACTGTAAGAAAGTTACTGTGACTCCGGTTGCAGGGAGCTAATTAGATTAACCGTCTCAGCTGTGTGATTTGTGCCTGCACGTTGCAGGGAGCTAATTAGATTAACCGTCTCAGCTGTGTGATTTGTGCCTGCACGTAGGAGCTGAGAGAGAAGCTGTGCTGCTAACAGAGTGTGCTGTGACGATTTTTGCCTACTGAGTTCTTGTCTGCTTGAAAATGTACTGTAAGTTTGATTTTTGCCAATTTACTATTTTTGTTCAATGACCTGCAAAGTGATATTGTTTTGCTGTTGCATATCTTTTGACCTGGAGGTCAGAATAAACCACTTATGTTTTCCTAAAGAACTCGTTTGCTTGGTGGTATAGTGAAACCTGGTACTTACCCTATATCTCGAGGGGCCTAGACCGTTGTCTGGGGCCGCCTAAAAATCCTGGAGGTACCCCTAGTTAAAGGGGATGCGCCCGAAGCAGTGTGTTTGTCACACGCCAGCCCTGGACTGCAAGGGGGTTTGTGACAGTAGACCGACTTGCAATCCTGGGTTCGATCTCTTGAGGATAAGCTGGATGATGTTGAGAATCACTCCAGATGGGGGAATCTGCAGCTGGTAGGCCTACCGGAATCCATCACCGAAGCGAAACTCCAAAAATTTTTGGAGCACTGGTTGGTTGAGACCTTGGAGTTGCGTTCTGCAGCGAGCCCCCTTCAGATTGAGTGAGCACACCGGCTTGGGTCTCGGCGTGCCCCTTCTGAAAAACCGCGGGTGGTGATTCTTAAGCTTCTTAATTATGTGCACAAGATGGAGATTCTCCGCGCCATCCGACAGAAGGGGCCACTTCTGTACGAAAACCACCGCATCCTCTGTTTCCAGGATTATTCTCCTCGGATCTTCGGTCAACGGTGAGCCTATGCCTCCCTCTGTGCGGGGGTCTGCACCGCAAACACGTGCAATTCGCATTGTTATACCCTGCCAAGCTTAAGATCTTTTATGAGGGCAAGCCACACTTCTTTGATACTCTGAAGGACACCTCGCGATTTGTGGCCCAGATGGCAATCCCATCTACTAGCTCTTCAACCCCATAATAAGAACATAAGAACATAAGCAATGCCTCTGCTGGGTAAGACCTGAGGTCCATCTTGCCCAGCAGTCCGCTCACGCGGCGGCCCAACAGGTCCAGGACCTGAGCAGTAATCCTCTATTTATACCCTTCTATTCCCTTTTCCAGCAGGAAAATGTCCAATCCTCTCTTAAATCCTAGTACTGTATTCTGCCCTATAACGTCCTCTGGAAGCGCATTCCAAGTGTCCACCACACGTTGGGTAAAGAAGAACTTCCTGGCATTTGTATTGAATCTGTCCCCTTTCAACTTTTCCGAATGGCCTCTTGTTCTTTTATTTTTTGAAAGTTTGAAGAATCTGTCCCTCTCTACTCTCTCTATGCTGTGGACTGCTGGCATTTCGGAGCTCTGAACTGGATTCCTGATTTAGTGACTCCTGGGATTGCTGTCTTCTATCACCTATGTTGGACAGCCTGTTGACTATTCTGGTAGTCTAGGGTGGAGGGGGTGTTCCCCCCTTTCTCTTCCCTTGGAGTTTTCGATGGATGGAGCCTACTGTTCCTGGTCTGGAGGAGTTGTGACCTGCATAAGGACCACCGTTTTGAACTTTGGGTTGCTATGCATTGCCTTTGTTTAATTTTCTTTCTTTCTGGGACCCTTTAGTTGAATGAAGGGGTGTTTCGGTTGGTGTTTTGCTTGTTGGGGTGAGGTGTGTATGTGTTGAGGATGCGCTAGGGTGATTGGTTTGGTTGTGGAGCTGTGAGGGTGGGAGGATGGTTCGTTCCTATTTCTTGTGCCTTTGGGATTGTTTGGTTGATGGGGTATATAGACTTGGAGTCCGGAAGGCTGTGATCCCTTCTGGTATGGATCAGCGGACACCCCTGTCACCTGGATTTGGTTATAGCTGAATGGGGCTTTTGGCAGGTGGGTGATTGTTGTGGGGGGAGACCCCCTTTTTGCAGCAGTACTATGCCTTTTCTCCCTTTTTGTAGGGGCTCCTTAGTTGGGCTGGGTTGTGGGGGAATGTTGTTTTCTCTGTTTCTGGTTTTGGGCATAAAGAGGGGGGCTTAAGGCAGCCCTGGGTTGCCCTCTGGAACACAGGTGCTTCTGGGGTGGTATGGGGGCTATCCCTATGGGGGATAAGGGAGTGGGCGGTGGTTGGGAGTGAGGAGGGTGCTGAGGATTGTTTTTTTTTCTTTCTGTTTTCCTTTTCTGTTTGGTATGGTGTTTTTTTTTTTGTTTGTGTTTCTCTTTTTCTACTGGCTTGGAGGTCCGGCTGGGGGAGGTGGGCTCTTCAGGGGCTCGATGCTTCAGTAGGCATCTTGGGTTGTTGCTCACCGCTTGGATAGAGTTGAGGAATTGGTGGGTCTGTAGGCTGGGACAGCCTCACCATCCTTCTACTCAGTTAATGGGTTGCCTTTTGTTCTGGGTCTTTTTGGATCCTGATGGTTAAATTCATACCTTGGAATGTTAACGGGGTTATCTCACCTGTTAAGAGACAGAAGATATTGCAGACCTTAAATCGACAGAGGGCAGATATTGCATTTCTACAGGAGACGCACCTGACCTCTCAGGAACATGAGAAATTCGCTCACTGGTGGGTGGGAAGGGTGGTGGGTGTGGCCGTTGGTAAGGCCGGTGGTAAGGCTGGGGTATTGATTCTCTTGCGAAGGACCTTGGACGCTTTAGTGCACGGGGTCTATGTGGACCCGCTTGGACGGTTTGTGCTGGCTCATGTTACGTTGGCTAGGATGTCTTTTCTCCTTTGTAATATTTACGCGCCGAATGTCTATGATAAAGTATTTTACAGTCGCCTGTTTTAAGCGCTGAGCGCGTATTCTGGTGTACCATTGCTGTTGGGGGGTGATTTTAATATTGCCCATGATCCCTGTTTGGATAAGTCCGATCCCCGTCCCCATGAGCGCATGGATTCTTCTAAGGGCATTCCCCTTCTTTGTTCTTCTTTAGATCTGGTGGACATTTGGCGCACGTTGCATCCCAGGGAACGTGATTATACTCATTTGTCCCAGGCTCATGGTACACAATCCCGGATAGATTATTGGCTTTTATCTTCTAGCCTTTTCTCTTCTACGAGAGATGCGGGGATTGGTCCGTATAGCATTTCTGATCATGCTTTCATTTGGTGTGCTTTGGACTTATCCATAATGTGGGCTCCCGGAGATGGCGGTTTTCGCCCGTGTTGTATAAAGACCCCGGGTTCACTGATCATCTGCTTCAGAAGTGGACAGATTATAAGCTTCACAATGCAGGCCATAAGGATGATCCTGTCCTGTTCTGGGATGCAGCCAAGGCTGTGCTCCGTGGGGAAATAATAGCGTATGCTAGTTTCAAGAAGAAGGCACGGGACCAGGAGATATTACGCTTGGAAAAACAGGTGAGGGCTGCTCGGATATGGTATGCTTGTAATCCGACCCCCATGCGATGCAGCAATTTGTTGGCGTCTCAGGCCTCTTTGAACGAGTTGCTGCAGGCTCGATCTGCTCGCTCGATGCTATATTTTATACATCAATTCCATTTGCACGGCATCAAGGGGGGTAGGCTTTTAGCTAACCTGGCACGTACTGCGGACGGTTCTCGCCGGGTGCTGTGGGTGGTGGGGGAGGGGGGTGGGTTGGTTAGCTCAGATGCTGCGATAGTGAAGGTTTTTCGCACGTTTTATCAGTAGTTGTATTCACGGTCTGAGGGGCCTGACCTACCTAGTGCTCTTTATTTAGATAATGTTTCTGTGCCTCGAGTGACGGCTCTTCAACAACAGCGGTTGAATGCGCCCATATCCACTGATGAAATGGCTTTGGCAATTCAATCTAGTCAGTTGTGGAAAGCTCCGGGACCTGATGGCTTTCGAGCTGAATTCTATAAATTGCTTTCGTTGGAGATTACTTTTATTCTGGCTTCCAACTTTACTATCTACGTAGCACAGGGGTCTCTGCCGCTGTCTTTACACGACACTCACATTGTGATACTTTTGAAACCAGGCCGCGATCCTACCTTGCCGGGTTCCTTCCGTCCAATTTCCCACCTTAACTTGGAAGCCAAATTTTTTGCGAAAATCCTGGCCAACAGATTAGCCCGTGTCCTCCCGGACCTTGTAGATGATTTTCAGGTTGGGTTTGTTCAGAACCGACAGAGTTGGTCAGTTTTGACGCAGAGAAGGCCTTTGATAGGGTCTTTGGGTGCTTCATGTTTGCCACGCTTTGGCATTATGGTTTTGATGGGTTCTTTCTTGAGGCAATTACTGCTCTTTATGCTTCTCCGTCGGCGGTGCTTTGGGTGAATGGTTTCCTTTCTGAGTCTTTTGATATTCGGAAGGGTACGCGGCAGGGATGTCCTTTATCTCCTCTCTTGTTTGTTCTTACTCTGGATCCGTTGATTCGGGATGTTTTACCCCTGACATTTGTGGGGTTCGCATTGGTCAGGAGTCTTTTGTGGTTTCAGCTTTTGTGGATGATCTCCTTGTACATCTTACTAATCCGGTTACAGCCTTACCTGCTCTTTTGATGGTGATGGCTGAGTATGGGGATTTTTCCGGTTTTCGGTTGAATTTAGACAAGTCCCTGGCCCTTTCGACCTCTCCGGAGGTCCGGGATACTTGGCCGGGGATTTTCCCATTGCGATGGGCGGATGGTGCTTTTCGGTACTTAGGAATCCAATTGACCTCTTTGGTTGACTCCCTTAAGCAGATAAACTTACACCTGCTTTTTGATTATACTCGTCAACGGCTGGACCAATGGAGATTTTTTTCCCCTTTCGGTGCATGGTCGTATTCACCTTTTCAATATGATTATTTTTCCAAAATGGCTGTATGTCCTGCAGTTATTGCCTATACGTTTACTGCAGAAGGATCTTAGGGCATTTTATAGACTTCTCTCTCGGTTTCTTTGGAATGGGAAAAAACCGCGGATGCAGTTCCACTTTTTGATAGGGTCTTGGTTGAGGGGGGCATGGATGTCCCCGATCTGCAGAAATATAATCAGGCTTGCCTACTCCGTTATCTTGGGGAGTGGATTTTTGAACCAAGACGTTTACACCTGCTTTGCTTATAAATGAGCGTACTATTATCCTTGGCATTTATCTTCCCTGTTACATGTACCTCGGACTTCTCTTCCTTCTTCCTTGCGCTCTAGCTTATTGTTACGATCTTTATGTAATATCTGGAAGATTTTGGTGTTGAATTTGGGGGGGCAGCCGGGGGTGTCTGACTAGTTGCCTTTGCAGGGGAATCTTCAATCCTTGCCAGGTAACTCTTTGGCTTCCTTTAGACGTTAGGCCCAAATCGGAATGATTACTTTGGAGCATGTCCTCACCGAGGCTGGGACTCTCTGCTCTTGGCCGGCATTTCGACTCCGGACAGGGGTTCAGGAAACTGACTTTTTTGCACATCTACAATTGGACCATTATGTTCATTCCTTGTGGGCGGAGGACTTGCAGCTAGGTCTGGGCGGCCGGCTTCGCTCATTTTTTGCTAGTTTTACAGATGGGGGCTTTCTGTTTCGGCGTTGCATAAGGCTCTCTGTTTGTTGGCCCCATCTCGCTCTTGGGACTCTTTGTGTGTTCGGTGGACCCCGGAATTGGGTCTCCTCCCGGCAGACTTGGATATGGGAGGCCTTATTCGGCACATCCCGACTATTTCTGTCTCTGCTGAACTTCGGAGTGCCAGTTTCGGATGCTCCATGGCGTTCAGCTGTTTCGCTCTGGTTTGGCTGACTCGGCTCATTGCTGCCCCTAAATCCTTCTTTTACGCTTTATGGAGGCTCTGTCGGGCTGTTCCATTCCTCTCACCCCGGTGGGTTTTCTTTTAGACAAATTTGAGATTTTTCATTTGTCGCCTGGTATCGGCAGTTTATTCCTGCGGAAGGCAGGCTTGGTGGCTAAAAAGGTTATCTTGACCGAGTGGGTGTCAGCTGAACCTCCTGCGTATTGGGCATGGCGCAATCAGCTGCCTGCATTGATGTTGCTAGAGAGGGATCGGGTGCGTGCTTCCTTCCGTCAGGCCAAGTTTTTTCTGTGGGTCTGGAGGCCCTAAATCTATTCTCTATCTCCTAGAATTCGGAGTTCGATTCTTAATACTCTGAGGCTCTGAGCTGCTCTGAGCAGTGGGCGTGGGGGCTCGGGATTGCCCCTCCCTGATTATGGACCTCCTTTGTCCTTTTTTTTTGGAGGGTGTTGGGGAGGGGAGAGGCCTTGCATTTCTTCTTAGGGCTCATCAGAGTACAGGGCTCTGTTTGTACGGTATTTTGGTCTATACTGTCTAGGCCTTTCCAATGGTGTAGGCTTGAAGTTTTGTCTGGTTATTAGCCTTGCATAGTGTTGCTTCCCCCCCTTTCCGTTCCCTTTTTTTTTGGGGGGGGGGAGTTGGGAGTGAGGGGGGGAGTTGGGGGAGTTGTTGTATATTCTCTACACCACCTGTGCCTTTCTTGTGTTTTTCTCTGTTCCGTAAATGTTGATTTCCAGTAACATATCTGTATTCAATTCATGTGATTATAGACAATTTTACTGATATATGTTAACGCTTTCAATGCTTTTCCTGAACTGTATATGTTCTATGATGCTCCTGTATGTTATTATTGAAAAATTTAATAAACAGTTTGAACTATAAAAAATTCCCAAGGGGAGAGAGAGCATACTTCTGAGGTGTCTGCTGCTGGAGAGAGGGGCTTTTCTTGCCTATTACCTGCTGCTTCCCTGTCTTCTCAGTGTTTTAAAGGTCCAAACAGTGCTGCAAATCGGGCAGACACTGAGAGGGGCATCTACACCATTAGTGAGGCCCCTGCCATCTGACTTAAAAATGCTGCAGCCTCTGTGGCTTAGATGGGAGAGAGAACATACTTCTGAGGTGTCTGCTGCTGGAGAGAGGGGCTTTTCTTGCCTATTACCTGCTGCTTCCCTGACTTCTCAGAGTTTTAAAGGTTCAAACAGTGCTGCAAATCAGGCAGGCACTGAGAGGGATACCTACACTATCAGTGAGGCCCCTGACATCTGACTTAAAAACGCTGCAACCTCTGTGGCACGTGGTCACAGACGCGCAGTCACGGTGCATGGCCTAAGGGGCACGCCAGGCTCCTTGAGAGCTCCTTGGAGCCACTTGGAGACAGTTGCAGTGAGGTTAGTGAGTGGTGTCCCCTTTCATTTATGTCTGTATTATGATATTGCAAAAATTTTCTTCTAATGGGGAAACGTAAAGCAAAAGTTAAAGTCTCGACTCCAGTATCTTCAGGCCCAATGGATAAGCATTTGACATCTATTGAGGTTAATACTAAACAGACTAAGAGATCAGAACAATTTTTAGGAGCCTCACTTAGCTCTCCTGAAAGAACTCCTCCTTTCCCTCCTTTAAATCCTGTTCAACTGGCACCCAAAGTTGGTACTAGTGCTTCTAAGGAAGCCTCAGAGCCCCAGACTAGAGAGTTGCGCGGGGACAGAAATCCCACCTGTCCCCACCCGTCCCCGTGAGGAATCTCACCCGTCCCCGCGAGGAATCCCCTCCATCCCCACCGTCCCTATAAACTACAGAAATAGTTATTTAATTTAATTATGCTACTGAATTAAAGGCTCTGGTAGAAACCCATTTACAAATAAGCAAAAAGACTTTATTAATTTGGAAATATTAATTGGGAAGAATACATACTTTGTAAACGGGTTTCTACCAGAGCCTCTAATGTTTATAAATTTTTATCAACACAACTAATATACTACTTTATCCTAAAGCAAAAAAAAAAAAAAAAGAAATATAATTTTTTTCCTTTCTTTGTTGCCTGGTTTCTGCTTTCCTCATGTTCTCATTCAATTCCTTCCATCCACTATCTCTCTTCTCTCTGCGTCTTCCATTTACTCTGTTACTGTGCCTTTCCCTTTCTCCCCCCTTCCAAATTGGTCTGGCACCCATCTTCTTCCCTCCGCTCCCCCCATAGTCTGACATCTCTGTCTTCTTCCCTGCCTGTCTTCTCCCCACTCTCTCTTCCCCATTTCCTTTCAGCATCCTTCTCCCCCCATGTCCTGTCAGCGTCCTTCTCCCCCCTCTGTCTTCCCCATGTGCTTTCAGTGTCCTTCTCCCCCCTCTGTCTTCCCCATGTCCTTTCAGCGTCCTTCTTGCCCCCCCGTCTTCCCCATGTCCTTTCAGCATCCTTCTCCCCCTCCGTCTTCCCCATGTCCTTTCAGCATCCTTATCCCCCCAGTCTTCCCCATGTTCTTTCAGCGTTCTTCTCCACCCCTTTGTCTTCCCCATGTGCTTTCAGCGTCATTCTCCCCTCTGTCTTCCCCATGTCCTTTCAGTGTCCTTCTCCCCCCCATCTTCCCCATGTCCTTTCAGCATCCTTCTCCCCCCTCAGTTTTACCTTAAGCGTCTTTTCCTCTCCACTCCACCTTTCCTCCCTTTCTCCCTCCCTGCCCCTTACCTTTGTGGTGCTTCCCCGCCCGACTGACAACAGAATAGACCCGGTACGACAAAGCTCCCTGCACTGTAGCTGCAAATCTAAATTACCTTCTTACAGCAGCTGGAGTATTGAAGCTGTTGTAAGAAAGTAATTTAGATTCGTGGCTACAGGGCAGGGTTTGTCGGACCGGGCCTGTTGTCAGTCGGTCGGAGGAAGTGCCACAAAGGTAAGGGGACCTGGCCGGCAGTGCACCCCCCTCCCATGGCTGCACCCGGGGCGGACCGCCCTCCCCGCCCCCCCTTGGTATGCCACTGCCGATCGCAGCACATAGCCGATCGAAACGGAAGTCTTCCCGATGTCAGCGCTGACGTCGGAGGGAGGGAGGGCTGACATCGTGAAAGACTTCCGTTCCGATCGGCTGTGTGCTGCGGCAGGGCAGGGAGAGAGAAGACGAGCCTCGCATCCAACCCCGCAGGAACCCCGCGACCCTAGGGGGTGTCCCCATGGGTTCCCCGAGACCCAAAGGGGGAACCCTTGGGATCCCCGCGTGTCCCGCGGGATTCCCTACGTCCCCGTTCCCGTGCAGCTCTCTACCCCAGACTGCCCAGGTAGTATCCTATGAAAAAATGCCTCAAATCATACCATTGGTTGAAGATCTGGAAAGCTCTGAAGAAAATAAACAGGAAGTGACTCTAAAAGACTTGTGGCAAATTAATATTAGGATAGAGAAAATGTTGAAATTAGTCATGACTCAGTCTCAGGATTTTTCAAAGAAGGTGGTAGGAAAACTAGTGAATGTTGAGTCTAATATTAAAGTTTTGGATGAACGCACAATTAAGACAGAGAAGCAAGTTTCTAATCTACAAGCATCTTCCATGTCAGCAATATAGGATTCACATTCTATACATGTTAAACTAGAAATAATGGAAAATGCTACAAGGACAAGAAACTTGCGATTGATTAATTTTCCTGAAACACGTTTGATCTCTCCTGAGATTCTTTTTCGTAAGTATCTCAGAGAGGTTTTGGGGTTGACTAACTCTGAATCAGTACCTATTTCAACACTCTATTATATACCTAAGAAACAAAAAATTACTGTGGAACAAAGATTAGACCAATTAGCTTCTACTGATATGAATTTGACGGAATTTCTTGAAGACTCACAAGATACAATACAAACCAGGTCTTTTAGTTTCATGTAAAAATGAGAGTCATAAGGTACTGATAATGAAACTATATTTTAAGAATTATTAGGCAATGTTTTGTTGGGCTAGAATCCAAATATTTCCAGATGTGGCAAGAGTAACCCAACTTAGACGAAAAGCTTCTGAAAATTTCTGTGTAAGTGTTTGGTAACTTTTCATGATAAGGATTACGTATTTTTTGATCCTATTCAATTAGAGTATTTTCTTGAACATTCTTAGTAAACTCCTTTTTGTAAGTTGGGGTAGAATTTTCCTTTCTTGGTTATGATAATTTCAATGAAAATAGGAGTTTAAATAGTTAAATGCCTCTATAAAATTAAGGGTGTTATCCCTTATTGATTACTAAATTTTATGTTGTTATGTAATGTAATTCTTTCTCCTCAATGATGGGGGCTTGATGGGATTTCAGATTTTCTATGACTGATTTAAGTTGTATTAAGAAATAATATTTCTATATTTTTTGTGTAAATTTCCATATCCTATATATTTGTTTGGATACGCTAATAAATTTCAATTAAAAAAATAAAAAATTCCCATAATACTTTCAGTGATGTCATGAGGTCAAGCAGATGCTGAAAGGCTCTACTCCCTTCCTCGAGTCCCCTAATATCAGCTATTAGCAGCGTTTTGATCATGACTTAGGTTCATAGAAACATAGAACATGACAGCAGAAAAGGGCCATGGCCCATCTAGTCTGCCTACACTAATGGCCCATCCCCTACCTTCATGAAGAGATCCCACATGCCAATCCCATCTTTTCTTAAAATCTGGCATGCTGCTTGCCTCAATTACCTGTTGTGGAAGATTATTCCAGCGATCAACCACCCTTTCGGTGAAGAAATATTTTCTGGTGTCGCCATGAAATTTCCCACCCCTGATTTTCAACGGATGCCCTCTTGTTTCCGTGCAACTTACCCAGTCATTCCTCATACGGGAGATCCTTGAGTCCTGAGACCATCCTGGTGGCCATTCGCTGAACCGACTCAACTCTCCGCACATCTTTTTGATAATGTGGCCTCCAGAATTGTACACAGTATTCCAAATGGGGTCTCACCATGGATCTGTACAATGGCATTATGACCTCGGGCTTACGGCTGACGAAACTTCTACGGATACAGTCCATGATTTGTCTAGCCCTGGATGAAGCTTTCTCCACTTGATTGGCAGTCTTCATGTCTTCGCTAATGATCACCCCCAAGTCACGTTCTGCTACAGTCCTTGCTAGGATCTCACAATTTAGGGTGTAAGTTCTGCATGGATTTTTGTCGCCAAGGTGCATGACCTTGCATTTTTTGGCATTGAAACTCCACAAAAAGCCATTTTCCAATCCAACGGGACTCTTCCTGTACTTAGGGAAAAATTGAAGAGCACAGATAACGGTTCCGCCAGTACGTCACTCAACTCCCTGAGCACCCTGGGGTGTAGTTTGTCCGGTCCCATAGCTTTGTTCACCTTGAGAGTCTTGATAGCTCCTCGTAGACACTGCTGGGCATAAACTCGAAATTTTGAAACGGGTCTTCTGAGTTTTTCCTCATCGGCAGCTGAGGGCCGGATCCCGGCGCCTCGCAAGTGAATACCGAGCAGAAATATTCATTTAAAAGTTTGGCTTTGTCGGAGTCCAATTCTATATAGTTCCCATCAGGTTTCCTAAGGCATACTATCTCATCTGTGTTTCTTTTTCTGTCACTAATATACCGGAAGAAGGATTTATCGCCCTTCTTGATGTTCTTCGCAAGGTTCTCCTCCATTCGGAGTTTGGCCTCCCTGACTGCCATTTTGACCGCTTTCTGCCGTTTTGACCGCTTTACTGCTGTTTTGACCACTTTGCTGCCGTTTTGACCAGACTGTACCCAGTGTGGAAGTGGTGATAACTGTACCCAGTGGGGAAGTTGATTTGGAATCCTAAATGTTGCAGGAATATAGTCTGTTGTGTTGCTATAATAACACCCTGAGACGAAGGATCTTTGATGAGCCAAGTGAAGACTTGAAAACCGCGAGTCCACAAGGCTGTTGCCACCACCACCAGGCACTTGGTGAAAACCCTGGGAGATAATGCTGGACCAAAAGGTAGAACCTTGTATTGGTAATGATGATTTTCCACCTGAAATCTGAGAAACTTGCGAGAGGATGGGTGAATGGGAATGCGAGTGTAAGCCTCCTTGAGATCCAGAGAGTGTAACCAATCATTGTGATCCAGCAAGGGATACAGCGATGCTAGAGACAGCGCCCAAAACTTTTCTGTGACAAGAAATTTGTTGAGAGGTCCAATATCGGTTGAAGACATCCTGTCTTCTTTGGAATAAGGAAATATCGGGAATAAAATCCCTTGTTCTGCTGGTCCAAAGGAACCTTCTCGATGGCATTATGAATGAGCAGAGATTTGACTTTCTGGAGAAGAAGAGAGGACTGTATTGGGTTGGAAGGAAACTCTCTTGGAGGATGATCTGGAGGAATGTTGAAAAATGAAGAGAAAAACCTTCTCAAATGACATTGAGAACCCAGAGATCAGAGGAGATTAACTGCCAATGATGATGGTAATGTTGAAGATGACCTCCAATGGGGAGAAGAAGAGGCAGAGTTACATTGATTGAAATTATGCTCTTGAGTAATCGCTCAAAAAGGTTGATTTAATTTGGGAGTAGTAGAGGTCTGAGATTTTTGAGGACGCTGTTGTCGCTGTTTTTTCTGCTGTGGCCTAGAAGACGATAGAGGTTTCACTGTATAACACCTCTGAAAAGAAGAGGGTTTGAAAGGTCTAGATGTAGATGACTTAAGCTTAGGTTTAAGCAATGAATTAAAAGACTTTTCGTGCGCTGAGAGTTTTTCAGTTGCATTCTCAATAGTGTCCACAAAAAGCTCATCACTCATACAGGGAACGTTGGCTACCCATCTTAGAAATTAGCATCCATATCACCTATCCTGAGCCATGCCAGCCTCCTCATGGCCACAGACATTGCAAAAACTCTAGAGGACAGCTCAAAAGCATTATAAGCAGATTGCAACATATGTTGTCTGAGCTGAATGAGAGTACTAAACATATGCTGAAACTCTGACTTCTGATGGTATGGAAGTTACTTATAGTAGTTAGGCATCTGCTTCACCAGGTACTTGAGATAACAGGTAAAATAAAAGTTATAGTTTATTTATTTATTTATTCGATTTTTTAGCCCGTCCTCCCAAAAGAGCCCAGAACGGGTTACAATAAGAACATAAGAACATAAGAACTGCCATCACCGGATCAGACCTTCGGTCCATCAAGTCCGGCGATCCGCACACGCGGAGGCCCCGCCAGGTGTACACCTGGCGTAATTTATAGTCCACCATATCTTTATATGCCTCTCTTAAGGAGATATGCATCTAGTTTGCTCTTGAAGCCTAGGACGGTCGATTCCGCAATAATCTCCTCTGGGAGGGCATTCCAGGTGTCAACCACTCTCTGAGTGAAGCAGAACTTCCTGATATTAGTCCTGAACCTGTCCCCCCTCAGCTTCATTCCATGTCCTCTAGTCCGTGTCAAATTGGACAGTGTAAATAATCTTCTCTGCTCTATTTTGTCGATTCCTTTCAGTATTTTGAAGGTCTCGATCATATCCCCACGCATTCTCCTTTTCTCAAGGGAGAACAATCCCAGTGTTATAAGTCTATCCTCATATTCCAGTCTCTCCATACCCTTCACCAGTTTTGTTGCTCGTCTCTGCACCCTCTCCAGCAGTTTTATATCCTTCTTTAGGTAGGGAGACCAATGTTGGACGCAGTATTCCAAGTGTGGTCTGACCATTGCCCTATAAAGCGGCATTATAACTTTCTCCGATCTACTCGAGATTCCTTTCTTTATCATGCCCAACATTCTATTTGCCTTCTTTGCCGCTGCCGCGCATTGTGCCGACGGCTTCAGGGTCTTATCTATCAGTACACCCAGGTCCCTTTCTTGTTCACTCTTCCCCAGAGTTGCACCTGACATTGTATACTCGTATTCCTTATTCTTATTGCCTAAATGCATTACCTTGCATTTCTCCACATTGAACTTCATCTGCCATTTCTCCGCCCATGTTTCTAACCGACACAAGTCGCTCTGGAGTTTCTCTCTATCCTCCTGCGATCTGATTGCCCGGCATAGTTTTGTATCGTCTGCAAACTTGATGATCTCACTGGATGTTCCTTCCTCCAGGTCATTGATATAAATATTAAAAAGGATCGGCCCAAGTACCGAGCCCTGGGGTACACCACTAGTCACTTTCTCCCAGTCGGAGAACTTCCCATTTATGCCCACTCTCTGCTTTCGGTTTTCCAGCCATTTGCCTATCCATCTTTGTATATCTCCCTCTATGCCATGGCTTTGTAGTTTCCTGAGAAGTCTTTCGTGTGGAACTTTGTCGAACGCTTTCTGGAAGTCCAAGTATATTATGTCCACAGGCTTCCCACTATCAATTTGCTCGTTTACGGTCTCAAAAAATTGGAGTAAATTCGTCAAACATGATTTCCCTTTCCTGAATCCATGTTGACTGGGTTTCATCAAGTCGTGTGCGTCCAAGTGCCGGACTATGCTATCCTTGATCAGTGCTTCAACCATCTTGCCGGGGACCGACGTAAGACTCACAGGCCTATAGTTGCCCGGTGCATTAAAATTATAAGTAAGATAGGTACTTAGAAATTCCCTTACTGTCCTGAAGGCTCACAATCTAACTAAAGTACCAGGAAAAATGACAATTAGAAGAGTAATAAAGAAAGAAAATAGAGATAGAGGAGAAAAATAAGAAAATAAACATACTAATAAGATTACAATGATCTAAAGGAATTTGAAAGGTTAAAAAGATGGGAGATAAGAATAGATGCAGAGGGAGAACCGTTGAAGCAATAGAATTCTGGGGAAATTTAAATGAAATTTGAATGATAAAATAAAACAAAATAAGTGGTAAAACAATAAGTGAGATTAAAAAATATATCATAAACTAAAAAGAAGTGAAAATAAAATCAAAACAGTCAAAACTGAAGTCCACCTTGAATGGGCCATCGAGCCAACCGTTGGTCCGATGGCCGGACTGCAGCCCTCCTCCTTCGGATCTCCCCTGCTGGAATGGGGGAGGAGCGAAGACAGTGTCGGGTGCTCCGCTGGAACGGGCCCCCGAGCCAACCGTTGGTCCGATGGCCGGACTGTAGCCCTCCTCGGTTGGCTCTCCCCTACTGGAATGACTCTGTTGGCTAACATAGAATTTTGGTAGAGACATCTACCAAATTTGTCCATCGTTCGACCTTCTCGCTCTGGAGGAACTGTGGCGTAGACTTTAGAAGGAGCAGATTTTTTCAGAGTGGATTTAACCACTAGAGACTGATTTGAAAGTTGAGGCTTATCAAAACCAGGAATGGGAATGATTTTGTATTGAGAATCCAGCTTCCTAGGAGCAGCGGGAATGGAATAAGGACACTCCCAATCCTTACGGAGAGTTTCTTTCAGGATACTATGTAAAGGAAGTTTGAGTAGTTCCTTAGGAGGATGTTTATAGTCCATAGTCTCTATAAATTCCTCTGAATATTTGGAATCTGCTTCCAACTTAACAGCCATGTCTTTACTCATTTGTCTGATAAAATGAATAAATATGACAGGCTCAGAAGCAGATGGCTCCCTGTGTAACCAGCCAGGCATCATGCCTGCCAAGGTTCCAGCTAAGACAAAAGCCAAGACACATAGTAAACCCAGGAAGGGAGTGTATAAAGGCTGTCCCAGTGTGGATCTGGATGATTTCCAGGCTGACCACCATGGGGAGCCTGAAATCACCAAGAAACTCCTAGACAAGCAGTATTCAGGTCACCACAGGAGGAGCCCAAGAGCTAACTTGTTCCCTGCTGAGTCAGCTGGGTTAGGGCGTGCCCCTTGCATACAAAAGCCAGCAGTGGGGAACAAGCAGGCAGGCAGGCTAGGGAGAAGGTTGAGACCTTTTCTCCCTGAGAATCTCCTTGGGCCAAACAGGAGCGATCCAGCCTCACCTATGGAGGTGCAGGAGGCTGGAGACATTCTGGATGGAGCAGTGTCAGAGCTAGAACTCCCGATGGAACTGGACAACCTGCTAGAAGAAATGAGCCCTTGTGAAGAAGCAATGAAGGTTGGTTTTTGCACCAGCTGCAAGCACTAATCCTAACACTGTGAGTGTGTTTTGAGCTCTGTTTGTTTGAAGAAACTGTTTGCTTGAGCTGAATCTTTTGGGACTTCTTTTTTTTCTTCCTTTTATGAAGCTGGAAGTGTCAGTAGGGAGAGGTTTGCAGTTACCTGGGAGGGAATTTTTGTAGGCTATGTAATAGCTAAATTAAAGCAAACCTGAGGCACTCTCCTTTGCCTGGCAGTATAATGAATGGCTGCCAGAGGCTTTATTTTTGAACATTGTGTATAGGGGTATCCAGTGCCCTGAACCCTATTGTTGTTGATGAACTGAACAACCTGCTTGGGAGCAGGCTGCATTAAGCTCTGAGGTGAGCCAATACTCAGGGTATGAGAAATTGAGAAAAATAAGAAGAAAGCAGTTGGGACTTTATTTGTTGTTTTTTTTTGAACTGTTTGTTTCTCTTTCTTTTAAGTTTGGACTTATTGAAGTTTTGTTGTCTACTTACCTGCTTCATTTTGACTCATAATACCCTGACTTTTATGCTTTGAAAGGAATAAAAGTGAAGCATTTTAATTTACACCCTTTTTGGGAGGATTTTGATTTTGTGTTCTGATTGGTGTCAGTTCAGGCCTGCAGGGTGACTCCAGGCCGGGTCACACACTAGTGTTATTTGTTCTTGTAACCACTGGTGGTGCTGTGGAGTCCCGGTCGGACCACAGTACTGGTTATACCTGTGAGAGGTGGTATGAAGAGAATGCTCTGCAGGAGAATCGTAAGCTTCTGCAGTAGAAGGTGAGACCTCATGGGTGGACTCAAGAAGAAGATCTGAATCCACAGGAATTGAAGGAGAACTGTACCGAAGCTTGGCTCAGTACCGATCCTATGCAGTAGGTGATGTAGATTGCTTGCACTTGTCTGATTGCTTGGGAGAAATGTGCCTTTTGACTTGCTAGATTTACTTGGATGCAGTTAATGGAAAAGAATGACATGAATGACTGGAGTGATGTCCTGAGGAATGTCACTTCTTATGTTGACACCTGGGAGAAGGAGAACGGTGCCTTGAAGAGCGATGTCTGGTTGCATGGCTCGATGATGAGGATCGGGGCTGAGAATGACGTGGTACCGATGAAACAGTGGTGGTACCTGCATCTTGCATGGGACGACACTCATGATGGGCAGGTACCGGAGGAGCCGACATGGGGGTGACAAGTTGGAACATATCCCCAAGCTCCAATTGAAAAAGAATATCAAGCTTCTCTTTAAAAGCCTGCACCAATACCTGTGGTTTGGACTCCTGTATCAACGGTGCTGCGGCTCGCTCCAGAGAGGATGATAGGGATGAAGATGCACCCCTCGAAATTGAAGCAAGCCGCATCAATGGTCTCTGCTTGGCTGGTATGACTTAGTGGAATGAGACATTGTCTGGGAAGCTGGTGACATCTTTGCTGGCTTAGCTGACAGAGCAACAGCCTGCAACACCGGCATGGAAGAAGGTGATGCCTTCAACAGTGATGGCTTGGATAGTGTTGATGATACCTGTGATACCTCTATGGTACCGAAAAATAATCTTTTTTTTTAAAATTTATTTATCAGTTTTCAAAATAATTTACAAGAATTAACTCTTGTGACAGCCAATGGCGTACCTAGGGTATGTGGCACCCGGGGCCCATCATTTTTTGACACCCCCCCATGTAAAAAAATATTTTTTGTAATGACCCTGAAACAGAATAAATGGTCAGAATAGAAACAGGCAGTGAAAATTTTCTTATATTCCAAACATAACATAACATAAATTATGTCTGAATTGTCATGACATCAGAAGTACATATGGAGTAGTTGCAGGTGATGCTTGGGACAGTTCTGATTATGTTAGTTCGGTTTTATGTGTTTTTTGAATAGAAGGGTTTTTATTTCTTTTTGAAGGTTTTGCAGTCTGTGGTTGATGTCAATTGGTTGTAGAGTTGGGGGTCGAGTGTTGCAGCTCGAATGGCTAGGAGGTTGTCGAACAGTTTTTTTCTTTTGACGTTTTTGGTTGGAGGGTGTGTGAATGGTGCGTGAGTTCTCCTATGTCTGTTTGAAGTGGATTGAATTATTTAGCTGAAGAAATTAGTTACCCCCTCATCCCACACACATTAATTCTCTTCCATTTTTGTTTCCATTATAAAAAACACTGATAAGTTCCCAGAAAAAAAATACATTAAAATAAGAAGTGAAAACAAAGGCACCTACAGATGAGAACATAACATAAGAATAGCCTAACTGGGTCAGACCAATGGTCCATCATGCCCAGTAACCCATTCTCATGGAAAACAATCCAGGTCACTAGTACCTGGTCAAAACCCAAAGAGTAGCAACATTCCATGCTACCGATCCAGGGCAAGCAAATGTTTTCCCCATGTCTTAATAACAGACTATGGACTTTTCCTCCAAGAATTTGTCCAAACCTTTCTTAAAACTAGCTATGCTATCTGCTTTTACCATAACTTCTGGCCACTTCATTTTTAAGCTGAGATCTTTCCTTCCAAACAGAGACTTTCCTAGATGTCAAATACAGCACAAGGTAACTTCACACGGACTTAGTTGTGCAGGAAATGTGAATCTCCTCATACACCCACCATATAGTGCAAAAATGTGCAAAGGTCTGTTTTTTTTTTCGATCACTACATAGCCTAATGCCACACAAGCAGTGCTGTTACAAACATATTCTGTAGGTCAATGCTAAGGATAACAAAGTTTCCTTCCTTGGACCAGAAGGAGATACTGATAAACCACTGGAAGAGATCCCAAAACAACACCAAAGACCCACTCAGTGTGTGAACCAGTTGAGTGGAGTGGACTAACTGGGGGGTGGAAATGGGCCCGGAGTTTGCTCAGCAGAATTTCCCAGATCACCTCTTCCTCTCAACACATTGACACGCTGCCACCACCACCACTAGGAACACCTCATTGGGTAGGCCAGCTATGCTATAAATTTTATAAAACACATTATTATATTTTCTTATAAAGCACATATTTTAACTGAACTCTGACATCCTCAGCCTTACCATTCACAAAAATAGAAGGAAGAAAAGTTCCCATTTCCTGCTGTCTCATGTCCCCGGCCTATACAATATTTTTTTTCTGCAGACCCTACAAAATCTGACCAAATCCTCGTTTCACTTGCATTATAAAGTCCTGAGGATGCCATCTCTCTCCAATCCCAGGTCCTAAAGTCTAAGACAGTAGCGCAAACTAATGCTGCCAGATTCAGGAAAAAAAATTTTGATTCGATTCAGCCTATTAAATTGGTTTTTCAATTCGATTTTCCTGCCCAGTTGGGTGATTTTTTTCAAAACTCCTGGTGGGTTTTATAGCTTTTTCACCCCCTTTGGCTTCTCCTAACCACACTGGCGCTGTGGTGTAAATAAAATAAAGAAACAAAAAGGACTTTTCCTCTCTCTGTTAAATCCTAGCTCACGTTTGCAGTCCAACACCAGCTCTGGCAGGATACACATTTCAAATCTGACATATTATAATCACAAAACAGAAAATAAAATTAATTTTTCTACCTTTTGTTATCTGGTTATATTTCAAAGCTTGTTGGTCCAAAGCTCTGGTTTTCTTCTGATAACTTGCTTGCCAGGGTCTCCTTCTTTCTTCTTTCTGCATGCTAACCATCCATCTGCCAACTCTGTCCTCCCTTTCCATTTCCCTTCCCTCCCCAGGAAGTCTGGTATCTTTCCTTTTTTTCATCTCCCTCCACAGATCCACCTTTTCTTAACTACCCTTTCATCTGGCATCTCTCCCTCCTTCCCCACCACCCCAGAGTCCACCATCTCTCCCTTTCTTTTCCCAATTACCCTCCTATCCAGTATCTCTATCCCTCCTCCACACCATACCTTGTGTCCAATTTCTCTCCCTTTCTGTTCCTTCCCTCCCTAAATCCCATGGTCCATCATCTCTCTCCCTCTCCTCTATTTTCAGACCCATTGTTTCTTCCTCCCCTCCCAAAGTTTGGCATATGCACGTCTCTTTGAACACCCCCTTTCTTCCGTGTACTTCTAAACCAGGGTACCCCCAAAGGCCTGTCCCCCCTTAAAGGTCTGCCTGTCCCCCCTTGAAGGCCTGCACCCCCCTTGAAGGCCTGTCCCACCCCCTTGTAGGCCTGTCCCCCCTTGAAGGCCTGTCCCCCCCCTTGTAGGCCTGTCCCCCCCCTTGAAGGCCTGCCTGCCTGTCCCCCCCCTTGAAGGCCTGTCTCCCCTTGAAGGTCTGCACCCCCTCGAAGGTCTGCACCCCCCCGAAGGCCTGCACCCTCCCGAAGGCCTGTCCCACCCCCTTGAAGGCCTGTCTCCCCCTTGTAGGCCTGTCTCCCCCTTGTAGGCCTGCCTTCCTGTCCCCCCCTTGAAGGCCTGTCCCCCCTTGAAGGCCTGTCCCCCCTTGAAGGCCTGCACCCCCTTGAAGGCCTGCACCCCCTTGAAGGCCTGCACCCCCCCTGAAGGCCTGCGCCCCCCCGAAGGCCTGCACCCCCCTTGAAGGCCTGTCCCTCCCTTGAAGGCCTGCCTGCCTGTCCCCCCCCCTTGAAGGCCTGTCCCCCCCCTTGAAGGCCTGTCCCCCCCTTGAAGGCCTGCACCCCCGAAGTCCTGCACCCCCCCCCGAAGGCCTGCACCCCCCCGAAGGCCTGTCCCCCCCTTGAAGGCCTGTCCCACCCCCTTGTAGGCCTGTCCCACCCCCTTGAAGGCCTGCCTGCCCCCCCTTGAAGGCCTGTCTCTCCCCCTTGAAGGTCTGCACCCCCCCGAAGGCCTGTCTCCCCCTTGAAGGCCTGCCTCCTCCCTTGAAGGCCTGCCTGTCCCCCCCCTTGAAGGCCTGTCCCCCCTTGAAGGCCTGCCTGCCTGCCTGTTACCCCCCCTCCCCCTTGAAAGCCTGCCTGCCTGCCCGCCCACCCCACCCTGAAGGACCGCTAGCCCCCCTGGCCTCCCCGCACCACCTATGAAGCAGCACTACCTATGCTCCTGGCCTTGCCGTTCAGTCCCCCTCCACCACCCCCGACTGACCTTCCTGCACCACCTATGAAGCAGCCACAGCAGGATCGCGACGTCAGTGATCCCCGCGCTGCTTAGGCGCTGCTTCCTGCTCCGCGGTTCCGCCCCTCCTCTGATGTCAGCCCCTCCCGCCCCCCTTGGTACGCCACTGGTGACAGCAATACAGCTTAAATTTGGATAAAGGAAAAAAAAGAGTCAAAATCTTTATACAATAAAGAAACAGTCAATAGCTCCTTAGACCTCAAATTATAAGGGAGGAATTCTAATAAGTGAAGAGAAACTTATTATACATATAATTAATCATTCCTCAAAATGAGGCACTAGATATTATTCATAAAACACTGGACTCAAGAACGAATCCTAAAATACCAACTGGGTTTCTTTACCAACTTGCTCAGTTGGTGTTGCAAAATAGTTTTTTTATGTTTGAGAATTGTCTGTTCCAGCAAAATTCAGGGATAGCGATGGGCATTACAATGGCTCCGGCCGTAGCTAATCTATTTATGGATAACTTTGAACAGACATGGATTTATCCTTCACAATTTTTTAAGAAAATTAAACTATGGACTCGTTACATAGATGATATTTTCCTTGTCTGGAACGGAGATTCAGAGGAACTGAAAACATTCCTGGACTATATTGATACATGTCACCCTAAGGTGAAATTTACATATACCTCCAGTGCCTCCGAAATTTCTTTTCTTGATGTATTGATCAAGATTGTAGATGGTGAATTCCAGACAAGAGTTTTCACAAAACCAACTGATAGTAACTCTGTGTTACATTTTTCCAGTGCCCATCCTAGTGCACTTAAAAAAAGTTTACCGTTTTCCCAATTCTTAAGAATCAGAAGAATGTGCACTTCAGATGTTGAATTTAAAAAACAAGCAAACACTTTGAAAACCAAATTTTTGCAACGTGGTTACCCTGAAAAAACTATCAATATAGCGTATAAAAGAGCCCGCTATAATCATAGGGAACTTTTATTAACCCCGAGAAATAAGAACATTTCTGAGGCAAGTGATAAAGTCATGACATGTATATTAACATATTCCAATAACAGCTATAAAATTGCACATTCTCTCAGGAGACACTGGGAGATATTAAGAATAGCAGGTACATTCAAAGATTGTTCCCTCAGAATAGCGTATCGACGGAATCGAAATTTGAAAGAAATACTATGTCCCACTAAATGTATAGAAACCCCGAGGAATACAGTGAACGGAACACAAGGTCATCAAACCTGTGGTGGCTGTCAGATGTGCGTGCTCATGACTTGCACAGACATTTTCCAGAATCCAAGAGATAACAAAAAATATAAGCTTTACCACACTTCTAACTGTAAGACCCAAGGGGTCATTTACGCTTTAAAATGCCCCTGTGACCTGATTTATATAGGTCAGACATCAAGGAAATTTAATGTTCGTCTTACCGAACATAAGAGTAACATCAAGAATCAAAACATAGGGGCCCCACTAGCGAGACATTGTATTGCTAAAAAACATGAATTTTTCTCACTAAAGGCTATCATTATAGAAGTGGTAAAACCTGATAGCAGAGGTGGTAACTTCCGTCGGATACTTGCCCAGCATGAACAGCGCTAGATTAACCGGTTGGATACATTGTATCCGCACGGTTTAAATAAACAAATTGAGTGGCAACATTTTTACTAAATTCAATTGGGTTATGTTCTACAATGTTTTCCAAATAAAAGATTGGGGTAAGGAATAGAATGAATAGCTAAGCTCCAATGAAAGTTAAGATTGAGACTGACGTCAGTACGCTGCCAAGTTTTTTAAACTGAGGCTGTCGCCATTTTATTGTTGTATTAAGACTGCTGCTGAACTAGATAGAATAGTAAGTAAAACTTCATGAATATATAAGTTCTAATATAAGTATTGTGATCTAACAATTTGATGTTTTATCTACAGTGGCTTGATTCTTATATATTTGGCCCTGATGCAGTGGGTTTGAACTGTTACCCACGAAACGTTGGCCACGTTGGCTTTCCTTGAAATACAAGCGCTGACTAAAAAGCTAAGTGACCTTTGAATAGCACTCATTATATATTTTGTTAGATATAATTGAAAAAAAGATAAAGTTTCGACAGGGTAGTCTTTCCATAGCTGAAATAGTGCAAATATACGTAGAAATGAGAGTGTGTTAAGACAATAAAAATATTTAAAAAACTTTTTAGTGTGAGATGGTAAAAAAGAAAATTTACATAAAAAATAAATTATAGATTAAATTATTAGAAGTTTTTTAAATAACTAAATTTGAATAAATTGGATACTTTGTAATAAATATACGGGAGTATGGCCAATGATTGGAGAAAAAGGAGCTAAAACAAACTACGCTGAATACTCCAGTCATTGACTACGACTACGCGTAGGCTCCGTTACTGAGGCCGACTCCTGTATATATAGAATAGTATTGGCACTTAAATATAAGTGGGAAGTGTGTGTTTTACATATAATTAATCATCAGGAAAGGCTTAACAGCATTCCTTTTTCAAACTGCTGTTCTCATATCTAGCCTAAACATTTCCTGTGGCCAACTTCTTCAAATCCAAGAAAGCTCGGAGCTGTTCAGGAGAATAAAACACATATTTAACCCCTAAATATTTAACTAGGCATTTACAGGGGTAGGCCAAAAGAAATATACCACCCAAAGAGACTATTTCAGGTCTCATTACTAAAAACAATTTCCTACGGTCCTGTGTTTGTCTAGCTACATCAGGGTATATGAAAACTTTTTTCCCCTAGAACATCTGTGAAGAACAAAAGTATAAACTTTTGTGAGATACTGTCTGGGAAAATATGCTTGCATAGACAGTAGGTTGGTCTGCTAGTGCCCAGCTTTGAATCTCTAACAAAGCCTGTCTCACATTCAGAATTTTGGGGAACAGGTTGTCCTGCGTAGCAGATGTGTGACAACATTTATTTTGTTGTCCTTTCCATTCCAGCAGAGGTGAGATCGAAAGGGAAGCAGGGGAAACTTTTCTCCCTTCACACTTTTCTCCCTTCAAGCGGCCAGTTTCGGGAGCCCTTTCCAGCAGCGCACCTGGCCTCATCTCCACCCCTCCCCCGTTCCAGCAGGGGATCGAACTAAAGAGAAGCAGCGCTAACGGCACTCGGCACCAGCGGCAAGTTTCGGGAGTCCTTTCCAGCAGGGCACCTGGACTCATCTCCACTCCTCCCCCGTTCCAGCAGAGGTGAGATCGAAAGGGAAGCAGGGGAAACTTTTCTCCCTTCAAACTTTTCTCCCTTCAAGCGGCCAGTTTCGGGAGCCCTTTGCAGCAGGGCACCTGGCCTCATCTCCACCCCTCCCCCGTTCCAGCAGGGGAGAGAACTAAAGAAAAGCAACGCTAATGGCACTCAGCACCAGCGGCCAGTTTCGGGAGCCCTTTCCAGCAGGGCACCTGGCCTCATCTCCACTCCTCCCCCGTTCCAGCAGAGGTGAGATCGAAAGGGAAGCAGGGAAAACTTTTCTCCCTTCAAGTGGGCTATCGCCAACCGAAACCAGCGGCCACATCGGCGGGTCTCGAGCACCGCTCCGCCCACCCCCCCCGAGCCAGCAGGGGAAACTTTCCCCATGTTTAAGTCTAATTGTGAAATCTTTCATCGTTAAGCATAATCGTGAACCCATCCAACTGTAAAGTTCATTTACTAGCTCTCAAAAAAAAAAATAATATATACATAAAGCAAAAGTAATCAAAAAATTATCTTAAATACCTGTTGAATCTTATAATCTGTTAAATGCTTGCTGTCTTCTTAATTTTTGTCAATTAATTGTCAATTCTTAACTAATTTGTTAAATGCCTATTGTATCCAAAAATCTATGCTAATTTGAATACCGATTAGATAGCCAGATTATCTTCATCCCCCTTCCACGAGATCATTTTCAGAATAACTCCAATTCAGAAACACTTTACTAGATATGTCCAATATCGTTTGTGCTGATACCTAGTACGTTATTACCTAGTCGCTCCTCCATCCTTAACCTACTCTCACTTGCCTCAAACAGGCCATCTAACCCATAGATCTCTAATCTCTCATCATGAAGCCACCTTCATGGCTCCTTCTTCTCCTACTCTGCTCTTCTCTCAAACACTTCCCCTGCCCCCAACCTCCTCAACTCTACAAATGCTCGCAATACAAATGCCTAGCCCTCCTTTTCAAATCATTCTTCGATGTCCAACTCCTTGAAAAGGGCAGCCACTCCTCATTAGAATACATGTTAGCCTCAGTCAATGACGAATTCCACCCTCATCCTCTGGGTATCCTGCTTCTATACCGCCCACCTGCCCCTTGGAACAATTCCTCCGAACTCGTCTTTGAAACCATAACAAACGCCTTCCTCAAATTTCAAAGATTACTGATCATCGGAGACATCAATCTCCACCTTGACGATGTCACCAACAAGGATACATCCGAATTTAATAGCTTCCTCTCCGCTTTAGGCTTTCCCCCCCACACTCTCCCCAACCCACGAAAAAGGCCACACACTAGACCTAATCAGCTTTCTAGATCTTACTACTCACAGAACCTCAACTGACGACATTCGCTGGGAAATTGTCCCCTGATCCGACCACTACCTAGGGGCCTTCTGTCTCCCCATTTTCATGTCACATCTCGGGCCCCCATCCTGCACCTCAAATTCTATTACCTTCCGTAAAAAAATCTCAAGCAATCTGTTCTGGATCAATTTTCTCGACAAATTTTCCCCCATCTCTAAACCTGTAGAACCATAATCTAACTGGCAAAACTGGGTCACCCTCTCCGAGTCCACCTACCATTCCCTAGCCCCCCTCTCCACTAAAACCATTTCCTACTCCTGTAAGGCCCCTAGGTACCTCCCATACCACAGAGAACTGAAACAGAAATGCCGTACTCTGGAACGAAAATGAAAAAAATCTAAATCCCCTACAGACAGACTCTCCTGGAGGGTCAACATTAAAATCTATAATACTGTTCTAAAAAAAGCAAGGAAAAACTTCTACGGTGACAAAATCTCCAAATCCAACAATCAGAGTAGCACATTATTTAACATCTGGCGTTCCTTAACCTCCAAAAATGACTCCATACTTCCCTCCTCCCCCTCAGCCGATTCTCAAGCAAAGTTCTTCAACGATAAGGTCTCCACCTTGAGGCGCTCCTTCCCACCTGCAATCTCCTACAAATCTCTGATTCCAATTGACCCCAACCCTATCCCAACAGACTCCTACCCTATCCCAGCAGACAGATCCTGGTCTTCCTTCGAACTTGTTTCCAAATCCCTGGTCTATAATCTCTGCCTCAAATTGAAATCCTGCTACTGAACCTTGGATCCTTTCCCCTCCTACCTCTACGAGAACACTCCCCCTCAGGCCATCTCATCTCTTACCATTCTCATAAACTCCGCCCTCCATTCGGGTCTCTTCTCCCCAGAAATGGGCCATATTTCCTTAACCCCACTACTGAAAAAACCTGAGCTTGACTCCTCTACACCATCCAGCTACCGTCCAATAGCTAACATTCCCCTTCTTACCAAGATGCTAGAGTCCATCATATCCACTCAACTATCTTCCTACCTTGAGAAATTCACTATTCTTCAACCCTACCAATACGGCTTCCGTCCCAATTTCAGCACCGAATCCCTTCTGACCTCCTTAATCTCAAAAGTTCAATATCTCCATTCTCGCAACAAGTTCGCCGTCCTTCTTCAATTCGACCTCTCTGCAGCTTTTGATGTCGTCCATCATGATATTCTAATTTACCAACTCACGGAGATAGGCATAAACTCCACAGTCCTTGACTGGTTCTCGAAGTTCTTACGCTCTCGCTCCTACATAGTCAACATGAAGGGCACTTCTTCCTTCCCCTGAAACCCGATTTGTGGAGTCCCGCAAGGCTCACCTCTCTCTCCTATCTTCTTCAACATTTATATGTCCTCCCTTAAACTCCTCCATTTCTCCCCCCTTGAAACACTCTACACTTATGCAGACGACATCTTTGTCCTCCTCGAGACCGACCGGAACCTCACCAACCTCTCGGCGAACATATCCTCATGTATAACAAACCTTCAATCCTGGGCCCACACTGTGCAGATGAAACTGAACGAATCTAAAACAAAACTTCTCTGGCTCGGCCCAAAATTGGACCAACTGCCCACCTCCATCTCACTGTCCTCTGGCCCCACTCTGCATCTTGAATATTCTAGTAAAGTTCTGGGAGTCATCATTGACTCTACACTTTCCTTCAATGACCACCTCAACTCCCTAGTAAAAAAATGTTTCTTCAGCCTTCACATGCTGAGAAAAGTGAGATCCTGTTTCCATCAAAAACACTTTGCCGTCCTTGTCCAATCCACCATCCTTTCCAGACTGGACTACTGTAACTCTATCTACCTTAGCCTAACAAAGAAAAACCTTCAAAGACTCCAGTGGATTCAGAATACCGCTGCTAAGCTTATCTTCGCAAAAAGCAAATTCGACCACGTCTCACCGCTTTTATCCAAGCTCCACTGGCTTCCAATTATCTCCAGAGTCCACTTCAAATGTGCCTGCCTCACTTTCAAGATCCTACATGGCATCCTCCCTCCCTTCATTCCTCTTTCTTGGAACTCCTCTAACCCCAATTCTTCCAGATCCACCCCAAAACTGAAACTTTCCTTTCCCTCTCTAAAAGGCGTTTCACTTGTAGGAAAACTAGGTTCTTCCCTCCCTTTCAGAATCACTCAGTTCTGGAACTACCTTACCTCCCCTCTTAGGAATCTGAGCTCCCTCCAACTCTTCCGTAAACATCTGAAAATCTGGTTATTCTCAAAAATGTAACTCCTCCTCCCTCTCTGGTTATTCTAGTCCTCTAAATTTTCTCTTCATTTTGCCTCTTCCCTCCACTGGAGTTCCTTTCTACCCTAACTCTTGTTAACCGTGTCGAGCTTTACGAATGTAGAGATGATGCGGTATACAAACCTAAGGTTTAGATTAGATTAGATTAGATTATAAACGGAAAATTGCATTAACATCTTGTTCAAAACTAATGAGACCAGTAAGGTCATTCTTTCAGATAGTTCAGATACTGTTGATTCCAAAAGGTCAGATACATTCAGGACTCCATTGTTCAAATTAACTTGTTCAAATTCTGAATCTACCCCTTGTCTTTTTTTTCTCAAAGGCAGATAGTAAATCTTATTAACAGGTGGTATGCTCCTTCCACGTGCAGAGCATTTCTAAATGTGGATGCAGCGGTAATAGGCCCGGCGGTGATTTCAGATCACGCGATGATCTGGCTAGATGTGAATGTGGGCTTCGGTTTACGCGGACCTGTACGTTGGCACTTCCCTAGTTATCTATTTTCTGATGACCATTTCAAAACATACCTAACGACTAAATGGGGTGAATTCCTAGACTTTAATGGTCAGCATAGCAATGATCCGACACTGTTTTGGAGCACGGCTAAGGTGGTTCTCAGAGGAGATTGTATAGCTTATGTAATAGCGCGTAATCGCCGTTTGTCCCGGGGAATACTGCGGTTGGAAAAAGAACTAGCAAGCGCTAAGCGTCAGTATACCCTGTTCCCGACCCGCCACGCTAGGGAAAACTTAGTTTCCGTGGAAACGACCCACAACTCCTATATACATGAGCGCACGGTGAAAATGCTCTTGTATCAAAAATTTTGCTACCATCGCTATGGAAATCGGGCAGGGAAGTTATTAGCCCGCTTGACTTCCCAGGTGCGGGGTCACTGTTATGTTCTGGGATTGAGGGATAGTACGGGCCAATTTCACCACACTACTGAACACATTGCACAACTTTTTCAGTCCCACTTCGGGAAGATTTATGGGCGCCGGGACTCGGGAGCTGAACCCCTTATTAAGGACTATTTTGCGGATTCCAGTCTACAGCCGCTCTCTGACTCGGATGTTAGGTTTCTTAATACACCCATCACCCCTAAAGAACTACATAAAGCTATCCACAATCAACGGAATTTTTCGGCTCCAGGGCCGGATGGCTTTACGGGCAGAATTTTATAAACTGCTCTCAGGGCAGCTTAGTCCTTTTTTAAGGGACTATTACTCCCAGGTAATCCAGGATGAACATTTCCCTGGAGAAGCGAATGAGGCTTTAATCACGTTGATATTGAAGCCTGGCAAAGACAGTTCTGCTCCCGAGTCCTATCGCCCAATTTCTTTGCTGAATGTAGACATCAAAATTCTGTCCAAAATCTTAGCTGATAGATTAGCGACCCTTCTCCCCGATGTGATTGCATCCACACAAGTCGGCTTTGTACAGGGTAGACAAGCAGTACACAACGTCCGTAAAGCAGATAGCCTTAGCGCACACGCAATTTCATCACACTCCTATGCTTCTACTCAGTTTGGATGCGGCACAGGCGTTCGACCAGGTCAATTGGACGTACTTCTTTGAAGTGTTAAATTGTATGGGGATATCTGGCTGGTTCGCATCGGCATTACGCACTTTATATTCCACTCCAATAGCAAGACTACTTGTTAATGACATTATTACTGACCCAATACCTATTGAGCGGGGAACTCGACAGGGCTGTTCCCTGTCACCCCTCTTATTTCTATTGTACCTCGAACCCTTTCTTCGCACAGTGTCTCAGGACCCCGACATAGTGGGTGTGGACTTCGGGATTCATTCACTCAAAGTGTTGGCCTTTGCAGATGACCTATTATTTTTGCTAACTGACCCCGCTCACTCTGTTCAATATTTATTGCAAGCGCTTGACGAATTCAAATTTTATTCGGGATTTACGTTGAACTACCAGAAATCTATAGCCCTAGTTAGTCCCATGATACTACAACAGACATGGAGCGGTCACTTCCCATTTACGTGGGCTCAGACTTCAATTCGCTATTTGGGGCTACAGATCCCCCTAGACCTTACGACCCTGTACACCAGCAATATCACCCCATTGCTTCAAGACACCTAACAACATCTACAGAATTGGTCCACTTTTCCCTTATCGGTGGCGGGCCGGGTAGCCCTTTTTAACATGGTGCTCTTTCCCAAATGGTTATATCGCTTTCAGGTTTTACCTCTGCTGCTGTCCCATGCCCATGACATTCGTTTAACGAAAGAGCTACAGCGTTTTCTATGGGGTGGTAAGTGACCACGTATGCCCTTGCTATGGATGTGTTTGCCCAGGGACAGGGGGGGCTATGGTTTATTAAATGTACGTTAGTATGCTATGGCTGGTCAGATGAGACATATTAATGATTGGTTTAGAGGAACATCTGATTTTTCTGCTACACCACTGGAGTTATCTTTGCTGGCTTCGTTCCATGTGAGCTATTTTCTACATGTGGCGGATCCGAGGATGTGTCCTTTGGTGTCTCACTACCCCATTTTTTATGCCGGCCAGAAGGACATGGAGATGGGTCTGTAAAACAGCCAAATTGTCTTCTAGGGTATCTTTATATTTGCCTATACAGGGCAATGGAGCTTTCCAGCCGGGCATGCAAAATGCCACCTTTCTTAGGTGGCAAGCACAAGGTCTACAATATCTTTTTCACCTGTTTTCGGAGGAGGGGAGCCTGGTCACATTTACCGAGCTGCAACGGACTTTTGACCTACAGGCTAATGATCTCTTCGCCTATTACCAGATCCGTCACTATGTTCAGTCCCTCCCAGTGGCTGCCCTTACTGAAGTCTGCAGGGAGGTACTTTCGGAACTCTTCAGCCTTTCAGCCCAACAGAGGATTCCTCTACGATTTCATATTGTGGGGATCCGGGATTGCCAACCAAGTACGAATCTGTATATATTAGCGACAGCGTGGGCTGAGGACTTGCATTGCCAGTTGACTGCTCAACAGTTACAATGGGTCCTGAAGAACATTCAGAAGGTGTCACCCAATATTACTCACTGGGAAATGCAACTGAGAATTGTTCTTAGACTTTACATTCCACTGGAACATGCAGCCCGGATGGGGATTACTGCGTCGCATTCTTGCCCGAAATGCAATCAGGCTCACGCATCTTTGAGTCACATGTTTTGGACCTGCCCCGCAATCCAGCAGTTTTGGAGACATCTTGGCCTATATACTACATCGCTTTGGGGAAGGCGATGGCGATATTTGGATTTTATAATATAGCCTCGCCCAAACCCAGGGGAATGTCAGCATTTATCTCCAGAGCCCTTTTGATGGGAAAAAAGGCCATCCTCATCAACTGGCTCTCCCGTGATCGCCTGTCATATGCACAATGGAGATCCCTAATGATAGTGCACGCAACACTGGAGAGACGCATGGTGGGAGACTTGACTTTTGGCCCGGGTCTCAAATTTTGTCAGGTGTGGGAGCACTTCTGGCAGGACCTCACACCGCGTGCTCGCAGTAGACTTTTGAATCTTTAAGATTTTATTCCCACTCTCAGCTGTTGGACTGGCCATGGGCTCTTGGGGAGGGGAGGGGGGATGGGAGGAGAACTGATTATATTGTTGAAAATGTTATTTCCTGAATGGTACTACTGTTTGTATTTGCTTCTTACTGCTGGAATAATATAAATCATTTAAACATAACAGGTGGTATGCAATCAGGGGAAATTTCAAAATTTCAACAAGATATTTTTTAAACATCTCAATAGGAGATACTCCAAGCGTCTTAGGAAAGTTCAAAAGACGGATGTTCAATTAATGATTAAAGTTTTCTAGCTGTTCAACCTTACAGTTCAATTATGTTTATCCTTTATTAAACCAGAAGACAAATCTTGGAGTTTTTCAACTTTATCATTGACTTGTTTTAATTCTTTAGTAAAATCTTCTTTAATCCCCTCTAATTTAAGTCCCAAAGAGTCAACAGTACTTACTAAAGCTGCTATTTCTTGGAAAGACTTGGCCACTGATACATTCAGGCTAGCGAGAGCATCCTAAATTCTCTCTAGTGTAACCACCGGTGACTTGATCAACTGAGAGCTGGGCTTTCCTACAGCTCCTAGGTTCCCCTGCTCCTTCATTCCTCTCACGGCCTCTGTCCCTCGATCCGGGGTTCCCCCTGAAACATCCATTCGGCAGGGCTCCTCAGTCAGTTCCGTGGTTGGAGCAGGTCGCGGTAGAAGAACAGCTACAGGGGGAGATATAGATGTCTCCATGGCAAAGTCCTCCACTTCTCCTCGTGTGGGGGATAACGCCGCCAACACCCCAGGTAACTCCGTGGGATTCTGCATAGTCACGAACTCCCGAATCGATCGCTGCATCGGGGAGGAAGTTCGAGGTGTCGAGGAATCCACCCGAACTATCCCCTTATGCTTAGTATGCGGCATCTGGTTACCGATAAGGGACTTAGAAACGCTCTCAGATCAGTTCAGGAGCGCAAGTAATCTGCTGCCGCCATCTTGAATTCCTCCCTCCTGAAAAGTAATCTTTATTGAATAAGGCATCTTCCTCCCCCCTTTTTAATAATAATTTTTATTTAGAAAAGTTTTATAAATACAAAGTTCAGCAGACCAAATACAAAGCACAAGGAAGAGTGACAAGAAAAGTCTACCGCGTGGTGTCTTCACGGTGACTAAAAGATCCCAATAATATCAACCAAGAACCCCTCCCACCCAAGCACTCCAGTGTCAAAAGTTCAAAAGAGCATTACGAGCTCTAGGAGACAAACTGTCCCAAACAGGAGATAACATAAGAACATAAGAACTGCCATCACCAGATCAGACCTTGAGTCCATCAAGTCTGGTGATCCGCTCATGCGGAGGCAAAAAACTTAGTAACCTGTAAGCCTCTATGTGCCTTCCGAGGAGATGTGCATCTAACTTGCCCTTAAATCCTAGAACGGTGGGTTCCGCAGCAATCTCCACCGAGAGAGCGTTCCAGGTGTCCACCACTCGCTGTGTGAAGCAGAACTTCCTGGCATTTGTCCTGGGCTTGTCCCCCCTCAGCTTCAGTCCATGACCTCTTGTCCTAGTCACATTTGACATCGCAAATAACTTTTTGTCCTGCTCTATCTTGTCGATTCCTTTTATTATTTTAAAGGTCTCAATCATATCCCCTCACAATCTCCTCTTCTCAAGGGAGAACAGTCCCAGTTTTCTAAGCCGTTCTTCGTAGTTCAAGTTCTCCATACCTTTTACCAGCTTCGTTGCTCGCCTCTGCACTCTCTCGAGCAGTTTTATATCCTTCTTTAGATAGGGAGACCAGTGCTGGACACAGTATTCCAAGTGTGGTCTGACCATAGCTCTATAAAGCGGCATTATGACACACTCCGATCTACTCGTGATTCCCTTCTTTATCATGCCCAACATTTTATTTGCTTTCTTTGCCGCCGCCGCACATTGAGCTGATGGCTTCAGGGTCCTATCTATCAGTACCCCCAGGTCTTTTTCTCGTTCACTCTTACTCAGAGTTGCACCTGATATGCTGTACTCATGCCCCTTATTCTTTCTGCCCAAATTCATTACTTTGCACTTTTCCACATTAAACTCTACCCATCTCTCTAACTGGCTCAAGTCTCTCTGTAGTTCCTCGCTGTCCTTTTGTGATCTGATTGTCCGACATAGCTTTGTATCATCTGCAAACTTGATGAGATCAGTGGACGTTCCTTCTTCTAGATCGTTGATGAAAATATTAAATAAGATGGGCCCAAGAACCGAGCCCTGGGGCACACCGCTAGCCACTTTCTCCCAGTCTGAGAGCTTCCCATTTATGCCTACCCTCTGCATTCTGTTTTCCAGCCATTTACCTATCCACCTTAGTATGTCTCCCTCTATTCCGTGGCTTTGTAATTTCCTGAGAAGTCTTTTGTGTTCGATTTTATAGAACGCTTTATGGTAGTCCAGGTATATTATGTCCACTGGTTCCCCATTATCGATAGATTTGTTTACTGTTTCAAAGAATTGTAGTAAATTCGTCAAACATGACTTCCCTTTCCTGAAGCCATGTTGACTGGCTCTCATCAGGTCGTGTGCATCCAAGTGCCGAACTATGCTATCTTTAATCAGTGCTTCAACCATCTTTCCAGGGACAGACGTAAGACTCACTGGTCTGTAGTTGCCCAGTTCTTCTCTTGACCTTTTTTTGAAAATTGGGGTGATGTTCGCTATCTTCTAGTCTTCCGGTATCTGTCCAGTTTTAATTGACAGGTTGGCAAGGTTTTGCAGTAGTTCACCAATTTCCATCTTCAGCTCCTTTAATACTCTTGGGTGAATTCCATCCAGTCCAGGGGACTTGTCGCTTTTAAGTTTGTCGATCTGGTAGTATATCTGGTCCAAATCCACTTCTAATGTGGTGAGGCTGTCCTCTATTTCTCCTTTGAACACTTTCACTGTTTCAGGTATTGATGTAATGTCCTCTTTCGTGAAGACAGACGCAAAGAAGGAGTTTAGTCTGTCAGCAATTTGTTTGTCTTCTTTTGTTTGTTGGCTTTTAACAGAATTCTTCTGTAGCATCAAACAGCGCGTACAAGACTCCACGCAATGGTCTGGGCTAAGGCACTGATTGCACCACTTATGTGGGTCAGTTAAAGAAATAGTGCACTGGCACCTGCCACACTTTTTGAAGCCAGTCAACGGAAGGGACATGGAAGGTAAAACTGCCTCAGCCAAATCGAAAGCCGAAGGCTGAGGCGAAAACGAAGGCCCCGCCATATGAAAACCGGCTGAAGAAAAAGTAAAAGAAAAAAGTAATTTATTCTTTTTTTTTTTTACATTTTATTATGAAAAGAAAAGAGAAAGAATAAAAGACAAAAACACACGAGACAGAGGCAAAGAAAACGCAGAATGTTTCACACATGACTTTGTTCCTCCACGGAAAACTGAGAACTGAGGAGCCGCGCGCCTACGTCGGGTGGTAAGGCACTCGCACATGTGCGGTGCGGTCAGTCGCGAACTTTCTAAAGTTTTTAAGTGCACAAACACTTTAGCAGCTGTGCATACCGGGGTTCTGTGGATGACATCACCTACAAGTGAGAATATGCTGCCTGCTTGTCCTGGGATAAAGGCCAAGTATAGACCATCCTCAGCTCATAGTGGGACTCTAGTTGAATTTTAGCCAGTGGTATAATGCCAAGGGTACTTGAGGGACTAGGCCCTCCCCACACTTTGGGATCTAGCCCACCTCCAAAGCTGCATCATCGGTTTATTGGCTGGTGGGGATACCAAAGCCCCAACAGCCAAAGAAATCTGCTGCCCAAATTGTCCGCCTCCCCCTTGTGCTTTTTCACAAACAAATAAGTCAGTGGGGTGCTTTCAGCCACTGATGCTAACACTGCCTGAGTATGCTCAAGTCGTGCAAATTAAGCCTTCTTGGAGAGGCCAACTGACTTTCTCACTCCTGAGGCAGCACATGAAAGAAGGAGATCGTTCAGATAGCGGATTTCTTTGGCTGGTGGGGCTTTGGCATCCCCATAGCAAAGGTATGATAAATTAATGTGGCAGTGAAGAGGGGAGTAGGAAGAGGAAATGTATGACCCCCCTGCCCACCCCCTAAAAAAACAAGCTTCTGGTTATGCCCCTGGTTTAAGTCAAATAGCTGAGAAACAGATACCACAGAAGAGCCATTGAGATATACACACATGAGAGGCTACTATAGGAAAGAAAAAGGGCATACCACACTCTAAATAGCATGACAGGATGAGAATTATGCAAAAAAATATAAAAATCTGCTATTGAAAATGTGTTAGGTCATGTTTACCTTCCTGGGTTCAAACTAAGTTCTACAGAAAATTAACCTCATACCTATGTGAATGTTGAATAGTTCTATATACAGTGTCGAATTATAGGTAAACTAGTCTTTAAGCCCGTTACATTAATAGGTGCTAGAATAGATGTGTGTGTCTGTCTTTCTTTCTCTCTCTCCCCTTGGCCGCTGTCTGTCTGTCTATGTTTATTTATTTCTCTCTCCTTAGACACTGACTGTCTGTCTTCCTTTCTGTCTGCCTCTCTGGCCTCCTGTGTGTCATTCTTCATGTCTGTGTCCTTGTATCATTCCCCTGCCCCCCCCAGAGCAAAGCTGTCTGCCCCCAGCATACCCCTTCCCCCAAAGCAGCCCTCTTTCCCTCTCCCTGACTGTCTCTCCATGGCCCCCTTCTGTCTTCCCCCCCCTCCCCCCCCCCCCGAGCAAAGCTGTCTGTCCCCCAGCACACCTCTCCAACAAAAGCAGCCCCCTGTACCTGCAGCACCGGCATGTCACCCTTCAGCCAATCGTGAGTGCTCAGAGCGTGAGAGGGAGCGGGGCCTGGGTGTATTGAGCGCGGCGGTGGAGGCCCCAACTGCAGCTTCTTTGGCGTCGGTGAGGAAGGAGAGGTTGGCCCGACTCTCTGCAGGGGCTTTGGGGACAGTCTTCTGCGGCTCGAAGCCCTCCTCCTAGCAGCCACTGCCTTCCTCCCGCCGCCCAGAGTAGATGTCTGTATGTCTGGGTTTTTTTTATTTGTCTCTCTCTCCTTGGACGCTGTCTGTCTGTCATTCTTTGTGTCTGTGTCTCTCCCTGGTCCCCTGTCTGTCCGTCTTTCTTTCTGTCTGTCTGTCTCCCTGGCCCCCCTGCTTGCCAAAGCAGCCCCCATTCCCTCTGCCCCTGTTCTGCAATGCCTACCTGCTCCGTGGCCCCCTTCTGTTCCTCCCCCACCTGATTGCTGTCTGTCCCCAGCAAACCCCTCCCCCCAAAGCAGCCCCCTTTCCCTCTCCCCCTGTTCTGCAATGCCTACCTGCTCCGTGGCCCCTTTCTGTTCCCCCCCATGATTGCTGTCTGCACTCAGCACAACCCTCCCACCAAAACAGCCCTTTCCTGCCTGCTCCATGGCCCTTCTTTTTCCTCTTCCTCTCCTGTTCTTCCACTCCCTCCATCCATGGTTCCTGCCGCCGCTGCCGCTCCTGTTTAAAGTGGCCTGCTGAGGTTCGCGGCCAGCTGTAGCGAACCTCGCAGACCGCTGTCCACCTCATTAGCATGTTCCCTCTGATGCGATCACGTCAGAGGGAACGTACTACCATGTGGAGAGCGGCCTGCGAGGTTCGCTATGGCTGGCTGCGAACCTCAGCAGGCCACTTTGAACAGGAGTGGCAGCGGTTGTTGCGGGAGGGGGGGAGTCTGAGACGTGCAGGCCGCTGTGATCAGGAGCAGCAGTGGCGGCAGGAGCATGATCCCTCCTCCCGCCATCCGCCGCCAGCGCTGCTCCGTGTCACCCGATGCGCCTAACTGGCGCATGCGCCTCAAGCCACGGCCAGACACAGCACACATCAGGTCCCCACATCCTCCTAAGTGCGCATGCGCGCTTAGAGGACTATTATTATAGATAATTGTTTCTCAAGGAAAACACCACTTAAAATCTTCCTTACTTGATCCTTTAGCATGTGACGTGGGAAGAAGAAATATGGAACAGAAGTCACCACCAGGCAACCCGATGAGATTAATAGTCCTAGCCACCAGGCCCCTATCCACCGTGGATCCCCTGGCCTCAACTTCACTTCCTCTGTAAAAGAAGAAAGACAGGCACACAGAATTTGTCTATGTAGTACAGTAATAAAGCATCAATGGATCACTTGGCAAACAGACTATGAAATTGGCCGACACTTGCTTTAGCACTTATTAGGTTCATTTGACTTGAGTGATAGTGTCTCTCAGGAGGATCTGTCTGTTTGTTCATCAGTCTGAATGAGCAGGACTGTATTTGCACAAACAAACCCATGTGTAATGATAAAGTTGACAAGTACAGCTCCAGAGAATGAAAACCCAATGGGGAGGGAAATCAAATCAGTTTCTGGATTGTCACCAGGTTATCTTGTGCCTCATTTTTCCTTGAGTCATGCTAATAAGATCACACGTAGAGTACACTTGTTTACATATCCTTCCATAAAATCCTGTCATTATAAGAAGTTCTTTGAGAGAACCCTCTCATTTCAAGCCGCTAAACTGAATTCATGGCTTGGAAAAATTATGCTTGCGATCTCTTCCTATTTTGATTTTAGAAAACTGTTAAAGACAACTGTTTGCATTTTAACGCATTGTTATTTCTTAACAAGTCTTCTTAGATTTTTCCGATGTACTTTTACCTGTATTATATGTATCAATTTTGCTGGTTAGGTTGGTTTCTTAACCATATCCTTTTTAAACTGTAACCAGTTTAGATTCTGCTGATATTTTATTTGTATTATATGCATTATCTTTATCGCCTGTTAAGCTGGTATTTTAACTGTATTCTCTTTTACTGTTTGATGTATTTTATCTGCATTATATTGTAAATGCATTTTGGGTTTTTTAAGTTTCCATCATTCTAATTTGTTATATCTCATCTGTATTGCATGTACTAGCTCAGCTTGTTGTGAACCGCCTAGAACTTTTTGGTATGTCGGTATATAAGAATAAAATTATTATTATTATTATCAGGCTTGTATATTCTGAATCTACCAGAATGTGGCATTCTTTTTTTATTGCTCCCAAACTATGAAATGACTTACCTCCTTTTCTTTGTACTAAACAATCTTTTTCTAAATTCAAAATGTTTAAAAGTAACACTGGTCAACAAAAAAAGTATTTATTTGCTACTGAGCACTTAAAGTGTTCTTAGTTAATTTAATGATGCTGATTTCAAATCTGTAATTGAAATTCAGCTAGCACGTCAGGTTTCTGAGATACACATTACTAGTTTTTTAGACAGTTTGCATATCGGCACAATATTGTGAGAATGAACTGTGTCCCACCAAACTTGGTAATCTCAAAGTTGTATCACTCCTTCTGGGTCTGCAACCACAGAGGTTCCACTGGTGATCTGCATAGCGTGTGAGTTTTAAAAGTGTCTCTATCAACTCATACGTTTTCTTCAACCCAACTGCATGAGCAACAGGAGCATTGATATCAGTACAGAAACAAATGTTTCCTTCCATTTGGTAAAAGGAAGCCAGGATGGTGTGACAATCACAGAAAAAAGATATTTTGGTGTCCTGCTTTAAAAGATTCCATTGCTTTAGCCTTGAACTCAACAATTCTGCTTTCTCCTTTGACAATGACAAGTCTCTAACCAGATCATTAAGATCTTCTTGAGTTAGCAGGTGAGGTTGTTTTTCATCCACTTCAGATTCATACAACTCCTCCATAACAGCAGAGGTACAGTCAGAGAGGCCAAACTCAGAATGGAAGAAAATATAGCTAGGCAGGTGAAGAAAGGGGAGAAATCCTTTTTTAAATACATTAGCGACAAGAAGAAGAACACAAGCGGTATTGGGCGGCTAAAGAAACCTGACGACAACTTTACTGATTCGGACGCGTACAAAGCAGAACTACTCAATAACTACTTCTGCTCAGTCTTCACCTGCGAAGCACCAGGTCCTCAGCCACAGACAAAGGGAGTTCGGAGGACCATTTCCGGGACATGGAATTTACTGTGAGCAAAGTTATCAAAATTAAAAGTAAAAAAGCTATGGGCCCGGACAATCTACACCCTAGAGTACTTCGAGAATTGAGTGATGTCCTGGCAGAGCCGTTAGTGGTGCTCTTCAACCTTTCCTTAAGCAAAGGAAAAGTTCCCCTGGACTGGAAAACTGGCAACGTTATCCTGCTCCACAAAAAGGGATGCAGATCAGAGGCTGAAAATTATAGACCGGTGAGTCTCACATCAATAGTGAGTAAACTCATGGAAAAGTTGATCAAGAACAAATTGGACACATTTCTGGATGATGAAAGATTAAGGAATCCCCACCAGCACAGGTTTACAATGGGAAGGTCTTGTCAATCCAATATGATAAGCTTCTTTGATTGGGTAACAAAAAAACTGGATGGGGCAAGTCCCTGGACATCGTGTATTTGGACTTTAGCAAGGCTTTTGACAGTGTTCCACACCATAGGTTATTGAGCAAGATGAACTTGTCAGGACTAAGAGAAACACTGATAGCATGAGTAAAAGACTGGCTTAGCAACAGACTTCAAAGGGTAATGGTAAACGGTATTCCCTCAAAACATCGAGAGTGACCAGTGGAGTGCCACAGGGCTCGGTGTTAGGCCCGATGCTGTTTAATATTTTCGTAAGGGATCTGACTCAGGGATTTCACGGCATAATTACATTATTTGCCGACGACACTAAACTTTGCAATGTTGTGGGCAGGGCAACGGAACCTGGTAGCGCTACCAGGCCCAACACTATGGAGCAGGACCTACTTCTGCTGGAACAATGGTCCAGTACTTGGCAACTAAAGTTTAATGCCAAAAAATGTAAAGTGATGCATCTTGGAAGCAGCAATCCATGCAGAACATACACCTTGAACGGTGAAAACTTAACAAAAACTACTGCAGAAAGGGACTTGGGAATACTCATCCGAGAAGACATGAAGGCTGCAAATCAGGTGGAGAAAGCTTCAGCAAAGGCTAGATAAATGCTGGGTTGCATTAGAAGCAGCTGAAAGCCTGAAGTCATACTGCCGTTGTACAGATCCATGGTGAGACCTTACCTGGAGTACTGTGTCCAGTTCTGGAGGCCGCATTATCAAAAAGATGTGAAGAGAATGGTGTCGATCCAGAAAATGGTCATTAGGATGGTCTCAGGTCTTAAAGATCACCCATATGAAAAACGTCTGACTAGACTGCGCTTATATTCTCTTGAAGAGCGCAGAGAAAGGGGGGACATGATAGAAACATTCAAATACATCATGGGCCGCATTGAAGTGAAGGAAGAAATCTTTTTTCTTAAGGGTCCCACGGCGACAAGAGGGCATCCGCTAAAACTTAAAGGGGGAAGATTTCATGGGGACACCAGGAAATACTTCTTCACCGAAAGGGTGATTGATCGATGGAATGGCCTTCCACGCTAAGTGGTCGAGGCCAGCGACTTCAAGAGACGTTGGGACAGACAAGTGGAGTCGCTAAAGAGTCATGCCCTGAGGCTGCCTATGACAAACTGGATTCTCCAAGTCATGAGGAACAGGTTTAATTGCTGACGGGCAATCAGGATACACAATTTTTGATTTATTCTTCTTTGTAAATCCAGCAATTTTTGTCATGCAAAAATAACAGTCTGAGTGATGATTTGTTAGTTCATGTCATGCCATGGGTACAAGTGAAAGGCATCTTCTTCCATTTCCCATTCAGCTACTTGTTAATCTGGAATAGCAGACAGTGCAGTACACATAAGGTATCCACTCTATCTTGGTCACCATCTTTACAGCCAAAATAATGCTTGTATGCACTTTTAAGTCTGCTGGACAGATTCTTTCGCTGATCTTGTGCAGTAAATTGTCCGCAGACATAACAGAAATGATCAGGATGATTAACGCAACCTTGTCTGTTTAAAATAATTATAATATCTTAGACAAGACAAAAACAAACAAAATATAAAAATTCATAGGTAGAAAAAGCAGCATAATCACTTTTTAGTATAAACTTTCAAATTACTGGTATATGTGACTGATGAGCTGTCCTAAAATGCAATATTGTGTTACAGAAACGATAAAATACCGGTTCTTCACGGTAGCGTTATAACAAAAATGATATAAACACAAACTGATGCATAACTTAAAAAAGACAAAAACCGTTTTCAGATTTAGAATCAGCATGTTGCCTTTGTTAAGGTTCAGGTGACAGAACTCCAGTAGCAAAATGCTTGTTGACCAGTGTAAACATTTGAGTTAATTTTTGGACACACGTTTTGAGCTTCTGCTCACTTGCTATATTCCTGGCTGAACCTATTGATATTTACCTACCCCCTTCTCTTTCCTACCTTGTGCAGTTGTTTGTCTTTTTCTGTTGTGATGCATTTACCATTCTTCTTTTTATTCCCTACATTTTTGTATATGTAAACATCCTTGACCTATCTGCCAGAGAAGATGGTATATCAAGTTCTCATAATAAACATAAACATCTGAAGGTAGCACAAAAAAAATCATGCTATGGGAATTCCAAAACTTGCAGAGCAAAACCAGAAGCACGCACATGGCAGTGCAGTGTGCCAGAGGTGACCCAAACCCTGCTGATAGAAGAGGAGTCAGCCAGCAGTGAAGAAGCCAGCTGGAGTAAAACAGGTGAGAAGAAGCTTGTGCAGGGAAGTATGATCATGATGATAGGAATGGAGAGGGAAGATGAAAGTATGAGAGAAAAGCACAAATTGTAGGAATTACAGTGCACTTAAACCATTAACTTTTGAAAATTCAGTTTCAAATTCTTGAATTGAATCACTTACTTCAGTTCCTGCTTCATATTGTAACGTAAGATCAGTTTGTAACGAAACACAAATCTTTCGTGATTTACTTTTTGATAATGATTTGGGTTTGCTGTTCATTACAGAAATCTGGCTAACCCCAAATGACATCTTTACCCGGAAAGAACTGTGCCCCCATGGCTAATGGCTATTTTTCATCTAAGACGGGTAAACGGGGTGGGGGTTAAGCCATAATATATAAATCTTTCTTAGATATACATTTCTGTGAAGAAAACAGAAACCCATATTTGGAATATATGATCCTTTCTGTAACTGATGAATTACACTATCATCCATTAGGTATAATATTATTTTATCGCCCGCTAGTAACTTGGAATAGGTATGTAGACCATCTTTCAGAAATTATTTTAAAAGCAGCATTAAAATTTCCCAGACTTTTACTTGTAGGTGACATCAACTTACATTTAGAAAATGAGAATTGGGGGCGCTAGTGAGCACGTTTTGGGTATGGACGCGTGGTGAGTAAGCTCCAGTGTATTTATACTAACAATCGAGGAAAAACACCTTTATTTTCGATTATACTTCGGGGTTTTTGCTTTACATATTGCCTCTCAATATGTCCTCTGCAAAACCTAGTAAACGCAAAAGTGTGGAGCCAACCACGCCGTCAAAAAACAGCGCTGATAAACCGGAGGAAGTTTCAATGGCCTCTCTTATGGTAGAACTGCACTTCATTCACGAGCTGATCCTAGACAAGAGACAGGATATATCAGAGATAAGAGAGGATTTAACATCCCTAAAACTTAATAACATAGTAACATATAGTAACATAGTAGATGACGGCAGATAAAGACCCGAATGGTCCATCCAGTCTGCCCAACCTGATTCAATTTAAATTTTTTAATTTTTTCTTCTTAGCTATTTCTGGGCAAGAATCCAAAGCTTTACCCTGTACTGTGCTTGGGTTCCAACTGCCGAATTCTGTTAAGACTTACTCTAGCCCATCTACACCCTCCCAGCCATTGAAGCCCTCCCCAGCCCATCCTCCACCAAACGGCCATATACAGACGCAGAGAAATTTAGACAATATTTTTCTAGGCATTTAAACTAGAAGGTGGGGGTGGTGTAGGTACGAAGGACAATTATAGAGACCACCCCCGGCAAAAGAAAAGATGTGATAGTAGTAAAGACTGCAACATAAGCAATATCAGCAACTCATTTCTTAGTATTGCAAAGGAAAGTGAAACGAAACAAAAATCCATACGAAAAAGGAGATTATCGCTGAAAAATAGCTGGAAAGCGATAACCACAAATGCTCGCAGTCTAAGCAACAAAGTTCATGATCTGCAAGCCCTGATGTTAGAGGCAGATCTAGATATTGTCGCTATCACAGAGACATGGTTCAGTGAATCACGTGAATGGGATGCAAACATATCGGGATATAATCTTTTTAGGAAGGACAGAGATGGTCAAAAAGGTGGAGGAGTAGCTCTCTATGTAAAGATCAAATGCAAGGGACCTGGGGAGAGGAAGAAGCAATATGGATTGCTCTGAACTTCTATCTATGTGGGTGTAGTCTACAGACCTCCGACTCAATCGCAGCAAATTGATAAGTATCTGATTGTGGATATCCAAAAGTTTGGAAGGAAAGAGGAGGTTCTGCTGTTGGGAGATTTCAACCTGCCGGATGCGGACTGGAATGTTCCATCTGCGGAATCGGAAAGAAGTAGGGAGATAGTGGATGCTTTTCAAGAGGTTCTGCTCAGACAAATGGTGACGGAACCCACAAGGGAAAAAGCGATATTGGATCTGGTCCTCAAATGGAGAGAGTATCTCTAATGTTCGAGAGGGTGCTCACCTGGGAAGTAGCGATCATCAAACGGTTTGGTTTGATATAACGGCTAAAGTGGAGAGCGGCCGCACGATACTTAAAGTCCTAGATTTCAAACGTACGGACTTTAATGCAATGGGAAAGTACCTGAAGAAAGATCTGTTAGGATGGGAGGACATAAGAGAAGTGGAAAAACAGTGGTCTAAGCTGAAAGGAGTGATAAAAATGGCTACGGACCTTTATGTGAATAAAATCAATAAAACAAGAGAAAAAGGAAGCTGATATGGTTCTCCAACCTAGTGGCTGAGAAAATAAAGGCGAAAGAGTTGGCGTTCATGAAATATAAAAAAAACCCAAGAAGAGGAGAGCAGAAAGGACTACAGGGTGAAACTGAAAGAAGCCAAGAGAGAGATACGTTTGGCGAAGGCACAGGCAGAAGAACAAATGGCTAAAAATGTAAAAAAGGGAGATAAAAATTTTTTCAGATATATTAGTGAAAGGAGGAAGATAAAAAATGGAATTGCTAGGCTAAAAGATGCTGGGAACCAATATGTGGAGAGTGATGAGGAGAAAGCAAATGTGCTAAACAAATACTTCTGTTCTGTGTTTACAGAAGTAAATCCTGGAGAAGGACCGAGATTGTCTGGCAAAGTTACACGAGAAAATGGAGTAGATTCTGCGCCGTTCACGGAGGAGGGTGTTTATGAGTAACTTGAAAAACTGAAGGCGGACAAAGCGATGGGACCAGACGGGATCCATCCCAGGATACTAAGGGAGCTCAGAGAGGTTCTGGCGAGTCCTATTAAAGACTTGTTCAACAAATCTCTGGAGACGGGAGTGATTCCTGGGGATTGGAGGAGGACGGATGTGGTCCCTATTCATAAAAGGGATGAAGCAGGAAACTACAGGCTGGTGAGCCTCACTTCAGTTGTTGGAAAAATAATGGAAGTGTTGCTGAAAGAAAGGATAGTGTACTTCCTTGAATCTAATGGGTTACAGGATCCGAGGCAACATGGCTTTACAAAAGGTAAATCGTGCCAAACGAACCTGATTGAATTTTTTGATTGGGTGACCAGAGAGCTGGATCGAGGGCATAAGAACATAAGAACATAAGAACTGCCATCTCCGGATCAGACCCATGGTCCATCAAGTCCGGCGATCCGCACACGCGGAGGCCCAGTCAGGTATACACCTGATGTAGTTTTAGTCACCCATATCCCTCTATGCCTCTCATAAGGAGATGTGCATCTAATTTGCCTTTGAATCCCAGCACAGTGGATTCCTTGATAACCTCCTTTGGGAGAGCATTCCAGGCGTCTACCACTCGCTGCGTAAAACAGAACTTCCTGACATTTGTCCTGGACTTGTCCCCCCTTAGCTTCAAACCATGTCCTCTTGTCCGTGTCGCGTTGGACAATGTAAATAATTTATTTTCCTGCTCTATTTTATCGATGCCTTTCAGCATTTTGAACGTCTCGATCATGTCCCCTCGCAGCCTTCTCTTCTCAAGGGAGAACAGTCCTAGTTTCTTGAGTTGTTCCTCATATTCCAAGTTCTCCATACCTCTTATTAACTTCGTTGCTCGTCTCTGCACCCTCTCTAACAGTTTTATATCCTTCTTTAGGTTGGGAGACCAATGTTGGACACAGTATTCCAAGTGTGGTCTGACCATTGCTCTATAAAGCGGTATTATGACTTTCTCCGATCTACTCGTGATTCCTTTCTTTATCATGCCTAACATTCTGTTTGCTTTCTTTGCCGCTGCCGCGCATTGTGCCGACGGCTTCAGGGTCCTATCTATCAGTACACCCAGGTCCTTTTCTTGTTCGCTCTTACCCAGAGTTGCGCCTGACATTCTATACTCGTATTCCTTATTCTTACTACCTAAATGCATTACTTTGCATTTCTCCACGTTGAACTTCATCTGCCATTGATCTGCCCATTTCTCTAACTGATACAAGTCGCTCTGGAGTTCCTCGCTATCCTCCTGCGATCTGATTGCCCGGCATAGCTTTGTGTCGTCTGCAAACTTAATGATTTCACTGGATATTCCGTCTTCCAGGTCATTGATATAAATATTAAATAGGATCGGTCCAAGCACGGAGCCCTGGGGCACACCACTAGTCACTTTCTCCCAGTCTGAGAACTTTCCATTTATGCCCACTCTCTGCTTTCTGTTTTCCAACCATTTGCCTATCCACCTTTGTATATCTCCCTCTATTCCATGGCTTTGTAGTTTCCTGAGAAGCCTTTCATGTGGAACTTTGTCGAATGCTTTCTGGAAGTCCAAATATATTATGTCCACCGGCATTCCACTATCAATTTGCTTGTTCACGGTTTCGAAAAATTGAAGTAAATTCGTCAAACATGATTTCCCTTTCCTGAACCCATGTTGACTGGGTTTCATCAAGTCGTGTGTATCTAGGTGCCGGACTATGCTATCCTTGATCAGTGCTTCAACCATCTTTCCAGGAACAGACGTAAGACTCACAGGTCTGTAGTTGCCCGGTTCCCCTCTCGATCCTTTTTTGAAAATTGGCGCGACATTCGCTATCTTCCAGTCTTCTGGTATCTGTCCAGTTCTGATTGTCAGATTGGCAAGTTTCTGCAATAGCTCTCCGATTTCAACCTTCAATTCCTTTAAAACTCTCGGGTGAATTCCATCCGGTCCAGGGGATTTGTCACTTTTAAGTTTGTCTATCTGGTAGTATATCTGGTCCAACTCCACTTCAACTGTGGTGAGGCTGTCTTCTATTACTCCACTAAACACTTTCACTGCTTCTGGTATTTTAGCGGTATCCTCCTCCGTAAAGACGGACGCAAAGAAGGAATTTAGTTTGTCAGCAATTTGTTTATCTTCCTTGATGTACCCTTTCCTTCCCTGGTCGTCCAGGGGTCCCACCGCCTCTTTTGCGGGTTTTTTCCCTTTCACGTATCTAAAGAAGGGTTTGAAGTTTTTGGCTTCTTGCGCTATTTTTTCCTCATAGTCCTTTTTGGCATCCCTCACCGCCTTGTGACATTTCTTTTGATCATCTTTATGTATTTTCCATGCTTTGGTTGTTTTCATGTGTTTCCAATTTTTGAAAGAGTCCTTCTTTTCTTTTATGGCTACCCTCACCTGTCTGGTAAGCCATGCCGGTTCTCCCTTACCTTTTGTTCTCCCCTCTTTGGAGATCCTTGGAATGTGGAGATTTTGTGCTTCTGAGATAGTATTTTTCAGTAGGGACCATGCCTGGTCTACCGTTTCAAGTTTGTCCACCTTTTTCTTGAGTCGTTGTTTCACCATGGCTCTCATGCGATCGTATTTGCCCTTTTTAAAATTAAAGGTGTTGGTTAAGGTTTTGGCACGTTGTCTATTCCCAATGTCAAGCTTAAAGTTGATCACATTGTGATCGCTCGTCCCCAGCGGTACCGTAACTTCTACTTCTTTTGTCGGTCCCGTGAGGCCATTTAGTACCAAGTCCAGGGTGGCGTTGTCTCTTGTCGGCTCCTTTACCAATTGTTCCAGGAAGCAATCCCCTAGCACCTCCAAGAACTTGGCCTCCTTGCCGCAGTTGGAGGTTCCTAGTTTCCAGTCTATCCTCGGGAAATTGAAGTCTCCCAATATTATTACATTGCCCGTTTTGCTTTCTTGTTTGATTTCCTCTATCATTTCTGAGTCAGTTTCCTCCGCCTGTCCTGGGGGACGATAGTAAAGGCCAATTTTCGTGTCTGCGCTGTTTTGGCCAGGAATCTTGACCCAGAGGGACTCTAGCTTCTCTTTTGTTTCCGTTGTAGCCACTTCAACAGATTCTATTCCTTCCTGAACATATAGGGCAATACCTCCACCTTTCTGCCCTACTCGATCTCTTCTATATAGTTTGTATCCCTGCAGTACGGTGTCCCATTTGTTTTCTTCATTCCACCATGTTTCTGTTATGCCAATGATATCCATGTTCTCATGTCTTGCTATCGTCTCTAGTTCTCCCATTTTGTTTCCTAGACTTCTAGCATTTGTATACATGCATTTAAGTTCCCTTCGTGTTACCTTTTTGGCATATGCTAGAAGTAATTTACCTGGATTTTAGCAAAGCCTTTGATACAATTCCTCATAGGAGGCTGTTGAACAAACTTGAAGGGCTGCAGTTAGGACCCAAAGTGGTGAACTGGGTCAGAAACTGGCTGTCGGACAGACGCCAGAGGGTGGTGGTTAATGGAAGTCGCTCGAAGGAAGGAAAGGTGACTAGTGGAGTCTCTCAGGGTTCAGTGCTGGGGCCAATCCTGTTCAATATGTTTGTGAGTGACATTGCTGAAGGGTTAGAAGGAAAAGTGTGCCTTTTTGCAGATGATACCAAGATTTGTAACAGAGTAGACACCGAAGAGGGAGTGGAAAATATGAAAAAGGATCTGCAAAAGTTAGAGGAATGGTCTAATGCCTGGTAACTAAAATTCAATGCAAAGAAATGCAGAGTAATGCATTTGGGGATTAATAATAGGAAGGAACCGTATATGCTGGGAGGAGAAAAGCTGATATGCACGGACGGGGAGAGGGACCTTGGGGTTATAGTGTCCGAAGATCTAAAGGCGAAAAAACAGTGTGACAAGGCAGTGGCTGCTGCCAGAAGGATGCTGGGCTATATAATGAGAGGCGAAGTCAGTAGAAGGAAGAAGGTGTTGATGCCCCTGTACAGGTCATTGGTAAGGCCCCACTTGGAGTATTGTGTTCAGTTTTGGAGACCGTATCTGGCGAAAGACGTAAGAAGACTTGAGGCGGTCCAGAGGAGGGCGATGAAAATGATAGGAGGCTTGCGCCAGAAGACGTATGAGGAGAGACTGGAAGCCCTGAATATGTATACCCTAGAGGAAAGGAGAGACAGGGGAGATATGATTCAGACGTTCAAATACTTGAAGGGTATTAACGTAGAACAAAATCTTTTCCAGAGAAAGGAAAATGGTAAAACCAGAGGACATAATTTGAAGTTGAGGGGTGGTAGATTCAGGGGCAATGTTAGGAAATTCTACTTTACGGAGAGGGTGGTGGATGCCTGGAATGCGCTCCCGAGAGAGGTGGTGGAGAGTAAAACTGTGACTGAGTTCAAAGAAGCGTGGGATGAACACAGAGGATCTAGAATCAGAAAATAATGTTAAATATTGGACCAAGGCAAGTACTGGGCAGACTTGCACGGTCTGTTTATGTCCGTTTGGTGGGGGATGGGCTGGGGAGGGCTTCGGTGGCTGGGGGGGTATAGATGGGCTAGAGTGGGTTTTGGCGGGGATTTTGTGCAGTTGGGGCCCGGGCACAGTGCCGGGTGGAGCTTTGGATTCTTGCCCAGAAGTGGCTAAGAAAAAAATTAAAAGATTTGGGTTGAGTCGGGTTGGGCGGACTGGATGGACCATTCGGGTCTTTGTCTGCCGTCATCTACTATGTTACTATGTATATTGAGACCATCACACTGCATGGAGATGCAGTACTGATGGGAGACTTCAATATGCCCGATGTGGACTGGAACAAACCTTCAGCTACAATCAGCCGCAGCAAGAGGCTACTAGCCTCCATTTGAGGAGCACGCCTCAAGCAATTGGTATTAGAACCCACCAGGGATCAGGAAATCCTGGACCTGTTACTCACCAATGGAAACAGTGTCACAGAGGTATCGGTGGGAGATACCTTGGCCTCCAGTGACCACAACATGGTGTGGTTCCTGAAGGGACACGTATCAGTATCATGTACCTTGGTAGTTTTCCATAGAATGTTTTGAAGCTGTAAGAAAACCAGCTTTCCTTCTTTCCTTCTCTGAAAATAGTACAAGGACATTTATGTTTGAAAAGATATGTTCTTAACTTGTTGTGAAGTGAATTCAATTGTTTTTATAAGCCGTATTTGCAAACAGCTTTAGATTAGGGGCTCTGCTGGCCAAGGCTTTTCTGACCTTTTGGACGCCAGTCTTGAGATAGAAAAAATGCTGATTTCTTTAAAGTTTCATATGACCTGTGTCCATATATGGTTTGTGTTTACGTCACATGTTGACACATGCTGACAACACTGATTTAGAATAATATAAAAGAGATGTAAAGCTCACAATAAAATTGGACATGTTTGAAAGATGATTTCTGGTCTTTAAGATATGTCCCCAGGTACCTGACTTCAGAAATGACAGATACAGAGAAAGTATGGGGCAGGAATTGGGACCTAATCCTTTTTAGTTGGGGGCTCGTCCGGGATGGGCAGATGATATCACCGATATTTTGTGAGTATTTCTGAATTTTTTCTGTTCTTTAATACTCACTAGGTATTGGTGACCTGTACCCACCCTTTATTTTAAGTTCAAGCTTTGGGTTTTATTATGGAGGTTTTTTGGGAAAAATCTCGGGGTACTTTCGGTAAGCGCCCCTCGTGAATATAAGCAGCTGCCATTCTTTCGGGAAGAATGAAATTATTTATAGAACCCCCCTGCCCACTCTGTCATTTGTGAGGTTAAAACTTTTATAGAGTATAAGATTTTATTGTCTCTTATTACTGTACATCGCTTATAAGGTAAGATAAGCAAATATTTTTGCATTGATATATTGTTTTTGTAATGAGTCTAATGGCACTTAGGATTCTCCCCCTCCTAGACAGATGAGACTTGTACGGCTGTGTGTGTATGATATTCTTCCTTCAGCTCACATCTTTCTGTGTCACCAATCCTTTCCCGTATACGTTTGCACTGTTTATATGTTTAACACTGAGGTAGGACATGCTGTTATGTGGAATGAATTGCAAGTGCTGTTTGAATCAGTCTAAGATCTTTCCTTCGCAGCTTGTACACAAGCAGCTTTCATTATCAGGGTCCGTGCATGAATGCTTTTGCCCCTTCCCCCAGACTTCTCAGTTTGGGCTTCCACTGACCCCCTACAGTGTTTCTTTGAAGTTACTCATTCTTGTTTTTATCAAGCAGTACGGTGAGATTCCACTGCTTGTCACTTATCTTTTCTCCGGCATTATCAAAACCACCATCTCTTCTTACAATACGCCCATCGCTCTTCTTGTCAAAGCTGATGGCATTCCCCGTTTCGTCCTAGACTTTAGGGCTGTTAATGTTTTGGTAATTCTCAATGCACTTATGTTTCTTCCTCTCCTCCATTCCATCGGCAGCCAATTTTTTTTCTGTCATTGTCCTAAAGAAAGTTTTATTTTAGTCCCTGTTGGTGAGGCTTTTCAGCCCCTTTTTGCCTTCACTTTTAAGCAACAGTATACCTGATGTGGAATGCCCCAGGGCTATGTTGACTCCATTGTCCTTCGGGCTATTCTACAGTCATACTCTGCCCCTCATGGTTCTGTCCTCATTCTGTACCTCCTTTTGTGTTCCATAATTCAGGAGACCTGTCAGGCTGATAGTTTGCACCTTTTACAATGGTTGTCTGTGTGTGGTCACAAGGTGTCACGAAATAAACTGCACTGGTGTAAATCTGAAGTGAAATACCTGGGTTTTGTCCTGTCTCATGGTCAGAGGACAATCTGCACTTTCCGCATTGCTGCTGTTCTGGGTCTGCCCCGCCCAGCTACTAAGAAAGACATGCTTACTTTTCTTGATATGATTGGTTACTGCCGCCAATGGATCTCTGCTTGTTCCTTCTATGACCAGATTCTGAGACAGACCCTGGTTTCTGAAATGACTGCTCTTATCAGATGGACTCATGAAATGTTGGACATTTGAGATGTGCTTTGGTTTCTAGCTCAGGTCTGGGTGTTCCTGCTTATGCCCATATGTTTTATCTCTTTATTTGGGACCATTGTAACACCATGAAGGGAGAACATGGCGGTAAGTTACGCTCTGTTGCCTTTTTTTCTATAGTCACTCCTGTTCAAGAAAGCCCTGGCTGCTTGTGCTATGGTGGTAGAGATGGTTACTCCTCTGACCCTTGGTCACTCCACTACCCTTCACTTTTCACGATGTCCAAGCCCTTCTTTTAAATGGGCTCCTGGGTCTCAAGGGTGAATAGGATTTTCTTCCTGTCCTTTTTCACAGCTTCAGTCCTTTGTTACTCCCCTCTGAACTTGATGCCTGGTGTTTGGTGGGTGCCCAAAGCCGCCCTTTTGGACGGACTTTGGTGCAAAGAGGGGAAACCCTGGATACCAGCTGCTAGCTCTCCCTTATTCATTGCCCAATATCATGGTATTGGTTATCGTAGTGCTCGCTCGACATTTTAACTTCTTGCTAGTGATATTTTCATTCTTGTCCTTTTGCTCCTTGATACAGATATATATAGCTCGATAATTACAGCTGGCACGTTTGTGACTTGAAAACAAATTGGAAAACACAATTCATTTCTATTGTTCGGATATATACATAGCCATCCCAGATCAGTTTTGGCACAGATATTTCTAATGTTTTCCAAGGGTCCTCTTTATCACTGCAGAGATAGAGACGCTCCAAAGAGACATTAGCTTTATGCCTTTTTCCAAATATGAGATGGTTATGATATACATTATTTGTAGTTTTGTTTTTTTTATATCAATGTGTTTATTTGCAAAGTTAAATTCAGCCCTGCACACTTGACAGATGGAGTAATAGCTCCACGCTTAAAACTTTATGTTTTGTCTGTGTCATGTCAACTTGCTTTAGTTTAGTGGGTACCCCAGGATACATAATATTGGCCACTTCTAGAGCTCTTTTTCCACTTCTTACTAGCCTAACTGCGCAATGCTTTTAGCTTTCATATTCTGAATATAGTTTAGTTAAGGGTTATATGTTTAAGAAAAAGTTTTACTTTATACAGCGTTTATTTCGTGGTGTTCCCTACATATGATCCATTCAGTATACATTTATGAATACATTCAGTACATCAGTATGGTCTCTCTGAAGTGCATAATAGTTATATGCAGCACGCAAAAACATATCTTTTTGGATTGTTCAATTAAGAACCTTAAGTAACTGAGTATTGTCTCTCTTTTGCCATAGCTATACTAAGTAAATGAATTGGTATTGTTACATGTTGCCACATTCAGTACAGGCAACATGGTTTCTCTTTTGTTTTCTATCTCTTATTTGGATCACATTGGAGTACAGCTGCTGAATGATATTTGGAATGCTTTTCAAGCATCTCTTTTCAAGTATCTCTTTCTGTATGCACAGACATCTGGCTGCTCTCCCTTTGAGATTCTCACGGGATGACCTTTCCCCGTCCCATGGGTAGACAAACCCTCAATATTTGAGAGTAGTGATCTTCCCTTGATACAGGAGGAATACGTCCAAAAGCTCATTGAAATATTAGGGCTTGTTCAAAGAAATGTGTCTTGCACTTCTTTTTTCTCTCCACAGATTCCTACCCATTTTTTCCAGCCTGGTGATTGTCCAGAAGCTTTCCAAGGATAGGAAGCAGACGGATTTCCCTTTGGCCTTCCCACTACTGTGATCGCTGTGACCAGGCCCGCTGCACTCACTGAGGAGTTTCCTGTTTGGATCCACGCAAGTTGCTTGAATAGGGTTAACCTAAAACCCCAGAAGCAAGTCTTCCCTGCGCAGATTTCACCTCCTCCAGTGGAACAATATGATGATCTCATTGCAGCATTCTACTGACTTTATAATTCTCTTACTGGCAATGCTGCTGCTAGTTTTTCTTCCTGTATGGATCATTTCTAACTGGGTCTACAGGGATGATGTGTTCTGGGTCCACGACACTTTCTGCCCATACCCATCTGTAAATGACACTCCTGCTGTAAACAGCACCCCCGGCACCTCTTTGCGAACACGACGTCAAGCTGGACTATTCCCTCGCAAAGGCTGTCCTTCAATTGGAATCCAGAAAGACAGACAGTATGCTACCTTTTGGTATAATTCCAGCAGTGTGCAAGTTGCCACATTCTCTTTTGAGTATTGTGACATTGTGGACTGTTCATTAATTGATATCCCAAGGCTGTGCCATTGGTCCTCAGAGATTCCTAAAACTAAAGATATATATGTGTTACTGACTCACGTTGGGGGGATAAGTGTGCATTCTGGGGAGCGGTAGGGTGGAATATTGATACTAACTGGGTTTATAAATCAGAAAGTACTCTGAAAAAAGTGGACCAAAATGGTAAATCACTGCTTACTTGTATGACCCTTCATAAGGTTGGAAACTGTTATAGGAAAAGTGTTCCTGCACAAATTATTAAGCTTTCTCTTACTATTGACAAACCTAGCCCTACTGATGAAGGTATGTACATTATGGATATGTGGTTTAAGGGTGAGTCTAGCTATCCGACCCATCAGTTTTCTTATGGGATCTATCTACCTCTTCTAATTTTACCTATCCCCTTTGTGCACTAAGGTGTTCTAAATACCTTTTGCTGCCTAGACAGCAAAAGCTTGATATTGCCGTTACCATCTATAAGGGTAATTACACATGTCATGTTTCTAATCTGACACAGGGTAGTTTTGTAGGTAATTTACCCCCAGGTTATTGTTCTGTCTTGGCTCATAGGTATGCCCCATTGTTGCAGCATTAGATTTTCACCCTAGGTGATATTTACTGGCTCTATGGAGACTTTTGGTTCCCTGTTAAGCTACCCAGCCAGTGGATAGACCAGTGCACTTTAGCTAAGGTTACCATGCTCCTGCTTATTTTTCTGAAAGGCATCCTTCCTATTCACATGGTTTTTCCTCTTTTCTGTCTCGATATAAATCTGATCACATGTATACATAGATGCTATAGGGGTCCCAAGAGGGGTCCCAGATGAATTTAAGGCCCGAGCTCAGGTTAAGGCTGGGTTTGAGTTCCTTATTCTCTTTATTACTATTAATAAGAATGTTGATCGGATTAGTTAAATTTATTATAATCAGCAACGCTTTGTGAACTACTCTAGGGACATCTTGCAAGGTATTACTGATCAATTAGGCTCCACTTCTCAGATGGTTTTCAAAATCGTATGGCCCTAGATATGATTCTAGCTGAGAATTCTGTTAAATTCTTCCCAGTACTTTAAGCTGTTGCACTTTTATTCCTGACAATATAGGTCCTACTATGGCCATTCAGAAATTAGCAGACCTCTCTGCTGAGCTCAAACGTAACTCTGGTTTATCTCATCCTTGGGACCAGTATTTTAGTTGAATGCAGGGTTGGGTAAAAGACCTTTTTATTGTTATAATCTCTATTATTATCTGCACTCTTGTCTTGACTGCTCATGTACTGTGTTATTTGTATTACAGCTCCTAAAAAACCCCTCCTCGAGAAACATATCTAGAGTATCACTCCCTTCCAGCTCATGCTGTGCATTTATGATGTCATTTTCATGACGTAAGAGGGGATTGAAGGGATCAGTATCGTGTACCTTGGTAGTTTTCCATAGAATGTTTTGAAGCTGTAAGAAAACCAGACCCTTCTCTGAAAATAGTACAAGGACATTTATGTTTGAAAAGATATATTCTTAACTTGTTGTGAAGTGAATTCAATTGTTTTTATAAGCCGTATTTGCAAACAGCTTTAGATTAGGGGCTTTAGATTAGGGGCTTTTCTGACCTTTTGGACTCCAGTCTTGAGATAGAAAAAATGCTGATTTCTTTAAAGTTTCATGTGTGCATATATGGTTTGTGTTTACGTCACATGCTGACACATGCTGACAACACTGATTCATTTAGAATAATATAAAAGAGATGTAAAGCTCACAATAAAATTGGACATGTTTGAAAGATGATTTCTGGTCTTTAAGATATGTCCCCAGGTACCTGACTTCGGAAATGACAGATACAGAGAAAGTATGGGGCAGGAATTGGGACCTAATCCTTTTTAGTTCCACCTCAAGAAAGGAACCACTAGGTCAAATACATCAACTAAGGTCCTAAATTTTAAAGGAACAAATTTTCAGGGCATGGGGGACTATCTCTACAAAGCGCTGCAAAATCAAAGCACGACAGACAAGGTCGGCGTTGAAACCTACCCTGCAAGAAGCAACCAACATATACATAAAAACCATTAGCAAACGACGCAAAAAAAAAAATAGACCACAGTGGTTCTCCACGGAGATCTCAGAACTAGTAAAGCAAAAAAAAAAAAAAAGCTTTCGTTACCTAAAAACAATCACAACGACCGGAAGCTAAAGAAACCTATCTAGCGAATTCTAGAAAAGTTAAAATGACAGTCAGAGAGGCCAAACTCCGGATGGAAGAAAACATAGCTAGGCAGATAAAGAAAGGGGAGAAATCCTTTTTTAAATATGGTAGCGACAGGAAGAAGAACACAAGCGGTAATGGGCGCCTAAAGAAACCTGATGGCGACTTTACAGACTCGGATGCAGACAAAGCAGAACTACTCAATAATTACTTCTGCTCAGTCTTCACCTGCGAAGCGCCAGGATCAGGTCCTCAGCTACCGGCAAGGGGGAGCTCGGAGAACCCATTCCAGGACATGGAATTTACCACGAGCGACGTCTACCACGAGCTATCAATACTAAAAGTTAACAAAGCTATGGACCCGGATAATCTACACCCTAGAGTACTTCGAGAACTGAGAGATGTCCTGGCAGAACCGTTTGCCGAGCTCTTCAATTTTCCCTAAGCAAGGGAAAATGCCCCTGGATTGGAAAACTGCCAAAGTTATCCCACTCCATAAAAAGGGATGCAGGTCAGAGGCTGAAAATTATAGACCTGTGAGTCTCACATCAATAATGAGTAAACTCATGGAAACGTTGATTAAAAACAAATTAGACACGATTCTGGATGATGAAAGATTAAGGGATGGCCTTACGAAGGGAAGCTCTTGTCAATCCAATCTGATAAGCTTCTTTGACTGGGTAACAAAAAAACTGGATGGAGGCGAGACCCTGGACATCGTGTATTTAGACTTCAGTAAGGCTTTTGATAATGTCCCACACCGTAGGTTATTGAACAAGATGAACACGTTAAGACTAGGATAAACACTGACAGCATGGGTAAAAGACTGGCTTAGCGGCAGGCTAGAGGGTAGTGGTAACCGGTATTCCCTCAAAAATGTTGAAAGAAACCAGTGGAGTGCCACAGGGCTCGGTCTTGGGCCCGATGCTGTTTAATATCTTTGTAAGGGACCTGACTCAGGGACTTCGAAGCAAAATTACATTATTTGCCGATGACGCTAAACTATGCAATGTTGTGGCCAGGGCAACAGAACCTGACAGAGCAACCAGGCCCAACAATATGGAACAGAACCTACTTTTACTGGAACAATGGTCCAGTACTTGGCAACTAAACTTTAATGCCAAAAAATGTAAAGTAATGCATCTTGGAAGCGGAAATCCATGCAGAATATACACCTTGAACGGTGAAAACTTAACAAAAACTACTGCAGAAAGGGACTTGGGAGTACTCATCCGAGAAGACATGAAGGCTGCAAATCAGGTGGAGAAAGCTTCAGCAAAGGCTAGACAAATGCTGGGTTGCATTAGGAGGAGCTTTATCAGCTGAAAGCATGAAGTCATACTGCTGTTGTACAGATCCATGGTGAGACCTTATCTGGAGTACTGTGTCCAGTTCTGGAGGCCGCATTATCAAAAAGATGTGAAGAGAATGCTGTCGATCCATAAAATGGTCATTAGGATGGTCTCAGGACTTAAAGATCACTCATATGAAAAACGTCTGACTAGACTGCGCTTATATTCTCTTGAAGAGCGCAGAGAAAGGGGGGACATGATAGAAACATTCAAATACATCACGGGCCGCATTGAAGTGGAGGAAGAAATCTTTTTTCTTAAGGGTCCCATGGTGACAAGAGGGCATTCGCTAAAACTTAAAGGGGGAAGATTTCATGGAGACACCAGGAAATACTTCTTCACCAAAAGGGTGATTGATCGATGGAATGGTCTACGACGCCAGGTGGTCGAGGCCAGTAGCGTGCTCGACTTCAAGAGACTATGGGACAAACAAATGGGGTTGCTACAGAGTTATGCTTATAAGATGGATTCTCATGGGAGGGAGGACTCTTGAGTGGGCAGACTTGTTGGACCGCCGGCCCTTTTCTGCCGTCATACTCTATGTTTCTATGTTATCATACCGCTGTACCAAGCCATGGTGCGCCCTCACCTGGAGTACTGCGTCCAGCACTGGTCGCTGTACATGAAGAAGGACACAGTACTACTCGAAAGGGTCCAGAGAAGAGCAACTAAGATAGTTAAGGGGTTGGAGGAACTGCCGTACAGCAAAAGATTAGAGAAACTGGGCCTCTTCTCCTTCGAGCAGAGAAGATTGAGAGGGGACATGATCGAAACATTCAAGGTACTGAAGGGAATAGACTTAGTAGATAAGGACAGGTTGTTCACCCTCTCCAAGGTAGGGAGAACGAGAGGGCACTCTCTAAAGTTGAAAGGGGATAGATTCTGTACAAATGTAAGGAAGTTCTTCTTCACCCAGAGAGTGGTAGAAAGCTGAAACGCTCTTCCAGAGGCTGTTATAGGGGAAAACACCCTCCAGGGATTCAAGACAAAGTTAGACAAGTTCCTGCTGAACAAGAATGTGCACTGGTAGGGCTAGTTTCAGTTAGGGTACTGGTCTTTGACCAGAGGGCCGCAGCATGAGCGGACTGCTGGGCATGATGGACCACTGGTCTGACCAGCAGCGGCAATTCTTATGTTCTTATTTTTCTTATGCAACCATTGCCCTGAAAAGTGCTTCTCTCAGTTCTGCTTTAAATGATTTTGATGCTATATTGTTTGATTCTTTACTCATTGGTGCATTAAAAATCACCTCTCATAAGTTACCTATGCCAGATGGTAGAATCAGATTTGTTTGCTCTACAAATATGAGTTTTATATTTCCAAAAAATCCAACTCTCTTATTTCTTTTATGAAATGGTCAACCCTATAGTCACATGACCTAATGTCTTATCTAATTCTTTCCAATGATGTATGCATCTCTTATTTCTGTTCATTGTTATTTGCTTATATTGTATTTTATTGTTGGCTTAAATAAACTAAGATTAAAAAAAAATCAAAACCGTCAGAAGTAATTGCTGCTTTATATGCGGACAAGTAACTTTTAGGGGGGGATGGATAGGGACAGAGGAGATTCCTTGTGGGGATGGGCAGTGATAGAGGGGTTTCTTCATGGGGTCAGGTGTGGATGGAGGGGATTCCTCACAGGGATGGAGGAGATTCTGGCAGGGACAGGATTTCTGTCATCGCGCAATTCTTTAGTTGGAACTCCTCTCATATGAGGGAAGACTAAAAAGGTTAGGGCTCTTAAGCTTGGAAAAGAGAAGGCTGGTGGGAGATATGATTGAAGTCTACAAAATCCTGAGTGAAGTAGAATGGGTACAAGTGGATCGATTTTTCACTCCATCAAAAATTACAAAGACTAGGGGACACTCGATGAAACTGCAGCAAAATACTTTTAAAACCAATAGGAGGAAATATTTTGTCACTCAGAGAATAGTTAAGCACTGGAACAAGTTGCCAGAGGTTGTGGTAAAAGCGGATAGCATAACTGGTTTTAAGAAAGATTTGGACAAATTCCTGGAAGAAAAATCCATAGTCTGTTATTAAGACATGGTGGAAGCCACTGCTTGACCTGGATCGGTAGCATGGAATGTTGCTACTCCTTGGGTTTTGTTGGTTACCATGAGAATGTGCTACTGGGCTTGATGGACCATTGGGCTGACCCAGTAAGGCTATTATTATATTCTTATGCTCCTGACCCACCCTGTCCTGCCCCTTCTAACCCCTTCGCAGAAACTAAGGGCCAGATTCACTAAAGATAGCGATTCAATCGCTGTTAGACGAATCGGGCCGGAGGGGAATTTGGTCGCTAAGGGGTCGGTTTGCTTTGTGAACCTAGCCCTATGTCTACAAATTTACACCATCATCCAGTATGGAATAAATAATCACAAACTAAAATTAAGAAATATGTAGACAAAACTTAAACTGAACTGCCAAGAAGCCAGACTCTACATATGGTGCAATACCACAGAAACAGAAATAGTGATGCATTCAATGATCTAGATGATCAATTATCAATGATCTAGAGATGGGAATAGTGAGATAATGAAATTTGCTGATGACACAAAGTTGTTCAACGTGAAATCGCAAGAGGATTGTGAAAAATTGCAAGAGGACCTTGTGAAACTGGAAGACTGGGCATCAAAATGGCAGATGACGTTTAATGTGAGCAAGTGCAAAAGTGATGCATGTGGGAAAAAGGAAACCTAACTATAGCTATGTGATGCAGGGTTCCACATTAGGAGTCACTTCCCAGGAAAAGGAACTAGGGGGTCATCATTGAGGATACGCCGAAACCCTCGGCTCAGGGTGTGGCAGTAGCTAAGAAAGCAAATAGAATGTTAGGAATTAACAGAAAAGGAATGGAAAAACAAGATGAAAATGTTATAATGCCCTTATATTGCTTTATGGTATGGCCATGCCTCAAATACTGTGTGCAATTCTTGTCGCCCTATCTCAAAAATATGTAGCGGAACTAAAAAAGATACAGAGAAAGGTGACAAAAATGATAAAAGGGACGTGATGGCTTCCCTATGAGGAAAGACTAAAGTGGCTAGGGCATGTCAGCTTGGAGAAAAGACAGCTCAAGGGTGATATGATAAAGGCCTATAAAATACTGAGTGGAGTGGAAAAGGTAGATTTCTCACTCTCTCTTTCTTCCATTCATTATCTGTCCTCTCTCTCCCTTAAATTCAGCATCTGCCCTCTTTCTCTGCCCCTTCCATCTACTGTCTGTCCTCTATCCCCTTCCATATGGCATCTGCCTTCTTTCTATGCCCCTTCCATGCACTGTCTACCATTTTCTCCTTTCATCCAGCCTGTGCCTCTTCTCTTTCTTATATGATTGACTTTGGGCAAGTCACTTAATCCCCCATTGCCCCAGGTACATTAGGTAGTGTGTGAGCTCACCAGGACAGAGTAAATGCTTGAGTACCTGAATGTAAATCACGTGGAGGGGCATAATCAAGATACGTCTAAGTCCATTTTGTGCCTAAATCGCTAGTCACCCACAGTCGGCAGTGTCTAAAGTCCATTCTCGAAAAATACATCCAAAATATTTCTTTTTTCGAAAATTGTCTAATTATATGTCCAGCCATTTGATCAACTAGACCGCTAAGTCGTCTATCTTTATACCCCATTCTCGTCCAAAAATTCATCCAAGTCAAAAATGCCTAGAACAAGATTTTTTGGACATGGGAGGGGCCAGTAAAGTGATGGACTAGACACATAGACATGGCAACACAGTAGTGGGGCACCTTACAGTAGAGAATGACACGGGGAGAGATCCCCGCAGTGAGCCGCGGGGAGCCTGCGGTTTGGCTGCGGGCTTCAGAGACTCTATACTCAAATCGCCGCAGACACGGGGAAAAAAGTTTTCACCGCCCACAGGCGCAGGTGAAAAGATTTGTCCCCGCAGGCCAATGTACCCCCTTCAAAGAACCGCTATTTACCGTGTTTTCACCGTGAGTCTTTGGTCGTGACCGGGTGTCATTTTTTTCCAGGCGGCCATGTTTGTCTTCGCGTGGTCTGTCTCCTCAACCCGACTTGCACGTTGCCGCATTGACTCCGCCCCCTAAGAAGAGGACCAATCGCTACTGCCACACCTGTAATTAAACCTCCTTCGCGGCTTTCTCCTCCCTCTGACGCGTCACTGATGACGCTACTGTTGGGAGGTTTGCTGCTTTCGCTGGGAAAGTCGGAAAGGTTCGGCGGGGGTTCGGCTGGGAGGAGGTTCGGGGGTTCGGTCTGCCTCGGTGCTCCAAGGCATGGCGCCATTACCTTTTTCGCCCCTCCCGCCCCCCCCCCCCCAACCCTTGGTACGCTACTGCTCTCCAGCTTTCCTTAGTTTGCCGGTTTTCTTTTTCGGCCTTGTTCTCTGCCGGGTCCTGCCTACTTCCTGTTTTCATGAAGACAGGACCCGACAGAGAGGAAGGCCTGAAGCGGGCAACAGAAGTGAATTGTGAATGCTGCTGCTGCCCGATGAAGTTCAGGACATCGGGGAAGGAGCAGGGAGAAATCGGCTGCTGGCTTGGGGGTGAGGGTAGGGAAAGAATCGTGGAAGTGGAGAAATTGGCATGATGGCTTTGTGGGGGCTAGGGGGAGAGAAAAAAAGGAAAAAATAAAGAGGGGGGGCCAGGGGGAGAGAGAAAGAAAGGCAGAAATAAAGAAGGGTCAAGGGGAGAGAGAAAGAAAGGCAGAAAGAAAGAGGGGGTCAAGGGGGAGAGAAAGAAAGGCAGAAATAAAGAGGGGGGCCAGGGGGAGAGAGAAAGAAAGGCAGAAATAAAGAGGGGAGCCAGGGGGAGAGAGAAAGAAAGAGGGGTGCAGGAAAAGAAAGAAGAAGGACCAGAAGAAGGACCAGAGACTCATGAAATCACCAGACAAAAAGGTAGGAAAAATGATTTTATTTTCAACTTAGTGATCAAAATGTGTCCGTTTTGAGAATTTATATCTGCTGTCTATATACATACACAGATGGATCGGTAACTGGCTGGCGAACAGGAAGCAGAGGGTAGTAGTAAAGGGACACTATTCTGACTGGAAAGGGGTCACGAGTGGGGTCCCACAGGGGTCGGTGCTGGGACCACTGCTATTCAATATATTTATTAATGACCTGGAAACAGGGACAAAGTGCGAAGTTGTTAAATTTGCAGATGACACGAAACTCTCCAGTAAGGTTAGATCTGTAGAGGAATGTAAAGAACTTCAAATGGACCTGAACAGACTGAGTGAGTGGACAAATAAATGGCAGATGAGCTTCAATGTAGAAAAATGTAAAGTTATGCACATAGGGAAAGGGAAACCGATGTACAACTACACAATGGGGGGGATGGTACTGGGGGAAGGCAACCTAGAAAAGGACTTGGGGGTTTTGGTATATAGAACAATGAAGCCAGCGGCACAGTGCGCAGCGGCCTCAAAAAAGGCAAACAGAATGTTGGGCATTATCAAAAAAGGTATCACTACCAGAACCAAGGAAGTTATCCTCCCGCTGTATAGGGCGATGGTGCGACCGCATCTGGAGTACTGCGTTCAGTACTGGTCGCCGTACCTAAAGAAGGATATGGCGATTCTCGAGAGGGTCCAGAGGAGAGCGACAAAAATGGTAAAGGGCATGGAAAACCTCTCATATGCTGAGAGGCTGGAGAAGCTGGGGCTCTTCTTCCTGGAAAAGCGGAGACTTAGAGGGGATATGATAGAAACTCATAAGATCATGAAGGGTATAGTGAAGGTAGAGAGGGACAGATTCTTCAGACTAGCAGGGGCATCAAAAACTAGACGGCACTCAAAAAAACTGAAGGGAGATAGGTTCAGAACAAATGCTAGGAAGTTCTTCTTCATGCAGAGGGTAGTGAACGCCTGGAATACGCTTCCAGAGGAGGTGGTAGAGCAGAGTACGACTTTGGGGTTCAAAAGGGGATTGGACGAGTTCATGAAGGAAAAGGGGATCCATGGGTACAATTAGAGGGTTACTATACAGTACAGAAGGCTGTAAATTAATAGAGTAGTAGAGAAATAGATCACTACAGGTCATTGATCTGGGGGGCCGCCGCGGGAGAGGACTGCTGGGCATGATGGACCTATGGTCTGACTCAGCAGAGGCAATGCTTATGTGCTTATATTTTGCACTATGGCCCCCTTTTACTAAACTGCAATAGCGTTTTTTAGCGCAGGGAGCCTATGAGCGTCGAGAGCAGCGTGGGGCATTCAGCGCAGCTCCCTGCGCTAAAAACCGCTATCGCAGTTTAGTAAAAAGGGAGGGGGAATATTTGTCTATTTTTGTATAGTTGTTACTGAGGTGACATTGCATAAAGTCATCTGCCTTGACCTCTTTGAAAACCCGCGGAATATAAATGATAATTGACATTTTCTCTGCGTACAGCGTGCTTTGTGTTTTTAAAATTATATTGTTGGTAGATCATTTTGACTTGGCCACAAAGGTAAAGGGGAGGGAGGGGAGCTACTGAAAGACATCTAGTAATCCTTGCAGGCTTGACTGTGCAGGGAATTATTTTTGTAAAATCATGTTTTGTTATGTGACTGGCATTATCTAGACTTTAATTTCTATGAATGAATAGAATGAAAATGATATAAAATTACTTGCTTGTTTTTATGTGCGTGCACTGAAGGAAAGTGGAGAGAGAGTGGGCTGAGGATGCTGAAGGGAAATGGGGAAGAGAGTGGGGAGAAGACGCTGATTTATAAATTGACAATTGTACAGAATATTGTTTTTTTTATACTTTAATATAAACAATTCAAGGCTTGTGTGGATGGAATCAGGTGGTTTGCGGGGATGGGGACCGAGCTTACGGGGATTAGTCCAATAAAATGGTATTTTTTTATTTCTCATTATTTGTTTTATTTTTATTTATTAATTTGTAAAGTGGTGATTGTTATGTATCAGTTTTTCAAATTTACATCTACTGTCTTTATATTTTGCACTGTATTAGAAGACATGTGTTACTGTTTTTTGTGGTGTTGCATTGTATCCAGGGTCTGGTTTCTTGGCGGTCCAGTTTAACTTTTGTCTACATATTTCTATTTTTAGTTTGTGATTATTCCATATTGGGCGAGGGTGTATCTCTGTTCTGTGTGTATGAAAATGACATAGTTTTCAGTTGGCATTGACTGCAGAATCAATTGACTGTGGAATCTGACTTGTTTAGTTTTACAATGTATGTGTTTGGTGTTCTAGTGCTCACTGCAGTGTTTAAGATGCAGCCTTTTCCTAGGTACACTCTTGTGGTGCGATATGTGGATTGTTACTAAAAATCATATTTTTCATATAGATGGGGGGTTGTCAAAAAATGATGGGCCCCGGGTGCCACATACCCTAGGTACGCCACTGCTGTTACATCATATTGTATATGGTATAGCTGTTGCTGTGTAGGGATTATTTTCTGATACACTGTTCTCTAAATTTATCCCTGCTGCTCTTTGGGAGCACTATCCAGTGCGATGGTTTGCCTCAGGAAGTTTCAGGCTTACCCATTATCATCTTTGTTTGATATAATGTCATCTTTCTGGCGCTGTTTGCCTTTTTTCCCGATGACATTTTGGTTTGTCAGTCAGTTCCAAAAGTTCATATGTTTCTTTTTTCAGATAGTACCTCTGTGCTCTGGTATTGCTCATTTGACTTTTCTTAAGGATTTTCTATGTGCCTATTTTATGATACTATATGACTAAATTGCAAATTATTTCCTTTAATGTCAATGGTCTCAATCACTGCATTAAATGAAAAAAGGTGACCAATTATCTGCATTCTCTACAGCCAGACATTATTATGTTTCAAGAGACACATCTTTTCCTCTATTATAGTGCAAAAACTGTAATTAAAGGATATGCTCCTCCATACTTCTCGCCTGCACTGCGAAAAAAGAATGATCTATATACATTAGATCATCTCTCACGAGTACTCTCATAACTAATGAATCTGACAAAGAGGGGAGATGGTGTTTGGTGTATATTACGCTCTATAAAACACCTATTTTGTTGCTGAATGTATATGCACCTGTTGCGGATGATCCTGATTTCTACCGTTCCTTACAAAACACATTGCTGAAATATCCCAATGTTCCAATTATTATAGGGGGAGATCACAATCAACCACTGGATCTTTTTTTAGATAGGACCTCCACATGCCGTCTGGCTAAGTCCAAAACATTAGAAGAAATCAAAAGCCTTATGAGAAACTATAGCCTTATTGATCCCTGGAGAACCCTTAAACCTACAGCTCGGGAATACACGCATTTCTCTGCTCCCCACAGTACTTATGCTAGATTGGACTATTTTTTTATTTCCTCACACTTATCCACAGACATTTCTAATGTTATCAACCATCCTATCCTTATCTCAGATCATGCACCAGTTTCACTGCTCTTAACTTTATCTTCATTACCACTTATAACTCTTCATTGGAGATTGAATAATAGTATTCTCTTAGATGACTCAATTACTGCCAAATTGGAAAAATTCACAGATGAATTTTTTCTTAATAATTCGGATCCATCTTTATCTCAAGCTACAATCTGGGAATCATATAAAGCTACACTGAGAGGGGAAATTATTAGCCTGATGGCTTGGAAACGTAAACAATCCAATAACCAATTGAAAGCTCTTGAATCAGACATATCCCTTCTTGAATCACAATTTTTTTCTAATCCAACGGACAAGATAACACACACACACCTTCTTAAAAAATAATATGAATACAATGTTATAGCATCTGCTTTTGCTAATAAAGATATATTTATTTTAAAATCTGGGCATTATATTGGAGGTAACAAGATGGGTAAATCTTTAGCTCAATATTTGAAAGGCAAAAATGAGAAGTATCATATCTCTTCTATTACTAATTCTCGAAACCAATCTATCACCGATTCGTTAGGAATTAGTACTGAGTTTGAAAATTTTTACTCTGACCTCTTTCAGTCAGAATCAGACTCATCTCAGGAGGAAATTAATAATTACTTGACTACCATTGCACACCCAATTTTACCACTCCATCTCAAAGATGAATTAGACAGCCCGATTTCTGTGCAGAAAGTTCAGTCCACAATCCAAACTCTTGCCTCAAATAAATCTCCTGGACCGGATGGCATCACTAGTGAGTTTTATAAAACCTTCTCCCTCCAATTAAGTCCATATCTAATACAATATTATAATTTTATACACTCACACCCAGACTTGCAACGTAATTTCACGGAAGCCAATATAATAATATTCCCTAAACCTGACAGAGACCCTACTCAAGTAGGAAATTACAGACCGATCTCTTTGTTAAACGCTGATTATACGATCCTGGCAAAAATCCTTGCAAACAGAATTAATAAGGTGATCCAATTATTAATATCTCCTGATTAAGTGGGATTTATTAAACAACGTTTCATTGGAGACAATCTACGAATCTTCCATAATATTTCGGGAATAGCCAAGACCATGGTAGAGCCTGTGGTGGGTCTTGCAATCGACGCGGAAAAGGCTTTTGATCGGGTCGAGTGGCGGTTTCTGCTTCAGGTTCTGCGATGGTATAATTTTGGTGAGAAATTTGTAACTTGGATACAAGCACTATATCGGAATCCGTGCTCCAGAATATTAATAAATAATTCTCTCTCAAATCCGATTATCTTAAAAAGGGGAACAAGAAAGGGTTGTCCTCTTTCGTCTCTTTTATTTAATTTATCGTTAGAACCCTTTTTATCCTCCATTAGACAATCTGAAGACATACAGGGAATTCCTACATCGCTTAGAGATTTTAAGATAGCGGCATATGCTGATGATATTATGCTTTTTCTTAAAGATCCTCGGCTATCTCTATCTGCCCTCATCCACACAACCAATTTATACTCTTCATTTTCTGGTTATAAAGTTAATTGGGGAAAGTCCGTTATTTTTCCTCTTAATGAACATGCCTCACAATCTGATATACACGATTTCCAATTCTCGTGGTCTACCATGCCAATAAAATATCTCGGTACTTTTGTACACAAAGATCCTGAGGTTATTATGGAATATAACATCACCAAATTAAAAGATTTAATTAATCGTACTATTACTAATTGGTCACCACTATATATTACATGGTGGGGTCGTATTTCTGCTATAAAAATGACTTTATCACCTCAAATATTATTTAAACTCATCATGCTTCCTGGCTTATGTAAACCACAGCTATATAAATGGATAGATAAACAATTGAATTCTTTTATTTGGCAACGTAAAAGACCTAAAATAGCACTTAATAAATTAAAGGCTTCTAAATTTCATGGGGGATTAATTTTCCCGATTTTCGAAATTACCATTTGGCTTTTTTAGCGAAGTATGGCTCCTATTGGCTGTCCTATAATGCTTTAGAAGACTTCTTGGTTCACTCTAGAATCCTCAATATGCAATCCTGTACCTTTGCAGGCCCTCCCTACCATGTCATTACCCAAACATCTTAAACAATTCCCTCTTTTTGCAGCGACACTTACTACGATACGTGCGTTGGATAAAATAGCGGTTAATTCAATTTTTTCCCACAAAGATATGACACTTTGGAATAATGCCTCTCTAAAACATAACAAACGATGTTTCAATTGGAAGACATGGAGAGCTGCTGGTATTTGGCAGGTTCAATCTTTATTTGATGGATCCAAATTATTATCCTTTTCTAAGTTCAGTGCTCATTTCCCGACGCTAGCGTCTAAAAAACATCAATGATCAATTCTCACTTCTCTCCTTTCTACTTTACACTTCTCTGACTTTGCATGTCTATCCTCCTGGAGTACTCTGACCATTGCTATGGGTAAGGCTATGTCATTTTATTATAAGAAATTAAGAGAATCCTGTTATACCCCCTCTTCGGATATAGTTACTAGATGGTCTAATGATCTCAATTGGCATCTGTCAGATAAAGATTGGTGTCAATTATGGTCTAAAACTAACAGACCCTTGTTATCAGCTAGTATGTCTCAATCTTTACTATTTGTAATGTGGAGAGCAGTTTGGACTCCATATAAAATGAAAAAAGCAAATCTTTCTTCTGTGGATAATTGCTGGCATTGTATGACATCTCAAGGAACACTTAAACATATGCTTTTCTCCTGTCCTAAGATTCAATCATTTTGGGTCCAAATTTGTTCCTGTATTTGTGAGATAATTGCTTGTACTGCTGATCTTTCATTTGACATTATCATATTGCGTTCTTTACACCCATGCTTTAAACTTTGTATATGTGAAGGCAAATTGATTGATATCATGATCTCAATAGGCATCCAACAGGTTCTTCAGAATTGGAAATCGGCGTCTAGATTGAACTTTACCTTCTGGTGGAATTCCCCATGCTTATACAAACGTTTTGAACAGCATGCAACAGAAAAATTATAATATCATCAGAAGATGTCCGTTCAATCTCTGTGGACCCCATTGACGTTTACTTGCTCACGTTATAATTGCTTTAATTTTTTTTTATTTATTTATTTTTATGCTGTATGAACTCTACATTGCACCACAAACTTTTGTGAACTGTTGCTGTTACTGAATGTTTCTCTTTCTTATGTTAATTTTCAATAAAAAAGATTGGAACTAAAAAAAAAAAAAAAAAAAAAAGATATGTAGTACTTATCTTAGGTGGTGAACGACAAGTTTGCCAACATGTTTCACCCTTGGAGGGGTTTCCTCAGGGCTCCATTCCCTTGGTATCACTTGGACTTCACGACGCGACACTATAACACGACTGTAACACTGGGTGGTCGCGTCGTGAAGTCCAAGTGATACCAAGGGAATGGAGCCCTGAGGAAACCCCCCAAGGGTGAAACATGTTGGCAAACTTATCCCTTGTCGTTCACCACCTAAGATAAGTACTACATATCTTTTTAATAAAGAAAAGTTGTTAAAAAAGCAAAAAAGTTGAAAAATAGTTTTGAAAAACAGTTGAAAGTTTAATCTAATTTATATAGGAGTTGATATAAGTTCCCATAAAGTGACCCGATGAAGATTTGGATGCATAAAGCCAAGTGTTATGAAAATTAAATTGAACATTTGGTGGCATTTCAGAGGGTCTGAAGAATCATCAAATAGAAGGTATATCAGGGGTGGCTAAGGACACTTCACCCCAAAATATAGATTGTTGTTGAGACCTTCTATTAGAATTCATTATTTAAGCCTAATACTAGGATATCTATGTAACTTAGGCATACACATGTACGCTAGTTCTATGGATGGTGTTTAGTGTTCATACCTAATTTATAAGAGTGTATTTTTGCTCCTAAGCTAGTGTTCTATAAAGCAACATGACTTTCCTAGAGAGTGTGGTGTAGTGGTTAGAAGCTACAGCCTCATCACCCTGAGGTTGTGGGTTCAAATCCCATGCGGCTCCTTATGACCCTGGGCAAGTAACTTAATCCTCCATTGCCCCAGGTACATTAGATAGTAAGCCCACTGGGACATATAGGGAAAATGTAAATCACCTTGAGGGTAGTTGTATAACTACAAAAAGGCGGTATACAAGCTCCAGTCCTTTTCCCTCACCCTCTACTTTATAAACAGCCTCCTTCCAGATGACCAGTTATAAAATTATCCCCCAAAGTGTCTATTTGGAGTTTTCCCTTGGATTCACAGAGCTCAGAAAGAGAGGAATTGGGAGTGAACCATACTTTTGTCACCTTGAGCTTGTATAGGTTTGTGCGATTAGATTTTGTGAGAGCTTTTTACAGCCAGACATGAAGGAGAGTGTGGCATAATGGTTAGAGCTACAGTCTCAGCACCCTGAGGTCATGGGTTCAAACCCCATGCTGCTCCCTGTGACCCTGGGCAAGCCACTTAATCCCAAGTACATTAAATAGATTGTGATAGGGAAAATACTTGAAGTACTTGTATGTAAACCGCTTTGATTTTGGTTATAAAACTACAAAAAGGCAGTATACAAATCCCAATCCCTTTCTCTATTTCCTGGATGTAGTAGGGGAGAGTAAAGTATAGGTCCGAGTTCCTGTACAGCATCCATTAAATATAGGACCTTGAAGTTAGTCTTCCTTTCCTCTATCCATCAAAGACCCAGAAATAAGTAGATTGTTTACCCCTTCACATAATACTGCCCCCTGCATTCAGCCTATAGGAAATACTAACATATGAGTTGTAACTGAGGTTTGCAGTATCTATAAACAAGTATGTTCTAAGCACAATAGAGATCAAATCAAACTAAATACATACTTACCAATATTAACTCTTCCAACATCCACAAACATACGTAGTACCACAGACCCCAGCAGATATCCAAATGCAGGGCCAAAAACTGCTACTGAAAATAGGATAGCTGGAGAGAGAATGAAAGAATAGTGGATAGGAAAGATAGCTCACAGAGGGCCAGCAAAAAGAATCACGACTTGAATTATTTTATTGTTATAATCACTAGTCACATAGGGCCAGATTCTATACATGGCCGCCTACATTAGGCACTGCTAGGTGCCTTAATTGTGGACGCCTAGTGATGCCTAATAAAAATCTGCTTGAAACCCAAATTGTGCCAATTAGCTTAAATGGTGTGGTAATTGACCACGTCACTGAATTCCACTAGGTGCCTAGTGATGCCTAAGTTGAGATGCCCTCCGATACCTAATTGCACCTACCTGAAAAGTAGGTGTGATTAGGGGCAGAGAACAGGCGTGGTAAACTTAGAAATCATTAGGTATGTGAGTTAGGCGCCGGTAGATTAGGCCAGATAAAACCTGACCTAATGTACTGGCGCCTAGTGACATCTAAGTCTACTTAGGCACTGCTAGGCGTGATTCTATAAGCAGCGCACATAGACCAGCACCTAAAAGTTAGGCATAATTAGGTGCCATTTATAGAATATGGCCAATAGAATTTGCATTAGTATTATTTATTTGGATTTCCTTACTGCTTTTCTGAAGAAATTCACCCAAGGCAGTGTACCACAAGAATAAGTCGAACATAGGCAATAGACAATTATAGCTGTAAAAATATTCAAATAGTACACAGTACGGCATATTAAGCTATCTACAACATCAATACACAACCCAATAAAACATCTTAATAGACAGCACAGGGTATAAGTGGAGGTAGAATATAGACAGATAAGAGTATTAAAGAATTGCATGTAGATAGAGTCAGCAAGGTGCAATGCAATGGAAGTAAAACCCAGATGTCTTAATCCATCCTCTTTTTTCTGGAGCCATATGGTAACCTTATATGTGATTAGCAATACTCCCTGGGAAGATCTTAGTGACCTTTGAGGTGTGTAGGAGGAGATGTTCAAGTACTTTGGCCCTCTTCCTTTAAAGGCCTTGAAGATGATAGAGTTTTAAATTTAGCTCTGTACTGTACTAGTAGCCAGTGAAGATTTGCAGAAATGGTGTGATGTATTCATAACCCTTACAACTTTTTATTAGTTTTGTTGCAGCATTCTGAATCAATTTGAGCTGGTACAAACTTTTTCTACAGCCCAATACACACAAGTCTATATGAGACAAAAATAATAATAATAATAATAACTTTATTCTTCTATACCGCCATAGTCGTGAGACTTCTAGGAGGTTCACACCGAAGAGAGCTGGACAATCAGCGAAGTTACAATGTGTTGAGATCCGGGATACAGTATACAGACACTTACAAAGAGCATATAGAGTCTTACAACAGGCAGTGAAAATACAGCAAACAGAGTCTTGAAAAGGCAGCAGAAAAAATGTTATACATTTCAGATTTGAAAGCAGGAGTGGACATATGTAGTGTTGGGTGAAGATACTTTTTTAGGTGACAATTCTGTTGAATAAGGCAGTTTTTATGGCTTTTCTAAAGGCCTTATATGTCAGTCTTGCTCCATTTATGTAGCTGTCTAACCAGGGTTGTTGTTTGTTAGCTTGGTACATAAAAGTTCTATCCAGGAAGGTTTTGTATTTGCAGCCGGTAATGCTCGGGTATGCAAATAATAATAATAATAATAATAATTTTATTTCTTATATACCGCCAAAACCATAGTAGTTCGAGGCGGTTTACAATGAAGAAGGGCTGGACAATCAACGAAAATGGTACAAAGGTACAATCAGAGAAAATGTGTACCAGGGAAGAAAATGGTACAAACAGAGAAAATAGGAACAATCAGCAAACAGTGGTACAATCGGTGAAAAAAATGGTACAGTCAGCTACAAAAGGTACAATTAGGGCAAAATGGTACAGGGAAGAAGATCAAGACAATCTGCGTATAGGGGTATTAGGGTGTGAATCGGGTGAATAGATTAGTTTTTAGTAGTTTCCTAAAGTCTAAGTAGGATGAAGTGTGAGAGATGATGTGGGCCAGCCAGTTGTTGAGCTGACCTGCTTGGAAGGCAAGAGTTCTGTTTAGATAACTTTTGTAATGGCAGGCCTTTAGGGTAGGATAGCTGAACAGGTGGGTTCTGCGCGTGAGTTTGGATGGGCGGTCTAGGATGAAATGGGATGCCAAGTAAAGGGGGGCTGAGCCAAGGATGGATTTGAAACACAGACAGGCGAACTTGAACTTGCTTCCAGGGGTAGCCAGTGAAATTTGTGATAGTAGGGAGTTAGGTGTTCCCATTTTTTTAGTCCGAAGATCAGTCGGATTGCCATGTTTTGGATGATTCGCAATCTTTGAGTTTTTTTTTAAAAGATCCCAGGTAGATGATGTTGCAATAGTCGAGTAGACTTAAGATGGAGGATTGCACAAGTAGGCAGAATGAGGGAGCGTCGAAGTACTTTCTAATGGTTCTTAGCTTCCATAAGGTGGCGAAGCCTTTTTTGACCAGAAGGTCGGTGTGAGCTTCGAAGGTAAGGTTACGGTCGAGAGTCACTCCAATAATTTTTAAGGAGTTTGTTATGGGAAAGACTTGGCCGTTCAGGGAGATTGGACTCGCCAGGAAGAATTTGGTTTTATCTGAGTTGAGTTTCAGTTTGAAGTCGGCCATCCATAGTTCGATTTGCGTTAGGATTGAAGCTAGGTGATTATTTATCTCGGGGGTTATGTTGGTTAGGGGGAAGATTAAGGTGATGTCATCAGCATATATGTAGAATTTGATTTTCAAGTTTAGCAGTAGATTACCTAGGGCGACCAGGTAGATGTTGAATAGCGTGGGGGACAGGGGGGAGCCCTGTGGGACTCCGCATGTGTTGGCCCAGCTAGCGGAATGGGAATTGTCATTGTAGACTTGGTAAGAGCGTTGACCAAGGAAACCCCGGAACCATTTTATGATGTTGCCTGTGAGGCCGATAGACTCCAAACAGTCCAGGAGAATGGCATGGTCCACCAGGTCAAAGGCGCTACTAAGATCAAATTGCAGGACTAGTGCACTTGTGCCTTGACTGAACAGGTTATGAAGGTAGTCTACCAGAGAAGCGATGACAGTTTCAGTGCTGTGTCCGGAGCGGAAACCTGACTGGTTGTCGTTTAGAATGTTGAATTTGTCCAGGTAGGTTGTTAAATCTTGGTTGACCAGACCTTCCATCAATTTTGTAAAGAAGGGTATGTTCGCAATGGGTCTGTAGTTGGATACAAAGGATATGGGATCTTTGGGGTTTTTGATAATTGGAGTGATAAGTATATGGCCTAGGTCCGCAGGGAATGAGCCTGATTGTAGCTGGGAGGAGAGCCAGGAATATAATTTGGTTTTGAAGGAGGTCGGGACAACTTTCATTACATTTGGTGGACAGCAATCAAGTTTGCAGTGGGAATTGGCATATTTTGAGTAGAATTTGCAGAATTGTTGCCAGGTGGGGGTGGTGAAGTTGTTCCAGAGTAAATCCGCCCTGGTTTCGTCGTCATGGGACTGAGTGACAAGATAATTCAGATGGTTAGTGGAGGTTGAAGGTAGGGTGGATCTGAGATTGGAAATTTTGTTATTGAAGAACGTTGGCCGGTGGGGGGGAGTCTGAGGAAGGGCGGGTAAGGGGTTGGATGTCGTAGAGGTGGTTGTTTTATTTAATTCTTTATTTATTTGATTATTCATTATAATATCTCAGTAATAAACATTAATGAATGAGCACAAAAAATACAAATGTAAATTCCATACAAGGAACAACAAAAATATTTAAGGAAACTAATCAACCATGTCCTAGTCCACATTATTGCTGATCGCCAGTATTTTAAAAATAAAACATCAAATCAAATCTATCTGTCCACTATCTAAGAACAGGCAAATGGCTTTTATATATATTATACATCATCCTCCAAAAGTAAAATCAATATTAGAAATTAAACTTTCAGCAAAGGTTTCTCTTTAATAAAATCTTTCAACTGGACTGGATCAAAAAACACATATTTATCACTTCCATACGAGATCAGGCATTTGCATGGAAATTTCAAAAAGAAAGTTGCTCCAACAGCCAAAACCTTAGGCTTTAGCTGAAGGAACTGTTTCCTCTTAAACTGAATTTGTCTAGAGACATCTGGAAAAATTGTCACCCGTTGACCACAAAACATCTCTTGTTTTTTCAGGAAATATAATTTTAAAATATCTTGTTTTTCAAGCTCTGTCTTAAAGGTCACGAGAAGAGTTGCTTGTTTATCAATTATGTCTTTAGATGACTCCAAAAACTGTGATACATTCAAACTATCAGGTAACTATTCTATCCATTCCACCTTCATCTGCCTTTTCCTTGGAGTCTCTTGAGATGTAATATAGGTTATCAACCTCAAAGGTCTCCACTTTATTGGAAAATTTAACAAACGAAGATTTTTGACTCTGATAGAATTTTCCATTTTTTCTAATTTAGCATGTATCATCATACTATCCTTTATATTAGAAACAGCACTAGCTTGTAAAGTACCTACTACCTGATCTAGCTTTTCAACCTTCACAGCTGTTTCTCCAATTTTAATATCTTGCTCTTTAATTTTCACAGTTACATCAGATGAAAATTGACATAAGTTCAAAACGTTTTTTTGTAATGACTCTATTCTATTAATGCTAAGCCAAACATCATCTAGAGTGATCACTTTATCCCTGGGGAGAGCATCCGATCCTTGCCCAGTAATCATCTGTACTGGGATTAGTTCTTTAGCTTGCCCCAAGGATTGTCCTGAAACCTCCAGTCCAGATAATAAGGATAATTGAGGGGAAGAAGAAATTATTCCTTCCTTAAAAGGGGAAGGAGATTCTTCTAACCGTGAAGAATATAATGGTTGAGGAGGTGGTGTTGGTTCCCCAGAGGATAAAGAGACAGCTTGAATGTTAGAGGTTACCTGTTCTTCAACATGTCGAAAAATAGGAACCACAAGATGGCGATCCATCGGGCCTGTTGTTCCAGCAGATGGTATTGCTTTAGCTTTCCTCTTACCCATGTTGAAGATTCGATAGCCCTACTCCCTACTCCTCTTGGGCTCCGAAGGGGCTCAAAAGGGGCAAGCCCCTTTAGCCACGCCCCTTCAGCTCACGACCCGAGGCTCGCGACCACGGGCCGCGTACCGCGGCTGGACCGTTGTTAAAGAGTCTCCCAAGGACCCTCTCAGCTGGCTGGTTCAGGTAGCAGCGGGACTGCCTGTCCCGATGTTGTGGAGTGCTAAACAGCACTAGCGACCGTCGTAGAGGTGGTTAACTATTTTGAATAGGTTTTTGATATCGGGGTTAGGGGATCCAATTTTTTGGGCGTAGAAGTTAGTGCGTTTAGTGGTTATCAGATGTTTGTAGTCTTTTAGTTTTGTTCTCCAGTTGGCTCTGTCTTTGTTGTCATTGAATTTCAGCCAAAGTCTTTCCAATTTTCGAAGTTCCCGTTTAACTGATCTAAGTTCGGCATCAAACCAGCCGTCCAGAATTTTGTTTCTCAGTTTCTTTGTTTTGTAGGGGGCCATTGTATTTAGGATCTGTGTGCTTGTGTTTGTCCAGTCGTTGACCGTAAAGGAATCTGGGTCAGGGTTGGAAGAGATGTTGTAGTGGGACCAGAATTCCACTGGGTTGTGGATGTTACCTTTTTAGGCCTATTTGCCGTCTTTGGGTTGGGTAGGTGGCGTCTTGTTTGCCAGTTGAGGTGGAAATTGCATAATCTGTGGTCTGACCATAGGGAATCTGTCCAGGTAGCTTGTTCCCAGAGAATCTTGGGATGGAATTGTTCTTTGGTGGAAAAGGTTACTAGGTGGCCTTTGTAGTGGATTTTTACCGGGGTAGGGGTGAAAAAGTCTAGAGAGGAGATGTGTCATTCTGTTCCATCTGTTCTAGGTAGATGTTCAGATCCCCACTCAGGGACCTGCAATTGAGTTGGTGAGGAGGAATTCTGAAAAGTTGTCTTTTGCAGTGGGCCATTTCTTGGGAGGGATGTAGAATAGGGTGAGAATTAGGCCATCTTCTAGTTGGTCAGATTGGAGTTTGCAAGAAAGAATTTCTAGGTCTGAGGAGGATTTCGAGGCTAAGATGGTGGACTTGAATGGATCTCTTACTATGATGGCTAATCCTCCTCCTCTTCCCCAGGATCTGGGTAGTGATGAGATTTTAAACCCTAGTGGGATACACTCGCGAATTATGATATCGGTGTCGGAGATCAACCACGTTTCAGTTAGAAGGACAAAGTCAGGTTTAATCTCTTCTAGCCAATCTTTAACCAGCTGGGTTTTGTTCCTGATAGATCGGATGTTTAAGTAGAAACCTTGTACTTTTTTGTGCAGAGGGGTGTCGATGGGGGAGGGGAGGGGGATTTTCTTTAATAACCGGTGTTTTGTATTGAGAGGTTTCTTTGATTTGCTTGAGGGGGGGGACAACCGGGATTTGGAATGGGCCATGATCAGAGCAATTAAGAATGAAGCGTTGGGTTGGCCTAAAGGGGCCTGGGATGGAGAGGCGAGGTCTTATGAGGATTGGAATCTGGGAGGCGTAAAGGGCCTCGGTTAACCAGCATTTGCAATAAGTCCAGTAGAACATGAGGAATAGGGTGAGGTAGTTGTGCAGGGAAGCCATCCTGCGGTGAGGCACAGGCGGAATAGAAATCCCTAATGTAATGTAATGTAATGTTTGACTCGGGTACAGTAGGTATTAGAATGACCATGCAAAGAGTAACCATGCAAAAATAACCATGCAGAGTACTTATCAGTTTCCCAAAGGGTTTGTTCAGCTTGTGTTGGAGAAGACTTTGGGTTGGAGAAGTCTTCAGGTTGGAGTGGAATTAGGTGTTGTGAGCATCAACGATCGGTGGGAGGGTGGACTGGATGTGAAAGACACCGGCTGCGCCACAGGTATCGGTGCAGAGGGAGGAGAGCTGGTTTCCCACTGGCCGCTGAAGGTAGTTGTAATAGTTCCCCTGCTGGTTCGGGGGAGGGGCGGAGCAGTGCTCCCACGCTCCACTCCCAAAGAGAGGCCCTGAAGGTGTTGGCTGTGCTGCGAGTATCGATCGCAAGGGGGAAGGCAAGTTGGTTTCACCGCTGGCCGCTGAAAGTAGCTGTAAAAGCTGTAAAAGTTCCCCTGCTGGTTCAGGGGAGGGGCGGAGCAGTGCTCCCACGCTCCACTCCCAAGGAGAGGCCTCGAAGTTGTTGGCTGTGCCACGGGTATCGATCGCAGGGGGGGGGAGGCAAGTTGGTTTTACCGCTGGCCGCTGAAGGTAGCTGTAAAAGGTTGCTGTTTCTGGTTTGTCTCGTAGGAATGTATAGAGTGAAGTGAGGAAGCAGGTATGTAGGAGCTAGTCCCCAAACCAGCTTGAAACATATGCAAGAGAACTTGAATATTATTTGTGCCTCCATTGGCAGCCAGTGAAGTAGTTTGTAGTAGGAGCTAACATGGTCGCTCTTTTTCAATCCAAATATCAAGCGGACCGCTGTGTTTTGGACAATCCTAAGTTTCCTTACGGTTTTTTTAGGTATACCCATATAAACAATATTGCAGTAGTCCAGTGTTGAAAGCACTAGTGATTGCACTAGTAGTCTAAATGATAGAGGGTCGAAATATTTTTTGATGGACCTTAATTTCCACAGTGTAAGGAAACATTTTTTTACTACTATGTTCGTGTGTTCCACCATTGTCAAGTGAGTGTCTAGTGTGACTCCCAATATTTTTATTGTTTTAGTAATCAGGTACGCATGATCTTTTATATGTAACTTTGTATTGGTAATTTTGTCTGTTGGGCTTGCAAGGAAGACTTTTTTTTTTTCTGTGTTTAGTTTCAGCTTGAAGTTTAATGTCCATTGTTCTATTTTGGTCATAATTTGAGAAATGTATTCTGAGGTCTCTTTCGTTATGCTGTTTACTGGGATTAAAATGGAAATGTCATCTGCATATATGTAGTGGATTAGGTTTAGCTTTTTTAGGAAGTGTCCTAGGGATGATATGTAGATGTTGAATAGAGTAGGTGACAGCGGTGAACCTTGAGGTATTCCTGAGGGGTTTTTCCAGGTGTTTGAGTACGTCCTTCCACTTATCATCCGGTAAGATCTCTTTTTTTAGGAAACCCTGTAGCCAGTTTCTTACTCTTCCCGTGATTCCTATTCCATCTAGGCAGTGTAGCATTATTTCGTGGTCAACCAAATCGAAAGCACTGCTGAAGTCTAGTTGTAAAATCAGAGCACTTGTTCCTTTGCTGAATAAACTGTATAGGTGATTGAGGATCGAGGCCAGGACTGTCTCAGTGCTAAAACCTTTTCTGAATCCCGATTGGTGTTCACTGAGGATATTAAATTTGTCTAGCTCCAAATTGACTAGTCCTTCAAGCAGCTTAGTGAATAATCATTTTGCAGCACAGCAAACACACAAACCATATAAAAGCTACAGAATGAATCACAAATAGTCTCCCAAGACACTGAATGGAAACAACACAGGGATTAGCTGGCACTTTAAAGCAGGTTTAATATTGTGAAAATTATCACGAGGTAGGAAAAAGCCTCATATCCCCTCCTCCAACCCAACAATCCGTTAAAATTGTAGATAAATAGGAGGCTTTATAGGGGTAAATGTAATCACTGGCATAAAAAACCTCCTCTTATAATATTTCACTAAACAAAGCCTTGTGCAATGCAATAAATCCTTGAGTTGTCCACAATGTATCAGGAGACTTGAGATCTAAGGTGCTGTGCTATAGATCATGTTCCGTTCAATCATTACAATAGACAGTGGTTACTTTTGCAGAGAGAACTATTTTGGATTTCCATTTTGGATACAGAAGGACCGAGTGGATTAAATTTTAGAATGGAATGGCATCATTTAGTATAAATTGTAAGGGTTATACTTTGTTATTATACAGATACATCCAATCAGAACCGTTCTTCTAAAGTTCAAAAGGCAGGGTGTATTCCACTTCCTGTGTCTGAGAATCTTGTCTCTTTTAAAAAATTGTTAAAAACTTACTTGTTTCAAGATGCATTTGACTTATGAAATGATCTTTTTTATAAACTCATATGTTTTTAAGATTCTCTTCTTCTATTTTTTTTTTTTTTTTTCCTATTTATACCTATTGTATTCTCCCCTCTATGTAAATTTTAACAAATAATGCAACTGTAACTTTCCCCTTCCTTCCTTCTCAATCATGTTTGTCTAAATTTGTTTTGTCAACTGTCCAAATTAGTAAAATTGTATGTATTACCACAATCTGCTGGTTTTTAAATTGTACATCGCTTAGAAATTTGTAATAAGCGATACATCAAATGTAAATAAACTTGAAACTTGAAACTTCTCTGACTTGGAACTTCACTAAAAGTATGTTGGGACCTGCTGCTTTTGGAAAAAGAAGATAGATGATTCTCCACTAAAGATAAGTTATATGGTTAATTTAATCCTGTTTATTTTATAGGGTCTATTACCTGTACGTCCTGAAGCAGCTTTATTGAGGCGAAACGCTGGCCATTGTCGACGTGTAGGATATTTCTTCTCAACATAACTAGTATTGTCCTAATGAGTATATTTAAGCACTAGTTGCTAAATTGCTCTCAATTTTCCCGATACATTGTGGACAACTCAGGGATTTATTGCATTGCACAAGGCTTTGTTTAGTGAAATATTATAAGAGGAGGTTTTTTATGCCAGTGGTTACATTTACCCCTATAAAGCCTCCTATTTATCTACAATTTTAACGGATTGTTGGGTTGGAGGAGGGGATAAGAGGCTTTTTCCTACCTCGTGATAATTTTCACAATATTAAGCCTGCTTATAAAATGCCAGTTAATCCCAGTGTTGTTTCCATTCAGTGTCTTGGGAGATTATTTGTGATTCATTCCGTAGCTTTTACATGATTTGTGTGTTTGCTGTGCTGCAAAATGATTTGAGAGTGTGGTTGTGTGACAAACTTTTTCTAGTCAGACTAAGTGCTCCAATACAGACTCCCCACCCCCTGCGGCGATCTTAGCTGACTTTTTCGCTACAAAAATCCACAAATCGAGATCGTCTCTTGCAGTTTCAAGCATAGATTTACCTATCATGTTTCCTGCCTTAGACAAAGAAGGTAGAGCTGTTGATATGATCTGGAATCACTTTGAAAACCCAGGCTGGAGCCACTTCCTCAAGCTTTACTCAAAATATGTAAAATCCAATTGCCTATTGGACAACTGCCCACCGACTATTATGAAAACAGCTCCTATCTCCTTCAAGGCTGAACTTTTTAACTGGGTTTCATCATGCGTACTGGTAAATTCCCGGAGGAACTTGGTCATATCCTCGTGACTCCTATTATCAAAAACCCAAAGGAGTTCGTTTCCTTGATGGCCAACTACAGACCCATTGCCAACATACCATTCTTTCTTAAACTAATGGAAGGTCTGGTTAACATCGACCTCACGGAATATTTAGAGAAGTTTAACATTCTACATGATTCTCAATCGGGCTTCCGAACAAATTACAGCACAGAAACAATTTTGGCCTCCATGACTGATCATCTTTTCCATTTGTTTTCCCGGGAAAAAAGTGCACTGGTACTGCAGTTTGACCTGAGCAGTGCCTTTGACCTTGTTGATCATGACCTCCTGCTTAGGTGCCTTGATTCCATCGGCATTTCTGGACAGGTACTAAATTGGTTCACGGGTTTCCTAAAACAAAACATACATACCAGGTCTACAGCGAAGGAGCCTACTTTCAAGCTTGGTCCAATTCCTGTGGTGTGCCACAAGGCTCCCCACTCTCCCCCTCACTTTTCAATATCTACATGGCTTCACTGGGAAATATGTTATCCGATTTTAAACTGAAATCGTACATATACGCGGATGATATAACAATTATTCTTCCCATAACCTCATTGACCCATGAGACAGAACAATTCATCTCATCTGTCCTTACCAAGGTAGAACATTGGACTATGCACTCCAAAGTAAAACTGAATCCCGAAAAAAACCAAGATTTTCTTGGCAAGACCCAATAACAAGATCGTGAACACCTCCTTGAGACTAAATGGATCAGATTACCCAATTAATCCCACAACCAAAATCCTTGGCGTCACCCTGGACCAAAGCCTGACGTTTGAAGATCACACTAATGCTCAAGTCAAAAAATGCTTTCTCACTCTATGGAAACTTCGTACCATTAAACAATACTTCAATTTCTTTTCCTTTCGACTGCTGGTTCAATCCCTGTACCTTAGACTACTGCAATATTATATACTTGGAATCTCTCAAAAAAACCATCAAACAACTGAGAGTCATCCAAAATGCTGCATTCCGTCTCATTTATGGCCTCAAGAAATCAGACCATATAAGCCCATATTACAAAAAACTACACTGGCTGCCTGTGGAAGCAAGGGTTATTTTTAATTTTGCTTGCCTTTGCTTCAAAACCATGACAGGTTCATCCCCATCCTATCTGTCTCACCAGTTCGAATTCCCAGGCACAACTAATACACGCAGTACTTACTTGTTCGCTTTTCCATCCCTAAAGTGCTGCACCTACAAGACATACCGCGATAGAACACTATCATTCTAAGCAGGCAGATGGAGCAAATGTTTAACCAACTTCATCTCAAATGCACTTTCGTACCAAACGTTTAGGAAGTCAATAAAAACTTATAAGGACATAAGCAGTGCCTCTGCTGGGTCAGACCAGAGGTCCATCCCACCCTGCAGTCTGCTCATGCTCAAGGACCTGCATAGTAATTCTCTATCAGTACCCCTCAATCCCTTTTCCTTCATGAAATCATCCAAACCTCTATCTATACCCTTCAATCCCCTTATCCTTCAGGAATTCATCCAAACCCTTCTTGAAACCCTGTAGCGTACTCTGTCATATCACGCCTTCTGGAAGCACATTCCAGGTGTCCACCACCCTCTGGGTGAAGAACTTCCTAGTATTGGTTCTGAAGCTGTCCCCTCTTAACTTTTCTGAATGCCCCCTCGTTCTTGTATTTTTAAAAATTTTGAAAAATCTGTCCCTCTCTATTTTCTCCATGCCCTTCATGATCTTGTAAGTCTCTATCATGTCCCCTCTAAGCCTCCACTTATCAAAGGAAAAGAGGCCCAGTTTCTCCAATCTTTTGGCATATGTAAAGTTTTCTACACCCTTTATCAGTCGTGTCGCTCTCCTCTGAACCCTCTCGAGTATCGCCATATCCTTCTTAAGGTACGGCAACCAGAATTGGACGCAGTACTCCAGATGCGGGCGCACCATTGACCGATATAGCGGCAGGATAACTTCTGCCATTCTGGTTGTAATACCCTTCTTGATTATACCTAGCATTCTGTTCGCCTTTTTTGAGGCCGCTGCGTACTGCGCCGAAGGCTTCATTGACAAATTTCTCTGACCCGACTTCAACCTGATGTACCTCAACCTGATGTACTTCCAAAACACTTCCAGATAAACCTGACTACACTTAGCATGCCAATGTAATTTCAAAAGTTCTCTGTAATGTCGCTGTCTGTATACAGTCTCTTCCCTTGTAAACTGCTTAGAACTGTTTGTGGTATGGCGGTATATAAAAATAAAGTTATTATTATTATTTACAGTAATTCAGTTTTGATATATTATAGCATGAACAAAATTTGCCTTTTCAATGTATGGAGAGGGGCAGCATAGTTATCACAAATGATACAAGCAGTTCCTAAAGGTTTCTTGGATTTGGGGGATTAGTGTAAGTGTTAAGTCTAGCTGTACCCAAAATTCTTGACTTGTGATTTAAGGGAGAGTTTGTTTCTCCCAGAAGAGATCTTGAGCTAGGGATCTATAGGAGCTCAATTTTACTTTACCTTAGCACTGAAAGTCAACTTTAAACATTTAAAAACTCACCTTCAAATATTTAGTATCATGATTATAGAGCTGCCAAATCTCACTTTCACATTCTGAAACCCATCTCTTACTCTTCAAAGCCTGTCACCTTCAAATATTTAGTATCATGATTATAGAGCTGCCAAATCTCACTTTCACATTCTGAAACCCATCTCTTACTCTTCAAAGCCTAAGTGCTGGTACAATAATCCTGTTCAGCAACTGTATGAGAGGCAAGGCTATGAGGAGAAAATGCTGCAGGGTAAGAATTAAGTAGTTACATAGTAACGTGGAAGAACATTTTAAATATGACATCTAAGTCCCCACTCAAAAAAAATCTATTGGAAAACTTCCCAAAAAAGTGATGCTGTAATGAATGGCCAAAAAAATAAAAATAAAAATCTACCCATTTTCAAAAATATACCTTCAAAACATCCAAACACATACCACAGAGCAAGATAGATGTAAATGAGATAATGCTGTCCACCAATAGCAAATAGCCAGCAGAAAACATCCAAATGTGAAAGTGGCCCCATGTCAAAAAAAACGTTCTCTGCTGACTTCAAGACATCCTCTTCATATGCAAAATGATTATATATAATGCTGCACACAGAAAGTGTGTGCCTCAGTCTTCCCAAGGATGTCTCTTAGGACAGAACCAAATTTTGCCACAGAGGAATATGAGCATTTGGTCCTCCTGTGCCTCAGGCATAGAAGGGAAATTTTTAAATTCTATCACTATCTGCCCCTCAATAGTGTCTCCATGAGCACATGGAGAAGTATGACGAGGTCCCTAGAAAAGTGAGTGAGAAGCAGTGCCCCAAGGAGCTCTGCATCAGGCATATGCAAGCACTATATGTTTATGTTTATTTTTCCTTTGATATCCTGCCTAATGCAAAAGGTCAAAGCGGTTTACAGAAATAAAATCAAATTGAAAGACATGCCAATGATAAAAGGAAAAATAATACAATCAAAAAGAAACAAACAATCAAATAAAACAATATATAAATAAATAATTTAAAAAAGGTTAATGATAAACATACTAATGCCTTGAATTTCAGAATTACCTCAAAATATTTAAAGCTTTTTGGAAAAAATAAGTCTTCAAGAGTGATTTAAATTTTAAAAATGACTGCTCAGCTTGGATAAAAGGTGGAAGATTATTCCAAAACAGCAGAGAAATGAAAAAGTAAGCTGAGGAGTGCATAGATTCATAGTTGCCATTCTCAAAGAAGGAAGAACAAGTCTGTTGGAATCAAGTGAACGTAGTGAATGTGATAGAGCTTAACGTACAGTAACAGAAACTAAATAAGATGGCTGTGAAAGATGAAGAGTGTTAAATGTTAGACACAAAATTTTAAACTAAACTAAACTTAGGGCTCCTTTTATTAAGCCGCGCTACCGGGGTAAATGCGCACGACTTTTCATCACGTGCTAACCCCTGCGCTGGCCTAAAAACTACCGCCTGCTCAAGAGGAGGCAATAGCGGCTAGCATGGCCGGCGGTTTAGCGCGTGGTATTACGCACGTTAAACCGCTAGCACGCCTTTGTAAAAAGAGCCCTTAGTTTTATAGACCGAGTCATCAACCAAGAGGAGCTCGACTCGGTTTACAATAATGTAAAACATAATACATAAATTTGACAAGAAAAAATAAACTGAAATAGTTAATTTCCAAAATGTTTAGCAAACAAAAAAGTTTTCAGAACTTTCCGGGTGAGAGGCTGAGGTGAGAGGTAGCTCCGCCCACTCCCTGACATCACCCGAAGCAGACTCGAAGCTCCCTCTTAAAAGGGGAGGAGGCAACGCTGCACAGCTTCTGAAGATCCAGCTTGCCAGCTTGCCTGAGTTCAGGGCAGGCAGGTGAAGTCGAGCAGAGGAGGGAGAGAGGAGAAAATCCACCAAAGGCACGAGGCAGCAGAGAGAAGGCAGAGGTTGAGGGGCTGAGGCGAGAGAGAGCTCCGCCCATTCCCTGACATCACCCGAAGCAGACTCGAAGCTCCCCTTTAAAAGGGGAGGAGCCAATGGCATGCGGCCGTTCGGCGCACGGCAAAGGCGCTCGCCTTAGTGAGAGCGCCTTTGCGAAGGGCTTCAAGAAGGGCCAAGTCACTACACCCAAGGACACCAGGGAAGGACAGCAAGCAGGCAAGGAGGGATAGAGAGAGGACACCAGCAGTAGGCAGAGAGAGAGAGAAAGAGGGGACACCAGCAGCAGGCAGAGAGAGAGAGAGAGGACACCAGCAGCAGGCAGAGAGAGAGGACAACAGCAGCAGGCAGAGAGAAGACACCAGCAGCAGGCAGAGAGAGAGAGAGAACGACAATGGAAGCAGAGGGAAACCAGAAGATGAGCTTTCCAGTGTTCTGCACAGACTGTCATATGTATGACTACCTCCCCTCGGGGAGACAGTCATATGTATGCGGTCGGTGCCAGGAGCTGGAAAGCTTGAAGAAGGAAGTAAAGTGACTAGAGGACAAGATACAGGAGCTAGAAGGACTTCACACTACAGAGGACCCAATCAGGACAGCTATAGACTTCATGAATGAGAGACACATTGAGGAGGAAGTCAGGGAACTCGAGAAATTCATTGAGGAAGCCTACAGGAGAAGAGTGGAAGAAAACAAACTTCAAATGAACGATGAAGTTACACCAACACCAACATGGAAGGGAGAACAAGAAGCAGATGACCTCATAGAAGACACTCACAGAGGAACATCGCACGAGGGGGAGAAAATGGCTAGTCGATGCCCAGGAGAGGAAGCAGCGAAGCACACTGAGGACATTGACCTGAGACCGAAGCGAAACCTAAAGAAGGGAAAGTCAGCAACCTAGTGGGAGACTCGATCCTGAGGCATGTGGACAGCCACATAGCAGGAGGGCGAGAGGATCGACTGGTGACCTGCCTCCCAGGAGTGAGAACCAAGGACATCGTGGACAAAATTGGAAAGATCCTGGAAGGAGCGGATATGGAAAAGGCCACAGTAATGATTCATATCGGGACGAACGATGTCAGGAGAGACTACAGAAGAAGCATGCTGATAGAACAGTTTAAGATTCTGGGAAGGAAGCTGAAGATGAGGACCCAGAAGATAGCGTTCTCAGAGATCCTACCAGTACCGAGGGCAGATGTGAAAAGGCAGGAGGAACTACAATCAATAAATGCGTGGATGAGGAGATGGTGTGAGGAAGAAGGGTTCCACTTTGTGAGGAACTGGACAACATTCTGGGGCAAGAGCAAGCTCTACAGGAGAGATGGACTGCATCTGAGCACGGCGGGAACAAGACTTCTAGCAAACAACGTCAGGAGAGGAATTTAAGAAGAAGGGGAAAGCCGACAGTCGACCAAGCGTCGACGATTCGGAAGAAGGTATCCCTTGAAGATACCGAGGGGAAAAAAGGCTGGGAAGAAACAATGGACAAATTACAGGAGTCGACTAACCCAGAAGAGGAGGTTAGAAGGATTGTAACAAAAGAGAAGAAACTAAAGACCGAAGCACTGGGAAAGGAAATGAAGACAAGGAAATACCAGGATCTAAATTGCATATATACTAATGCAAGAAGCCTAAGAAACAAAATGGGGGAATTAGAAGCCATTGCCAATGCAGAGGACATAGACATCTTTGGAGTCTCTGAAACGTGGTGGAATGAAGAAAACAAATGGGATACAGCACTGCCGGGGTACAAGCTCTATCGCCAGGACAGGTCAGGACAGAAAGGAGGTGGAATAGCCCTATACATAAAAGAAAGCATACAATCGACAAAAATGGACACAGCAGAGACGACCAACAAGCTGGAATCGCTAAGGGTTAAAATACCGGGATAGAAAGGGCCTGAAATAAATATGGGCCTATACTATTGTCCACCCGGGCAAACCGGAGATATCGATGAAGAAATGGAAGCTGAGATGAAGCAAGAATGCAAAAGTGGTAACACGGTTATTATGGGAGACTTCAACTACCCCAGGATAGACTGGAGTCTTGGAAGCTCAAAATGCGCTAGGGAGACAGAATTCATGGAGGCTATACAAGATTGTTTCATGGAGCAGCTTGTTAGAGAAACAACAAAAGGAAATGCCACTCTGGATCTAATCCTAAATGGGTTAAGGGGACCTGCAAAGGAAGTAGAGGTAGTTGGACCGTTGGGAAACAGCAATCATAACATGATCAAGTTAAACTTTGAGGTAGGAATACCGAAAGGAAAGAGAACCATAGCGACAACTTTTAGCTTCAGGAAAGGAAACTACAAAGCAATGAGGGAAATGGTAAAAAAGAAACTTAGGAACACTTCCAAAAAATGGCAAACGGTAGAACAAGCCTGGTCTTTTTTCAAGGACACAGTGAGCGAGGCGCAAAATCTGTATATCCCCAGATTCATAAAGGGGTGCAAAAAGAGTCAAACAAAAGACCCGGCGTGGATAACTAACATAGTGAAGGAAGCGATAGGCAATAAGAAAACTTCATTCAGGAAATGGAAAAAGGACAAAACTGAGGGGAACTGGAAAGAGCACAGGAAGTATCAAAAAGAATGTCACCGATTGGTTCGAAAAGCCAAAAGAGAGTATGAAGAGAGACTAGCCAGGGAAGCACGAAATTTCAAACCGTTCTTTAGATATGTTAAAGGGAAGCAACCTGCTAGGGAGGAGGTGGGACCGCTGGACGACGGAGACAGGAAGGGAGTGGTGAAGGAGGAGAAAGAAGTGGCAGAAAGACTTAACATATTCTTTTCGTCTGTATTTACAAATGAAGACACATCCAACATACCGGAACCTGAGCAATTCTTCAATGGAAATCAAGCGGAAAAATTAACATCCATGGAAGTGAGCCTTGAAGATGTATGCAGGCAGATAGAAAAACTAAAAACTGACAAATCCCTGGGTCCAGACGGAATCCATCCAAGGGTTCTGAAGAAATTAAAGGAGGAGATAGCGGAACTACTGCAGCAAATTTGCAATCTATCCCTGAAAACAGGCATGATCCCGGAGGACTAGAAGATAGCCAATGTTATGCCCATCTTTAAAAAGGGATCAAGAGGTGACCCGGGAAACTACAGACTGGTGAGTCTGACCTCGGTTCCGGGGAAAATGGCGGAAGCACTGATATAAGAAAACATTGATGAACATTTTGAAAGAAACGAACTTTGATAACCAGCCAACATGGTTTCTGCAAGGGAAGATCGTGCCTAACGAACTTATTGCACTTCTTCGAAGGAATTAACTAACGGATGGACAAAGGAGACCCCATAGACATCATGTTTGTTATTGTAAAATGTCTTCTATGTACACATCCCCTCCTTTCCATAAGCATTATTTTTATAAGCATTACTCCTACTCCTATTTTATCATTTTATTGTAAACCGGCTAGATACCAGTTGATGGTCGGTATATTAAAAATTAATAAACTTGAAACTTGAAACATATATTTAAATTTCCAAAAAGCCTTTGACAAGGTGTCCCATGAATGCCTACTCCGGAAACTGAAGAACCATGGGGTGGAAGGAGACGTACATTGATGGATCAGAAACTGGTTGGCAGGTAGGAAACAGAGGGTAGGAGTGAAGGGCCACTACTCTGACTGGAGGAGGGTCACAAGTGGGGTCCCGCAGGGCTCGGTGCTCGGGCCGCTGCTATTTAATATATTCATAAATGACCTAGAAACAGGGACGAAGTGTGAGATAATAAAATTTGCGGATGACACCAAACTATTTAGTGGAGCTCGGACTAAAGAGGACTGCGAAGAATTGCAAAGGGACTTGAACAAACTAGGAGAATGGGCGACGAGATGGCAGATGAAGTGCAACATTGAGAAATGTAAAGTATTACATGTGGGAAACAGAAACCCGAGGTACAACTATACGATGGGAGGAATGTTATTAAATGAGAGTACCCAAGGGACTTGGGGGTAATGGTGGACATGACAATGAAGCTGATGGCACAGTGCGCAGCGGCCGCTAAGAAGGCAAACAGAATGCTAGGCATAATCAAGAAGGGTATTACAACCAGAACGAAAGAAGTTATCCTGCCATTGTATCTGGCGATGGTGTGTCTGCATCTGGAGTACTGCATCCAATATTGGTCGCCGTACCTTAAGAAAGACATGGCGTTACTCGAGAGGGTTCAGAGAGCAACACGTCTGATAAAGGGGATGGAAAACCTTTCATACGCTGAGAGATTGGAGAAACTGGGTCTCTTTTCCCTGGAGAAGAGGAGACAGAGGGGATATGATAGAGACTTATAAGATCATGAAGGGCATAGAGAGAGTAGAGAGAAACAAGATTCTTCAAACTTTCGAATAATAAAAGAACAAGAGGGCATTCAGAAAAGTTGAAAGTGGACAGATTTAAAACGAATGCTAGGAAGTTCTTCTTTACCCAATGTGTGGTGGACACCTGGAATGTGCTTCCAGAGAGCGTAATAGGGCAGAGTACGGTACTGGGGTTCAAGAAAGGATTGGACAATTTCCTGCTGGAAAAGGGGATAAGGGGTATAGATAGAGGATTACTGCACAGGTCCTGGACCTGTTGGGCCGCCGCGTGAGCGGACTTCTGTGCACGATGGACCTCTGGTCTGACCCAGCAGAGGCATTGCTTATGTTCTTATGTTCTTAAAGCATTCCAGAATTCAGTTAATTTAAAAGCAAAAGAATAACTAAATCTCTTAAAGATTCTGTTTTTACCACTGAGAGAGGGAAATGTAAGTTTTAATTTTTGAGAACTTCTGGCAAAATGAGATTTATGAACATTCCAGTCTAAAGGAATCAAAGTGGCAAAAATGCCAAATAGGATCTTAAATGCAATACAAATGCACTTAAATTGAATTCTGAGATACACTGGAAGCCAATGTAATTCCTTGAGCAGAGGGGTTATGTGATCAAATTTACTCTTACTGGAAATAAGTTTAGCTGCAGTGTTCTGTATTAATTGAAGTCTCTACAGACTGACCTTTGAAAAACCCAAATACACTGAATTGTAGTAATCCAGTCTTGACAAAATGATTGATTGAACCAATACAGAGAAGTGTTGTTGATGAAAAAGTGCTCTCACTCTTCTCAGAGCATGGGGGCTAAAAACACACTTTTTATTAAGTGAGTTTAGTTGGTCCTTAAATGTAAGTGAAGAATCGATAACAATACCTAGTATTAACGAGGAAAACTCAATTTTCAAAGATTCTCCTGAGTCTAAGATCACAGTAGAAGGGAGAGAATCTAACTTTGGGCCAAGCCATAAAAGCTTAGGGCTCCTTTTACGAAGCCGCGTTATCGGCTTTATTGCACGCACATTATTAGCATGCGTTAACCCCTGCGCCAGCCGAAAAACTACCGCCTGCTCAAGAGGAGGCGGTAATGGCTAGCGCAGCTAGCAAATTAGCGTGCGATATTAAGTGCATTAAACCGCTAACACGGCTACATAAAAGGAGCCTAGTCTTTGCAGCATTTAATTTCATCTGGACCATTGTCGCCCAGGACTGAAGTTTAGTAATGCAATGGTTAATATTGGGTATTAAATAATCGAGATGTGGATCAATCTCAAGTAATATGAAGATATCATCAGCATATGTTAGTAAAGTTTCTCGAGTATTCAAATTGTAATGTTTCAATGAACTCATATAGATGTTAAATAAGATTGGAGATAATGGAGAGCCCTTGGGGACACCAGAGGGCTCTCTACGATTTTGAATTGGAGCCTTTCATATTGACTGAATAAGAGTGAGAAGATAGAAATTTGTCAAACCAGTCTAGAACAATTTGATCGAGGCCGATTTCATGCAGAATATTGTGATTAACTATATCAAAAGCTGCAGAGAGATTGAACTGAAGTAAGATAGCATGATTCTTATTAGACTGTAGCTGTTGAATCTTAGAAAGAAGTGAAACCAGAAGAGTTTCTATACTGAAATTCGGCAGAACCCATGCTGAAAAGGCAAAAGAATAGAAAATTTCTCCAGATAACTTGAGAGTTGGGTGGCAACAATTGATTCCATAAGTTTAGTTAAGAGAGGTATCTTAGCAATCGGTCTATAGTGGGAGGTAACAGTTGGATTGAGATCTGATTTTTTCAGAAGGGGAGTAAGACTTATTATACCCATATCATGCGAAAAAAATCCTGTTCCCAAAGCACAATTTAAAAGAACATAAGAATTGCCGCTACTGGGTCAGACCAGTGGTCCCTCATGCACAGCAGTCCGCTCATGCGGTGGCTCTCTGATCAAAAACCAGCGCCCTGAGACTAGCCCTACCAGCGTACGATCTTGTTCACCAGGAACTTGTCTAACTTTGTCTTGAATCCCTGGAGGGTGTTTTCCCCTATGACAGACTCTGGAAGAGTGTTCCAGTTTTCTACCACTCTCTGGGTGAAAACGAATTTCCTTACATTCGTTCAGAATCGATTCCCTTTCAACTTTAGAGAGTGCCCTCTCATTCTCCCTACCTTGGAGAGGGTAAACAACATGCCCTTATCTACTAAGTCTATCCCCTTCAATACCTTGAATGTTTCGATCATGTCCCCTCTCAATCTCCTCTGTTCTAGGGAGAAGAGGCCCGGTTTCTCTAATCTTTCGCTGTACGGCAGCTCCTTCAACTCCATAACCATCTTAGTTGTTCTTCTCTGGACCCTTTCGAGTAGTATGCGACTAGTGATGTATTGTTTATTGTTTGTTTATTGTTTATTCAGTTTTTGATTAAACGCTTTTTCGAAACTACAAAGCGTTGTACAAGGTTTAAAATAACATTTAAACAAAAAAATATAACAATTAAAACATACTTTTCTATGAAAACTACAAGACTGACAACAATTACATACTGGGTAAATTCGGACCAACAGGCCCGTGGACACAAATAGGAAAAGAGGGGAGAAATACAATTGATATAGAAAATGTGAGGAACACTTAAGGTAAACACTGCGTTGATGTTGTTTGTGCTTATTCCAGTTTTCATCCATATTTGATCTTTTCCATTCCTTAAACGATGTTTTTTTTGTCTCTGATCGCTTCCTTAACCTCTACAATGAGCCACGTCGGTTCTTTATTCTTTTTCCTCTTTGATCCGTTGTTGATACGCGATATATATAGATTTTGCGCCTCGGTGACCGTATCCTTAAAAAGAGAACAAGCTTGCTCTAGCGTCTTTATACTGTTTATCCTCTTCTTAATCTTTTTTCTCACCATGCATCTCATTCCTTCGTAATTCCCTTTTTGGAAGTTTAGCACTGTAGCCATCGTTCTAGACCGATGTTTTGCCCCTATTTCCAGGTTGAAGAGGATAATATTGTGATCAATGTTTCCTAGCGTCCCTTCTATTTCTACATCCTGTGCTGGTCCTCGCAGTCCATTTAGAATTAAGTCCAGAATTGTGTTTCCTCTCGTGTTTTTCTTGACAAGTTGTTCCAGGAAGTAATCACCTACCATTTCCAGGAACTTGGTTTCTCTAGCACAGCCGGAGGTGCCTAGGTTTCTTTCTATCCCCGGATAGTTGAAGTCACCCATGATAACTGTGTTGCCTCCCTTGCAGTTGTGTTTAATTTCATGTGTCATTCATGTGTCATTAATTTCAAGTAGTCTCATTCCGTCTCTGCTGAGGTAGAGTCCGTCCTTCCTGAATAGCTTGCTCTTCCCCCAGAACGTCATTCAGTTGCGCACGAAGTGGAATCCTTCTTCCTCACACCAGCACCATATCCATGCGTTGACTGCTTGCAGCTCCATCTGTCTCTTCTCATCTGCCCTTGGTATCGGCAGGATCTCCGAGAATGCTATCCTTTGCGTTCTGTTCTTCAGCTTCCTTCCTAGCATCCAGAACTGGTCCTTCAGTACTTCTCTGTTGTAGTTTCTGTTACTCACGTTGTTCGTCCCCACCTGAATCACCACTGCCTTATCTTCTTCTTCCACACTGTCAACGAACCTGTCGATTCAGCTCACTATGTCTTCTACTGTGGCTCCGGTAGGCAGGTCACCAGTCGATCCAGTCTTCTTCCCGCTATGTGGCTGTCAACTTGTCTGATGATAGAGTCCCCCACGACGATTGCTGTCCTCTCTATCTTCTCTTGATTCTTCAGCTGCAGGTCCATGTCCCTGGTGTACGCCTTTCTCTCCAGCCATAGGTCCATGTCCTTCGTTCTTATCCATTTCCTCTCATCCTGGCGTTCGTATTCTTGTGGGTTCCCTTTGCTGTTTCCAGATCTTGCTGCTGTGTCCTCCATTTCCTCTTGGTGGCCCATCTGATAGTCCACACTCTCTGTAGGCGTATCTCAGCAGTTCCACTGTAGCTAGTGTTTTTTCACAGCCTCCCTGTATGCCTCTTCTGTGAAGTTCACCAGCTCTCGGACTTCTTCCTCGATGGTGTCCTCCGTCTTGATGATCTCTGCATCTCAATCTTCCTCCTCCACTGCTTGAAGTGCCTCCAGTTCCAGAGGAGTCTGACTTGCTTCTTAAGAACATAAGAAGTTGCCCCCGCTAAGTCAGACCAGAGGTCCATCTTGCTCAGCGGTCCGCTCCCACGGCGGCCCATCAGGCCTAGTGCCTGAACAGTGGTCCCTGATTAATTTTATAACTTACCTATAATCCCATCCCTATAATCTACCTCTACTCTTATCTGTACCCCTCAATCCCTTTGTCTTCCAAGTACCTATCCAAGGCTTCTTTGAACCCCTGTAGCGTGCTCCTGTTTATCACATCCTCCGGTAGCGCGTTCCATGTATCCATCACCCTCTGTGTGAAAAAGAACTTCCTGGCATTTGTTCCAAACCTCTCCCCTTTCAATCTCTCCGAGTGCCCCCTTGTACTTGTTGATCCCCATAATTTGAAAAATCTGTCCCTGTCTATTTTCTCTATGCCCTTCATGATCTTGAAGGTTTCCATCATGTCTCCTCTAAGTCTCCGCCCCTTCAGGGAGAAAAGCCCCAGCCTTTCCAATCTGTCAGTATATGAGAGGTCCTCCATGCCCTTTATTAGCCTAGTTGCTCTTCTTTGGACTCTCTCAAGTACCTCCATGTCCTTCTTGAGGCACGGTGACCAGAATTGAACACAGTACTCCAGGTGCGGGCGCACCATAGCACGATATAGTGGCAGGATAACTTCCTTCGTCCTGGTTGTGATACCCTTCTTAATGATACCCAACATTTTGTTTGCTTTCCTTGAGGCTGTTGCACATTGCGCCGATGTCTTCAATGTTGTGTCTACCATCACTCCCAGGTCTCTTTCAAGGTCGCTCACCCCTAGCACTGATCCCCCCATTTTGTAAGTTAACATCGTTTTTTTTTCCTTCATGCTTTCCAGTTCTCCGCATCGATCGCATACATAAGACCACCTCCCAGAAGGGAGGTAGCCATACATATGGCAGATGGTGCAGAAAACTGGGTAGCTCAACATCCTGCTTCTGTCTGCTGCTTCCATTGCTGCCCGTTTGCCGGTCTCCTGTGGATATCTTTTGTGTCTGCTGTGTTTTCTGCGTTCAACTGGCTATGTCCTCAGTGTTTGCCTTTGTGCCTGCTTTGTCTTCTGTGTCTGCCTGGCTGTGTGTCCTCAGCACCTGCTGTGGCTGTCCTCTGTGCCTGTTGTGTTCTCTGTGTCTGCCTGGTTGCGTGTCCCTGTACCTGCTGGGTCTGCCTGGTTGAATGTCCTCCGCGTCTGCTGTGGTCTCCCTCTGCTCTTCTTTAATGGCGGTTCGTCCCTTCTCAAGGCACTTCGCAAAGGCGCTCTCGCTAAGGTGAGCGCCTTTGATGCTTGCCTTCACACGACGTTGGCCTCTCCCCTTTTCAGGGGGAGCTTCAATGGATGACATTGGGGGTGGGCGGAGCTAACTCTCACCGCTGCCCCTGCTGATCCTGCCTCCTTCTCTCCTCTCCCCTCCTCCTCTGGGTTCCTCCAGCTGTCCCCCTCTGCTCTCCTTCTGCTGACAGGTTAAACAAGTTCTTCTCGTCAGTCTTCACGAGAGAAGACACATCCAATATCCCAGAACCCGAGGAGATCATAAACGGAGTCCAGCCGAGATGATCATAAATGGAGGTAAGCCGAGATGATGTCCTCCGACAGATAGACAGACTGAAGAGCGACAAATCACCAGGTCCGGACAGCATCCACCCGAGGGTACTAAAAGAGCTAAGAAACGAAATAGCTGAAACACTTCGTCAAATATGTAATCTATCCTTAAAAACTGGGGAGATCCCAGAGGATTGGAAAATAGCAAATGTCACGCCCATCTTTAAGAAGGGATCAAGGGATGACCCGGGAAACTACAGGCCGGTGAGCTTGACCTCGGTCCCGGGAAAGATGATGGAAGCACTGGTCAAGGACACAATCTGCGAACACATAGAAAACAAGGGACAACTGAAGGCGAGCCAGCATGGCTTCTGCAAGGAAAGGTCGTGCCTCACGAACTTACTGTACTTTTTTGAGGGAATAAACAGCCAGATGGATAAGGGGGAATCCACAGACATCATTTACCTTGACTTCCAAAAAGCCTTCGACAAGGTACCTCACGAACGGCTACTTAAGAAGCTGTGGAGCCACGGGGTGCAAGGGGATATCCACCGATGGATCAAACACTGGCTGGCAGGCAGGAAACAGAGGGTTGGAGTAAAGGGACATTACTCAGACTCACAAGCGTAGTTCCACAGGGGTCGGTGCTGGGACCGCTCCTGTTAAATATATTTATTAACGACCTAGAGACGGGGACGAAATGTGAGGTTATTAAATTTGCTGATGACACCAAACTCTGCAGCAGGGTTAGAAGCACGGAAGACTGTGAAGACCTGCAAAGGGACCTAACGAGACTGGAAGAATGGGCAAAAAAGTGGCAAATGAGTTTTAACATAGAGAAATGCAAGGTCATGCATGTAGGGAAAAAGAACCCGATGTTCATCTACAAAATGGGGGGATCATTGCTAGGGGTGAGCAACCTTGAAAGAGACCTGGGGGTGATGGTGGACTCAACATTGAAATCATCAGCACAGTGTGCGACAGCCTCAAAGAAGGCGAACAGAATGCTGAGTATCATTAAAAAGGGTATCACAACCAGGACGAAGGAAGTCATCATGCCGCTGTATCGTGCAATGGTGCACCCACATCTGGAATACTGTGTCCAGTACTGGTCGCCGCACCTCAAGAAGGACATGGCAGTACTTGAGGGGGTCCATAGAAGAGCGACTAAACTTATAAAGGGTATGGAAAGCTTTTCATACGCTGACAGGTTAAACATGCTGGGGTTGTTCTCCCTGGAAAAGCGGAGACTTAGAGGAGACATGATAGAAACCTTCAAAATCCTGAAGGGCATAGAGAAGGTAAACAGGGACAGATTCTTCAGACTGTGGGGAACCACAGGTACTAGGGGTCACTCGGAGAAACTGAAAGGGGACAGGTTTAGAACAAATGCTAGGAAGTTCTTTTTTACCCAGAGAGTGGTGGACACATGGAACGCGCTTCCGGAGATTGTGATAAGCCAGAGAACATTACAGGGGTTCAAGGAAGGTTTGGATAGGTTCCTAAAGGATAAGGGAATTGAGGGGTACAGATAGAAGTAGAGGTAGGTTATAGAAATGGTCAGGAACCACTTCACAGGTCATGGACCTGATGGGCCGCGGCGGGAGCAGACCGCTGGGCGCGATGGACCTCTGGTCTGACCCAGTGGAGGCAACTTCTTATGTTCTTATGTTCTCTGCCACCTGCAGAGCCGAATGGCTGAGCACCGTTGGCCCATTTCCTTTTAAGGGGGAGCTTCAATGGATGATGTTTTGGGTGGGTGGAGCGAACTCTCACCACTGCCCCTGCTGATCCTGCCTCCTTCTCCTTCTCTCCTGCTCTCCCCTCCTCCTCTGGGTTCCTCCTGCTGTCCTCCTCTGCTCTCCTCCTGTTTCTCTACCACCTGTAGAGCCGAACGGCTGAGTGCCATTGGCCCCTCCCCTTTTAAGGGGGAGCTTCGATGGATGACGTTGGGGGTGGGCGAAGCTAACTCTTTCCACTGCCCCTGCTAATCCTGCCTCCTTCTCCTTCTCTCCTGCTTTCCCCTCCTCCTCTGGGTTCCTCCTGCTGTCCCCCTCTGCTCTCCTCCTGCTTCTCTGCCGCCTGCAGAGCCGAATGGCTGAGCACCGTTGGCCCCTCCCCTTTTTAAGGGGGAGCTTCGATGGATGACGTTGGGGGTGAGCGGAGCTAACTCTCGCCACTGCCCCTGCTGATCCTGCCTCCTTCTCCTTCTCTCCTGCTCTCCCCTCTTCCTCTGGGTTCCTCCTGCTGTCCCTCTCTTCTCTCCTCCTGCTTCTCAGCCAATTGATCACCTGAGTTAGAATACTGGCAAAAAGATAAGATGGAAAAGGATCAAGAATACATTTACATCTCTTCAATTTTGCACAAAGTTTTGAGACTTGAGAATCAGATACTGAGTCAAATGAATACCAAAAGCGATCAGCTGGCGTCAACATAGAATTATCCTTAGAATCCCTTAAAAAGAGGCCTAGGTTCATTGCAGAAAAATAATTCCTAATAGTAACAATTTTATCTTCAAAAAGAGAAGCAAGAGAGTCTGCTGTTGGTAGTAAAGCCTGATAAGATGTATGATCATAATTGGTCAGTTTGCGCCAGAGTCTAAATAAGATACTACTTTGATGATTAGAATTAGCAATTTTATCTCCATAATAGTTTTTTTCTTGCTTTCATCAGCTCAGAGTTATATTTTCTTACAGTAAGCTTCCAATTAAGTTTATCTAAATCTGAAGTAGATTTCTTCCATTTTCATTCAAGTTTCCTGTTCATGTTTCATTCATGTTTGCTTAAGTTCTCTATGATATGGTGTGAACCAAGGAGAATTCCTGGAATGAGAGATGGATTTAGGAACAAGTGGAGCAAGAGTTAAATATGTACTCTTGGAAACTGTACTTCAGTTAACTCGACTGCCATCTACAGAGCCTTCTCTAGAACAAGGTAACAGCTTTAAAGTATGAGTCCAGAATAAATCTGGACTAATTTTCTTTCCAAGAGTTAAAGTTCTTTTGTGCTGAACTCTTTCTGGTATATGAGACATAAAGATAGGCAATGTAAATTCACCAAGATAATGGTCAGACCAAGGGACCCTCTGTCAGCGTGCATTATCAATAACAGAGCTCTGAGGGGTAAGATCCATAAAGGAGATAATATCAAGAGAATGACTTTTCTCATTAGTAGGTGTTCTTTGGAGAAAGGATAGCTCCAGAGAGTGAAGCATGGAGATGAAATCAAGAGTATCCTTGTCATTGCTATCCTCAAGATGTAATTGATGTCACCTATTACAAGTAAGCTATGAAATTTTACTGAAGAATTTGCAATAATTCCAGTAATAAGAGGGCTAGATTTATTCCATGGAATTGGAGGATGATATAAAAGGAGGATACCCAAAGGATAACGAGCTAATTCATCCTTGACAGATACCAAAATATATTCCATATCTGGGAGGCTCCTTACCCCATGACATGGCTAAGAATATTCCTGCATGATCCGATATACCTATAGCTTCTATAGTAGAGTTTATTACTTTAGGTACCAGATCATTCTTGAAAAAGATTTATGTACCGGAGAGCAAAAGGTGTATTCCTTTTCTTGTGGGTTTAAGATTCTCCAAATGTCTACTAAACCTCCATTATTTATTAGATCTTGTACATATTTGTGATAATCACTGAATCTCACTCTGGGATGTCTATCCAATAAAGGATCTACATCCTGATTAAAATCTCCTACCTTAATTATAGGGTGAAAACCATTATTTATTATATGCATGTAATTTCTGGAAAAAAATTTTATTTGGATTTACTGGTGCATAAACATTTACTAAAGACATACTGACATCACCAACCATCTGTGATCTACATCACAAATTTGTTTATCAATACCAAAATCTAAATCTTTCCTGAACAAGGTGGCCAATCCTCCTTTCTTTTTTTGAGCAGGTATATAACAACACTCCTTCAACTAGCCACCAATTAACTCTTCTGATTCTTTACCATTCAAATGTGTTTCCTGTAAAAATAAGATGTTTGCTTTAGTTCTGGCAAGATACTGTAAAACCTTTTCCTTTTTATTGGATGATCTAGTCCACAGTTCTTCAACCGCCGGTCCGCGGACCGGTGACGGTCCGCAGGAAATTTTTGCCGGTCCGCGCAGGGCCGGCAAGATTGACTCACTTCAACTTCCTGCCGGTCCGCGCAGGGCCGGCAAGATCAACATGTGAAGCGTGCGCTGGGCCGGAGAGATCTTGGGGAGCCTCCGACAGTGGCTTTCTCCCCTCTCTGCAGCTCTCCTTTACTTCCCAGCGCAGCGATTCACGAAGGCAGCCTCGGGGCTTTTGCTGAGTCGCGGCTGCCTCTGATGATGCAACTTCCTCTTTCCTCAGAGGCGGCGCGACCCAACAAAGGATCCGAGGCTGCCTTCGTGAATCGCTGCACTGGGAAGTAAGAAGAGCTGCTGGGAGGGGAGAAAACCACTATCAGAGTCTGGGACAGTGTTCCCTCTAAGGTGAGCGCATGAGCGATCGCTCACTATTTTCAGTGGCGTCGCTCATGCTTCTTCTGGTGTCGCTCACTCGAGCGGAGGTGAGAGGAAGCGGCGGCGGTCTGCCCTGATCGCCTAAGATGCAGCAGCGGCGGCTCCTTTCATGATCCCCGTAATCAGTGGCGTATTAAGTGGGGGGCGGTCCGCCCCTTGTTCTCATTGGTGTAACGCCGGCCCTGCAGCTCCGGACTTCCCCACACCTGCCCCCCCTTCGGATCGCTATTATTTTAAATGTTATAGCGGCGGCGCTGTATCCATCAGTGGAGACGTCTAACCTCGGCCTGCCCCGGAACTCTTACTGCAACAGTGACTTCCTGTTCCTGCCTAGACGGGCGGCTGCTGCAGTAAGAGTTCCGGGGCAGGCCGAGGTTAGACGTCTCCACTGATGGATACAGCGCCGCCGCTATAACATTTAAAATAATAGCGATCCGGAAGGGGGGGGGGGAGTCCGGAGCTGCAGGGCCGGCGTTAGAGGGAGTAAGAGCTGATGGTGCCGCAGGGTCCCGCGGGGGGAGGGAGGAAGGAAAAAGAGGAACCGAAGCATGGCAATTTTGGGAGAGCAGGTGTGGGGAAGTCCAGAGCTGCAGGGGAGAGTGTTGCGGTACCCAGCTGGAGGGAGAAGGAAGATGAGGGAGGGAATGAAAGGAGATGCCAGGGCTTGGAGGGAAGGAGGAAGGTATGCCAGACTAAGGGAAAAGGAAGGGGGAGATGTGAGAGCATGGAGGGGGAGCGAAAGATGGAAGAAAAGGAAAGGCCAGAGAATCAGGGAAGGGAAGATACCAGACTATGGGGTGCAAAGGAAAGAAAGGAGAAGAGAGAGATGCCAGAGCATAGGGGATGGGGTGGTGACAGAGAAAAAAATGGAGAGGTGGCAGAGCTGGCTGGCTTTGGGGGTGGGCAAAATCTGGAAGACAGTGGGGGGACATAAGAAAGAGACAGAGAGGGCAGACGCTGGAAGGAAGAGAGTGAAAAGAAGATTGAAAGCAGAAACTAGAGATGACAAAAGGTAGAAAAAAATAATTTTATTTCTATTTTGTGATTAGAATATATCAGATTTGAAATATATATCCTGCTAGAGCTGGTGTTAGACATAACTGGGGACTGCAAAGCCCAGGCAGTGCTTCTTTAGCTTCCAGCTGGCTTATGGCGCTCTCTGACCAGGGGGCAGTTGCCCTAGTTGCACTCCCCTAAAACTATTCCTGTCATGTGTGACTGCAGTATTCTGTTAGCATGATATTTCTGTGTAGCATTCTGTAATAATTTGGCTTGTTCAGTTTTCTTGATAGTAGAGGGGATATATGTGAAGGGGAGGGGAGACAGGGGTTTTGTTGATCCTGCTCTGAATTATTTGTATTTGTAAAATGACAATTGTACAGAATATTGCTTCTTTTTATACTTTAATAAAATACATTCAATATAAAATCATAACTGAGGCTTGTGTGGATGGGATCAGATGATTTGTGGGGACCGACTCGCGGAGATGGGGCGGAAACGGGGTTTTTAAATTTTAGTCCTAGTAGTTTGCCGGTCCACAAAATAATTCTTTTTTTTCTGCCGGTCCACGGGTGTAAAAAGGTTGAAGAACACTGATCTAGTCCATTCACATTCAGGCCCTCTTTTACTAAGGTGCGCTAACTCATTAGCATGCGCTAATTGATTTAGCGCACACTAAACACTAACGCATGCATGTTAATCTATTGATGCGTTAGTGTTTAACGTGTGCTAATTTGATTAGTGCGCACTAATTGGTTAGCACACCCTAGTAAAGAGGGGTCAGTGAATAGCAAGTGATATTATCCATTATAATTAGTTTTCATAAGTTTTATTCCTATTACTCCATACATACTTTGCTTCCCATACATACATCCCTTTCAAACTTCCAAAACTTTCAACCATACAGTAACAATGTTGAGATCAGCCTTCAGTATACTTTCCTGATACTATACTGATTAAATATCTCTTCTGTAAGAAGAAAAAAAAATGCTAGAAAATGTATAACTGATCCATTCATCCTTCCACTCTCTCATACATAAATAATTTTGAATCCAGCTCTGTTTGTTTCTCAGATCTTATTATATAAATAATCCCTCTGTAAAAGAAAAAATATGCAGAAAAGAAAATTTTGCACAATGATTCATCCCATTCAAATCAAGAGAAAAATTAAATATCTCCTCTGCAATTAAATATCTCTTCTACAAGAAAAAAATATGCAGAAACAGAAATATTGTACTATTTTCTTCTTCTGACAAGATTATTCAGCCTTATATCAACTTTACTCTCAAGATCTTTACCGTTTACATACCTCCCTTGCAAAACAAAAAAAATATGCAAAAAGGGTAAATTGTATACATTCATTTTCCTTAACCAGATGAAGCCAGCTCTCAATTTGTTTCTTAGAATTTCTATCATTCAAATTTCCCAGCTGCAAGAAAAAAAATATGCAGAAGAAAAAATGTTGCATGATATCTTTTCCATAAATAGAATGAGTCAATCCGTCCACATTGAGAGAGAAATGTATTTTCATCCATATAATAACTGCTATCATCACAGCTACTATAATCTTTGCCAGTTAAATATCTCCTCAGCAAAAAAATAAGATATGTAAAAAGAAAAAAGCTGCAATATTTTCTTCCGTTTAATATAGATCAATCTTATTACATAAAATTATCTCTCAGATTCTTTATCATTTACATGCCTCCTTTGCAAAGCAAATAAATACACAAAAAAGGACATGCTTTGCAAAAGAGGCACGTAAATGATAAAGAATCTGAGAGATAATTTTATGTAATATTGAGTAACAAAGCATATCTTTAGTTTCAACAACTCTCACTGGATATTCCTACCATCCATATTTATTTATTTAATTTAAAAATTCTTATACCGCATACAACTATGCGGTTTCCATATCACATACATAAAATCTTGTTTCCCTATGATTTAACACATATAACTTAGACATGTCTAAACAACATCATTAATCGCCCCTGTTATAAACAGGGATAGAGTGCAAATTCAATCAATTCAGAAATACAAGCAAGCTTTAAATCGTACATTGCTATCAAAAAAATTCTAAAAGGCGATTATCAACTGAAATATACCTTAGCATAAGATGGAATTGGCAAATAATATGCTACATGCAATCCAAACAATCCATTCACCCTGCATTCATCACATACAATCTTACTCAAACATATAACGATCACTGCACTCTCTGTATAATACAAATTAACTAGATATTTTAGAAATAAATAAATAAACTGTCCCAAAAACACAACCAGAAAACCCCTGCATTCTGCCTGCCTGTTCTCCTTGGACAGACCTACACATCGATACAGCAGCCACATAGCACAAACTCTCATCCTGCCCAAATCAAAGGAAACAATAATAATAATAACTTTATTTTTATATACTGCAATACCACAAACAGTCAGAGCAGTTTATTAAAAAAAGAGACTGCATACAAACAGCGATGTTACAGAAAACAGTTCAAAGATACATTAACAAGAATATGAGATTATATAAATTTATCAAAGAGATAAGTTTTTACTATTTTTCTAAAGGTTTGGTAAGAAAATGCATTTGAGATAAACTTACTTAGGCATATATTCTATTTGCCAGCTTGAAATGATAGTCTTATCAAGAAACCTTTTATAGATATAACCCTTCGGAGATGGAAAGGAGAACAGATGGGCACTTTGTACCTATGCTGAAAAATCGATCCACTTGTACCAGTTCTACACCACTCAGGATTTTGTAGACTTCAATCATATCTCCCCTTTTCCAAGCTGAAGAGCCCTAACTATTTTAGTCTTTCCTCATACGAGAGGAGTTCCATCCCCTTTACCACCTTGGTCGCTCTTCTTTGAACCTTTTTTAGCGCCACTATGTTTTTTTTTAAAGATATATTCCGATGGGCCACTATAAAACCATCTCTCCATAGTAGGGGGGATACTCCTTCAGAGCTCCAGTAGCCATACCCTGCAAAAAAACAACAACAACACATTCCAGATCTATATAGAAAACCTGTCAAAATAATGTAGAATTAATATCTAGGAATGGCAACAATCCTACCTTTAAAAAGGTATCACCCTCAAATGCCAATATACTTTTTGCAGAAAAAGAAAAATCTCCAATGTGACCAGAATCAAATAGCTACAAATTTGATAAATTTTATTATTGATGAGATGCTCTCATAAAAAAATACCTCACCTATGCATATAGCACAGTATGAAAGCTGCTTTAAAAGGTGAAAAAAGTTTTTCTCATTCATTGGGCTAATCTCACTACCGTTTGTAACATATTTATACTGTTAAACAAAAAAAGTCCACCAGGAACAAGAAATGGTCTCTCTCAATAAAGCAAAAAATAAAAATCAACTGTCAAAACTGTGATAATAAAAAGAAATTGTCAAAACTGTGATAATAGATCTAAGTCAGTACTTAAATGAGCTTGTATCGGCTCTAGATGAAACAAGCTGCTGAAAGACACGCTGAATTGGTAACCCATAAGCTGTTGTTTACAGAGACAGCTGAGTCCACTGGAAGAATGAAGAAACTCTTCCCTAATGAAGACGCCCAACACCATGGGTTTCATCATCAGAAATTGTTTCAGGGGCTTAGATAAAGAATGTCCAACAAAGAAATTTTCTTCCTTGGTCACGACTGAAGTAAATTTGACTGAATTTTTGGAAGATACTCAGGATGTGATCCAGAGTTGGTCCACCCTGGTGATAACATGCATGAGTGAGATAGATAAGATGTTAATAATGAAACTTTATTTTAAGAACAGGTTAAATAAATTTTGTGGGGTTTGGTTAGGATTTTTCCGGATGTCTCTAGAGCCACTCAGTTAAGAAGGAAAGAGTTTCTGAAGTTAAAAGTTAGAGTTTTGGCTCTAGAGGCATCTTTTTACCTGAAATTTCCTTGTAAATGTTTAGTCAAGATGCAGGATATTGAGTATGTTTTTTGGGACCCCATTCAATTACAATTTTTAGTTGCGAGAGAACAGAAATTAGTTGTTTCATTTGCTGAGAAAAAAAGAGGAGAAAATTAGTATCCCAATTAAGTAAGGAATGATTCAAGGTTCGTTAAGATGAACTGAGAATTATTGTCCTTTATCTTTTCTTGAAAATTTGTTTGTTTAGAAATTGTAACATGTCTCTCCATAATGTGGGCTTAAAAAGGAATTATGTATGAATGATTATGTATTGTTTATGAGGTTTCTTTTTTTTCCTTTGAACTATTGGATATTGTAAGTATTCAAAATTATAATAATAATAATAAAAAAAAGAACAGACAAACCACAATGTAGATGGTTGAAGAGGAAATGAAGAAAAGCAAAAAACCAGAGCACAGAGGTGTGCAGATATTAACAAATACAAGTTAGAAACATAGAAACATAGAAATAGACAGCAGATAAGGGCCACGGCCCATCTAGTCTGCCCACCCCAATGACCCTCCCCTACCTTTCTCTGTTAATACATCCCACGTGTCTATCCCATTTGGCCTTAAAATCAGGCACGCTGCTGGCCTCAATATCCTGAAGAGGAAGACTATTCCAGCGATCAACCACCCTGTCAGTGAAAAAGAATTTCCTGGTGTCCCCATGCAGTTTCCCGCCCCTGATTTTCCACGGATGCCCCCTTGTTGCCGCGGGGCCCTTGAAAATTAAGATATCTTCTTCCACCTCGATGCGGCCCGTGAGATACTTGAATGTCTCGATCATGTCACCCCTCTCTCTGCGTTCCTCGAGTGAGTACAGCTGCAACTTATCCAGCCGTTCCTCGTACGGGAGATCCTTGAGTCCCGAGACCATCCAGGTGGCCATTCTCTGGACCGACTCCAGTCTCAGCACATCCTTACGGTAATGCGGCCTTCAGAATTGCACACAGTATTCCAGGTGGGGCCTCACCATGGATCTATACAATGGCATAATGACTTCAGGCTTACGGCTGACAAAATTCCTGCATATGCAACCTATGATTTGCCTTGCCTTGGATGAAGCTTGCTCCACTTGATTGGCAATCTTCATGTTTTCACTGACGATCACCCCTAACTCACCACTATCTGGGTTAAAAAGAACTTCCTTAAGTTTGTACGGAATCTATCCTCTTTTAACTTTAGAGAGTGCCCTCTCGTTCTCTCTACCTTGGAGAGAGTGAACAACTTGTCTTTATCTACCAAGTCTATTCCATTTATTAATTTGAATGTTTCGATAATGTCCCCTCTCAGTTGCCTCTTTTCAAGGGAGAAGAGGCCCAGTTTCTCTAATCTCTCACTGTATGGCAACTCCTCCAGCCTCTTAACCATTTTAGTTGCTCTTCTCTGGACCCTTTCGAGTAGTACAATGTTCTTCTTCATGTACGGCGACCAGTGCTGGATGCAGTATTCTAGGTGGGGTCGTACCATGGCCCAGTACAGCGGCATGATAACCTTCTCCGATCTGTTTGTGATCCCCCTTCTTAATCATTCCTCTTAGCATTCTGTTCACCCTTGTTGCCACTGCCGCACATTTCGTGGACGGCTTCATTGACTTGTCTACCAGTACTCCCAAGTCTCTTTCCTATGGGGTCTCTCTGAGTATTGCACTGGACATCCTGTATTTGTGTATAAGATTTTTGTTACCGACATGCATCACCTTGCACTTATCTACGTTAAACCTCATTTGCCATGTCATGGCTCATTCCTCGAGCATGTTTATTTTATGTTGCAGGTCTTCGCAATTCTTCTGTGTCTTCACTACTCTAAATAACTTTGTGTCATCCACAAATTTAATCATCTTGGGCCCATCTTGTTCAATGTTTTTATAAATGACATGGAGGAGCAAACAACAAGCAATATAATCAAGTTTGCAGATGATACAAAACTATGTCAAAGGGACTGCGAGGATCTTCAGAGGGACCTGCACCAGCTGGAGAAGTGGGCGAAAAAATGGCAGATGAACTTTAACATAGACAAATGCAAGGTGATGCATCTGGGTAAGAAAAACAAGGTAATAATAATAAAAACAAGTGGAATTGTCCAATAAAAGGTGCAATAAATAAAGATGTCTTTCAACTCATCTGGACAAACAGGTCATCCTTTATTCTTCCAAAAATAAATAAGAAAAACAAGGAACATGAATATAGGATATTGGGTGTGACATTAGGAAAATGCGAACAAGAAAGGGATTTGGGGGTACTGATAGACAGGACCCTAAAGCCATCGGCTCAATGCGCGGCGGCGGCTAAGAAAGCAAACAGGATGTTGGGCATGATTAAGAAGGGGATCACGAGTAGATCGGAGGACGTCATAATGCCACTTTACAAAACAATGGTCAGACCACACCTAGAATACTGTGTCCAACACTGGTCTCCATACCTCAAGAAAGATATAACCCTACTGGAGAGGGTGCAGAGGCGAGCCACAAAACTAGTCAAAGGTATGGAGAATTTGAGCTACAAGGAACGCCTCGGAAAATTGGGACTGTTCACTCTCGAAAAGAGAAGACTGCGAGGGGATATGATTGAAACTTTTAAAATATTAAAAGGATTTGACAAAATAGGCCAGGAAGCAGAACTACTGACTTTTTCAGATGTGACACAGACAAGAGGTCATAGCCTGAAGCTGAGTGGCAGCAGGTTCAGGACAAATGTCAGGAAGTTCTGTTTCGCACAGAGTGGTGGCCGCTTGGAATGCTCTTCCAGAGGAGGTTGTGACAGAGACTACTGTTTTGGGTTTTAAGCGCAAGTTGGTTGCACACCTCCGTGCAAATCATATCGAGGGATACGGGAAATCCGAGTCTCCAACAGGGAGCACCTAACTGGGCCTCTGCGTGTGCGGGTCGCCGGACTAGATGGACCAAGGTCTGATCCGGTGAAGGCGTTTCTTATGTTATCTTGCTCATCGTACCAATTTCCAGGTCATTTATAAATATGTTGAAGAACACAGGCCCGAGCACCGAACCCTGTGGCACTCCATTCATGATGCTTTTCCAGTCCGAGTATTGTCCATTTACCCCCACTTTCTGTTTCCCAACAGCTAACCAGTTTTTAATCCATGTGAGTATTTCACCCTCGATTCCATGGCTTGCAATTTTTCGAAGCAGTTGTTCATGCGGGACCTTGTGGAACGTTTTTTGAAAATCCAGATATACAATGTCGACTGGGTCACCCTTGTTTATCTGCCTGTTTACTCCCTCGAAGAAGTGCAGTAAGTTTGTCAAGCAAGATCTTCCTTTGCTAAAGCCGTGCTGTCTGGTCCTCATCATATTGTGTCCATCAAGGTGATCAATGATGCGGTCCTTTATCAGTGCTTCTACCATCTTTCCCGGTACTGAGGTCAGACTCACTGGTCTGTAGTTTCCAGGATCTCTCCTCGAACCTTTCTTGAAGATCGGCATAACATTCGCCACTTTCCAGTCTTCTGGAATCATTACTGATTTGATCGACAGATTAGCAGTTCAGCTATAACCCCTTTCAGTTCCTTGATTACCCTCGGATGGATGCCGTCCCAGGGATTTATTGTTTTTAAGCCTATCAGTCTGCCTGCATACCTCTTCTAGACTGACTGTCAACCCTGTCAGGTTCCCATCTTCGTTTCCTGCGTATAGTCTATTGTTTATCCTCTTCGGTAAATACAGATGCAAAAAATGTGTTCAGTTTGTCGGTGATGGCTTTGTCCTCATTTAGTACTCCCTTTATTCCATGGTCATCCAATGGCCCCACCACTTCCTTCATGGGTCGTTTCCACTTAATATATCGAAAGAATGGCTTGAAGTTTTTTGCCTCCTTGGCTATTTTTTCCTCGTAGTCTCTTTTAGCCCCTCTTACCGCCTTATGGCACCTTCTTTGATATTGTTTGTGCTTTTTCCAGTTTTCGTCCGTTTTTTACCTTTTCCATTCCTTAAACGAAGTACTCTTGTACATAAGTACATAAGTACATAAGTAGTTGCCTCCGCCGGGGCAGACCAGAGGTCCATCCCGCCCAGCGGTCCGCTCACGCGGCGGCCCATCAGGCATATTGCCTGAGCAGCGGTCCCTGACTAATTTTATACCTACCTCTACACTTATCTCTAAACCTTCCACTGCTCTTATCTGTACCCCTCAATCCCATTGTCCTCCAGGAACCTATCCAGGTCTTCCTTGAAACCCTGTACTGTGCTATTTCCTATCACGGCCTCCGGAAGGGTGTTCCATGTGTCCACCACCCTCTGTGTGAAAAAGAATTTCCTTGCGTTTGTTCTAAACCTGTCCCCCTTCAATTTCATCGAGTGACCCCTTGTTCTTGTGGTTTCTTTCAAATTGAAAAATCTGTCCATGTCAACCTTTTCGATGCCCCTCAGGATCTTGAAGGTCTCTATCATATCTCCTCTGAGTCTCCGCTTTTCCAGGGAGAACAGCCCCAGCTTCTTCAGTCTGTCAGTGTATGTAAGGTTTTCCATACCCTTAATCAGTTTAGTTGCTCTTCTCTGGACTCCCTCAAGCATTGCCATGTCCTTTTTGAGGTACGGTGACCAGTACTGTACACAGTATTCCAGATGCGGGCGCACCATAGCCCGGTACAGTGGCAGGATGACTTCCTTCGTTCTGGTCGAGATACCCTTCTTAATGATACCTAACATTTGGTTTGCTTTCCTCGAGGCTGTGGCGCACTGTGCCGACACTTTCAATGTCGTGTCTACCATCACTCCCAGGTCTCTTTCCAGCTTACTGACCCCTAGCATTGATCCCCCCATTTTGTAAGTGAACATAGGGTTCCTTCTCCCTATATGCATGACCTTGCATTTCCCTACGTTGAAGCTCATTTGCCACTTTTTCGCCCATTCTTCCAGTGTCGTAAGATCCCTTTGGAGATCCTCGCAATCTACCGTGGTTTCAACCTTGCTGAATAGTTTGTCTCTGATCACTTCCTTTACCTCTACAGTGAGCCAAGCTGGTTCCTTGTTCTTTTTCCTCTTGGATCCCTTATTGATATGTGGTATATATAGATTTTGCGCCTTGGTGACTGTGTCCTTAAAAAGGGACCATGCTTGATCTAGTGTTTTTACAGTGCTTATCCTCTTCTTAATCTTCCTCCCCACCATGATTCTCATCGCTTCATAATTCCTTTTTCAGAAGTTCAGTGCCGTGGCTAGGAATTATTAAAAAAGGGATGGTTAACAAGACTAAGAATGTTATAATGCCTCTGTATCGCTCCATGGTGTGACCTCATTTGGAGTATTGCTGAAGGGGCATATACTTCTTGTAAGTCTATTCTATTCCTGCTTGTGTAACATATATAAAAAAAACTGCTGAAACAGTTCTTGTTTGTCAAGAGGCCACAAGGTCTTTTCTTTTTCTGTTCTATAGCTGATTAGTTTTGCCAAGGTTACCCCCACATCTTGGGCACATCCTGTGCTGTGCTGTGCATCAGGACTTAGATAAGAAGCATTGCTGGACCTTAGACAAGACAGTATTATATGCCATAGATGGAAACTTCTCCCCCCCCCCCCTTATGTTTGCTACCTTTTTCTAGTTGCTTTTATGTATCCTGTTACCATATATGGTCTTTCCTACAGTCATATGCTGAGAAAACTGACCCATGTGGAATGCTATATATATATATATATATATATATAAATGCAGTACTCTGAATAAAAGAGAGACATCTCTTTGCATATTTGCATGTGCGTTTGTGTGTGTGTGTGTGATTTTTTTCTAAAGAGATGTCCCCGGATGCATCTGTAGTGAGGACAGTAGAACGAAGCTAATACAAATTGAGACCTGGTCGTTTCAGCTGGGGGCTCACCTGGGAGTGGAGATTGGTGCCGGATCTCTAGTGAGTATCTGTTTTCTAGTGCTCACTGGTCTCTGCCCTCTTCCACGCCCTTATTTGATTATTGAGGCTTTTGGCAAGTCTCTTGAGGCATTTTGTGAGTGTATATTGGGCTTTTGGGAAGTTCACAGTGGTGTTTTTGGTAACCCCACAGATTACCTGTCCTTTTGGGAAGGACTGATCTAACTAATTCAAATCTGTACAGATTCACCTGTTCTGCTGTTCTGGGGAAACTTTCTTGCATGTGCTTTTCTTTCTATCGCATTGTATATTACAGCATCTTGTTTATAAGGTCAAGTAAGTAAGATTTGTGCATTACCACATTGTGTTTTGTAATAGGGAAAGAAAGTAGACATTATACATTTGTATATATGCTGTATATATCTATATTAGGGGAAAGAATAGGGTTGAGTCAAGATCTGGCTTGAGTTTCTTCTGTGAGCATCCTGCAATTGTGTGTGTGTGAGACGTGCCAGGGGCACGAAGCGAGAGGGATTCCTTATTTGCATTTCCATTGTCCTGCAAAGGGCGTGGCCAGAGACAGACAAAGCAAAAGATTTCTGTTGAATGCGGGGTGGCTCAAGGGGCCAGGTTGGGGAGTACAGACAGCATATTTCTGTAGATTGAAGCACAGACTAGCCAGTTGTGTCCCTGATTGCATGATCTCTTATGACTGTGTGACTTGACTGAAGACATGCCCTATGAATAAAATAGGCAGAGCAATTTTTTGTTTTCTCTTTCAGAAGTTCAAACATACATTAGACTCCAGACCCTTTGATTATGCCTTTTCTGATTACTGTGTTCAGTTTTGGAGACCACACTACCGAAAGGACATGCTGAGGATCGAGTCGGTTCAGCGAACGGCCACCAGGATGGTCTTGGGGCTCAAGGATCTCACGTATGAAGAAAGATTTAAAAAATTGCGGCTTTACTCACTTGAGGAAAGAAGAGAACGGGGAGATATGATTGAAACATATAAGTACATCACGGGACGCATCGAGTCAGAAGATGATATCTTCTGGCTCATGGGACCCTCGACCACCAGAGGGCATTCGCTGAAAATCAGGGGAGGGAAGTTTCATGGCGACTCCAGGAAGTACTTCTTCACCGAAAGAGTAGTGGATCATTGGAACAGACTCCCACTCCAGGTGATAAAGGCCAGCAGCGTGATGGATTTTAAGAGAAAATGGGATACTCACGTGGGATCTTTAAGGGAGTAAATTCAGGGGAGGGGCTACTTGGAATGGGCAGACTTGGTGGGCTATAGCCTTTTTCTGCTGCTTTTTTCTATGTTTCTATGTTTGATTATTGTGCTATGTGTTACATGGAAACTTACTTTGCTATTGTGTGCCCACAAATATGTCTAGTGCTATGTTCTATGATGTTGTTTTTCTTCTTCCTTTTGTATAATTGTGTTTACTTGTAGATTTAAGTTCAGCCCTGACTCCTTGACAGATGAAAGCAAGTTTAAGGCCTACTAGAGCTCTATGTTTGTGCCATGTAATCTCTGCGTTGTCTGTCTGTTTGGTTTGTGGGGTACCCCGGAAAACATACCATTGGCCATTTTTGGAGTTTTTTATCCCCATTTTTTGCATTTTTGTTTTTTCCTATCTAAATTGCACAATATCTTTTTAGTTATTGTTTTCATGGCCTGAGCGCTGCTTAGTTAGGGGTTATATTATTAAGACAAAGGTTCTATACAGTGTTTATTCCATGGTGCCCACTGGATATGCTCAATTCATACTTTGACATGTTTTTTTTTCCTTTTTTGTGCCCTACACTGAGTATATCCTTATGGTCTCTCTTGAATGCCCTACTAGTTGTGTGCAACCCACACAAACTTATCACCCTATCCTCTTATGAACATTGTATATCTGCATATTGTCTCTCATTTCCGTATTTATACCAAGTAAATGTCCTCCTTTGACTCAACTCCCTGGACTTCAGCTGCTGAATGATGATACCTGAACTCCTTTCAAGCTGGTGTGTCCCTCCCTGTCTGTGCAGACACCTTTCTCTCCAAGTATGGACCTTACCAGTTTAAAGAGACTGATACACCTGCAACGCCACATCCTGAACTTTTAATTTCTTGAACAGGAATAGTTCGCCGCCCAGCACACCGACCTTCCTCGTCCTCCTTCTTGAACTTTGTCAGGCTTGCCTGTTCCTTCGGTCGGGTAGCCTGACAGGGGACAATGTAGGACCTTCACATGACCTTGAGTTTTTCCTTAACCTGAAGATTGCTTTGTGTTTTACTTATCAGACTTCTCTCATTTTATTCTGGAAAAGTTTGTAGCTAGCATCCATCTGGCTTCGACAGGAACTGTTTACAAGTGTTTGAGTTTAACTGGCAGCTTGTGGTTTATCGCAATCCCCACCTAGTACCTTTAGCAGGTGCTGAGGGCCCCCTCATTAACCTCCTCGCCCAGTGCCTTTGTATTTTGATGCATGCATGTTATTTGATGTTGCTTACGGTCATGGTACTGCCCTTTATACTGTTCCTCGATTGGCAGCATTATTATCTCAAATGTGCTCTACAGCTTAATGCCTTTCAAGCAATGCCCCTATGAGAACACCTTCACTTATGGAGGAGCCTGTCCTTTATGGGAATGTGTCTTGTGTCTCGTGTGCTATTTTCTGTTGTGTTTCCCCCATTTTTCTGCACATATGAAAGTAGATTTTGTTTTTCCTGTTACAACTAGTACAGTTTGCTGAATCTATAGACCAGACTCTTAATGTCAGCAATTGTTTTGTCTGTAGTGGGACCGGTATGGGAGAACAGTGGCCATGAACACAGCTGGATATGCTAGACCTGCCTTCACAGAACCTCTCTTTCACATCAGCCCCACGACTTCCACTGTGGGCCTTGCGGACTTCCATTATTGCATCTTCAATTTACCAGGACCTCCTCTTCAGCACCTGCTCCATGGAACTTCCTACGCCCGATGGCCAGCTCCTGATGGTTGATATTGGCTCTGTGGCCTGTTTGCTTACCCTTGGCTACCTGCTCACCGGACTGGTACATGTGTACTTGGATCCGTCCCAGCGCCTTTCGCTACTGCTGGCCGACAGCGAATGCCTGGGAGCCCCTGTGTTCAACACTAGGGATCGCCAAAAGCGGTTAGCACTCTACACCCCATACAGATTTGAAAATGAGGTGACAATTGGCCTGCTGAACGGATCATTTCTGCTTATGGACCTGCTATGTGGGCCGAAGATGGCTCCTGGGGTTATCGGACCCCCAATCTACATGCTCAACTGCATACTTCGCTTGCAGGCTGTTATTGAACTTATTACGCTCAAAAAATGCGTACTGTCATGTATCAGACTTGCCTGGCCCTAGATTACTTGATGGCTGTGGAAGGTGGCGTCTGTGGCAAGTTCCACCTCTCTAACTGCTGCCTTGACCTTGATGATGATGGTACCGTGCTCGAGGAAGATGTGGACCGCATCATCAAACTGGCTCATGTTGCTCGCTGAACATGGCGTAGCCTCCCTGCTGACTGACTCTTTCGCTCTTGGCTGCCTGCCTTGCCTGGTCCCAGTGATTCCATGGTACAGTCAGCTCTGCTGTTCATCGCTCTACTGCAGCCCTAGCTAGTACCTAACGGTCCCTACCACAGACCCACGACCTTCCCGGAAGCTTTGACCTCCATGTCTATATTGCTGCTCTTGGTGTCCCAAGGCCAGGGATTAGGTACAAGCTAATGTTGCTTGGATTATGTTGTTTTTCACCTGTTCATGTGTTGTCTCCCGCCTTTAATTGGAGGACCTCTCTGCTGAGCTCAAACATAATTCTGGGTTATTTAATCCTTGGGACCAATACTTTAGCTGGATGCAAGAATGGGTTAAACATCTTCTTATTGAAATATATATCATTGGACATATCTGGAGTATCTCTCCCTCCAAGCTCATGCTGTGCACTTATGATGTCATTTTCATGATGTAAGAGGGGATTGAAGGTGCATATACTTCTTGTAAGTCTATTCTATAACTGCTTGTGTAACATATTAAAAAAAACTGCTGAAACAGTTCTTGTTTGTAAGAGGCCACAAGGTCTTTTCTTTTTCTGTTCTATTAGTTTTGCCAAGGTTACCCCCACATCTTGTGCACATCCTGTGCTGTGCTGTGCATCAGGACTTAGATAAGAAGCATTGCTGGACCTTAGACAAGACAGTATTATATGACATAGATGGAAACTTTCCCCCCCCCCTTATGTTTGCTACCCTTTTCTAGTTGCTTTTATGTATCCTGTTACCATATCCTATAGTCATATGCTGAGAAAATTGACCCATGTGAAATGCTATATATATATATGCAGTACTCTGAATAAAAGAGAGACATCTCTTTGCATATTTGCATGTGTATTTGTGTATGTGTGATTTCTTTCTAAAGAGGTGTCCCCAGATGCATTTGTAGTAAGGACAGCAGAACGAGGCTAATACAAATTGGGACCTGGTCATTTCAGCTGCGTTCAATTCTGGTCTCCTTATCTCAAGAAGGATATAGTGGCGCTAGAAAAGGTTCAAAGAAGAGCAACCAAGATGATAAAGGGAATGGAACTCCTCTCGTATGAGGAAAGACTAAAACAGTTAGAGCTCTTCAGCTTGGAAAAGAGATGTCTGAGGGGAGATATGACTGAAGTGTACAAAATCCTGAGTGGTGTAGAACGGGTATAAGTGGATCGATTTTTCACCATCAAAAATTACAAAGACTAGGGGACACTTGATGAAGTTACAGGGAAATACTTTTAAAACTAATAGGAGGATTTTTTTTCACTCAGAGAATAGTTAAGCTCTAGAACGCATTGCCAGAGGTTGTGGTAAGAGCATATAGCTGGTTTTAAGAAAGGTTTGGACAAGTTCTTGAAAGAAAAGTCCATAGTGTGTTATTGAGAAAGACATGGGGGAAGCCACTGCTTGCCCTCGATTGGTAGCATGACATATTGCTACTCTTTGGGTTTTGGCCCGATATTAGTGACCTGGATTGGCAACCGTGAGAACAGGCTACTGGGCTTGATGGACTATTGGTCTGAACCCAGTAAGGCTATTCTTATGTTCTTATGTTAGTATTATTCCTATCTTATGAGGGATAAAGAAATTGATACAATATTGATTACTGTACATGGTTAATGTAACGTACAGTGCTGTTTGCATCTGGCAGCGCTATAGAAATGATGTCATATTAGTAGTTTTAATGGGTACAATGCAAATTTATAAGTAATTTGGACTTAGCAATAGTGCCAGACAATAACTCAGCAGAATTAGTAGAAAAGAATTTTATGCAATAGCAAGACTGTAAGCAAGAGCAAGTTTAAATCTTACCAATGTACAATGGAGAGTTGTTTGACTCTGCAAAGTCATCTACATAGGAGATGCCAAAAGGCTGAATGGGCACTGTACCAATACCAGCAAGTAATTGGGCCAAGATCATTACTGTCCACATAGTCCTGGCCTCTGCTTGAGAGTCCTGCTTGTCTTTTGAATGTACTCTACATGTGGATGATTGATTCTCCCGGTAACAGATCTCTGCATCTGTACTGCTTTGATTACCTACAAAGAGATGAGATATCTGAGACCAAAGATTCCATTAAAAGTGTGAGGTTTACATAGTTCATGGAAATATTGTCTCTTATGCTATAAATGGAAGGAATATTATAAAACCTGTGTTTGAGAATGGAAGTGAGCAGCCGCAGTTTGCTAGTTTATCCAACACTACTAGTGGAGAGGGTGGCATAGTAAAGCTACAGCCTCAGCTCCCTGAGGTTGTGGTTTCACACACATGTTGCTCCTTGTGACCCTGGGCAAGTCACTTAATCCCCCCATTACCCCAAGTACATTAGATAGATTGTGAACCTGCTGAGACAAACAGGGAAAAATGCTTGAGTACCTGAATAAATTCATGTAAACCATTGAATAAATAAATAGAAATACATTATATAGGATAACCAAATATTCAAACTCAAAAAAGCACATATAGACAGTATCATGTTGAATGTATAAGTACTGTTGTTTTTAAAGTCAACTGGCATTATATATAGATGTATAAGGGTAATTCTCAAAAGTCCGTCTAGAGTTAGTGCCTAAAGCAGCAGTCTCCAACCTTTTTCATGTAAAGGACCACAAAATGGACATTAGAAAGTTCTGGGTGGGTGAGGGGTCACCACAAGAATTTAGGTTTACACATGTAATTTCAAATACTAATGTTAATTCTATAAGAATATATTTTAAAAGTAAGTATTAACCCCATACAAGACACAAAAAATAAAATGGTTGTTGCCTTTGCCCCTTACCAGCTGTGCTGTTCATACTCTCCCCCTCTTCCCTACTGAAAAACAATTTACCAGCACCTGTCATCTGGGGTCAGAAAATCAGCAAAACTATCAGACTGCAGTTAAGCAGGCATGCATTCGCTCTGAGAGGAGGGCATCATTGTCATAGGCACGGTGCCATTGTATGTCGAAAGTAGGTTCAGCTAAAGAATAAAATGTAAGACGATGGATTGGTCTCAGACACTGGAAGCACCCTAAAGTGCAGGTGAGGTAGTGAAAAAATGGTATCTAGTACACGTTTTTCAAGTGATAAACAGGTGGAACATGGATGGAAACACTGCCTCAGGGTAGAGAATACGCTTGATGAAAAAAAGCCCAGTTCCAACCTTGATGCATAGGCTACATTGGTGATCCAATGGTAGCCCAACTTTGAAGTGGCGGAAGCCGGTATCTAAAAATATTGATGGCGTAGTGGCAGCTGATAATGCCGGAAAGATTTAAAATAGGATAGCATGGGCTTAATCCAGTATTCCAATTACTGGATAAAGTAAAAGTATAGGCAGGTGAAAACTCTAGAGGTCAACATAGGGTTTCAGTAGGAACAACTCAGAGCAACCTGTTGCTCAAGGACAATGGTGATAGAATGATGCTGAAGAAGTTTGAGTACCTATGACAGCCTGCACATTGCTAGTATACTTTGCCATAGTTAAAAAGTAATGAGTGAAACCCACAACTTCCACTTTGGTCAGCTACTAGAAGTGAAGATGCAGAGAATTCCTCCAACAGATTGTATACTGATAAGAACATAAGAATTGCCACTGCTCATGTGGCGGCCCCCAGGTCAAAGACCAGTGCTCTAAATGAGTCCAGCCTCATCTGCGTACATCCCAGTTTAGCAGGAACTTGTCTAGCTTAGTCTTGAAACCCTTGAGCGTGTTTTCCCCTACAACAGACTCCACCAATCTCTGAGTGAAGAACTCCCTTACATTTTTAAGGAATCTATCCCCTTTCAACTTTAGAGAGTGCCCTCTCGTTCTCCCTACCTTGGAGAGTGTGAACAGTCTGTCTTTATCTACTAAGTCTATTCTCTTCAGTATTTTGAATGTTTTGATCATGTCTCCTCTCAGTCTCCTCTTTTCAAGGGAGAAGAGGCCCAATTTCTCCAATCTCTCACTGTACGGCAATTCCTCCAAACTCTTAACCATTTTAGTCGCTCTTCTCTCTTTGAAGTGGTACCGTGTCCTTCTTCATGCATGGCGACCAGTGCTGGATGCAGTACTCCAGGTGAGGGCGCACCATGGCCTGGTACTTCCATTAAGTATCACGTCTCTGTATCTTTATTACTCCCCTTTCCAGCATTATTCCATGTCCCTGTCCCTATGCTCCCTCTTCCTTCAGCATTTCATTGCTCTGTCTCTTTCCCTCCCCATGTTAAGCTTCATTTCCTTCCTCCTGTACTCCTCATCCCCACCCCTTACTCCGTGGCAGGGAGGGCACCCCACCCCCCAAGGCAAGCAGGCAGGGAGACAGACAGGGCCCCCTCCAACCTCTCCTCGTACCTTATTTTAGTTCCTCCAGCACAGCTTGTTGGGCCCATTCCTCCATGTCCCGCTCGAAAGCAAAGGGAGTCAGAGGAGCAGTGGTGGAGGCAGCTGAGGCCTGGATGTGTCGCCCAGTACTACCATGGGGGAAGGGAAGGAGGAGAGTGGGAGGCCAGAACCATTCGCCACCGCTGCTGCTGCTTTTGCCATATCCATTCGCTCTCGTCAGGGCCGCGCTGCCATGCCGGGATTCCTAGCGGCTTCTGGTTCCAATGGTGGCTGCTCATGCCCAGCCCGCGGGGAAGCAGGACTCACTGTCTCCAGCTGCCTCTCCATCGGCAGAGCGGCATGCAAGGCTGCCTGCCTGGTCGGCTGATACAGCTGCCTCCTCTTCCCATCTGTAGCAGCAGAGCGGTGCACAAGGCTGCCTGCCTGGTCACGCGCCACTTCCCATGAGAACTGAAGCAGCGTGGGATTAGGCAGGCAGCCTTGTGCGCCACTCTGCCGCTACAGAAGGGAAGAGGAGTCAGCCGTATCAGCCGACCAGGCAGGTAGCCTTGTGCACCGCTCTGCTGCTAGAAAGGCAGCTGCGTCCAGCAAGGTAGGGCACCAAAATTAAAATAAGGTAACCGGGGGGGGGGGGTCTGGGTATTCATTCCATAAGACGCACCCTTATTTCCACCAATTTTTGCGGGGGAAAAAGTGCATCCTGTGAAGCGAAAAATATGGTATAGCATGGAAGACATGGAACGGCAAACGTGCGGCAACCATGGCTTGAGAGATTGTAGCATAGCAGACAGTATGGTAAATATGGCGTATAGTATGGTATAGGAGGACAGTAGTGAAACAGTATGATGTAGTGTGGTAGAACATTGTATGATAGAAAGTAGTATGGTCAGACATAGGATTGAGCTCATCAGCTTATGAGACTCAAGATAGTGGAGAATTCAGGGCCCTTTGTCAAAGGGTCCAGAAGATTTGGATTGGTGCAGGACAAGGGGAAAAGATGTGTTTTTATAGCTTTTCTGAAGTTCAGTAGGCCTTCTAATGATCTTATGCTGGTAGGTAGTGCAAGTAAGATCTTTTTTGGGCACTCTCATGGTGGAGGGTGTATCCTAAGGGCGCATGTAGTCCATTTTCTTCTTAGGAAGGAAGCAATCAATTTGGGGCATAGAGTGGAAGTTTGGAGGTCACAGAGGCCGGTACCATGTCATGGTAGTTTGTAGGCCATCATTAAGCCTTTGACTATACATTATACACCCGCAAATTTACAGTTCGCAATTCGCGGACTCAGTCATTCGTGGTAATTTCTGACCGTCTCTTCCAGTAAGAAAATATGAATGACTGACCAATGGAAAAGCTCTCTGTCACTATGGGTGTGACTCGCTACGGTGGCATGCATTTGTATGTGATTCTTTTAATGAACCCGCTACCCCTACGCTGCCTCTTAACAGTTCTGCACAGCCAGCCTTCCCTTCCCCAACCTGTGGTCTTCCCTGGCCGTGTGCCTCCTGTGCCCCCTCCCACACTACGAGCTCCTTGCTTCAGCATTCGCCTGGGGACTCATATGGGGCAGGTGTGCACGAGCTCGGGGAAATACCCGGGAACCGCTACCTGAGAAGCTCTGGCACGGCATGAGAAGACGCCACCAACTAAGACAACTGCGACCAGGTAAGCAGCACAGCTCGTGAGGAAGAATTAAAGGGAAAAGATGGGAAAAAGACCTGTACAGGTGTACAGGTGAAGATCCTAAGACCTCCATGAAACTGGAGATGAAGATAGATCCCTGTGAACCCTCAAGTTGACAATGACATGTTGATACATTAAGCCTAAACAAACTACTAGAAGATCATATTTCTCTCTATATCTTTCTTTTCTCTGCCAGCATAAGCAGTTTTTGGGAGAAGCTCATCTTTAACCCAGAAACTAGTAAACATCTGCTGACAGTGACAAACATTTAGTTTGTGAGAAAGGAAATTAACACTATGAGGAGGAAATTTGACACATAACTCCAGGTCAAGCTGACTTACCAGAAAATTATATCAACCACAAGGATAAGAACTGATAACTGTGCAATCAAGCTAAGGAATAAGGGAGGGCCATGCTCGGAAATTATTGACCCTGGTATTATTATTATTTTTTATTTATTTATTTATTTATTTATTTATTTTCAAAAATACAATTCAAGAAAAACTTGTACATAAAGCTTTTTAAGTCAGGAAATCTAAAAATAGGACAACACTTCAAAAGTATCAGATTTAACTTATATCAGCTCAAGTCCACAAAAGATCCAAAATGTAATATATAAAACGGAAATCAGGGAAAAACTAACTTAGGAAAAGTAATGCAAGTTAACTGATATGGGGCATCTAATATAATCTATACTCCTCCTTTCTTCTCCTTCTCAAGCCGGGATAGAGAGAGGAAAGTAATCAGCTGGAAGGGCTCAAAGAAAACATATTTTTGAGAATTATATTGTAAAATACACTTGCAAGGGTAACAAAGATAAAAAGTTGCTCCAAGAGCTATAATTCCTGGTTTTAACATAAGATATTCTTTTCTTCGCCTTTGTGTATCCTTAGCCAAGTCAGGGAACATTTGTATCTTAAATCCCAAGAATTCTTTAACTCTATTTTTAAAAGAAAAGTCTCAAAATCCAATTTTTATCCAATGTCAAGGCTAAAGTTGCCACCAATCTTGCCAAAGTGGCCATTTCTCTATCTGATAATTCCAATAAAACTGATACATCTATAGGTCCTTGACTTTTTTTCTTGTTGTTGATTTTGATTTTTCTTGGGTAAATAGTAAACCTGTGTAAATGGAGGTAATGAGTCCTCAGACACCTCCAATATTTCCATCAGATATCGTTTTAACATTTCACAAGGCGTGATTGTTGTAATTCATGGAAAATTAATCAGTCTGATATTGCTACTTATTGAGAAGTTTTCAAATGTCTCACTCTTCCTTCTTAAATTCATGTTATCTTTCATTAAAGTTTCTTGAAGTTGTTTGGAAGATTTTAATTCATTTTTTATACTGTCTAAAGATATCTTAGAATCTCCAATATTTTGTTTTATCTGGATAATTTCCTTTTCTTGATCTTTTATTTTCTCCTCCACTTGCGTTTGTTGGATATTCACTGTTTTCACCAAATTGGCCAACAAATCCCATAAAGCATCTAAGGTGACTTCTTGGGGCTTAACTATGATAGGACAATGCAAGTGTGTATGTAAAAGACTTAGCTCACCAGCTCTCCTCCACTTCCATTAGCCTGGGTAGGTTCAAGTTCTGCTGTTACGGCAACCTCGTCCATACTCAGGCTCTCCTGCAGAGCCTGTGAGCCTGAGTCGGCTTTCTCCACACAGCTCCGTGTAGCCTCTGGGGGAGATCAGATCCCGACTTCCAGTAGGTTCTCAACCTCTGGAGAGCTGGTAGCTTGAGGATACAAGGGAGAAGGTCTAACTGCGGGACTCAGCGTGGTCTCCAAACTTCGCTGAGACACCTCCATTCCGCTTGCCTAGAGTCTCAAGCGACGGTGTCCCTGATGGAATCATGATGCTCTGCATTCACCTTAGCAATTCTTCAATATTGACCCTGGTATTAAAAGAGCATATGTCAGGGAATTAGGAAAGTCAGATTTGGCAATAGGACATCATGCATCAATATGACTCAGAAAGTATATGTGTTGTCCAATTAATTAAATTATAATTATGGGGGGGGGGGGGCGTGTCCGAGCTTCAGATAAGATGGACGCTTAATTCTTTTTTTCCTCCTCTGCTATCCTTACTATTGAAAGCCAGATGTATTTTTTCTGTCTGATACGATTTTATTTTTTGAGCAACGAAAAGAAGAACATGTCAGCTTCAAAACCATCTAAAATGGATGTATCTGCTGCCTCAACTTGAGGTCTAAAGAGAACCAAACCAGATCCACCGACACCGGAAAAAAATAACACCTGAAAAAAAAAAAAGCTGCCACTGCAAGTGATGTTGTGCTCGATGAACTTCGAACCCTCAAAGATCTAACAACTAAACACTTTGAAGCCACTAAGGAACTTAAATAGGACTTGGCCAAGATCAACTCTTTACTCTCAAATTTTCAGCTGCATATAGAAAACTTTGAATCTCGTGCTGACGCTGCTGCCTTGGAAATAGAACAATTTCGGGGCCTTACTGATAAATGCTTCAAAAAACTGGAGCACGGTTGCTAAAATCTTCAATCTGATTTTCCATCTGAATGATGCGCTTAGATTGTCGAGATAGCTCTTTTATGTTAGATTCTGCCATGGTGAGCCGTTTATCGGTTTCCTCCACCTTAGTTTGTAGAGATGCTATTTCCAATTTAAAAGTGGCCAGCTCTGCTTTGATTTCTTCAATGTCGGTTTTAACTTCCGACTGCATGGCCCTGATTTCCTCTAAGATGGTTTGAATAGAGTTGTCATCGGCCTTGCTCAAGGCCAATTTGTACGGCAAAACCGGATCAGTGTTCCTCCTTTTTCCAGGTTTGTTAGTAGCCATCGTGATCCGCTAGCAGTACCGCTCAAGAAAAAGGTAAATACGAGGGGTTGTAAAGCAGGGTGATCGATTCTAGAATGTGGTCTGCAGGAGCCTCGTCCCTACGCATCTACCATGTTCCGTGCTCACTAGCTCCCCCCTATCCTTGGATTCCCATAGAGTGTACTTGTAATCATTTTAATATAACCATTCTTTACAATGCTTTTTCTGTTTTCCCGCGCTTCCTCTGATTCCATTTTCTGGTCTCTCGCCTGCCCTACCATGCCTTCTACATATTGTACTAGTTTCTAGTCCATGAATTACTCAGCTCAATTTACTCATTTTTCTTCTGATTTCTTTCCAGCTTCTTTTGCATGTACCTTATATCTCACTTTCTTTATTTAATCTTGTTCTTATTAGATCTCTTTTACTAGTAGGTCTCCAATTGCAGATTTTTATGTTGCTGTGAGACCAGTATAACTCTCAGGTTTTTGTCACTGTCTAGGCAATTCCCATATTAATTCAGGAGGTTTCAAAATGAATCCCCTTCCTATCTTATTATATGTTTAGAATCTTTTATTTCCTCATCTCTTGCTTTTATCTGTGCTTAATTAACTTGGTCATATTTATTGTCTGATTTGCCTCCCGTTTGACAAAAATGACTTTTGTATTTACTATCTCCTATATATGAATTATTGTCTGTGAGATAGATTTACGTTGAATTTTCACCTCCTGTTATTAACTGAAATGCTTTTGAACTACATGAAATTCTTACTTCAATTTGTAGCACTCTCTTCTGCTCTCCGCTTTCTCACAGCTCCCACGCACTTATTGTATTTTAAATTTGCCTGTTGCTGCTATGGTCCTATATCATATTAACTAACTTTCTTAATATCAATTAACTAAGCTTATATCTGTGATTTTTTAAATATTATACATGCTTCTCTGTGGTATATTTAAGCTCGGTACACTTCTTCTGGTGCTAACACCTACGATGTCTACACTAGTTTATTTTATAAACATTGTGGTATTCAGCCTATGCCTGCTAGGTCTGTCCCCAGAACAGTGCAGAAACCTGAAGCAAAGGCATTAGAAATGTAGGGTCATGAAATGGTTAACTGTTGTTTAAAATATTGCTCTGGCCTACATAGCTGAAAACAGTGTACAATCTATTGACCTCATCTGCCTGAAATGTATGTCCCTGCCTTACCACATTGTAGGCAGGCTGTTAACTGCACTAGAGTCCAGCATGCTGTGAATAAACATCTTGTACTTTCTTCACGCCTCTGACTTTGTGTGTCAAAGTGACCTTTCATTTGGCGCCCGAACAGGGACTTGGTCTCTTGACCACTGGTTACTCGATTGGTCACTTGTTTCTGGTCCTACGGCTGATGTGTCTGCTTAGCCGGCTACCTTCCTTTTGGGGGGTTGGCAGACCTCAGGACATTTGACCACTTCAACTGACTTATCTAGTCTCAGTTTAAAGTACAAGAATCTGTATCAGTTTAATTCTATCCTGGAGTGGCCACCATCTGGTAAGTGGGAATTGATCATCCCTATCCTGTCTCTCGTCTCCTGCCTAGTAAGCCACTTGATCTGTTGCTGAAGTCATGGGGAGGGATTCTAGGAACTGTTATTTTCTGATTGAGTGACTAACTGAAGTCTGTTGTGTTTTGTGTGTTTGAGAGTGTCTGAGACGTCCCTGAGGACGAAGCGAGTGCGGACCTGTTAGTACTGCGTTTCCCTAGTCCGGAGACAGGCAGGGCCAGGAATACAGGGAAGTGTTTTTGTCCTCCATTGCACAATGGGGGGATGTCAGTCTACCTGTGGGGACCCCTTGATATGTTAGCTAATTTTAAAAAGGCATTTGGCTCTGATTATGGGACTACACTTAACATCGTCTGTGCCAGATAGAATGGCTGACATTTGGTGTGGGCTGGCCCCCTCTGGCTCCCTGGAAGAGGACATAACCCGTCAGGTTTTTATGCATTCTTTTGCTGTCGGTTAGCCCCTTCCAGTCAGCCAATTTTTGCATTCCAATGGGAAACCCTTCCCCTGGACAAACCTCCCAAGTAACCTGGACCCGTCTACCCCAGGGCTTTTAAAAATAGCCCCATTATATTCAGCACCGCCCTTGCTTCAGACCTTGCCATTTCTTCCCTTCATCTGATTCCCAAGTCCTGCAGTATTCCAGGTTCTTTATGAGTTCTGTCTGTCCAAATGTATCAGTGTACTTTCAAACTGTCAATTGTTCAAAGCAGGAGAGGGGAGTACCCCTCCTCCTCCTTTTGTGATAAGAGCCATGAAGTGTTTAGTACTTCAAATGCAGTTTCTCCTGATACAGATAAGTAGGGTTAGATTTAAAGTTTTTGGCTATGTTATAAAAATGTTTATGTATATTCAGAAATGAATGTAAACAAAAATTATGATTTCTGGTACTTATATTCCATGCTAAAAAGAAGTGATTTGTTAAAATTTAAGGACTGCCTCTCTTTTAAACCTAAGGAACTAATTCTGAAAAGACTACATCTGTAATTTAATCTCTTTGATCTTTAAGCAACTCTCTCTCTCCTTTGTGAAATTCTGTAGGAAGGGGGAGTAAGTCTCTACGGAGACCCATGTTGATTGTAAAAAAAAAAAAATGAACAATGTTTAAACTTGTGAGTACAGTAAAACCTTGGTTTGGGAGCATAATTTGTTCCAGAAGCATTCTTGTAGTCCAGGGCACTCGTGTACAAAAATATACATACTTGTATTGCAAGCCCTTGCTCGTTTGGAACAGTCACTGTACTTCTGCAGCGTCATATAGAGAGGAACCATTGGCTCAGTTGTGATAATGTATACTGTATGTATGTTGCTGGTATAGCAAGTTAAAATTTAATTATTGCTTGTCTTATAGAACACTTGCAAACCAAGTTATTTGCAATCCAAAGTTTTACTGTATATTCCAATCTTTGTTTTGTATTTCTGTTTATAAATCATGTAAGTTTAGGTATAAGAATGTAATTTTTAGGAATGCTTTTGTATGGAAGTAAATATTTTTGCCAGACAGATGATAGTGAAGGGACTGAAGCTGAATTTTAGCTTAATTTTACAAGTCAGCTTTTTGGGGTAGGAACCCGATACAGATAGTGGGTCTGCCTTTTAAATTTTCCTGTGGCCATATTTCCACTGATTCCAAGTATGCCTTCCTTGTGTCACCTACCTTGGCTTTCAAATCTCCTAGGGTACCAGGTCCCTTCCTACACCCGTGTCCAGGCTGTCTGTAGTCTCGCTGTCCCTGATAACTGCAAGGCTCTGCGCACCTTTCTCAGTATTGCAGGATACTGTCCCATCTGGATCCCTGATTTCTCTACTATTGCCCGCCCTCTGTATGATGCCTCCAAAAACTTCTGATTCAGGCCCTTGCCCTCTGGCCCTTCTGCCCAAGCAGCTGAGCTGTATGCCCTCACTTCTGCCCTGCGCCACTCTGCCTCTCAGTCTTGCAACATCTACACTGATTCCAAATATGCTTTCCTTACCTTGCAGTCCCATAGGGCCATCTGGAAACATAGGTTTCATTACAGCCTCCGGCCGCCTGATCCATCATGCTCCCCTCATTCTTGACCTTCTTGAGGCCGTACAACTACCCTCACGTGTTTCTGTTATGCACTGCCATGCTTACAGACATAAGAACATAAGAAGTTGCCTCCACTGGGTCAGACCAGAGGTCCATCGTGCCCAGCGGTCCGCTCCCGCGGCGGCCCATCAGGTCCATGACTTGTGAAATGGTTTCTGACTATTCTTATAACCTACCTCTACTTCTATCTGTACCCCTCAATCCTCTTTTCTTTTAGGAACCTATCTAGACCCTCCTTGAACCCCTGTAGCGTGCTCTGGCCTATCACAGCCTCCGGGAGCGCGTTCCATGTGTCCACCGCCCTCTGAGTGAAAAAGAACTTCCTAGCATTTGTTCTAAACCTGTCCTTTTTCAATTTGTCCGAGTGCCCCTTGTACTTGTGGCTCCCCACAGCCTGAAGAATTTGTCCCTGTCTACCTTCTCTATGCCCTTCATGATTTTGAAGGTTTCTATCATGTCTCCTCTAAGTCTCCGCTTTTCCAAGGAGAATAGCCCCAGCATTTCCAATCTGTCAGCGTATGAGAAGTTTTCCATACCTTTAATCAGCTTTGTCGCTCTTCTCTGGACTCCCTCAAGTACCGCCATGTCCTTTTTGAGGTACGGCGACCAGTACTGGACACAGTACTCCAGATGTGGGCACACCATTGTCCGATACAGTGGCAAAATGACTTCCTTCATCATGGTTGTGATACCCTTTTTGATGATACCCAAAATTCTGTTCGCTTTCTTTGAGGCTGTTGCACACTGTGCTGATGCTTTCAATGTTGTGTCCACCATCACCCCCAGGTCTCTTTCAAGGTTGCTCACCCCCAGCAATGATCCCCCCATTTTATAGTTGAACATCGGTTTCTTTTCCCTACATGCATGACTTTGCATTTCTCAGTGTTAAAACTCATTTGCCATTTTCTTGCCCAGTCTTCCAATCTTGTTAAGTCCCTTTGCAGGTCTTCACAGTCTTCCTTGGTTCTAACCCTGCTGTAGAGTTTGGTGTCGTCCGCAAATTTAATAACCTCACAGTTCGTCCCTGTCTCCAAGTCGTTAATAAATATATTGAACAGGAGCGGTCCCAGCACCGACCCCTGTGGGACTCCACTCGTGACCCATTGCCATTATGAGTAATGGCCCTTTACTCCAACCCTTTGTTTCCTGCCTGCCAGCCAGTGTTTGATCCATCGGTGGATATCCCCTTGCACCCAGTGGTTCCACAGCTTCTTAAGCAACCGTTCTTGGGGTACCTTGTTGAAGGCTTTTTGGAAGTCAAGGTAAATGATGTCTATGGATTCCCCTTTATCCTTCTGGCTGTTTATTCCCTCAAAGAAGTACAGCAAGTTCGTGAGGCATGACCTTCTCTTGCAGAAGCCGTGCTGGCTTGCCTTCAGCTGCCCATTGTTTTCTATGTGATCGCAGATGGTGTCCTTAATCAGTGCTTCCATCATCTTTCCCGGAACCGAGGTCAAACTCACCGGCCTGTAGTTTCCCGGGTCACCCCTTGATCCCTTCTTGAAGATGAGCATGACATTTGCTATTTTCCAGTCCTCTGGGAGCTGCCAGCCTCTGCCCCCCTCCTTCGGCTCCTTTGTACACCATCATTCCTTTTCTGGACACCCTTACACCCCAGTACACTTCTCAGGAACAGACTTGGGCACGCACTATTTTGGGCCAGTTTGTCCTGAAAGGGGGGTGGATACACTGATACTTCACACACGAGCACAGCGGATACCCTCATACTCATTCCTCAACACCTGGCCCTCACGATTGTCAAAAGATTATGGTCCGACAGTGTGTTGTCGGTTCTAGAATAAAATCCCCAATCAGATGACTGCCACCTCTGGGACACCAACCCACTGGAACATATCCGATGCAGGTTCTGTCTGTAGACTTCACCTGCATGCCCATTTCCCATTCCTTCAGTCACCTCCTAGTCTTCACAGACACCCTGACTAGATGGGTTGAAGCCTTCCCTACTCGCACTGAACGCGCTAGGGAAGTAACCAAACACTTCCTAAATGACATAATTCCACGCTTTGATCTCCCTGTTTCTATAGGCAGTGACAATGGCCCTGCTTTCATTGCCGATGTTATCTAACAAACTGCCCAGGCTCTCCAAATTAAATGGAAATTACATGCTGCTTACCATCCTGAGAGCTCTGGTCAGGTTGAAAGAATGAACAGAACTCGTAAGACCCTTCTCATGAAACGAATTGAAGAAACCAATCTGTCCTGGCCTGTCCTGCTGCCTTCTGTTCTTTTTCAGATTAGATGCACCCCATCTAAACCTACTAAATTGTCTCCATTTGAGCTCATGTTCGGCTGGCCCCCACCCATTATGAATCCAGACCCTAGTTCCTTTGCTACTCTGGGATCGGATATCCTCCAGAGTCAGGTCCAATCTTTAGCTAAGGCCCTTCAAGAGCTCCACAAATGGGTCCTGGAAAGGGCCCCACTATCGATAGCTACACAAGTCCATGGGTATATCCCTGGAAATACAGTATGGCTAAAACTCGGAAGTCAGACCCCCTGAAACCTAGGTGGATAGGTCCTTTTACTGTCCTAATTTCTTCTCTTACAGTTGTGAAGGTGTTCGGACATGAAACTTGGTTCCACTACAAAACGGATCTTCAGCTGAAGCTTTCTAAGACCTCAAAAGTTCTGAATATTTACCACTGTACTTAACAGGTGTTCTGAATATAATTCTTTATAAGTGTTTGAGTTTAATTGACTGCCTGTGGTTCACCACTGCCTTTAGCAAGTGTCTTGAGTAAAACTATTTAAAGTTTTCAAAGTTGTGCCTGAAAGAAAAATGAGTTGCCTGATGTTTGTTTGCAAGAAGGAGTTAAGTACAGAAAGTGTCAAACATCAGAGGGTATTTTCTGTTTCCAACCTACTGATGATGAAGTTTAAAAGTGGGCGGAAATCTGCATTGATAATTTTGAGGGTCCACTTATCAACTAGACTCTTATTGTAGACCCCACTCGCCCAGTGTCTTTGTATTGTGATACATGTGTGCTATTTGATGTTGCCCAGGGTCATGGTTTTGCCCCTAATACAGTTTTGTGTGGCTCCCTAGATTGATAGCATTATTATACCAAAAGTGCTAAGTATATATGTCTGTATAACCTAATGCCTTTAAGAACTGCCCCTATGAGGAAACCTATGGTGGAGCCTGTCCTTTATGAGACAGTGTCTCGTGGGCTACCTACAATAACCCACACAAATATCCCCCTAATACCCCCTCTGCCTCCCTTACTATAGGTCCTAGCTCCGGCCCATTGTGTACTACAGGCTAGAGAATGACATGGTGATAGAATTCATCACCGTTCCCGTCCCCACGGATAACCGCAGGAAACCATCTTCATGTCATTCTTTAAGGAGAGAGGGAGGAATCAGAGTACGAATGGCCACAATCACTGACCTTCAAGCTTTGCTGTGAAGAATACAGGTGTAGAAGGACTGAGGTTGAAATAGACACTAGAAAATGGCATGGGATTATTTCCCGCAGTTTTCCGCGGGGACGGGGTCGGTGATGAATTTTGCCACCGTGTCATTCTCTACTACAGGCTACTGTAATCCCATGGTTTTCACTATCACTGACCCATATAACTGGAATGCCAATGTCCAAGTCCAGAAGGCCAGAAACCACATGGCATTGTATATTGATGGTAAAGGACTAGACCCAGGTACTGATGTATATGTCTGTATTGTATCCCGCTCATGTGCTCCTGTCCATCACTCTGTGGTGTTTCCCCAATTTTATGAAATTATGAAAGTAGATACTGATACCCTGTAATCACTAGAAATCTGTTTATAGGCCAGACTCTTAATGTTAGCAATTGTTTTGTATGAGGAGGGACTGGTATGGGAGAACAGTGGCTATAGGAGGCAAAGCAGCTGGACATGTTAAACCTGACTTCACAGATTCTCACTTTTACGTCAGGTCCACGACCTTCATGATGGGCCTTGCAAACCTCCATTGTTGCTTCCCACTGTCTTCAGCGCCCTTCAGACACTGCTTAATGGAACTTCCTATGAATGATGGTCAGCTCCTGATAGTTGATATTGGCTCTGTGATCTGTTTACCTACTCTTGGTTGTCTGCTAACTGGACTGGTACATGTGTACTTTGCATGATCTGTCCTAGCTTCTTCCTGTTACCGCTGGCCGATGGTGTACACCTGGGTACCCCTGTATTCAACATCAGGGGTCGCCAAAAGCGGTCTACTTCCACCAATTCCCTTAAAATAGGTGAATGGGGTGATGACTGTCCTGCAGAATGGATCATTGCTGTTTACGGACCTGCCACATGGACCGAGGATGGCACCTGGGGCTATCGGACCCCAATCTACATGCTGAACCGCATTATTCGTCTACAAGCTGTACTTGAACTGATAACTAATGAGACCACCCGAGCTTTGAGTACCATTGGCAGAGCGAATGCTAAAATTCGCACTGCTATTTCTCAGAACTGCCTAGCTCTAGACAGAAGGTGGTGTCTGTGGTAAATTCAACCTCTCCAACTGCTGCCTTGAACTTGAGTAAAGTGATTGAGGATGATTTGGATCGTATCATCAAACTGGCTCATGTTCCTGTCCAGACCTGGCGTGACCTTACTTCAGACTGGATCTCTGGTACCTTCGGCTCCTGGTTACCCTCTGGTTCAGCACTGAAGACCATCTTGCTGGTTGCCGCCCTGTCTTCTCTGCTCCTTTGCTGCCTGCCCTGTGTGGTCCCCATAGCCATAAAGCTGCTCCACTGAACTATGGACTCTACTGTCAACCATTCCACTGCTGCATTGGCCCTTGCCCTCTCCCAGTATTGTCCCTTACCCACTGGGGACCCCAACTTTCCTGACCCCTAACTTTATTTTGTCAGGCTTGGCTCCTTAGGTACGCCAGCCTAAAAGGGGGAATGTAGGGTCATGAAATGGTTAACTGTTGTTTAAAATATTGCTCTGGCCTACATAGCTGAAAACAGTGTACAATCTATTGACCTCATCTGCCTGAAATGTATGTCCCTGCCTTACCACATTGTAAGCTGAATAGATAAGAGTTTGAGCCATGATGTGCCCTGCCCTTCTGTACATGTAACATTTAGACATGTAAGATTTAGATAAGCAGAGAAATGAGCTAGTTTCCTATAGGACTATAAGTTGTATCCATGAACCTATCATAAGTGCTGGCTTAGGACCAATAATAATTGTAGAAAAGTTATAGAAGTAACAAATGAATTGTAGTTTTTTGCATATATTAGTTTGCGAAAAAGGCATAAAAGTCTGTGTATTTCCTGTTTCTGACACTCTAGTAGGCAGGCTGTTAACTGCACTAGAGTCCGACATGCTGTGAATAAACCTCTTGTACTTTCTTCACGCCTCTGACTTTGTGTGTCAAAGTGACCTTTCAGAAACAGCTCATTTTAAACCCCAAACTAACCATTTGGGGGAATTTTCATTTTTGGCCTCTAGAGGAAGCAGGAGAGCAGATTTGCCTGTCACAACCCCCACACAGCTCTAGTTTAGTTCCCAGAAGTCACTGCAGGCTGGAAGCAGAACCAGCCAGAAAGCCTTTTCACCTGAGAGTTTGGGGCATGGCTGCAGGCTATCACATCAGAGAGCAGAACAGCTAGAGAGGCAGATGGAAAAGCAGGAGCAACAGAGAAGGCAGGGAGGCTCAGGGTTGAGAGCTCTGGATGGTGGGGAACGGCCTACATGTATGGAGCTGACAGAGGCTGGTCCGGAGCCACCAAACTTAATGCCTCAGGATTTTCAGACCATGGAGCTGGAGCCATATGTTGAACCACTTAATGGAGCCCTGTCAATGGAAGTTTGCTGGACTGAAGGCAAGTAAATTAAACTGCCTAAATGTTTAACTTGGACACTCTTTGGCTAAGCTTACTAAATGCCTTTTGTTGTGTAACCCTGAAGAAGGCGTGGTGCTTGAAAGCACCTCTACGAACTTCAAAGAACTGTTTTTGGATTTGGGGGGGTTGCTTCCCTCGGGGTGGGGGAAGGGCTGTTATCAGTCCCAGGAAGTGGGGACTGATCTGCGTCTTCTGTGGTGGGTTTGAGGGCATATTATTTGCAAATTGTGACCACACAGAGCGCACTCCCTGGCCAGCAAGTCGGATGTTGGGGCCTAGTGCCATAGCACTAGTGCAGTCTGAGGTAGTGACATCAGCCCAAAAGACTGTTTTTGAATTATTTGAAAGTTTGAACCATTAATCGGCTGATGAACCAGCAGCAGCTTTGAAAAGCCTGAATTATGAGTTTTTGGAACTTTATGGGCTGGCACTAATCCAGAGACTGTTTGGAATTGCAGTTTGTTTGCTTTGGACTATACTTTATATTTTTGGACATCCTCACAAGATTGATTTTCTTTCTTCCAGTATGGAGCTGTTTGAACTCGAGGCAAGCAGGCCGGTTTGAATGGTTTTGTTTTGTGAATAAACCCAAAACTTGCTTGATACAATACACTTACCTGGTGTTGTGGTGTTCCCTGATGGTAGCCTTCTTCCTTTCCTTGTGCAGCCCGTAGCGGCTCACAAGTTTTCTTTTGTTACTGGTGCCCTAGGACCCATTGTCCTGAGGCTGCCAGTGACAAAGTACATACTCACATAAAATTTAATAATGCATTATTTTTAAATGGATAATTATAACTATATAACAGACTACACTTGATTCTTCGCTGCTGTGATTTGTTTTTTCCTGATTAATATGGTACATATAATCTTTCTCTTTCTTTAACTGTCGTCTTACTTCTGCTGATTTTACTCTAGATCATGTTTTCCTGCACCCTCTCTTGTCCCGTTTCCCAGCTGTCGCACATATATTTCTAGCAATCAAATTAATGTATTGTCTATAAATCAGATTGTCTAGATTTTCTTTATGTTTATCATTTCTGGGAACAAGGATTTACTGTTGTCATGTATGCTCTACTTTCTTCTCCTATTATGAAATATCCTTTATGCACTTCTAACAATCGGTCCGCTTTAATTAATACCTAATTAATTCGCTGCAAATAGATTGATGAATTGTCTCTGGTGTATGCCTCCATCTGATTGCTTGATTTTATTCTTTCATAATGTGATTACTGTTATATATTTTTATCCCTTTGATTTATTGCACACAGATGTTTACCAATGATTGGCGTCCATCATTGCCCTGATATAAGAACAGTTTTTATATTGTTTAATTGCATTTCTGCTCATTCATATTACAACACCACCAGCCCCAGTTTTAGTTAGACCCATGCAAGGATTTCTTTGTTACCATTCTAAAAGGACAGATAAAACCACCTGGTATGCTGGAAAGAGTTCATGTCAATATTATGTTTCTTCTGATGGTCCAAATATTTCTCTTTCACTGGGAAATATTACCATTTCTACCTATTTTACAGACAGGCAACAATTTGCCTGGCTTACAGGTGTTAGTAATTATTTGTACCTTCTTATGCTAACTACTGTATGCATATGGGCCTGTGAGGTTCTGTGAGGTTGAGTGCATTGTAGGTAGAAAGCCAAGGCACGCTTGCAGTCCAAAGTATGAAGCGCCACTTCTCCAGGATGAGAATGAGGCTTTGGAAAAATTACTGGCAGAATAGATTGATTGAGATGAAATTCTGAAACAACTTTAGGTAAGAATTTTGGATGAGTTCGGAGGACCACTTTGTCATGGTGGAAAACTGTGAAAGGAGGGTCCGCAACCAACGCTTGCAACTCACTGACTCTTCGAGCAGATGTGAGGGCAATCAGGAACACTGCTTTCCAAGTGAGATACTTGAGGTAATCTTTATCAATAGGTTCAAACGGAGGTTTCATCAGTAGAGCTAAAACAACATTGAGATCCCAGACCACTGGAGGCGGTCTAAGTGGCGGATGAACATTAAAGAGGCCTTTCATAAATTGGGAAACCATAGGATGTGCAGAAAGAGGTTTCCCATCAAGAGGCTGATGAAAAGCAGCAATCGCACTGAGATGGACTCGAATAGATGTAGACTGAAGTCCAGATTGTGATAAGTGAAGTAAATAATCCGAAACAGAAGCCAAGGAGGTAGACGTTGGCTCCAACTGACGGGTGGAACACCAGGTAGAAAATCTAGTCCACTTCTGGCCATAACTCTGGAGAGTGGATGGCTTTCTGGAAGCTACTAAAATATCTTGTACACACTTAGAAAACTGGAAAGAGTCGGTTAGGTTGAAAGGAACCAAGCTGTTAAGTGTAGCGACTGCAGGTTGGGATGAAGTAAGGAACCCTGACTCTGAGTAAGCAGAGAAAGAAAAACTGGTAGAAGCAGAAGCTCCCCGACACTGAGTTGAAGTAGAAGGGAGTACCATGGTTGTCTGGGCCATCGAGGAGCTATAAGAATCATGGTGGCACGTGTTGATTTGAGGTTTACAAGAATCCTGAGAATCAGCGGAAACGGAGGGAAGGCATAAAGAAACTGATCCCTCCAGTTCAGGAGAAAAGCATCTGCCTCCAGACGCTGAGGGGAGTATATCCGGGAGCAAAAGTGAGGCAGCTTGTAGTTGAGGGGGGATGCGAAGAGATCTATCTGCGGGGTCCCCCATCGAGCAAAACTTGATGAAGTGTGGGAGAATTGAGTGTCCACTCGTGAGGTTGTAGAAGGCGACTTAAGTTGTCCGCCAGACAGTTGTGTTGACCTTGAATTTAGACAGCTCTGAGAAAAATGTTGCAATGAATTGCCCAAGTCCACATCCTCAGAGCCTCCTGGCACAGGGAATGAGAACCCATTCCTCCCTGTTTGTTGACATAATACATGGCCACCTGGTTGTCCGTCCGCACGAGAACCACAGTGTCGTGAAGAAGGTGCTGAAAGGCTTTGAGAGCATTGAAAATCGCTCTGAGTTCCAACAGATTGATATGATAACAACGGTCCTGCGAAGTCCACAGACCCTGTGTATGAAGGCCATCGACATGGGCTCCCCAAGCGTAAGTGGATGAGTCCTTGGTGAGTACTCTCTGATGAGGCAGAGTGTGGAACAACAAACCTCTGGAAAGATTGGAAGAGAGCATCCACCAGTGGAGAGACTGCTTTAATAAAGAAGTTATTGTAATCTGTTGAGAAGGTGGGTTGATCGCCTGTTGCCACTGGGATGCCAGAGTCCACTGAAGAATACGAAGGTGAAGTCTGGCAAAAGGAGTCATGTGAACTGTAGAAGCCATGTGGCCGAGTAGAATCATCATTTGCTTTGCAGAAATAGATGGAAGACGATAAACCTGATGACAAAGGCGAATGAGGGTACCCTGACGTGATGGAGGTAGAAACGCTCAGAAATGGACAGTATCCAGGGTTGCCCCAATGAATTGGAGAGATTGAGATGGGGTCAACTGGGATTTTGGAAAGTTGATTTCGAACCCCAGACTTTGGAGGAATAGAATAGTCTGTTGGGTCGCTGCAATAACCCATTGTTGAGAGGGGGCTTTGATTAGCCAGTCGTCAAGGTATGGAAAAACTTGAAGACTTTGAGTGCGTAGAGCTGCAGCCACCACCACCAGACATTTTGTGAAGACTCTGGGGGAAGAGGCGAGTCCGAAAGGAAGGACTCTGTATTGTAGATGAAGATCTCCCACCTGGAATCTGAGATATTTGCGAGAGGCTGGGTGAATGGGGATATGTGTATAAACCTCTTTGAGATTCAGCGAGCACATCTAATCTCCCTGATTCATCAGGGAATATAAGGTGGGCAATGAGAGCATCCGAAACTTCTCTTTGACCAGGAATTTGTTAAGAGCTCTGAGGTCCAGAATGGGTTGCAGATCCCCTGTCTTCTTTGGAACCAGAAAGTAACAGGAGTAGAACACCAAGTTCCGCTGAGAAAAAGGAATCTCCTCGACAGTTCGAAGGTGAAGAAGCGCCTGAGCTTCTTGAAGAAGAGGAAGTTGCGACCGATTGGAAGGACACTCTCTTGGAGGGTGATCTGGAGGTACTTGAAGCAAATGAAGAGAGTATTCCTCTCGGAGAATGTGATGATTTCCCACTGATGGTAAAAATGGGAAAGATGACCCCCCTATGGGCAGAAGAGAATTCCGATGCAGGAAGGTTGGAATGCTCAAGCTGGGAATGTCAAAAAGACTGAGCTGGTTTGGTGGCAGCAGGAGTTTGAGACTTTTGCTAACGTTGCTGCTGCTGAGGACGACGAGGTGGAGGCCTGGAAAAAGCAGGAGTCTTTTTCTGAGGGTAACGACGTTGTGTCTGTTTGTATGCCCAAACTGGGCATACAAACTTGGGCTTTGGTCGAATGAGAGAAGCAAAACAGCACTCATGTTCCGAGAAACGCTTAGTAGCCGTTTCAATGGAATCATCAAATAATTCATTACCCTGACAAAGTAAGTTGGCCAATCGATCTTGAAGATTGGGATCCATATCAACGATACGTAGCCAAGCGAGTCTACGCATGGCTACAGCAAAGGCAGATACTCGAGATGATAATTCAAAAGCATCATAGAAAGCCTGTAGCATGAAGAGTCTTGAAGATTTGCTTAAACTCCGAAAGACGTGCTTTGGAAATGTCCGGATAAAAGGAAGGCAACAATTTCAAAAAATGGTTGAAATAGGTAGAAAAAGTGTAATTATAATTATGAACCCTGTTGGCCATCATCAAGTTTTGGTATAAACAATGGCCAAACTTGTCCATGGTACGACCCTCCCTGCCTGGTGGTACTGCAGCATAAAGCTTGGAAGGATGAGCCTTTTTCAAAGATGATTCCACCACCAGGGACTGATGGGATAATTGAGATTTTTCAAATCCCTTACAGGGAACAGTACGGTATCTGGATTCCAATTTGGAAGGAATAGCTGTAATAGAATAAGGAGTTTCCATATTCTGCATGAAAGTTTGTTTAAGGACTGGAGTCATAGGTAATCTCAAAGTCTCTTTGGGAGAATGAGGAAGTTCCATGTCGGCTAAGTATTCTGGAGTATACTTAGAGTCGGAATGAAGATCCAGTTTGAGGGCCTGGCCCATATCAAAAACAAACTTAGCATAAGAAGTAGATTTGGTGGAGGACTCATCAGGTGAAGGAGTACGAGACTTTGGAGTCTCAGAATAGGAAGGAGGTGCCTCTCTAGAGTATTGAGACAAAGGTTCAGACTCGAGACGCATGGTAATGGAAGAAGCTGCACTCCCTGCCTGGGGCAGAGTCATCGAATGTTTGTGCTTCAGATTCCGCACACATGACGTCCCTGGAGTTCGAGGCACAGAATGTGTCAATGCAGGAGGAGAAGAGGCTCGTACAGTTGACTTCAATGGAGGAGTCCTTGATCTTGAGAAACTCTGAGTCGAGGCCTGTTGAGATCGAGACTTGTGTTTCGCTGTAGAAGAACGAGACAGACGCCTCGGTATCCATAGAAGGAGACTGGGACACAGACGCCTCAGCACAAAGCTTCGAAGAAAAATGTCTCGAGTGCCTCGAGCGATGCTTCGGGTGAGACGGGAGAGACTTCGATGGAGGCTCCGGTGAAGAGTCACTGGAAGAGACTCGCTTCAGCTTACGAGACCTGCCTTGAGGCAACACCATTGGAAGATCAGATTGATGCTCAGGCTGGTCCCTAGGAGGCAGGGTCGAGGACGGAAGAAATTGAGCCACTATCGAGGAAATCTGAGTGGTTAAGATGGTCTTCAACATGTCCTCAAACATAGGCACCGAGACAGGGGGATCCGGTCTCGTAGGTGCCGCAGTGCACTCCAAAGAGGGCGACCTCAAAGATGAGTATTCCCTACTCTTAGAGGCACGCTTAGGAGGAGGTCTCAAAGAAGAGTGCTTCTTAGGCACGGTACCTGAAAGAGAGACCGGAGACTTACCCAGCAAGGGCATTTTCACTGGAGGGACCGTAGAGGCTTTCAAGACCGAAGTCGAGGCCTTAGCAGGAATGGAAGTCGTGGTCGAGGTCGAGGCCTTCGAGACCGAAGCTCCAGCTGAAGCCTAGGTCGAGGCCTTCGAGACCGAGGCAGGTGCCGAAGTCACAGTCAAGGCTTTCGAGACCGAGGTCGGAATCTTCAAAGCCGAGTCCAATCCCGAGGCCAAAGGCGAGGCCTTGTCAGGGGCTGGCTCCATGCCGCCAAAAAGTTGCTGGTACTGGTTGCATCAATGACGAAAGGCCCTAGACTGAAGAGTCCAACAGGATGTACACTCTTCAGGGGAATGAGAAGGTCCCAAACACCGAGAATGAGGGTCTTTAAGGGAAATTGTATTTTTACACTGGCGACAGCGTTTAAACCCGGTAAGGGGCCGGGACATAGAAAAAATAAAGTCCATGTCGACCGAAACGAGCGAGTGGGCCTAGGCCCAAAGCCCGTGGACCGGACGAAAAAAGAGAAACAAATAAAGAATTCTTTTTTTTTTATATGGATTGAAAGAACAGAAGAAAAGCACAGCAACCGAGAATAAAACAAAAAAACAGCTGCGGTGACAGAAGGCAATGAAGTTTGCTGCAGATCGAAGATGAAGAGAACTTCTTGACTCCGCAGAAAACGTTGAACTGAAGATCCTCTCAGGAGATGCGCCCCCCTAGTTCGGGCGGGAAGGCACGCGCGCATGCGCGGTGCAGCACTCGGAAGCTCTTTTAAAGATCTTCAAGCAAGTTTGCTTTCGAGGCTGTCCGCTGCGGGGCTCTGTCGGTGACATCACCCATGTGTGAGAATATGCTTCCTGCTTGTCCTGGGATAATATAATAATCGGAGAGGCAAAGCAAAAAATGGGAATTTAATCTAACATATTGATTTGACACATGTGTTATGTGTTTGAAGGTACAGGGAGGCAGGCTAGGACATTCTATGATTGATAACCAGATGGCAAAGCTTAAGTTTTATAGGGCTTCTTTGTTCTAAAGAGTGACCAGCCTGGACTGGGCCGGTCCTCAGGGAAGTTATAGGCAAACAGGAGTTGGCCTCTGACCTGGTTGCCTGAATTCCAAGGGGCCCTGAGTTTGCAGTGAGAAAGACAAATCGAATTCACATGTGTATCATTGTATGTATAGATCCAGAATTAAGTTATAGTAAGTCATTAAAACTACACAATATGAATTTATTTATCTAGCTATAGGTAACAAGTGTAGATTAGAATACATTTTATTTTGATTTCATATATTTGAAATCTGAAGAAAATCTGAGAAGGTACATCTGGTATTTAACCTCTGACCTTAAGCAACTTTTTTCTACTCTGTGAAACTCTGATGGGAGGGGGAGTTAATTGCTCCTTCCATCCTTCTCTTCTCTTTTTAGTTTTAGTAAGACAAAGAGACATGAATTTCTCAGCACATAGGTTGATCTTAACAGGAAAGGATTTAAAAGCTGAGTAGTCTTTGTGAGTACATTACAATATCTGTCTATAAAATATGTAAGCTTAATATGAGAATGTAACTTTTTGGGTATAAGAATGTAATTTTAGGAATACTTTTGTGACACACCCATATGAAGCCAGCCTTATATGGAAACAAATAATTTGGACCAGTTAGATTGTAGCAAAGGAATGTCGCATCATTTTCATTATTCATTTTTGCAAACCTAGAGTAGCTACGAGTACGCTTGTGTGCAATTATTCTGGTCAATTGGCGAGACAGCCAGAAGGCATCGGCGTACTTTACGCTCCTAGGTTTCATATTTTGAACCTTTGGTGGACAACTGGTTCTCTTGGAAGCTGACCATAAGGTGAAGCCTGTTCTCAGATTAACAGACTGGTGGACCCCATGGAGGACGGAAAGTATCCGTAAGTAATATGCATATTTTATTGGTGACGGGATAATCGCGCGCCAGACGCCAGCGTGCCGACAATTCGGTGCAAGACAAAGGCGTGCGGGGAAAAAATAATTTTTAAAGAGCTCCGACTGGAGGTTTCGGGTGGCAACCCCCCCACTTTATTGGTTAGTGTTTGCGCTACCATTGCAGGGAGCATGGGGGGTGAAACCCCCCCACATTATAGAGAAAACAAAACTTTTCCTGAAAAAAATCAGAAAAAGTTCTGTTTTCGCTATAATGGAGGTTTCCAATCCCCCGAACCCCCCTCCAACAGCAGCGCGAACCCTAACCAATAAAGTGGGGGGGATTGCCACCCCAAACCCCCCCGTCGGACCTCTTTAAAAATTACTTTTTCCCCCGCGCGCTTCTGTCTTGCGCCGAATTGTCGGTGCGCTGGCGTCTTGCATGCCATTGTCTATGAACCATTTTATTTGTATAATAATAATTGTAACAAATAAAAAATTATTTTAAAAAATTATTATTTAAAAAAAAATTAAAATTCAGATGTAGGAGAAATTAATGCTTTGTATGTAGGCATAGCGTTTGGGGATATTGTATTATGTGTTTAGTTTTGTTAAGATTAGGGGGCATAGAGGTAACATTGTATCTTCGTTTTGCTTTATAACTTTATTCTGCTGTCTATCAATTGGTGTTTCAGTGGTGCATGTAGTTGTCAGGCCTCTCTCTCTCTCTTTTTTTCTCTCTGTTTTCACAGCTGTCCTGTTAAATTGGGCTGTGAGTCGCCTGCCCAGAAAAGTGTGCTTTGTAAATACCTTCTGGGGTTCTTTGTTGTCTTAATGAGTTTGTTTTGAAGTTGCTTGTTTGCTAAGCATTCAGGTTGTTTAGGAGTTGGTTGAGAGTAATTATGAATAGCCATAGAAGTAATAAAAAAAAGCTAATCCATTGTTATTGAATGAGATACAGCATTTTCATGATAAATGGTGTCAGAAAGCAGTAATTAACACTGAATCATGGACATGGCCAAAAGAAGGGTCTTTATTATAGTCAGACTTATGTTGTTTGTGAATGTGGATTTTAGATTCAAAGAAAGGAAAATCCCAGCAGACACATTTAGAATACTGGCACTTGTAGGATGAATTATGTGAGAATTCCCCAGGGTCCCCAACACCAGTTGTTAAAGATAAGCATACAGGTCTCTCTATGGGGCAAGGGGGGAGTTTTGAGCCTCCACCATATGTAGAGCTGGTAAGGTTAAAAGTAGTTTATATTCGATTCTTACTAGTACCCCCGAGGTAGCAATTGGTTATACACCTTTAATAGTAGCTAAAGAAGAGACCCCACTATCCACTGTTAGTTACACCTCCATATCCATGGCACCAATACCAGGTAGCCGGAATAAAGAATGGTTCTATATATCTGGAGCCTTACAAATGCAACCTTTAGGGACAGGTCCCGAGGACTCAATAAATACAGATGCTGGAAAGGAAGTGATAATTCGAGAGCGTAAAGACCCTGGAAAGGGAAAGCTGAAAGGACTTCAGACATGTCAATCAGATTTAACTATGAAAGCCTTGCAGAATTTAGAAGAACAGACAGATGTATTACATAAGTGGGTAGAAGAATTATCAACACCGGGAGCCCAGGGTAGAGGTGCAGCCACTTATGTGAGCCAGGCTAGGACACCTAGGGATTATGTAGTACAGCAGGAAAATTCCTGGCTCTACGTAGTCCCGTGGTGTGATAATTTGGCTGGCTGGACTGAAGCGTCAAGCTCACAGATGGAGATATGGCCCAGGGATGGCTCTTTAGATCCTAGTAAATTGGATATAGCACGATTATGCATACGGGATGGGAAAGGAGATCCACAATGGGATTACCCATATATGCAAACAGGTTTAAGAATCTGGGAAAAATATGAACAAAGCAATGTAGATAATAAATCTCAGGAGCTTAGAAATGTGGGATCACCCATTTTACAAGTACCCCTGATTTATAAACCTCTAACAGGAGGAGGTATAACCACTACATATATCCCCTGGTCTTTTATGGACCAGGAAAATATTAAGAAACAGCTACCCTCTATGTTAGGAGGAGCTAGCAATTGGATAGCGAAATTTGAACAAATAACGGCAGGATATACACTAGCGATAGGGGATATTAAGCGGATGCTATATCTTTGTATAGGGGGTCAAGCTAGTGAGATTTGCAAAGTAAGTCTACGTAAAGCTATGTAAAGTAATGTATGAAAAGTTATGTAAAGTAAGGTATGCAAAGTTTGTAAAGTAATGTAAAGTATTGTGTTGTCATCGCCTGGAAATGACCAGCCATCTTCTAATGTAATCCGCTTAGAACCGCAAGGTACAAGCGGAATAGAAATCACTAATGTAACGTAATATAATTTTTTGGCAAGCTGGATTTCCAGCTTTAAACATGACTAACTCTGCACACGATGGTTCATAATTCAATGCAGTCAGACCCCAGATTTGGCATGCGATGCGTATGTTATATCCTGATCATAAAGATATGAACAGGGTCATTGCGCACAAATTTAAAGTAGGAATGGATATTTATCTAATATAATAAAAGGCTAGGCCGCACATGCGCACTTCCTATGCGTGCGTCCGTTTTCTGTGAGCTGTAGCGACCCATAGGAAGTGCGCATGCGCGGCTTACGGTTCTTTCAAAGATGCAGCGGTGGCTACTCTCACGATCGCCGCCTGCGTCGGACTTCCGACGCAGGTGGGAATCATGAGAGGAGCCACCGCCGCGTCTTTCAACTAAAAAAAAAATACAGCAAGGCGGATGTCGGTGGCTGCAGGCCGCGGCAGCTGTAGCCCGCCGCGGCCGAGCACGGAGACGGATCGAAGTTTTTTTCAACCAGCCTCGGCAGCGATTCAGAAACATTCCGCCGGGGGGAGGGGGGAAGAACTGCGGCAGATTGAAAGCAGGAAGGGGAGCCATGGCCAACGTTCCTGAATCACAGCTGAGGCCAGCGGATTTTTCAGCGAGACAGAAGATGAAGGCAATATCGGAATGGAATGGAGAGAAGAGGGAGAACATGCTGGGCTGAGGAAATTCCCTGGACTAACTTTTTTTTTTTTTTTTTATAAAAGTACAAAGGGGGAGAGTATTAAAAGAAGTGCCAGACTGGGCATTGGGGACAGCTTATGGGGCCAGGAACAGAGGAGAGAGAGAGAGATGGTAGGTAATGGTCTGAAGGGAGAGAAGCTGGATCTGGGGAAAGAGATACTTGAAGGGAGGACTATTGGGGAGAGATGGTGGATCTGGGGGAGGGAAGTTGGACCTAGGGATGGAAGGGAGGGAGAAATGTTAGGTCTGGGGTGGAAAGGGGAGAGAGATGCAGCATCTCTTTTTTCCCTCCATCTTATTGTTCAGCATCAAGGGGGGGAAGGAAGAAGAACAACAGAAAATGGAGGAAATAATAATCCATGGGAGGGCAGAAAGCTGGGATAAGAAGATGCTAGGGGATGAAGAGAAAGGGACAGGGAGATATAGCCTGACCAGTGGAGAGAGGGAGGGGTATTCTGAAAGTGGTGAGTCATTTGTATGAGGTCAAAAGGGAGATGACAAGATGAGTGAGAGTATGGAGAGAAACACAGACATATATTCTAACACCAGCGGGAGGAAGGGAGACAGAAAGAAAAGAAGAACGACACAGGGACAGGGAGAGACACAGAAAGACAGACAGACAAAGGGGGCCAGGGACAGAGACACACAGCAAGAAAGACAGCAGGACAGAGAGAGAGACGGAAATAAAGACAGACATATTCTAGCACCCGTTAATGTAACGGGCTAAAATACTAGTGATTTTATAAACAGTTTGAGGATAATTGGGAGAAAGAAACGGGAGAGCCTGTGTTCGCACCAGGAATGATAGCTGTGGCTTTTCAGATGCTGAAAACTACTTTACCTAAAAATATACAAACTAGATTAGATACTGTGGTTGGTTTGGAAAACAAGGCTTGGGCAGAGATAGTATCCCATATTACTCACTATTGCCGATTAGCTAAAGATGAGCAAAGTAAACAGAAAAAAGAATTAGTGCAGATGCAGAAAAAGATTTTGACAATGCAAATTAAAGAGGAACAAGCAAAAGAAAAAGAATGAGATAAGAAAGACATAGTGATGGAGTTAGCCCAAATAAATTGGGCTAGGAATACAGAGAGGACGCAAGTCAAATGCCAGACTTGTGGACGGTTGGGACATTATCAGAAAAGAAATAGTAAGTCAAGGAAGGGCTAGAGTAAGTAGTAAAATGCGAGGACAAGGAAGAGGAAATTTTAGGAGTGTACGAGGACAAGGTAGACCTGGAGGATGGCAACCCTGGACAGCACAGCAGCCACAATTCTGGGAACCTGAACTTGTGTCAGGAGAGGGATTTGGAAGACAGGATTGGCTATCTCAGTATATTTCCTTCAAAATTCCAAAACGTAAAAGGGGGGATATGTGCCTTCAAATTAAAGTAAATGGACATGATCATAGTTTTATTGTGGATACTGGAGCTACTATGACTACTTTAAATTTATCCCTGTAGGAGCAGTACTTTCAAAAGAGAGTATTACTACCATGGGGATAGAAGGGCAGGAAAATGAAAAATGTTTGCTGGAAAATGTATCTCTGCACATTGAGGAAAAATTGTTGTATTTGCCAATGGTATATGCACCTGAATATCCAGTGAATTTGTTAGGGAGAGATGCACTGCATAAATTGGAAGCCACAATCGTGTTTGAACCAGAATTACCATGTCAGTGGGATGAAAAACAGGGGGTTATGGAAACTTGTCTGTGGACATCGTTACGAACAGGAGAACAGACAAGTAAGCCTCCATCATTTGTGCACTCAATATTATTGAGTATACAAGATGATATGGGTGTTCTGGGTCAAACACTAGATACTACCTTCTGGATAGGATTACCACCTCTTAAGGATAATTTGCCCTCTAAGAAAGAGGAAATAGTGAAGTATGTATTAGAACATGTACTGGAAGAATTATGGAAGAAAGTGAAAGCTGTAGATTCTGTACAAATTGAAATGTTAAAGGAAGGCATAGGACCGAAAGTAGCACAATACCCACTGAAGTTAGCAGCTGTAGCAGGAAGTATTCCTATAATTGAAGAACTAGTAAAAGAAGGGATTCTAGAGGAATGTTCATCTTCCTGGAATACCCCTTTGTTTCCCATACAGAAATCAGATGGCTCATATAGAATAGTACATGATTTGAGGGGCTTAAATAAATTAATTCAGTCTGACATCAGAGAAAGAGCGGGACCGCCGGAAGAGGAAGCAGCGCAGACGCAGGGCTCACAGAAGGGCCGGGACCGCCGGCAGAGGAAGCAGCAGGACAACGGTAGGAGCTTCTCCATGATGGGGGGGTCGGGAGGCTGTGGGGGTGCGAGCGGTCCTTCGGGGTGGGTGTGCGAGTGCGTGCGAGCGGTCCTTCGGGGTGGGGGTGCGAGCGGTCCTGCGGGGTGAAATGGACGTCAGGGGGGGAGGGGAACTATGTTAAAAAAAAGTTGTAAAACGCGCTCAGGAGTATAACGCGCATGGTTATGCACGGTTTGTAAAATCGTGTATAACGTGCGCGTTATATGCGTGAAAATACAGTACTATTGAGCTGTTGAATTTTCTGTGTGAACAGGGTTATGTGGTTAATAAGGACAAATTACAAATAGCAGAAGAAGAGGTTACCTTTTTAGGGTATCGTGTAGGCAAGTCAGTATGAGCCTTAACCAAAGATTTAGTGCAGGAAATAGAAGAAACACCCTTACCACAGACAGTGAAGGAATTAAGGGGATTCTTAGGACTCCTTTATTATTGTAGGCAATGGATACCATGTAGTACTAGGATACTTCCTTTGAGGGCTAAATTGAAAGGAAATGTTCAGAGCAGAGATAGAATTCAATTAGATCCAGCACTGGTGGTGCTTATACAGGAGTTAAAACAAGCAATTAGAGATGCTCCACAGTTTGTTTTACCCTTGATTGGGACGGAAGTGCAAGTACATTTACATATTGGAAACCCTGGATGGGGTGCAGTTTTGCAACAACATGACAATGTTTGTGGGTATTTATCTGGAAGTTTTAAGCCTGTGGAAATGGGCTTTTCTCAGTGTGAAAAAGGTGTAGTGGCAGCTGCAACATTGGAAGGAAAAATTATGGATTTGTTGCCGTACAGTCATATCACAGTTCATACTTCCCATACTTCTCATCACAACCAATGATATTACTGGTTCTTTTACAGAGGCCACAATAATAGTACTTCCTAAGCCGAATAAGGATCCGCTGAAAGTATCCAACTACAGGCCTCTATCAATGATAAATTCTGATGCAAAAATCTATGCTAAATTATTGGCTACCAGATTACAACTTGTTTTACCTAAGATTATAGCACTAGACCAAAATAGCTTTATGCCTAACAGATTTTCGAGTGATAATACTCGCACATTTCCCAATGTCATTGCTAGAACAGGTGATATGACTGAACCGATGGTAGCCATGAGTTTGGACGCAGAGAAGGCTTTTGATAGAATAGAATGGTCTTATCTTTTAAAGGTCCTTTTTTGGTTTGGCTTTCATCCCCGCTTTATCAATATGCTTAAAGTTCTATATTCCTCTCCGCAAACCAGGATATACATAAATGGCCTATTTTCATCATCATTTAGTCCAGAAAGGGGCACTCGTCAGGAGTGTCCCTTATCCCCACTACTGTCAAGTCCTATTGATATATCTAGGATATTGGAGACCTCAGAAGATGAAGTGGTAATTCATTCAACACTTCTAGTGACATTTGTTTTCTTACAAGATAAGGAAGCGCTTCGCCTATTTTTTAGGCTTAGAGAAGTCTCATTTATGGGTGGAAATATTTCTTTATTTTCAGATGTCTCTAGAACAACACAAACAAGAACACAACACAAACAAGAAGGAAAAGATTCCTAGAACTGAAAGATAATGTTAAGTCGTTGGGTGCGAAATTTCAATTGCGTTATCCCTGTAAATGTGTAATTTACTTGGATCGGAATAGTTATGTTTTTTATGAACCTTCCCAATTGCAGTTTTTTTTGGAAGGGAAAGGAGTTTCAATGCAAAATCCCAATTGATCCCAATTCTACTAGTCTGAAGCAAGAAAGTAGATGAGCTACTAATGTGATTTATTGTTTAATTTCAATTCCTTGATTTTCCATTCCCAGTGTTTCTCCCTCAATGAGGACTATTCAAAAGTTTGATGTATTAACTTGTAAATGAGATATTTTTCTTTTTTTATGAATGGGGATAACATTTGTTTTGTTCAATGAACTTATATTGTTGAAATTATGATAAATGCTTAAATAAATTAAAAAAAAACAACAAAGTAGACTGGAGCTGCAAAACCTTGAGCTTCAAATTAAAATTCGGGAACAAGATTTCTTTAACACTAATGATAAAACTCTCCTATTTGAAATCTATAAATTGAAATATTCCTATAACAAATTGATTAGCATAACTGCGCAACAAGATATCTTTGTTACCTCCACCAATTATTATGTGGAAATGAATAAAAGTAGTAAAATGCTTGCTAATTATCTCAAGCGAAAGAGGTGTAAAATACAGATTACATCTATCAAAACTCATACTGGACAAATCTTCTCTTCCCATTCTGATATCTCGAAGGCCTTTCATGCATTCTATTCTCAACTATATTCCTCTGAAGTACCTGACTCGCTAACTTGTTTTAATGACTTTTTTGCCTCTTTAAAATCTCCTAAACTTACAGCGACTGATAATGAAGCATTGAAAAGCCTATTCGACACATCTGAAGTTCTTTCGGTAATAAAACATCTTTCCTATGGAAAATCGCCTGGAGTTGATGGCATTACAGTAGAATTTTACAAATCTTTTCGAGATAAATTATCCCCTATACTCTCTTCTCTTTTCAATTCTCTTGAAATACAGAATGTATCTAAAAGTCACTTCCTTGATGCAATTAAGCACAGTTACTTACCGTAACAGTTGTTATCCAAGGACAGCAGGTAGCTATTCTCACATATAATAATAATAATAATAATAACTTTATTCTTCTATACCGCCACAATCTTGCGACTTCTAGGCGGTTTACAATCAAGAGTGCTGGACATTCAGCAAAATACAATAAGTAGATATTCAGAGGAAATACAGAGATCAGAGACCTCAGGAGGCAATAGTATAGAAATACAATTTGCTGAGCGAAAATGTAATATGTACATTTTAGTAGGTAATGTCCGACAGGACCTGTTGGGAATAAATAGCAACGTAAAGTTACGATAAGATGAAGATAGCAGATTATATTTATAACAGTGCTGTAAGTTCAGGTGGAATAGGGAGGGGGGAGGGAGAGGGAGCGCGGGCCAATTGGGTAATGTCATCCACAGAGCCCGGATGCAGACAGCCTCGCAACCAGACTTGCTTGTAGAAACTCAGAAGTTTTGAGTCTGCTGCACTGTGCATGCGCGAGTGCCTTCCCGCCCAGCACAGGATGTGTCTCCTCAGTTCAGATAGCTAGCAGAGAAGCCAACCAGGGGAGGTGGGTGGGTTGTGAGAATAGCTGCCTGCTGTCCCTGGATAACAACTGTTACAGTAAGTAACTGTGCTTTATCCCAGGACAAGCAGGCAGCCTATTCTCACATATAGGTGACCTCCAAGCTAACCAGAATGGGATGGTGGGAGTGTTGGCAACTTAGGAGAATAAATTTTGTAATACTCTCTGGCCAAAATGGTTATCCCATCTGGGGGAAACATCCAGACAATAATGAGAGGTGAAAGTATGAACCGAGGAGCAGGTGGCAGCTTTGCAAATTTCCTAAATAGGAGTGGATCTGAGGAAAGCTACTGAAGCCGCCATAGCTCTGACTTTGTGGGCTGTGACTCAACTCTGTAGATGCAGTCCAGCCTGGGCATAGCAAAAAGATAAAAGAAGCCATTCAGTTGGAGATGGTACGCTTAGAAATTGGATGTCCCAACTTGTTTGGATCGAAGGAGACAAAAAGTTGAGGAGCAGATCTGTGTGGTTTGGTGCATTCTAAGTAGAAGGCCAAAGCAAGTTTACAGTCAGGAGTATGAAGAGCTGATTCTTCAGGATGAGAATGAGGCTTTGGAAAAAACAATGGAAGTACAATAGATTGGTTAAGATGAAATTCTGAAACTACTTTAGGTAAGAATTTAGGATGATTACGGAGGACCACCTTGTCATGATGGAAAACTGTGAAAGGTAGATCAGCAACTACAGCTTGCAGCAATAAAAATAATCACTAAAAGAAAAAAGATTGATCATGTAACTCCCCTTTTAAAGGAAAAGCATTGGTTATCCATAAATCACAGAATCACATATAAAATAGCATTACTCATACATAAAATATTAATAAACAAAGCTCCTGCATTCTTAGAAAGATTTCTAATACCATATATTCCCATAAAATCCTTAAGATCCGAAGAAATATCTTTACTAGTAGTCCTTCATTAAAATTAATTTATTCAAGGAGGGATGTGATTTTTTTCTGTTACAGCCCCTCAAATTTGGAATTTGTTCCCGATCAACATAAGAGAAGAAAAATTACTTAGCAAGTTTAAAAGTCTCCTGAAAAGTTGACTTTTTAAGGATGCTTTTAACTGATTCATTTAAATTTTATGATTTTACAGTGGACTAGGAATACTGCCAAGTGAAAATTAAGTGGATAACCTTCCCCAACCTCTTGTTTCATTACCTATCCCTTTTCATTTGTTTCTGAATTTTATTTAATCCTCTTTTTTTACCTCCCTTTTTCAAACGTATTATTAAAATTAGTACTAATTGTACTGGTTTTTTTAACCTAATTTTTAACTAAATGTAAATCGAATTGGATTTGGGTTTTGCAATCAAATCAAATATTTTAAATAAACTTGAGTGACTGTAATATGTCGAAAGAGTGGAACGCAAGCCTGCATCCACTGAGATGCCAGGGTCCACTGAGGAATTCTGAGGTGAAGTCTGGCGAAAGGAGTCACGTGAACTATTGAGGCCATATGACCTAGTAGTACCATCCTGTGTCTCTCTGAGAATGAAGAGCGAGAAGACACTGTGTGGCAGAGCTGAAGGGAGGCTGGATGAATGGGAATGTGAGTGTAAGTCTCCTTGAGATCTAGTGAACAAAACCAATCGTTCTGATCTAGGATGGGATAAAAGGATGCCAGGGACAGCACACAAAACTTTTCTTTGACTAAAAATTTGTTGAGAGCCCTGAGATCCAGTATGGGTCACAGATCGTCCGTCTTCTACAGAACTAGGAAGTAACGGGAGTAAAATCCCTTGCTCTGCTGTTCCAGAGGAACTTCCTCAATGGCACGGAGATGAAGCAGAGCTTGAGCTTCTTGAAGAAGAAGGGCGGTCTGGGATGGATTGGAAGGATACTCTCTTGGAGGAAGCTCTGGTGGAATCTGAGTGAAATGAAGAGAGCTTCCTTCCCTGATTATGGACAGTACCCAGAGGTCATAGAAACATAGAAACATAGAAATAGATGGCAGATAAGGGCCACGGCCCATCTAGTCTGCCCACCCCAATGACCCTCCCCTACCTTTCTCTGTGAATAGATCCCACGTGTCTATCCCATTTGGCCTTAAAATCAAGCACGCTGCTGGCCTCAATAACCTGAAGTGGAAGACTATTCCAGCGATCAACCACCCTTTCAGTGAAAAAGAATTTCCTGGAGTCCCCGTGCAGTTTCCCGCCCCTGATTTTCCACGGATGCCCCCTTGTTGCCGCGGGACCCTTGAAAAAGAAGATATCTTCTTTCACCTCGATGCGGCCCGTGAGATACTTGAATGTCTCGATCATGTCACCCCTCTCTCTGCGTTCCTCGAGTGAGTACAGCTGCAACTTATCCAGCCGTTCCTTGTACGAGAGATCCTTGAGTCCCGAGATCATCCGGGTGGCCAGTCTCAGCACCGACTCCAGTCTCAGCACATCCTTACGGTAATGCGGCCTCCAGAATTGCACACAGTATTCCAGGTGGGGCCTCACCATGGATCTATACAATGGCATAATGACTTCAGGCTTACGGCTGACGAAACTCCTGCGTATGCAACCTATGATTTGCCTTGCCTTGGATGAAGCTTGCTCCACTTGATTGGCAGTCTTCATGTTCTCACTGACAATCACCCCTAAGTCTCGTTCTGCTTCAGATCTTGTTAGGATCTCGCCATTAAGGGTGTAAGTCTTGCATGGATTTTGGCTGCCCAGGTGCATGACTTTGCATTTTTTGGCATTCAAGCTGAGTTGCCAGGACCTAGACCAGCGCTCCAGTAGGAGTAGGTCGTGCATCATGTTGTCGGACATTGAATTTATGTCTGTTGTACTTTTACCCACTACATTGCTTAGTTTGGCGTCATCGGCGAATAATGTTATTTTACCTCGCAGCCCTTCTGCCAAGTCTCTTATAAAGATGTTGAATAGGATCAGGCCCAGGACCGAGCCCTGCAGCACTCCACTGATTACTTCCGTCATTTCGGAGGGGGTGCCGTTCACCACTGCCCTCTGAAGCTTACCTCCAAGCCAGTTCCCAACCCATTTCGTCAATGTGTCGCCCAATCATATAGAACTCATCTTGCTCAGCAACCTGCGGTGTGATACGCTATCGAATGCTTTACTGAAGTCCAGGTACACGATTGTCCAGGGACTCCCCAACATCCAGCTTCCTCGTCACCCAGTCAAAGAAGCTGATCAGGTTGGATTGGCAGGATCTCCCCTTAGTAAATCCATGTTGACGGGGATCCCGTAGATTCTCCTCGTTCAGGATTGTATCCAATTGGCGTTTGATTAGAGTTTCCATTAGTTTGCACACTATTGATGTGAGACTCACCGGTCTGTAGTTTGCTATCTCCATCTTGGAGCCTTTCTTGTGGAGTGGAATGACGTTAGCCGTCTTCCAGTCCAACGGGACGTTACCCGTACTAAGGGTTGAATAGCGCGGATAGCGGTTCCGCCAAGACATCACACAACTCCCTGAGCACCCTGGGGTGTAGGTTGTCAGGCCCCATTGTCTTGTTAACCTTAAGCTTTGACAGCTCGCAGTAGACACCGCTGGGTGTAAACTTGAAATTACTAAACGGATCATCTGCATCAACCCTTGTCTGTAGCTGAGGGCCGAGTCCTGGCGCCTCGCGGGTGAAGACTGAGCAGAAGTATTCATTTAACAGTTGGGCTTTTTCCGAGTCCGCTTCTACATAGTCTTCGTCTAGTTTCCTAAGACGTACTATCCCTGAGTTCTTATTTCTGTTACTGATATACCTGAAGAAGGATTTATCTCCTTTCTGGATGTTCTTCGCTAGAGACTCCTCCATGCGGAATTTGGCCTCCCTAACTGCTGTTTTGACAGCTTTTGACTTGGCCAGATAGACTTTCCTAGAGTCCTGTTTCCCTGATTGTTTGTAAGAGATGAATGCTTTTTTCTTCTCCTTGATGAGGTCCGAAATCTCCGCAGAGAACCACTGTGGCTTATTGTTCATTCGCCGTTTACTTACTGATTTAACATAGCGGTTTGTTGCTTCTTGTATGGTGGCTTTCAAAGTCGACCACATTTCTTCCACATTATCGGTTTTTGCTTGGCTTTGTAGCGCCTGGTGAACGAAGTCTCCCATTTCTTTGAAGGTGTGTCCTTGAATTTGAGGACCTTGGTCAGTGTGGTAGATTTAGTGAAACCTTTCCTGAGATTGAACCATACTATGTTGTGGTCACTGGAGGCCAATGTGACACTTTCTCCATTGGTAAGTATCAGGTCCAGTATTGCCTGATCCCTTGTTGGTTCCAACACCAGTTGCCTGAGTCGGATGTAATGGTCTCCCATCAATGGTGAAAATGATGGAGACGACCTCCTATGGGGGGAAGGGAGGACATAGGCAGAATGATGGAAGTTATGCTCTGTTTGAGACAGTCATAAAGGCTGTGCAGCCTTAGGTGCAGAAAAGGCTGAGGTTTTTGTTGCTTCTGCTGCTGTTGATTCTTGGGGGGTGCATGAGTGTAAGGAGCCTCCCTTGGAGGATAATGCCTCTGGTAGGATGGAAGAGATCAAGAAGGTTTTGCAGGAGCTGGCTTAGGCTTTGGTCTGACAATCGAAGCAAAAGATTTTTCATGCTCAGACAACTTCTTGGTGGTAGCCTCTATGATCAAAGAGGTCATTGCCCTCACAAGGAATATTAGCCAGATGATCCTGAAGATTGGGTTCCATATCAATGGTGCGAAGCCAGGCCAGGTGACGCATCGCTACTGAGAATACAGTGAACCTGGAAGAAAGTTCAAAGGCATCATAAGATGACTGGAGAAGATGTAACCTGAGTTGCACCAAGGTTGCAGTGACTTGTTGGAACTCCAAATGTCTATGTTGATCAAGGTTTTTTGTAAAACCTGGAAATATATCAATCAGGTACTTAAAGTAATTAGTGAAAATAAAATTATAATTGAGGACTCTGGAAGCCATCATCAAATTCTGATAAAGGCGATGGCCAAACTTGTCCATAGTCTTACCCTCTCTTCCAGGAGGTACTGTGGCATAGACCTGGAAGAATGGGTCCTCTTCAATGAAGATTCCACAAGAAGGGATTGATGAGACAGTTGTGAATTCTCAAAGCCCATGCAATATAGAGTTCTTTAACTCGATTTCAATTTGCCTATAACAGCAGGTTTAGCATGAGTCTCCACATTTTGTTTGAAACTTTGAGACAGAAGCCTGTTAAGAGGAAGCTAAAGAGACTCTGCAGGAGGTTGAGGCAGATGCATTTCCTCCAAATACTCCCTTAGAGTATTTAGAACCAGCATCCAATTTAAGATCCAGGTCATCAGCCATTTGATGGAGAAAGGAGGAAAAGGACAATTGATCTGCCAGAACATGGCCACGAGAAGGACTTGATGACCTCGAGGCGCCTCAAGTGGAGAACAAAGATGAAGCCTCTCTGGAGTATTGGTAGCCCAAGGAATAGACAGATTGGGACAAGGCACTGGAAGTAGCTGAGTCCTCGGGGTCTGCAATTGGTGTCCTCGATTGAGGAGTTGGAGACCTCGAAGAGCTGGAAGATCTGGACAGAGGCCTGGATGAGGAAGGCTTCTCTCTGGAAGAGGACCTGCACCGCGATGAATGCCTCGATGAGGGCCTCAATCAATGATAAGAATACTGCCTGGAAGCAGGTCTTGTGTAAGATTGTGGAGACTTTGCCCTATGCCTGGAAACGGGCAATGCCGGTGGTGAATGAATAGAGCTAGAAGCTGTAGATCGAAACCCCATAGACTCAGTGGTTTGGATAGAGGAATCTCGAAGCATTCCCAAAGACTCAGCTCCTTGAATGGAGTGTGAGGATTCCTGACGAGACATTCGCAAAGTCTCGACTCCTTGCATAGAGTGTGTAGATTCCAGACCAGACACTCAAAGACTCGACTCCTTGCCTAGAGTGTGTAGACTCAGCTCGAGGCATAGGCAGAGACTCAACCCCATGTGAGATTGCTGATTGCCCAGGCTGGACTGCAGGAAACAGAGTCAAGGCAGGACTGTATTTGCTCAGTAAATAAACAAATTCCCGCTCTAAAATGGTCTGGATAGTAGCCTGCAATTGTGGATCCTAGTCTGTAACTGTTCCACTTGCTGAGGCTAAAGGTTCTGAGGTGGCGGGAGAAGCATGCTTCAACTTGGAGGATTGATCCTTGGATATCTTGAGGACCACCACAGGAACCTTCTGCTTAGGTATCTGATCTGAGGGAAGCTATAAGAGAGGTGTACTCGAGGCCAAAGACGATCCAAATGAGGAAGGTCTGATGAGACTCGAGGTCGGAGTTGTGGAGATAGGAGGACACCCTGTTGAAGGCTTAACCGAGTCAGACGTAGAGGTCGAGGATATAGCTGAAGAGTCCGTCCTGAACAACTTTTCCACTTGAATCCAACAACATTTGAGGGCTCGAGGTTGAAGGGTAGCACAGCGTGCACACGACTTTGGACTATGGTTAGGCCCGAGACACTGAAGACACCAACGGTGTGGGTCCATGAGGGAAATCACACGCTGGCACTGGCTACACTTCTTGAAGCCCGTGTCTAACCGGGACATTGGAGGTAAGATATTCGCTGTGAAGTCGAAGGCCATAGGCTGCGGGCTCATGATCCGTCCTGCCAGTCGACGAAAAAATTAAACTTTTTTTTTTAAACTAAAGAAAAGAAAAAACACAGAAATTCGGCAATAAGAAAATAAAACACAAACCACAGTGAAGAGAAGGCACAAAGCGAACAAAGTTCAATGCAGAGTGTCAAAGACAGACTTCTCGGCTCTGCGGAGAACTGAGGAGACGTTCCCTGTGCTGGGAGGGAAGGCACTCACACATGCGCGGTGTGGCATACTCGAAACCTCTGAGTTTCTACAAGCAAGTCTGCTTGCGAGGCTGTCCGCATCCAGGCTCCATGGATGACGTCACCCATATGTGAGAATAGGCTGCCTGCTTATCCTGGGATAATCACAGTTATCCCTAAAGCTAACAAAGACTCCCAGCAAATCTCAAATTATAGACCTACTAGTGTTAAAGCCCATTACATTAACGGGTGCTAGAAAGCAGCCCCCTTTCCCTCTCCCCCTCCAGTTCCTCCCTGACTGTCTCTCCATGGCCCCCTTCTGTCTCCCCTCCCCCAAGCAAAGCTGTCAGCCTCCCAGCACATCCCTCCCCCAAAGCAGCCCCCTTTCCCTCTTCCCCTCCAATTCCTCCCTGATTGTCTCTCTGTGGCCCCCCCTTCTGTCTTCCCACCCCCCAAGCAAAGCTGTCTGCCTCTCAGCACATCCCTACCCCAAAGCAACCTCCTTTCCCTCTCCCCCTCCCTTGAGAATTTTTACCTGTATGGGACACCTGCAGCACTGGCACCATACCCTCCAGCCGTTCCTCTGAGCGAAACTGCCACCACCGCTCAAACTCCTTCACGCGCTGCCCACCTACACGCTGTTGAGGCTGCCGCGCACCGTCCCCACGGTCTGGCCGGCTCCCTTAGTCCCTTGCCACCCCCTTCCCTTCCCGCGGTCCCGACAAACATGCAGACTCCAACAGCGGCCGCAGCACTTTAAACACGCTGCTTCGTGGCCTTCTACTGCCCTGATTTGCTCTGCCGTGTCGGGCAGAGCAAATCAGGGCAGTAGAAGGCCACGAAGCAACGTGTTTAGAGTGCTGTGGCCACTGCTGGAGTCTGCACATTTGTCGGGACCGCGGGAAGGGAAGAGGGGCGGCGGCAAGGGACTAAGGGAGCTGTCCAGACCGTGGGAAGGGAGGGTCAGACTGCAGTGGGAGGCTCGGATGGAAGGCTGAACGGGGGTTCAGGTGTGCCAGTGAGGGGGGGGCGAAGACACCGCCGAAGACGAACTGTCTTACAGGGAGGGGGGAAAAACCCTAAGCACGCATGCGCACTCCTGCGGCCACAGACCTACAGATCATGGAAGCACGCAGTTAAGAATGCGCATGCGCGGCTAGGGTTTTATTATATAGGATATCACTACTTAATGTAGATTATAAAATATGTGCTACCATTCTCTCTCAAAGACTTCAACACTGTGTTGGCAAACTTATCTCCCCCCATCAAGTCGGTTTTATGCCAGGTAGACTTATAACGGATAATTCTCATCTTTTTTTCCATCTCGCTTCTATTGCTCACTCCTCTACAGATCCTTGTGTAGCTCTATCTTTAGACGCGGAAAAAGCGTTTGATAGAGTAGAACAGCCCCATCTGTTTCAGATGTTGAAATGGTTCGGTTTTCATCCTAAATTTATACTTTATTAAGATTCTTTACTCCTCCCCTAAGGATTCCATCATTACTAATAACATCTTATCACCTTTTTTTGCCCTACAACGAGGTAGTCATCAGGGGTGCCCCCTCTCACCGTATTTTTTTTAACTTGACCCTTGAACCTCTCCATTTGGACATTGGCTCAAATAAGTCAATTTCTGGTGTCACACATAACGATATAGAATATAAACTTTCCGCACATGCAGACGATACTGTTATACCTCACCAGTCCAGAACGCTCTCTCCCTGCCCTTTTTGACTTAATCCATTCCTTCTCACTGTTTCCTGGTTATAAAATTAACCAAAAAACTAAACAAAAACCAGGAGCAACACTAAAATTACTTGGTATTAAAGTGCAAAGCACCAAAAAATCTCTCCACAAGTATAATTCTTCAAATATTTGGAAAAAATCATAAATAGCAAAAGAAAATAAAGAACATTCAATTACGAATGCCACAACAAAAATGTGCTGATATAATGCTAAATTATATATAGTGCTTCAGTCACCAACCAAATAGTGTCATAAAAATGCCAGCTATGGTTGTAAAGAGGGACCATCATAGCACATAGAGTGTCCCTCTTACTGCCCTCCAAATAACATAATACTAAATTCTTAGATTTATCATATAATGGAAAATGCTGAATGTGATCATTACTTATCTGAATCAGATGAACAGATAATGGAGGCAGAAGTTAAACGATTATGCTGGACAAGTTGCTGTTGACATTTCAATCAAGTGCTGTGAACCTTTTACAACCCCGTATTCACTAAACTACTGGCCTCCCTTCGACTCGAGTTTCGATAGGCGTCATCAGGAAGGGGGCATAGAACGGCCAGCAGGATCGCTGCAATTCACTCGGGGAAGCAGCACATTTTTGTTGTGGCATTCGTAATTGAATGTTCTTTATTTTCTTTTGTTGTTTATGATTTTTTCCAAATATTTGAAGAATTATACTTGTGGAGAGATTTTTTGGTATAAAATTAACCAACAAAAAACTGAAGTCCTGCCCCTTAATGCTCACTCCCGTCCAGAGCTGGTCCAACCGTTCAATTTGCTTTGGTCCCCGTCTCTCACATAAGATATTTGGGCATAGACCTCTATACCACTGTATCTGCCACAATCAAACATAATAATCTTATATCCGCTACTAAGGCATTACTTCAATCTTGGCACCCCTTTCATCTTTCTTGGTGGGGCAGGATAGAAACTATTAAAATGGTTGTGGCGCCTAAGATTATTTTTGTACTCAGCATGATCCCTCACATATTCCCAACTTCTTTTATATGCAAAAATAAACCTCCTAGAGTCTCTCTTAAAAGACTCAAAGCCCCAAAAGATAAAGCAGGTGTTTTATTACCTGAATTCTTTTCCTATCATAAAGCTTTTATCCTACAACAAGCTAGTCAAGTTTCAAGTTTATTAAAAAGTTTGTTGTACCGCTTATACAAATTTCAAGGCAGTGTACAGCAATAATAACAAGAGGGAAATCTTTAAAAATAACAAAACAAATTAGTATTGATATATTAAAAACAAGACAATATTAAAAAGCAACAAATAACAAAACCATAGACTGAGACTAAGGAGATAAACTACACACAAATAGGGAAAAGGGAAGGGGAGAAAGACAGCAATTAGTTTAGTCCTGAAAAGGACAGTTTTAACCGAAAGCATCCTCAAATAAGAAAGTTCCATCCGCAAATGGAGGGGCAATGAGTTCCATAGAGTAGGAGCGGTCACAGCAAAGTGTTAATCAATTTGAGAGACGGTACAGTTAAGAGATTGTATGATGAGGAACGAAGAGATTTAGAGGGGTGATGGGGAATAAGAAGTTGGTCAATAAATACTGGTTGATTGAATGAACAAGTAGTAAAAGTTAATAATAGAATTTTATAGCTGATTCGGTGTTCAACCGGTAACCAGTGAGCATCGATTAAGAGGGGAGAAACATGATCATATTTCTTAGCACCATAAATAATTTTAACTGCAGAATTTTGTATAATCTGGAGACGACTTATTTCCTTTTTGGTTATGCCCTTATAGAGGGAATTACAGGGATGACCAGGGAATGAATAAGTGTATTCGAGTCCATCATAGCCACCCAACTCACATCATATTTAGAGAGATTCTCTATCCTCCTACCTTACCAATATGGATTTCGTCCCAATTTCAGCACCGAATCACTACTGACCTCCTTAATCTCAAAGGTCCAACTACTCCACTCTCGAAATAAGTTTGCCGTCCTCCTTCAATTCGACCTTTCCGCTGCTTTTGACGTTGTTCACCATGACATCCTAGTCTACCAACTCTCCAAGATAGACATCAACTCCACTGTCTTAGACTGGTTCTCAAAATTCTTACATTCTCATTCCTACACAGTCAACATGAATGGCACCTCATCCGCCCCCTGGCAACCAACGTGTGGGGTCCCACAAGGCTCTCCCCTTTCGCCTATTCTGTTTAATATCTATATGTCCTCCCTTAAACTCCTCCATCTATCCCCCCTTGAAACAATTTACACTTATGCTGATGATATCCTAGTTCTCCTCGAGACCGACCCAAACCTTATCAACCTCTCGGAGAACATATCCTCCTGTATAATGAACCTCCAGTCCTGGGCCAATACTGTCAAAATGAAACTGAATGAGTCTAAAACTAAACTACTTTGGCTCGGCCCTAAACTAGACCAACTTCCCTCCTCCATCCCCCTGTCATCTGGCTCCACTCTGCAGTTGGAGTCCTCAAGCAATGTTCTGGGCATCATCATCAACTCCACTTTGTCCTTCAACGATCACCTCAATTCCTTGACAAAAAAATGCTATTTCAGCCTTCACATGCTGAGGAAAGTAAGATCCTATTTCAATCAAAATCACTTTACCGTTCTCGTCCAATCTATCATCCTGTCCAGACTGGACTACTGCAACTCAATCTACCTAAACCTTACCAAGAAAAACCTTCATAGACTTCAGCAGATCCAGAATGCCGCGGCCAAGCTCATCTTTGCAAAAAGTAAATTCGACCATGTCTCACCGCTCCTGTCTAAGCTTCACTGGCTTCCGATTATCGCCAGGGTCCACTTTAAATGCGCCTGCCTAATTTTCAAAATCCTTCACGGCATCCTCCCTCCCTTCATCCCACTCTCCTGGAACTCCTTAAATCTTAATACCACCAGACCCACTCACAAACTAAAATTATCCTTTCCTTCATTAAAAGGCATTTCCCGTGCAGGAAAACTAGGGACCTCCCTCCCCTTCAGATTCACTGAGCTCTGGAAGAAACTTACCTCCCCCCTCCGGATCCTGAGCTCTCTCCAACTCTTCCGCAAACATCTGAAAACCTGGCTTTTTTCAAAAATGTAATACCTACCCCATCTTTGGCATCCTAAGCCCCCCAAATATCCTTCTCACTATACCCTTTAACCTCATTGGAGTTCCTTTCTCTCTCAACTCTTGTAAACCGTGCCAAGCTCTACGATTGTTGAGATGATGCGGTAAATAAACCTAAAGTTTAGTTTAGTTTAGTTTAGATCTAACAGTTTGGAAAGAGAACTAATCATTCTGAGACGGTGGAAACATTTCTGGACCACCGTACTGATGTGATTATGGTAAGAGAATTTTGAGTCAAAGGTAACTCCTAAAAGTTTCAAGGTGGATACCACTTTAATTGAAAAGATTCAAGTTTCAAGGGGGCCTGGAGAGTTAGCCCCTCTTTGAAAGGGAAAATCATAAGTTTGGATTTATTAATGTTGAGTGATAACATGTTAGCATCCAGCCATAATTTGATTTTTTTGAGTTTTAGATTAATGGAGGCAACTTCCCCAATATTGTTCAAGTCGATAGGGTGTATTAATTGTACGTCGTTGGCGTATGCGAAGGTGGTGAAGCCAATGGATTGGCCCACCGTCAAAAGAGGAGACAAAAATATATTAAAAAGAAGAGGAGACAGGATAGAGTCTTGAGGAATTCCATATTTAGAGAAGGAAAGTTCAGAAGAAGAATTATTAAAGATAACCTTAGAAGATCTGTTAGTGAAGTAAGAAGTAAACCATTCCATGACTTGGTCTGTTATTCCTATTTCATAAAGGTGAGAAAGCAATAAACTGTGATCGATAGTGTCGAAAGCAGACGAGATGTCAAGAGAAATAAGCAAGACTGATTGGTGATGATCCAGATGGTAAAGTATTTTTGTAGTTAAACCTAACAAAGAAATTTCTGTAGAATGATGAGGACGAAAACCGGTTTGATTAGGATGTAAAACATTTGTTTTTTCAATAAAGTCCGATAGTTGATGAAACACAATTTTTTCAGTAAGCTTGGCTATGAATGGAATATTAGCTATTGGGTGATAATTGGACAATTCCTGGGCATTGGCTTTGTGATCCTTGACAGTTGGAAAAATGATTGTTTGTTTCCAAGTATTTGGTATGTGACTTGAAGATAGACTAGAGTTGACTAGATCTTTAACATATGGGCCACAAAACAAAAAGAAACGTTTCAGAAGAATAGGAGGAATAACTTCAGAAGTAGTTCCTTTTATATTAAGAGAGTTAAGACATCTTTGGATTTCCTGTAAGAACGGAAGATTGAAACTAGACAGTTTAGAGAAGGACAAATTAGAAGTAGCGGAGTCGATAAGATCTGTGGCACGGCTAGAGGTTGAAGATTGAGTGAAATTCGCCCGTATTCTTTGAACTTTGTCTGCAAAGTATGTCGCAAGAGCTTGTGCCGACAGTGTTTGAGTGGATTTGTTTGTTTCCTTTTCCTTTGATGTTAGAGATTTGACAATAGCAAAAAGTGCAGAAGTATTTTTTGCTTTATTAATTAGCTTGGAATAATATTCTTTTTTTGCTTTATTGATTTCAATCTTAGAGTAGGCTGCGTTTTCCTTAAACTTATTAAGATTGATAGGAGTTTTATTTCGTCTCCATTTACATTCAAGGGAAGTGGAGTTGTTTTTTAATAAGATTCAGACTAGCTGAATACAAAGGGTTTTTCAATCTTCGCGGGGAAAGTGTAAAGGTAGTTATAGGCGCAAGAGAATCTAGAAGCTTAGTAATGGCAAAATTCCATTCTGAAATTTTATTATCAATAGAAAGGACAGTTTTTCCAGAGTAAGAGCAAAGTTAGACATGATGGAGTCAGCGTCCAGTTTATTATAGTTTCTAGAAACAATTGTTTTAGGTTTTAGTTTTGAAGTGCAATCTGAAGTTTGTTGTTGAAAAGAAATTAAGAAGTGGTCAGACCAAGGAACCTGTAGGGTCGGAAAAACTTTAAAAGATCTAAAGGAAGATGCTTGGACAAGAACCATGTCCAGAGTGTGTCCTGCAACATGTGTAGAGTTGTTTAATAGTGGGCAGAGATCAAGGTCACTTAAAAAGGTAAGAATTTCAGAAGTAAAAGGGTTACTAGGGTCATCAAAATGAATATTGAAATTCCCTAAGATGACGGGGTTGGTAGAAGAGAGGCAAAAATACAGAATGGTAGATTGAAGATGCGTAAGAGTTAAAAGACTGACTGGGGGAGGAAGATATAAAAGCAAGTACTCTTGCGGAGGAGAAGTTTTAAGTCTAACCTCCAGGTATTCCAGTGTGCTATTGTTGGAAGAAAATTCAAAGACAGCTTGTAAAGTGGAATGATAAATAACGGCTAAACCACCTCCTTTTCTTCCCAGGCGATGATTATATTGGTAGGTGAAACCTGGAGGGCAAGAAAAGGTCAAGTAACATTCTTCTCCTTTAGATAACCAAGATTCGGTAATGAAGAAAATATCAAAGTTGGAGGTGGCTATAGTATCATGTATCAAGTGGTGTTTTGTTTTAAGAGATCTAGAGTTGATGAAGCCTATTTTTAAAGCTTTCCAAGGAGTGAATGGAAATGTTTAAAGGTTTGTATTGTAGTTAAGTTCAAGTGCTGTTGTGGGACAGAATTAGAAGTGGAGTAGGAAGCAGTCCCTGGGTGACGGCCCCAGTGTATGGGAATTTGGAGATGGGTTAGAGACATAACTGTCAATAGATGGAAAAGAAGTATTAACTTAAACCAGGATAATTTAAAATTGGAAAAAAATAAAAAGGAGGCACCCTTAGGAGGTGCATGAAGGAGCCAGACCTGCTCCTTAAGCGTGCTCCTTTGGCATGCGCCGCAAATGAGGCAAATAAATAGTGCATGTACCGGCACGCTTTAGAGGTGGGCAGGATCCTCATTTTCAGAATATTGCCCTACTTGGCTACACTTAGAACATTCACTTTTTGCAGCTTCTACCTCGTTACTCCCTTTATTAACATCTGAAACCCCGCTTCAACGAACGAATGCTATTATTTCTCAATCAGTGAAATATCTTCTGGAGTTAGATCAGCTACTAGATATCCCTATTAATAACTGCACACATTTCTATATGGTATAACCCACAATTCTTGATAAATAAGCTACCAATATTCTGGCCTAAATGGGCCCAACTTGGGATCTGGTATTTAGCAGATGTCTGTACTCTCTCTTTACAACTCCTAACCTTTGCAAACTTACAAGATAAATTTGCCCTCCCAGCCTCCGCATTTTATCAATGGGTCCAGCTTACTAGTGTCATCAAAAAATTGAACGTCCTGCATACAATTGTATTCAGAGTTCCCTCTTTGATCCCTTTATTTTCTAAGCTTTCGGTTTCTGGTCACTTAGCCTCTCAAATATACAAGTTATTTGTTAAATATCTTTTTGATACCAATATTTCATTACAAAAGTCATGGGAACTAGATTTGGGCTGCTGCATATCAGACAGACAATGGTCGGCTCTCTGGTCCAAAGTCCTTAGAACTGTCTCTTCGGCCAATTCCATACAATCCATGTTCCTTCTCCATCACAAAACAAATTGGATACCCCAAAAATTGCTTGTCGCTGGCCTCCTTCCTTCTAACCAATGTTGGAATTGTAAACTGCTACCAAGTACCCTCTTACATATGATCTTCGAATGCTCTTGTTTGAAGCATTTTTGGACTGACGTTTGGAGTACTATGCAATGAATTCTCAACTTCCAGTCCGATTTCTACCCTAGTGTACTAGTTTTAAAATCTGTGGCTCCTTCTATTCATATTCCGGTGTCCCAACATGCTTTGTTTGATACTCTTCTCATTATTGCTTTGAGGCTTATTCTATCTAACTGGAAATTTTTTGATTCCTTTAACGTAAATTTTTGGTTCCAATCAGTCTTACTTCAACATAAATGTGAAATGTTGATTTCTGCTACTATGCCTTTAAATACTAAAGTACATACTAAATGGGTCTTCTTTAAAGACTACTTAGATTCTCTTTAACAGATATTTAGTCCTGTTCTTCATATTACCTTGTCTTCTTTCTTCCTCCTTTCTTCTTCTTCCTCTTTCTCCTCTTGGCCTCTGGGGGACCTCCTTTTTCTCTCCCTTGATACTGGATTTTCCCCTTCCTCTCCTTTAGTAGCCTCCCCCTCTCCTTTTTTCTTTTCTCTCCTCTCCCTCTTTTTATACTTTCACCTCATGTTTTTGCTTAGTTGTATCACAAACCCTGAGAACTTATTGTCTCTAATATACTTGTTCTTTTTGATTATGTTGTAGTATTTCTCTCCTCTGAAGAGCCCCCTGTTTGGGCCTTCAATAACTGACCTCACAACACTCAATATGCTGGTATAAGTTATATATATCTAATATAATAAAAGGCTAAGTCGCGCATGCGCACTCCCATCGCGTGTTCTGTTTTCCGTGCGCTGTAGGGCACCGCAGATAGGAGTGCGCATGCGCACGGTGCCGCAGCGGCATGTCTTGCCGCCTGAAGGATAAAGCCAACAAGCAAAAAAATGCTCCCTCCGTCCCTTCCTGTAAGTTTGCCGCACCACTGCTCCTTTAATGTCTTTGCTTCCCAGATTCTATTTCCCTCCCTCCCTTCCTGTAAGTTTGCTGCCGCCTCCGCCGCCATTCCTTCATGTTTTCACACTCGGGCACCACTGCTCCCTTAATGTCTTTGCTTCCCGATTCTATTGTCTCTCCACCCCCGAGGCGGATGTCGGACGCGGCGGCTGACGGCCTTGCTGTTCTTCGGTCTGCCCTGCTCCTTGCCTTACTATATTTTTAAGTTGAAAGACGAGGCAGCGGCTCCTCTCAGGATCCCCACCTGCGTCGGAAGTCCGATGCAGTCGGGGATCTTGAGATATTTTAGAAATTTGTATATTTTAGAAATTTATTTTACCTTGTGTACATCGCTTAGTATTTGGAATAGGCGATTAATCAAATAATAAATAAACTTGAAACTTGAAACAGCCGTATCTTTCAACTTAAAAATATAGTAAGGCAAGGAGCAGGGCAGACCGATCTTCAAAATGCCCTGAACTCCTGCACAGAACGTCGATGTAGCCATCTCCATTGACTGCCTAGCCTCACATCTGGCATTCCCTCTCTCGCTTGCCTGATAGCCTCACCTGCCCTGCCTTCTTCTTCCTGCCAGTCTCAGCCGGGCTCACTCCTCACCTCTTCCCTCCTCCCTGGCAGCCCTGAACCTAATAAGATGGCGGGATCGCTGGTGGAGAGCAACGATGTAGGCCGCCGCGGCTGCTGACCGCGGCGGCTGTAGGCCACTGCGGTTGATCTGGTATGGGCTGTAGGGGACGTGCTTGAGGAGTGGGTGGGGAGAGGGAGGGGAGAAAGAGTTTCTGCTCCTCCGGTCTGGCTCCGCGTTATAGTGGGTGTGGCAAATTCTCTGTGGAGGACTTTGTAAAGGGGAAAAAAGTGTCCCCCTTCTTACTCACAGTCATGTCCCCATGGCCTGTGGTAGTAAACATGGAAAATGAGGCAAAGAAAGATAAAAAGGTAAGACTGAGGGAGTGCGGGATAGGATTCTACCCAGGCTGTCTGTGCTTGGAAATTGAGAGTTGAAGGGGGAAAGCGATTTCACCCACCCCTTCCCACACCTGTCCATATGGAATCTAATCCATATCATAGCCAAATCTCCTCTATCCCCACCCCTACCTGCAAGAGTCAATGCTGTTACTTACTTGCTGGCAGCCCTCCTTATACTCCTGACCCCAACTGGGTTTTCCTTTGTACAGCTTCACTCAGTTTTCAGTATGAAGCGGGTTCATGTCATGTCATGGTGCTACAGAGAGTGGTCTGAGGATACCATTGGGGGGTGGGGTTTCAATTGGTGCAGGCTCTGGTGTTGGGGTGCGGTTAGGTGAAGAGGGTTAAAGTGGCACATGTTGGAATGGGGAGGGGGACCGTTGCATTACCGTGGGAAGGGGCAGGGGAGAGACGACAGAGACATTGGTAAAAAAGGAAGAGAAGCTGGGTGGGGGTGGAATATAGGGACAGGAAAAATGCCCTTGGAGACAGTGGAAGGAAGGATAGATAGGACTGGAGCTGCGACTGAAAGGGTGATAAATGCAGTACAGGATCGATGAGGGCCAAAAGGGTACAGAGGACTAAGGAAATGGTGAAAGGTGAGACTGGGACTGGGATCAGTGGGAGGCAGGGTCTGAGCATTGTAGAGGCGGGGCACGGCTGAGGTCAGGGTATAGGTGGGGCTATTCTAGCACCTATTACTGTAATGAATGTAATGGGCTTAAACACTAGTATATATATTATTAATAAACAATAACAGGTTACAAGAGCAAGTCTTGCAGCATATGGAGCTGACAAGTTAATATAAATCACGCACTTGAGTGTACCTAGGTGTCTGTCCTGAAACAGGCCTCAAGAGACTGTCCTTTTATATATTTTTTGAAAGCCTGAGACCACGTTGGTATATATATTTTACATTTTTAGTTTCTTTTTTTTTTTTTTTTGTAATTGTTTATTTATAACAAATAACCGCACACCAACACAGCAGTACAGTACAAAAACAGTACAGTCAATCAATCAGCAGAATAGCAAAACCCCCTGATAACAACCCCAACCCCCTCCCTCCCAGCCCTCCCACCCCCCACCCCCCCTGGAACAGCATACAACACCCGTCATCCCCTTTTGTTTTTTATAATTGTTTATTTATAACAAAACCGCACACCAACACAGCAGTACAGTACAAACATTTTTAGTTTCTATTGGTTACTTACAATCGTCATTTCACTTATCAGTTTCTTAATTGGTTAATAATTTTACTTTTGAGTCATACTGTGCGTAACACCCATTTACTAAAAATGCTAAAGGAGGACAAAGCCATCGCCGATAAACTGAACACATCTGTTTTTACCAAAGAGTACATACACAACAGCAGGGGAACCCGACAGGCTATACGCTGGAGGCGAAGACGGGAAACTGACAAGGTTGACAGTTGTCTAGAAGAAGTATGCAGGCAAATTGATAGGCTTAAGAGCGACAAATCCCCAGGACCGGATAGAATCCATCCGAGGGTCATTAAAGAACTGAAAGGGACTATAGCTTAACTGTTTCAACTAATAGCCAATCTGTCGATTAGATCGGGAAGGATTACAGAAGACTGGAAGGTGGTAAATGTTACGCCGATCTTCAAAAAAGGTTCGAGAGGAGATCCGGGAAACTACAGACCGGTGAGTCTGACTTCGGTACCGGGAAAGATGTTAGAGGCGCTGATAAAAGACCGCATCATTGATCACCTTGACGGACACAAACTGATGAGGACCAGTCAGCAAAGGACGATCTTGCTTGACGAACTTGCTGCACTTCTTCGAGGGGGTAAACAAGCAGATAGACAAGGGAGACCCGGTCGACATTATATATCTGGATTTTCAGAAGGCGTTCGACAAGGTTCCGCACGAACGACTACTTCGAAAAATTGAGAGCTATGGAATAGAGGGTGAAATACTCAGGTGGATTAAAAACTGGCTAGCAGATAGGAAACAGAGAGTGGGGGTAAATAGACAATACTCAGATTGGAAGAATGTCACCAGTAGGGTGCCGCAGAGCTCGGTACTTGGACTTGTGCTCTTCAACATATTCATAAACGATCTGGAAATGGACACGACGAATGAGGTGATTAAATTTGCAGACGATACGAAGCTATACAGAGTATTGAGGACGCAGGGGGATTGTGATGATCTGCAATGTGACATAACCACACTCGAGAAATGGCCAGCGACATAGCAAATGAGGTTCAACGTGGATAAGTGTAAGGTAATGCATGTTGGTATCAAAAATCCCACACACGAATACAAGATGTCCGGGGCAGTACTAGGAGAGACCTCCCAGGAAAGAGACAAGTCAATGAGGCCGTCTGCACAATGCGCAGCGGCAGCGAAAAGGGCGAACAGAATGCTAGGAATGATTAAGAAGGGGATCACGAACAGATCAGAGAGGGTTATCATACCGCTGTACCGGGCTATGGTACGCCCTCACCTGGAATACTGCATCCAGCACTGGTCGCCATGAAGGACATGGTACTACTCGAAAGGGTCCAGAGAAGAGCGACTAAAATGGTTAAGGGGTTGGGGGAGTTGCCGTACAGTGAGAGATTAGAGAAGCTGGGCCTGATCTCCCTTGAAAAGAGGAGACTGAGAGGAGACATGATCGAAACATTCAAGATAATGAAGGGAATAGACTTAGTGGATAAAGACAGGTTATTCACCCTCTCCAAGGTAGAGAGAACGAGATGGCACTCTCTGAAGTTAAAAGGGGACAGATTCCGTATGAACATAAGGAAGTTCTTCTTCACCCAGAGAGTGGTGGAGAACTGGAATGCTCTCCTGGAGTCTGTTATATGGGAAAACATGCTCCAGGGATTCAAGACAAGGTTGGACAAGTTCTTGCTGAATCAGAATGAACGCAGGTAGGGCTGGTCTCAGTTAGGGCACAGGTCTTCGACCTGGGGGCCGCCGCATGAGCGGACTGCTGGGCACGATGGACCACTGGTCTGACCCAGCAGCGGCAATTCTTATGTTCTTATACTACCTTTTTCCCATCAAATGACATTTTAATATCAAAGTCATAAATTTTCCATTAAGGCCTGCCTATTTCAAAAATATATTTGCTCAATAGTCAATTTTATATCCTTAAGACTATGTGGTAATCCCCTTTCTGGTAATGTCCATTCTCACAAGTACATTTCTCTATTTTTTTATAGTACTTAGCAGATGTGAGTCAGTTTCTGTGCATAGAGTAAGTTTCGCTTAACTTGCTAATTTTTGCAGAAGCAGAGATTGAGTAAAAGCTGACAGTCTCAGGATGGTTTTCAGGCCTTTAAACAGTGTTGGCCTATTTCTATCATTCTGGAGATTTCAGAGGGCTTTGTCTTCACCTCCAGTATCATGGAGGTCTTATGTTTAAGTATTTTTATTAGTTTTCCATAAAGTGCTAGAAAAAACATTCAGATATTAAATTCAAAATCTCATACATGTGCACAAACCAAACCCCCCCCTCCCCCCCATGTCATTAGGGTTAGAGTCCAGTAACACATCTTGCGACATGCAGTCATCTTCACAAATTCAATAACCTACCATGAGCCTGGGGCATAAGGTCCATCCAAAGTGTTCCCAAATCTGACAAAATTGACGACCCCGACCCCTGTCCAGATCACCAACCTGTCTCTGCTCTAAAGTGGCATGTATGATCATCAAGGATCTCCAATGACTATACGAGGGTGGGTCCCGGGACAACCAGTTGGTCAAAATTGCTTTCTGGCACATAAGTAACACCCTTGTCACAAAGGCTGTCATCCCTTTTGGTTTTGGCGTTGTTATAGTATAATATCCAAATAACGCTCTTGGTGTAGGAAACCAATGCCAGCCCCATAGAGAAGTTGTATAATGTCCAAGGCAGTTCCAAAACTGTTGATGTGTGGACAAGTCCCAAGCATATGACCCAATGAAGCATGTGCTTGAGCACATTTTGCACAATTATGGTGTGGGGTGATTCCCATCCAGGATGCTCGTTCAGGTGAAATGTAAAGTCTCATGACCATGACAATCTTCAACTGTAATTCCCAGTGAGTAACATTAGAGGACACCTTTTTGATGTTTTTTTAGCACTCGTTGCACCTGCTATGCTGTCAAAGAGCATTGCAAGTCTTCCACCCAGGATGCTGCCAAAATGTCCAGATTCGGCCCTGGTTGGTATTCCCAGAGGCTTAAGAGGTGAAAGCGAAGTGGTATCCTCTGTTGTGCTGAAAGACTGTTGTGGTGAAAGAGTTCTGAGAGTGCTTCCCGACTATCCTCTGTTAAGTGTTCTGCTGGTAAAGAGTGGATATAATGTCATATCTGATAATAAGCAAAAATATCTGTTGCCGGTAGGTCAAACGTACGACTTAATGCAGGAAAAGTAGCCATCCGTCCTTCATCCGAAAACAATTGAAAAAGATATTGTAAGCCTTTCGCATCCCATCTTTTAAAGGAAACATTTTGTAATCCAGGCATAAATGAATAATTGCCCTGGATATGCAAATACATAGAGACCCTAGAAGACAACTTAGCAGATTTACATACCCATTGCCATGTTTGCCTAGCAGGGGCAAATATAGGGTATTGTGCCGCCACCAGGCGGAGGGTCAGGTCAGAGACATGTAATACATAGCTGATAGGATAAGGAGCTAACAAAGATAATTCTAATGGAGTAGCAGTAAAATAAGAAGTACCTCTAAACCAATTAATGTGCCTCATCTGGCATGTCATGGCATACCAGCAAATATTCAATAAACCATACCCTCTCCTGTCCGTAGGCAGGCACATCCTAAGAAATTGCATGCGAGGTCGTTTACCCCCCCCCCCATAAAAAACGTTGTAAGCCCTTGGTGAGGTGTGCATTGTGAGTATGAGATAATAACAGAGGGAGCACCTGAAATCGATACAACCATTTTAGAAAAAGCACCATATTATTTAAGGCCACTGAGAGGGGAAATGTAGGTCAATTTTGCAAGCATTGCAATATGTCTTACAGTGGGGAGAGAGATATTGCTGTTGTAGAGAGTCTTAATATCCCTGGGAATCCAGATCCCCAAATATTTAATAGAGGTAGTGGCCCATGTGAAAAGAAAGTCCCCTTCCCATGATTGCTGCAGTGCAATCGGGCTGGCCAAAGCTATAGATTTCTGGTAATTTAAGGAAAAGCCCGAGTAAAATCGGAATTCATCCAGAGCTTGCAGAAGGTGGGGAATAGAGTGACTAGGACTAGTTAGGGTAAATAATAAATCATCCGCAAAAGCTAAGAGGTTCATAATAAAAAAAAAAAATCTAAAAAGTGTCCTAAGTGGCTACTTGGACGATCAAAAAGCCTGATCGTCCAAGTAACCATAACCAAAGCTGGTTTTTAGACGTATCTAAAACCAACTTAGGCCTTTCCCCTGCCTCTAAACGCACAGAGAGAAAAGAGGTGTGTTTAGAGGAGGGGAAAGGGTGGGCGGGAGGTGGGCCGACCTACACCTAGTCGTACAACAGGTATAACCAAAACAATTTAATCGGCACTTAGACCTGTTTCACTTAGACGAAATAAAACCAGGTCTAAGTGCCGAAAAACGGGCCGCTGAGCTGATGGCCGCTGGCGCCATCAGTTCAGCGGCCCGGCAACCTAACCATCACGGCAGGAGAGATGCCTCCTCTCCCCTACCGCGATGCCATCACTCTTCTACCCGAACTGCCGTGACCCGCGGCAGTTCGGGTAGAGGAGTGATGGCATCGCGGTAGGGGAGAGGAGGCATCTCTCCTGCCGCGATGAATCACTCCCCCTCCCAAACACAACATCGGGGCAAGAGGGAGCCCAAGCCCTCTTGTCCTGCGGCAGCCACGACCCCCCCGACACGATCAGGGCAAGAGGGAGCCCAAGCCCTCTTGCCCCAGGCACCCGCGGCACCCCCGACTCGTTTGGGCCAGGAGGGAGCCCAAGCCCTCCTGGCCCAGGTGACCCCCCCTACCCCCACCCCCACTACAGTACAGGCAGGAGGGATCCCAGGCCCTCCTGCCCTCGACGCACCCCCCCCCCCCCAACGTCCACCCCCCCCAAGAATCCCCGATCGACCCCCCCAGCCGACCCGCGACCCCCCCGGCCGACCCCACGACCCCCCTTCCCCGTACCTATTTTAGGTTGGCCGGACAGACGGGTGCCAAACTCGTCTGTCCGGCATGCAACTCAACGAAGAATGGGGCTGGATTGGCCCAGGGGCACCAAAGCCCCGCCTCCTGGTGGGGGCCTAAGGCACCAGGGCCAATCAGAATAGGCCCAGGAGCCTTAGGCCCCTCCTGTGGGCGGGGCCTTAGGCACATGGCTTGGGTGGGCCCATGTGCCTAAGGCCCTGCCCACAGGAGGGGCCTAAGGCTCCTGGGCCTATTCTGATTGGCCCAGGTGCCTTAGGCCCCACCAGGAGGCAGGGCTTTGGTGTCCCTGGGCCAATCCAGCCCCATTCTTCGTTGAACTGCATGCCAGACGGACGGGTTTGGCACCCGTCTGTCCGGCCAACCTAAAATAGGTACGGGGAAGGGGGGGTGGGGTGGGGAGTTGTGGGGTCGGCCGAGGGTTCACGGGTCGGCTGGGGGGGCGATCGGGGGTTCTTGGGGGGGCGGACTTTGGGGGGGAGGGGGGTGCGTCTAGGGCAGGAGGGCCTGGGATTCCTCCTGCCCGTACTGTAGTGGGGGTGGGGGTAGGGGGGTCGCCTGGGCCAGGAGGGCTTGGGCTCCCTCCTGGCCCGAACGAATCGGGGGTGCCGCGGGTGCCTGGGGCAAGAGGGCTTGGACTCCCTCTTGCCCCGATGTTATCGGAGGGGGTCGCGGCTTCAACGGGGCAAGAGGGCTTGGACTCCCTCTTGCCCCGATATCGTTGGGAGGGGGGGTCGTGGTTTGACATGGCAGGAGGGCTTGGGCACCCTCCTGCCTGGATCGTTGTTGGGGGGGGGGGGAGGATTCTGTAACCGGTGTTGTTTTTGACAGACACCAGTTACAGAATCCAGCTTTTAGGCGAAGGACTGGCTCCTCCTTCGCCTAAAAGCCCTTCTGTTGGACGTTTTGTGGGTTTTTTTTCATTATGGTTAAAAAGTGTAGACGTGCTGTGGGGGTATTTTTAGACGTAGTGGAGATTGGGCGTTTAGGCAGAGGAAGGCCATAATCAAAACATGGACGTATGTTTTGGTTATGGACACTTTCCCTGCTTCTGGGTTGAACGTTTAGGGACTTAGGCCAAAAGGGGACTTAAACATTTTTTTTTATTTTGCCCCTCCACGAATTTATTGAATGGTCTGTAAAGTCAACTCCAATTATATTGCGGTCTTGAGATACAGCTCGAAGGAAAGGTTCTAAATAAAGCAAAAAAAAGTAGGGGAGGACAAGGGACAACCCTGTCTAGTACCCCCTTTCTATCAATATGGGTTCCGTGATAACCTCATTAACCAGCAGCCTTGCCATTGGAGTCGAATACAATGCTACGCTGGCTAAATTGTCTCAAAGTACAGAAGACATTATCTGCAAATTTAATGAACTTCAACAGTTTGATAAACTGTCCCAGTTATCCCCCTCCGGATCCTGTGTTAATATAGTATTACAGGAGAATGTAGACAGGGAGCATTTCAACATTGATGCACTTATACGCACACAAAAGAAACGACATCTTGAACAGGAATGTGCACACAATGCCCTAGCCAAGGCCGCCATGGCTAAGGCCACCTTAACATGCCCGGACACTTCCATGCCCACAGGACCTGTAGCATTTCCTAATATGCTACTCCTACTCTGGATGTTTTGTCCGCCCCATGTTCCGCACAGATATTAACTGAACCCGTTCCTGCTCCCCATTTTCCCATTAGATCATTTAGATCTCTCCCCCAACCTCTTACAAGCTCTCCCCATGATCTGGTTCAGAATAAAGCAAGTTCTCAATCTCTTCCTACAACTCTTTTGCCCCCCAATAATTACACTACCACTGTGCCTACACTTTCCCCTTGGTCTGAGCGTCCATGGTATCACTTTCTTCCCCCTGAATTTGTTTTGTTAGCGGACCCTCTCACCTCCGAATATGAACTAAATCCTAATATTTGTCCCAACCCAGCCGACTGTGCTCGCGGTTCTAGATGTGAGAAGGGAGGAGAGAGAGAGAGTCCTGTACAGGTAACAGGTGAAGAGCCTCCCCTGAAATCCCCTAACATATTAGGCCAATAAACACAACTAAAGGCCTAAGATGGCTGAGAATGCTCCGACTAAAACCGTCAAGCCTTTGCGCAATCTTTGCTTGCTGAAATCAGCAATTCAAGCGAAAAATGAGCGAGTGAAACGAAACATATTCTTTTACATGGCAACTGGTGTCACATCTGTAGTAATGCCAGGGAAGTGGATCTAAGAAGGATGAGAACATGTCTTAACCAAGAATATAAAAATACATTATTTTGCAAGAATATCCTGTGATGGGCAGGCTTTTACTGGCCGATGGCTTGGAATTGCTGATATGATAAATTAAACGGCATATGCGGGAAAAGATAGATTTTCTGGTAAACAGGACATGCGTATGGTATGACACAAATATTATGAACCAATTAATAAACTGATAAATATAATGACGTTTGTAAGTGACCAATAAAAATTAACAATATGATATGTGCCAACATGGCCTCAAGCTGTCAAGAATTGTATAAGAGTCAGCCTTTGGGATTATGAAATCAGGACAGACATCCAGGTATACTCAAGCGCTTGAGGCATACTATCTGTCAGCTAAAAGAGGATATTTTAACTGTGTTTCAATGTTATCATAAGTTTTCATTAAAAAATTATTCATCTCATATAAGTTTGCTGGGTTATAAAAGATTGTTTTTTGAGAAAGAAAGAGGAAAAAAAATTACAAAAAGATTTGGATCACTGTTGTTTTTATATATAAAGACAAAGAGTATTGGAAAGAAGGAATAAGAGACAAATACTGGAAGTCAATAGAAAGTGTTATGTTGGTTGGGGGGAGTGGCCTAAGGAAGATGGCTGCGGGAGTCTGGAGCTAGACGCCACGGATGTTCCCTGACTGCTGTTTTTTTCTAAAGTGGAGAAATGGTGAAACGAAAATCCAAGCTTCGGATTTTCCCTGACGAATCCTTACCAGCAGCAACGGGCCCGATGGACGCCTTCCTTCAGCGAGGGACGCCAACACAGCCGGAGGCTTTCTCGGCTGGGAGAGACACGCTGGTTGAAGCATCGCAGCTCTCCCTCGATGCAACATCTCTGACCCCGGAAGAGCGGAGTCCTCCGAGTCGCCCGGGGGCGTTTGTCCGATCGACTGAAGATCAAAGTCCTCCAAGTCCTCCGAGTTGCTCGGGGGCGTTTGGCCAGTCGACGGTGGAAGAAATGCACCAGGGTGTTTGCTCTCCAGGCATGCTGAGTTCGGAAGTCGGCTCAGTAGGAGGAGGAGTGAAGCCACTATTATCTGTGCATTCGGAGGAGCTGGGACAGAAACTTCCTCAGGATTTCCTAACATTAACTTCATCACCTGCTGAAGTTCCAGGTACTTTTTCATCAGAGGTTCTGGGTGCTGAATTGACACCAATGCAGAGGCCCAAGGTTTTCAATATGGAGACAATTTGGGAAGCAATATCTAGTTTGCAAATCTCTTTGGGAACTCAAATGCAGCAACTTACTACACGTTATACCTCTTTTGTGTCTGAAAATTTGGAAATGAAAAATAGGATATCCAGCGTTGAAAATAAAGTGGATGGACATGAAACTAGATTAAAAACAGTGGAGTCCCAGGCTTCGGTCTGGGTAAAAGACAGTGGAAACCTTAACTTTAAGGTGGAAATGTTGGAAAATATGACTAGAAGAAGTAATCTTCGGATTATTAACTTCCCAAAATTACCACTTATTTCAGCGCAGGATACATTTAAAAAATATTTGAAAGAAGTTTTGAAAGTTTCCGAAACCTCCTATCCGCCTCTCACTAAAATTTATTATTTACCAACCAGAGCATCTGTTCAAAAACCAAACCAGCAGAATTTGTCTGCTGATAGTTTGGATTTGACAAATTTCCTGGAGAGGTCAGGTGAAGAGATACCGGCAACTGCTACACTACTTGTACAATTTGCTATAGATGCTGACAGGGAATGGATGCTTAAATTGTTTTTCAAGTTTAAAGATGTTCCATTTATGACTAAAATAGTGAGAATGTATCCAGACGTGTCACGAATGACCCAAAAGAGAAGAAAACAATTTCTTATTTTGAGACCAAGGGTTCTGCAGTTAGGTGCGACGTTTGTACTCAGATTCCCCTGTAAATGTGTAATGACCTATCAAGGGAACAGATTTATTTTCTTTGAACCTCAGCAGCTGACAAAATTTATTTCTGCTAAGGAGCAAACTTAAATTCTTGAGAGAAGTTCAGTCTCAATCTGCTCAAGTATAAGGTTTTTGGTTATGTTCTCTCCCGCTACCATTTTCATTTTTCTTTGTACTATTTGATTAAGATTTCAGCAATTTTAAAGCTTTCTCCCCCATGGATTGAGGTCTAACGATACAAACCAGTAAAAATTTATTTTGTGTTTAATGTTATATCGTATGAGAAAGGGAAAAATTTTGCCTTGATTCCTTTATTTCAATTGTAAATGTTTATTATTACCTATTGTCTCATTTTAATCTTTGAACTGACTTGTATTATTTTCTTGTTTTGACTAATATTATGTCAATACTATAAAATGAAAAGAAAGATTAAAAAAAAAAGAAAGTGTTACGTTAGATTGGTAATGAAAGGAATATATAAGCAGATTATTGAAGTTCATAGAAAGATAGTGTACGTAGATAGGAAGGATTCGTGTACGTAGATAGGAAGGATTCGTGACAAGTGTTTGCATAGTAATATATATGCCATGATTATGTCTAACCAAATAACTAACAGGCATTAAGTATGATAACTGGCAATGTAAAAATAAACGCACCTTTTATCTTTCTAGGTCTGGGATTTTTATGACATCACCTCACTTTTTCCCATTACTAACGATTATTTGATTTCTAAAGTTAGGAAAAACTGCAGACTTTCTACAGTGCACTTTAAAAGAATACCTATTGATTTTTATGAGTACTCTAAAAAAAATAAAAAATTATACAAGAGGGGTGCTACCTTAATACTTGCTAGCAATTAATGTCTGTCCGTTTTTCAGCACTACCGTCCTTTTATGTTACAGTGAGTCATTATCTGTTGTATATGTCAAATTCAGTGTTTTTGGAAATACGAGTGGATTTCCATTTATGAACGCTCTCTATAATTATCAATATAAAGAAAGAAAACTTATTTTTTCATTACTCACCACAACGATTTCAAACCTTATTCTTTGTCTGTGATCAAAGTTTAAGAAATGAGTTATGCTTCCTCTTCTTTTTTTCCGTTACACAAACATACATAGCTACTTCCTGGTTGATGTGTCTGTGTTTAGGGACGCTGGGAAATATAGTGCTCTATTTCTTTAACTTGAAATTATCAGCAGCTATTTTCTTTGTTTTTTTCATTATTCGTATCTCTATAATAACTGGAACTTATTCCACGGGGTTCTCATGATCCACTTCTATCCCAAATAGTAATATTAATTAATGTTGTGCTGACATACCGAAGTGAGAATAACTTCTGCTTTTTACTTCCTATGTCCCAAGCTAAGTTTTTGGGTGTTTCAACAGAGAGACATACTCTATACTGTTAACCCATTATAGGCTGTTCACTTCTTCTTAGAAAAATTATTTGTCTAGCTTTAAGCAATGTGTATTGTTCTGTTTGTTTTTTTCCTTAATAAAATATATTATGAGCTAAACAACCATTTATGCCTATGACTTTACATTTTATTTTACTTTTTAGTTTTATTATTTTACTTTAATATGATTCAATATAACCTGTGTGTTAATACGTTTAAATTTATAGCAGTGCCATTCTTTTTATTTAGGTCAGATTCCTTGCTATGTTTTAATATACTTTTTACATCATATGCCACTGTAGCTATAATTCCTTTAGGTTGTCAGGTATACTTATTTGATTTGAAGCACATAAATTTTAATTTTTTTTTTTTCATATTTATTACTCAGGCATAGCTGGAAACAAACTAAATGATATATATATATATTACATATATTTATTCTTTGTTGATTGTGGTTCACTTCGAGACAACTGACATCAGATGACACTGTTTGTTACATGAGAATCTTTTGAATGAAATGTTTCCGATATTACAGTTGCAATTCTGCTATTAGTGAGTTATTTGCACACCTATGGATTGATGCTAGTTACTAAAGATATTTGAGATATCATCGCTGAGGATTTTCCACCCGTATGAGATCCAGATGATGGATGAGCCCCATTGGAAGGACCTTGTTACCAGAGAAAGAATATGATGAGTGCCTAGAAATCCCTAAAGCCTTACCAGCAAAGACTTATTGGCTGTTGCTACTAATGACCGGATGATCTTTATGGCCTTGAATTTCTACAGCTTCATTTTTGCCTCCCCACAATCATGGACTTGTTGATTTGCACTTTAACCTTTTTACGGACTTCTGCAGTATTAGTATATATTTGTAATTACTTCTAACAACAGGCTTATTACTAGATTCATGTGCTCGATTGTGACTTTTATGAATTTTCATCCTGTTTTGACTCCCGTAATTGCGCCTTAATTATTTCCCATTTCAATTGGATTCTCTCCATCTCCTTTCTTGCTGCTAGAGCTGAGGTGAAGTGTAGTGAAGACACAAGGATGACTTGAACCCATTCACCTCTTCTGATCCTAAGAAGTGCACTACAGACTGTGATAATGAGATCTGATGTGGTTACCTGGATTTCCACCTTGGCCTATGAGCATAACCTGATAACATTTGGACCCAACCAAGTCTGCACTGATCCCAGCTATTTTGGAAGGGCATGGAAATAATCTAATTTGTTAATTTATCCTTTTATCCCTTTTTGATATAGGACACTCATAACAGGATGAAGCCTTAAAAGCAAAGTATCTTTAAATATTTAAACACATATTTTCTACCTATTTTCCACTTATGGCATATGTTTTTGCGAGATTTCTTTATTGTAATAATTATTTGATTTCTCATGATTACTGAGTCATACTGTAGCAATTGTCCTTGTAGTTTAACTTGGGTTGGGTTAGTCATTTGTCCTTTTAATACTTTATCAAGCTCAATTTCAAGTCTTTGGGCCCTATGCCTGTACTCCGTGATCAACACCAGCATGACCATCAACAACACCTTGAACTTGTGGTTTCGAACCCTTCTCAGGGTTCAAAGAGAGGGATGAGAAGTGAGGAGAGAGAGAGAGAGAGCGAGAGTCCTGTACAGGTAACAGGTGAAGAGCCTCCCCTGAAATCCCCTAACATATTAGGCCAATAAACACAACTGAAGGCCTAAGATGGCTGAGAATGCTCCGACTAAAACTGTCAAGCCTTTGCACAATCTATGCTTGCTGAAATCAGCAAGTCAAGCGAAAAATGAGCGAGTGAAACGAAACTTATTCTTTTACATGGCAACTAGTGTCACATCTGCAGTAATGCCAGGGAAGTGGATCTAAGAAGGATGAGAACATGTCTTAACCAAGAATATAAAAATACATTATTTTGCAAGAATATCCTGTGATGGGCAGGCTTTTACTGGCCGATGGCTTGGAATTGCTGACATGATAAATTAAAACGGCATATGCGGGAAAAGATAGATTTTCTGGTAAACAGGACATGCGTATGTTATGACACAGATATTATGAACCAATTAATAAACTGATAAATGTAATGACGTTTGTAAGTGACCAATAAAAATTAACAATATGATATGTGCAAACGTAGCCTCAAACTGTCAAAACTATAAGAGACAGACTTTGGGATTATGAAATCAGGACAAACATCCAGGTATACTCAAGCGTTTGAGGCATACTATCTGTCAGCTCCATATGCTGTAAGATTTGTTCTTGTAACCTGTTATTGATTGTTAATAAAAATAAATATATATTAATTATAACAGCATACTGAGTTTCCATGAAGCCAGTGGTATTGAAAGGCCGTAAACAGGCGGCTTTTCAGATGCCACAATATGGCAGGCCATGTTAGTTTTGCACAAGCACACATTGACTTTCACTGCAGAGTTTCCGGCTGCTGAGTTTGTCTCGGTTCTCCATATTGCCCAAATCCATAAGATTGTATCGCTAATGGCAATTGTACATCCTTTCCTCTGCATAAAATTCGGTCCGATGGTTACACAGTCCCTTTTCCACTAAAAACTGCTACGCCATTCCTTACCCCTAAGATGCTTTTCCAATCCAGTCTGACTCCAGTCCAAATTGTTGCCCAACAGAAAAACTTTTCTTTTTATGTCCATCCCTGGATTGATAATCTTGCTGGCTGGACTAAATCTTTGTCCCCGCAAATCATCTCTTTCCCTTGAGAAGGTTCTTTTGAAACTAAACATATGAATACAACCCGATTATGTATTCACCAAGGACCCTGGCTGGAACCTTAAATACATATAAGCAGGTTTAAAAATTATGGGAAAAATATGAGCTTAAATTTTATGGCCAATCTGCAGAAGTACCTACACCGACTTTTGTCCTTTTCATTCCTACCACACCGGCTGTTGTTCCCCAACCCACCTATCTCCCCATTTTTCAAGCTCCCCTTATGATTAAACGGACTAACAAGGGAACAACTAAGAATGATTATGTTGCCTGGAGCTTTGCAGACAAACTTTCTGTTAAAGCTCAACTTCCGCCCCTCCTTGCTGGGGCTTCCCCTTGGATCTCAAAATTTGAACAGATCACATCCCAATGGGAGTTAGCCCTTGGTGACGTACGCTCCCTGCTTGTAGAATGTGTCGGCAAAGTCACAACTGACATATTTGCCAACGCCGGGATTGCCAATTACATTATTTATGTTAAAAACTTTGATGGCAATCGCTTTAATAACTATAGATCCGCTGTCTGGGATGCCCTGCGCTCTCGATACCCAGATGAGAGGGATGTCTAAACTCACCTCTTTAAAATATAAGAGTGGTAATGATATATACTCTTTTATCCGGGACTTTGAAGACAACTGGGAAATACAAATAGAAGACCCTTGGCTCTAAAGATAAAATGAAGAGTTTGGCCTTTCAAAAAATTCCATGCCCAAAACTAATCAAGCTAAATTAGATTGTCATTGGCATGGATGGTAAGCCCTGGTCTGAAATCATTTCTCACATTATACACTTGATAAGGGAGGGGGAACAGAGAGCGAGAGTCCTGTACAGATCTTAAGTCCTCTATGAAACTAGAGGTGAAGACAAAACCCTCTGAAAATCCCCCCGAATAATAGGCCAATAAACACTACTAAAGGCCTAAGATGGCTGAGAATGCTCTGACTAAAGCTGTCAGCCTTTGCACAATCTATGCTTGCTGAAATCTATGAAATCAGCAAGCCAAGCGAAACTTATGCTAAAATGAGCAAGTGAAACGAAACTTATTCTTTTACATGGCAATTGGTGTCACATCTGCTGTAGGGCCATAATAACAGAGAAGTGAACCTAAAAAGGATGAGGACATGTCCTGACCAAGAATATAAAAAAATACAGATATATCCTGGAATGGGTGGAGCCTTACTGGACCCTTAGCTCAAAATTGCTGAGTTGATATTAAAATGACATTTGACGGGAATAGGTAGTGATTTTAGTAGACAGGACACACGTACAGTATGACACAGATAATGTTAACCAATTAATAAACTGATAAATGTAAAGCACAGTTACTTACCGTAACAGGTGTTATCCAGGGAGAGCAGGCAGATATTCTTGACTGATGGGTGACGGCACCAATGGAGCCCCGGTATGGACAATTTTAGAGTGATTGCACTCTAAGAACTTGGAAAGTTCTAGTAGGCCGCACCGCGCACACGCGAGTGCCTTCCCGCCCGACGGAGGCGCGCGGTCCCCAGTTAAGATAAGCCAGCTAAGAAGCCAACCCGGGGAGGTGGGTGGGACGCAAGAATATCTGCCTGCTGTCCCTGGATAACACCTGTTACGGTAAGTAACTGTGCTTTATCTCAGGACAAGCAGGCAGCATATTCTTGACTGATGGGTGACCTCAAAGCTAACAAAAAGAGGGATGGAGGGAAAGTTGGCCATTAGGAAAATAAATGTTGCAAAACAGACTGGCCGAAGTGTCCATCCCGTCTGGAGAAAGCATCCAGACAATAATAAGATGTGAAAGTATGAACTGAGGACCAAGTAGCAGCCTTGCAGATTTCCTCAATAGGAGTGGAACGGAGGAAAGCTAAAGATGCTACCATAGCTCAAACTCTATAGGCCGTGACAGAACCTTCCAGAGTCAGTCCGGACTGAGCATAACAAAAAGAAATGCACGCGGCAAGCCAATTTGACAACGTACATTTAGAAACGGGATGTCCCAATTTATTTGGATCAAAGGACAGAAAGAGTTGGGGAGTTGATCTGTGGGGCTTAGTATGCTCTAAATAGTAAGCTAAAGCCCGCTTACAGTCCAAAGTATGTAAAGCCTGTTCTCCAGGAAGAGAATGAGGTTTCGGGAAGAATACAGGCAGGACAATCGACTGGTTGAGATGAAATTCTGAGACAACCTTAGGGAGAAACTTTGGATGTGTACGCAGAACCACCTTGTCATGATGAAAGACTGTAAAAGGTGGATCAGCAACTAGTGCATGCAACTCACTGACCCTCCTGGCAGAGGTGATAGCAATAAGAAAGAACACTTTCCAAGTGAGAAACTTGAAAAGAGCTGTAGCCAAAGGTTCAAAAGGAGGCTTCATTAAGGCGGAAAGAACCACATTGAGATCCCAGACTACCAGTGGGGGCTTAAGAGGTGGTTTCACATTGAAAAGACCCCGCATGAATCTGGAGACCAAAGGATGAGCAGAGAGAAGTTTCCCATGAACTGGCTCATGAAAAGCAGCAATAGCACTTAGGTGGACTCTGATGGAAGTAGACTTGAGACCAGAGTCAGACAAGGAAAGAAGATAATCCAACAAGGTCTCCACTGCAAGCGAAGTGGGATCATGATGATGAAGAAGACACCAGGAAGAAAACCGGGACCACTTCTGTTGGTAGCATAGAAGAGTGGCCGGTTTCCTGAAAGCATCCAGAATAGAACGAACGGGCTGAGACATTAGAGAATAAGCTGATGTCAGCCCGAGAGATACCAAGCTGTCAGGTGCAGAGACTGGAGGTTGGGATGCAGAAGGGTCTGCTGATACTAGGTAAGCAGAGAAGGAAACAGTGGAAGAAGAATGGGCTCCCTGGAACTGAGTTGAAGTAGAAGGGAGAACCAATGCTGCCTGGGCCACCGTGGAGCGATGAGAATCATGGTGGCTTGTTCCCTCTTGAGCTTGAACAACTTTCGTAACATGAGAGGCAGAGGAGGGAAAGCATACAGGAACAGATTGGACCAATCCAGGAGAAATGCATCCGCTGCCAGACGGTGAGGAGAGTAGAGTCTGGAGCAGAAGTGGGGCAGCTGATGATTGTGAGGAGCTGCAAAGAGGTCTATCTGAGGAGTGCCCCATTGAGCGAAAATGGACTTGAGAGTCAAAGGGTCGAGAGTCCATTCGTGGGGCTGGAGAATTCTGCTGAGATTGTCTGCTAAGGAATTCTGCTCTCCCTGAATGTAGACAGCCTTCAGGAATAAGTGATGAGCTGTCGCCCAAGACCAAATCTTCTGGGCCTCCTGACACAAGGGCCACCCTGTTTGTTGAAGTAGTACATTGCAACTTGATTTGTCTGTGCATAGTAGGAGAACTTGAGGAAAGAGAAGATGTTGGAAAGCCTTGAGGGCATAAAACATCGCCCGGAGTTCCAGGAAATTGATGTGATGTTTCTTTTCCTGAGCCGACCAAAGGCCCTGAGTTTGAAACTCGTTCAAGTGAGCCCCCCAGGCATAAGAGGAGGCGTCGGTGGTGATGACTAGTTGATGAGGAGGTAGATAGAACAGAAGACCTCTGGAGAGATTGTAAGATATCAACCACCATTGCAGAGATTGACGAAGAGATGATGTCACAAATATGTGTTGTGAGCAAGGATCCATCGCTTGGGACCACTGGGTAGCTAGGGTCCATTGAGGAGTGCGTAGGTGAAGACGTGCGAAGGGGGTGACATGAACTGTCGAGGCCATGTGACCCAAAAGTATCATCATTTGCTTGGCAGAGATGGAGCGTTGTGGAAGCACCTGCTGACATAGATATTGAAGAGTCTGAAGACGGTTGGACGGCAGGAACGATTTCATGAGGATTGTGTCCAGGATCGCTCCTATGAACTGAAGTCTCTGAGTAGGGATGAGATGTGATTTAGGTAGATTGATCTCGAATCCCAGAAGTTGGAGAAAAAGAATGGTATGGTTGGTGGCAAGGAGCACTGCCTGAGAGGAAGTGGCTTTGATTAGCCATTCGTCCAGGTAAGGGAAGACTGAAGATGATGAGAGCGGAGAAAAGCAGCCACCACAATGAGACATTTGGTGAACACTCTGGGAGAGGAGGCAAGACCGAAGGGTAACACCTTGTACTGGTAATGACAGTGATTGATCATGAAGCGGAGGTACTGTCTGGAGGCCAGATTGACCGGAATGTGAGTGTATGCCTCTTTGAGATCGAGAGAGCATAGCCAGTCGCCTTGATTGAGAAGAGGGTAAAGAGTGGCCAGAGAAAGCATTTTGAATTTTTCTTTGACCAAGCATTTGTTGAGATCACGAAGATCTAAGATGGGTCTGAGATCTCCTGTTTTTTGGGGGACTAGAAAATAACGGGAGTAGAATCCCTGCCCCTTCTGATCGAGAGGAACCTCCTCTATGGCGTTCAGGAGAAGGAGGGATTGAACTTCTTGAAGGAGGAGGGAGGACTGAGGAGTGTTCAAAGCAGACTCTCTTGGCAGACTTTGGGCAGGAAGAGTCTGAAAGTTGAGAGAATAGCCGTGGCGGATGATGTTGAGGACCCATTGGTCCGAGGTGATGATCTCCCAACGGCTGATGTACAGAGAAAGACGTCCTCCTATGGGTTGAGGCAGATGGGCGGACAGTAGAACACTGGCTATACCCTGGAGAATTAAGTCAAAAGGGTTGTGTGGACTTCTGCTGTGGAGGAGGTTTCACCTGTTGCTGCTGTTGCGTCCTAGGGGGTTGACGCTATTGCTGACGCTGACGCCTAGGTTGCTGAGGAACCTGTGGTAAGGGTCTAGCCACATAACGGCGTTGATAGGCTGTTTGTTGGCGAAAAGGCCGGACAGGTGGAGTTTTCTTCTTGATTTTGAGAAGAGTGTCCCATCGAGTCTCATGTGCCGACAATTTTTGTGTGATGGAATCCATAGAGTCACCAAAAAGCTCATCCCCTAGGCATGGGGCATTAGCCAGGCGATCTTGATGGTTGACATCAAGCTCCGACACTCTTAGCCAGGCTATACGACGCATGGCAACAGACATGGCCGTGGCTCTTGAGGTAAGTTCAAATGTGTCATAAATAGAACGTACCATGAACTTCCTAAGCTGGAGAAGGGAGGAAGAACATTGACGAAAAGCAGATCTCTTGCGGTCAGGTAGGTATTTATCAAAAGAAGCCAGATTCTGAATGAGGTGTTTCAAATAAAAAGAGAAATGAAAGGCATAATTACCAGACCGGTTAGCCAACATAGCATTTTGGTATAACCTCTTACCAAATTTGTCCATGGCCTTCCCTTCTCTGCCAGGAGGGACTGAGGCGTACACACTAGCTCCCGCAGACTTTTTGAGAGTAGATTCCACCAATAAAGACTCGTGCGGGAGCTGAGGTTTATCAAATCCAGGTATGGGGATGACTTTGTATAAGGAATCTAATTTACGAGGAGCCCCTGGAATAGTCAAGGGAGTTTCTAGATTTTTATAGAAAGTCTCCCTTAAAATATTCCCTTGGAGGCTGGTCAAAGTCCAGTGCATCAAGGAACGCTTTGGATTTTTTGGACTCAGCCTCCAAGGGAATAGAAAGAGACTCACACATCTCCTTCAGAAAAGTCGTGAAGGAGGCATTATCCGGTTTAGAGGATGGATCTTGAACAGAAGGATCCTCTTCACCAGATGAACATTCACCCTCAGAGAGAAGAGGCTCTTCGGAGTCGCCCCACAGATCAGGATCTCTGATTTGAAAACTTCGAACCCGGGAATCCGGTGTCGAGGGTTCAAGGTGTCGGGATTTACGTACCGACTTTCCTGACCTCAAAGAAGTGGTACCGGGAGAAGTTAGAGGCTGTAATGGTGCCGAAGTTTGGACAGCCTGATGGAGAGACCTCGGTTCCAGTGCCAGTACCGGCATGGAAGTCGAGGAAGCCGAATGGATCGGTACCGATAAAGTGGAAGCGGACAATAGAGGCTGCCCCACTGTTGGTACCGGTGGCTCAGACCGGACTGGGACTGGAAGGTTCGGTGCCAAGAGAGCAGGGAGGAGTTGCTGCAACTGCTCTTTAAGCTGCACCTGGAGGACGGCTGCAATTCGCTCGTCCAGCGAAGGCACCGGTACCGCTTTCTTTTTCTGCGGTACCTGTGGTGCCGCTCAACGCCCAGAGGATGAGGAGGCCGATGACGATGCACTCACCTCTATGGGGGGCGGAGCGTTTGCGCGGGCGCCTCATGGTCGACAGGACTGGACTCGCTGCCACAGCGACTGGAGGGCGCTCGAGTGGGGAAGGCTTCTTAGCCAGCTTACCTGACTGGTGCGACGCTGGTGCGGTGTTGCGCGGCGTCAAAGAAGTGGATGCCAATTGCGAAGGAGCCGATGCCGGTGTCGATGCCGCAGAATCAGCCATCTCGGCACCGAAAAGTAATTTCTGTTGAATTTGTCGATTTTTCAACGTTCTTTTCTTTAAAGTGGCACAACGGGTGCAGGTGGAAGCCCTATGATCCGGACCCAGACACTGTAAGCACCAGTTATGCGGGTCGGTCAAAGAAATGGGCCGTGCACACCGTTGGCACTTTTTGAACCCTGGCTGAAGGGACATGAAAGAAAAGACGGCCTCTGCCAAATTGAAAGCCGAGGCTTCGATGATGGCAACAGGCCCCGCCGGGGCGAACCCGAGAGAAAAAAAGAAAGTTTTTTTTTTTTTTAACTCAAAAAACTAAGAAAAAATAAATAAAAGAAGGAAGATACTCTTCCGAAACAAAATTCACGCGAGCGGGAAGGCGAAAAAAGATCTTCTCAACAGCCGTTGAGAAGAACGTGTCTTCTTAGCTCCGCGGAAACTAAGAAACTGGGGACCGCGCACCTCCATCGGGCGGGAAGGCACTCGCGCGTGCGCGGTGCGGCCTACTAGAACTTTCCAAGTTCTTAGAGTGCAATCACTCTAAAATTGTCCGTACCGGGGCTCCGTCGGTGCCATCACCCATCAGTCAAGAATATGCTGCCTGCTTGTCCTGGGATAATGATGTAAACTAACAATATGATATGCACCAACGTGGCCTCAGGCTATCAAGAACTGTATAAGACAGCCTTTGTGATTATGTAAGGAGGACAGACATCCTGGTATACTCAAGCACTTGAGGCATACTATCTGTCAGCTCCATATGCTGTAAAGATTTGTTCTTGTAACCTGTTATTGATTGTTAATAAAATATATATTAATTATAATAGCATATTGGGTTTCCGTGAAGTATATATATTAATATATACTAATTTGAACAGATCACACACATGTTTTTTGAAAGCCATAAACAGGCAGTTTTTCACACTACTCCAAAATCTTGGATGATGCAGAAACTAAAGATCTCAAAGAATTGCTACAGCTTCAAAAGAAAGCTTTAGCTATACAAATTTAAGGTCAAACAAATCACCCTGATTCAACTACACCAGTGGTCTCAAACACGCGGCCCGGGGGCCACATGCGGCCCGCCAGGTACTATTTTGAGGCCCTCGGTATGTTTATCATAATCACAAAAGTAAAATAAAACCGTTTCTTGATCATATGTCTCTAGCTATAAATTACAATATTATTATTAAGACTTGGCTAAAAGGAAAGATTTGATGAGTTTGACCTCATGCAAAATTGTCATTTCTTTAATAAGACATTAACTATTTTTTTTTCTGAGGCCCTCCAAGCACCTACAAATCCAAAATGTGGCCCTGTAAAGGGTTTGAGTTTGAGACCACTGAACTACACCAACAGACAAACCCGTTGATGTTGTCTTGCAAATGAAAGAAGCAGTACAACATGCCCAGAAAGAAGCTGTACAGCTCGCACAGATTCACTGGACCCAGAATAGCACTCCTTGGCCACAGAATGCCCGCGGTTCTGGCCGAGGCTCTTGAGGAATGTGAGGTGATAGCCGAAGGGCCCCTAGAGGTGGAGGTTATGGCAATCCTAAAGATAAATCGCGAGTGCAATGTTGGACCTGTACAAAATATGGCTATTATGCCTCTGAATGTTGGTCCCCAACTACCAACAAGGGTGGTAGAGGGGGAAGACGCGGCATGCCCCCTCCAGTTCATAACACTAACAACTATTAGGATTATGCCCCAGATTTCCCATATCCTCAGAATCCCCCACAACAATGGCAGGGATCAACAGGGGGCTTTACTCCCAATATTCCTTTTTATGAGCAATGACTAGCACAATATATACATATAATCTCTGCCACCGCACAAACTGAACCCATTAAACATGTACAAATCGGAGATCAAAAAGACATTCCTTTTATTGTTGACACAGGAGCCACTATGACTTCTATAAATTTTGTCCCGCCTCATTATCCACTATTTGTTATCTTTCCGGTTCTTTCACACCTGTTGAACTCTGTTTCAACAGCTGTGAACTGGTGGTGGTAGCCACTGTCAGTGCAATCTAAAAAATGTATCAATTTTTACCTTATGCATACATTACCCTGTACTCTACTCACATTCTACCAAAGATTCTGTCCATCCCTACTGATATTTTCACCACACGGAGGCTAGCTACTTATCTTGCAGTCCTCATGACAGGAAACTTGCAGACATTCTTTCTGCCAAGGTTGAGCCATTTCGTATGTTTTTCGGCCCCTCTGCCGTAACCTTACATGGGTGTCCATAAGAGACGCCCCCTAAACAGACAGTCAAGCCCTACAAAGATGGTTTCCACATTTTTGTGGATGGCTCACAAACCAAAGCCGGTACTGACTTTGCTTGGTTTGTATACAATATCTAAGACCAGATTTGGGAGAGCGGATGGTACATAACGCCCGCTTCCCTTACTGCCCAAGCTGCAGAACTTGCAGTCCTTTTGTAAGTCCTTGAAACATACCCAGATCAAAATCTTACCATTTACTCTGATTCCATCTATGCTGTCAAATGCATTGAAGAGAACTGTGATAAGTAGAAAATTAGAGGGCTCATTGACAGCACAGGAAAGCCATTACAGCATGTTAAGCTACTAGAGCATCTCATGACAACTATACAGCACAGACGTGTCCCTGCAGCTATTGTCAAAATAAAAGTGCATGACGACAAAGATACATCATTTAACCAAAAAGCACATCAGCATGTTGACCGCCTAGCAAAGGAAGCCACCACATACAAGCACACAATCTCACTATATGTAGGTACCAGAGCACGACCAAATGATATTGAGGTCTCTTTTGCTACAGGGGTCACTCCAGATGAATTACAGCAATGGCAAAATCTGGACTATAAACAAGTAAAAGGAATATGGAAAACAAAAGATATGAGAACTTGCATATCCAAGGCATCCTTGTGGTTATATGCCCAAGAATACCACTCTAAAACACATGCCCTTTTTTCATATATTAGCACTAGGTTAGATGCCATCCTGAAAGAAATTGTTCAGAAATGCCCAATTTTCATTAAGACAAAACCAAGAGGAACTCCTACCCCATTAGGAGTCATCACTATTCCAGAAGGGCTCAGCAAGAAATGGTATATTGACTATACAGATATGATTTTTGAAAATCAGGGGAAAAGATATTTGTTAGTATGTGTGTGCCCCTTCTTATAATGGATAGAGGCATATCCATGTGCATCAGAAACTGGTAAAGAGGCTGCTCAGAAAATTTGTACTGAAATTGTAAGCAGATATGGCGTTCCTGAAGCCATAGTTTCTGATAATGGCAGCCATTTTAGAAATGACCTTCTGCAGGAACTCTGCAGCTCATTAGGTATTGAACAAAAATTTGTCACTATTTACCGTCCGCAGGCAAATGGGTATGCTGAGAAAGCCAATGATTTAATAAATGTGGCCTTGAAGAAACTCATGCCCTTGGAATCAAAAAATTGGTTAAAATACTTGTCTGCGGCCCTGCACACTGTCCGTAATCGGACCCTACAGTTTAAAGATCTCATTACCACAAAAATTCCAGTTATGTACTGGAAGGCTACCATATTTTCCACCTTTTCAACAACCAGGCCAAAGAGCTTGCCTCAAGTTATATCAGAATATGTTTTCTCTTTTCAGACAGCACTGCAACTGCTAGAGGACAAAAGGAAATCTTCTGAAAGGGCCCCAATGCCGTGGGTTTACAAATACCATAAAGGACAGCAAGTATACAAGCACGCTTTCCAGAAGAACAACTGGAAACAGCTGGCTTTCCACGGACCATATACCATTGAAGAATCCTACCCTTTTGCGGTCAAGTTACAAGGACACAACACTTTGGTGCCCCACCAGGACATTAAGCCAGCCCCTACAGAAGCACAGGACGTGTAACTGTAAGGCTCATGGACTTCATTGCTCCGAGTACATTTTGTTCTTTTTATTTTTATTCAGTATTATACTCATATTATATTATGCTTTTCTGATAACGTATATGGCTAAATGTAGGACTAGCTTATACTTTTGTTTTTCAAGCTCTGTCTTAAAGGTCCCGAGAAGAGTTGCTCGTTTATCAATTATGTCTTTAGATGACTCCAAAAACTGTGATACATTCAAACTATCAGGTAACACTATTCTATCCATTCCACCTTCATCTACCTTTTCCTTGGAGTCTCTTGAGATGTAATATAGATTATCAACCTCAAAGGTCTCCACTTTAGTATAACAGAGGACGTCAGAGGAGGGGCGGGTCCGCGGCGGAGGAAGCAGCGCAGGGATCGCTGACATCGCGATCCCGCTGTGGGCTGCTTCATAGGTGGTGCAGGGAGGCCAGGGGGGCAAGCGGTCCTTCGGGGTGGGGCAGGCAGGCAGGCCTTCAAGGGGGAGGGGGGTGACAGACAGGCAGGCAGGCCTTCAAGGGGGGGACAGGCAGGCCTTCAAAGGGGAGGCAGGCAGGCCTTCAAAGGGAGGACAGGCCTTCAAGGGAGGGGGACAGGCAGGCCTTCAAGGGGGAGAGGGGTGACAGACAGGCAGGCAGGCCTTCAAGGGGGGGGGACAGGCAGGCCTTCAAAGGGGAGGCAGGCAGGCCTTCAAAGGGGGGACAGGCCTTTAAGGGGGGGACAGGCAGGCTGGCAGGCAGGCTTTCAAGGGAGGGACATGTCTTCAAGGGGGGGACAGGCAGGCAGGCTTTCAAGGGAGGGACAGGCCTTCAAGGGGGGGACAGGCAGGCCTTCAAGGGGGGGGACAGACAGGCAGGCCGGCCTTCAAGGGGGGGTGCAGGCCTTTAAGGGGGGGTGTAGGCCTTTGGGAAGTGCAGGCCTTCGGGGGGGAGTGCAGGCCTTCAGGGGTGGGATGCAGACCTTTAAGGGGGGACAGGCCTTCAGGGAGGGGGGCCCTTGTGTAGAAATACACGGAGGGAATGGGGGGGTTCAAAGAGACGCGCATATGCCGGACTTTGGGTGGGAATAAATAATGGGTCTGAAAATAGAGAAGAGGGAGAGAGATGATGGACCATGGTTTTTAGAGAGGGAAGGAACCGAAAGGGAGAGAAGTTGGACACAAGGGATGGTGTGGAGGGGGGGATAGAGATACTGATTAGGAGGGTAGTTGGGAAAAGAAAGGGAGAGATGGTGGACCCTGGGGTGGTGGGGAAGGAGGGAGAGATGCTGGATGAAAGGGTAGTTAAGAAAAGATGGATCTGTGGAGGGAGATGAAAAAAGGATAGATGCCAGACCTCCTGGGGAGGGAAGGGAAACGGGGAGGACAGAGATGGCAGATGGATGGTTAGCATGCAGAAAGAAGGAAGAAGGAGACCCTGGCAAGCAAGTTATCAGAAGACAACCAGAGCCTTGGACCAACAAGATTTGAAAAATAACCAGACAACAAAAGATAGAAAAACTAATTTTATTTTCTGTTTTGTGATTACAATATGTCAGGTTTGAAATGTGTATCCTGCCAGAGCTGGTGTTAGACCACAAACGTGAGCTAGGATTTAACAGAGAGGAAAAGTCCTTTTTGTTTCTTTATTTTATTTACACCACAGCGCCAGTGTGGTTACGAGAAGCCAAAAGGGGGTGAAAAAGCTATAAAATAAACCCACCAGGATGTTTGAAAAAAAAAAACCCAAAAACCAAAACACCTAATTGGGCAGGAAAGTTGAATCGAAAAATCAATTCAATAGGCTGAATCGAATCGAAAAAATTTTTTTTTTCTTGAATCAGGCAGCACTAGTTCGCGCTACTGTCTTAGACTTTAGGACCTGGGATTGGAGTGAGATGGCATCCTCAATACTTTATAATGCAAGTGAAAGGAGGATTTGGTCAGACTTTTGAAGGGTCTGCAGAAGAAAAATATTGTATAGGCCGGGGACATGAGACAGCAGGAAACGGGAACTTTTCTTCCTTCTATTTTTGTGAATGGCAAGGCTGAGGATGTCAGAGAGTTCAGTTAAAATATGTGCTTTATAAGAAAATATAATAATGTGTTTTATAAAGTTTATAAGCATTGCTGGCCTACCCGATGAGGTGTTCCTAATCGTGGTGGTGGCGGCAGCGTGTCAATGTGTTGAGAGGAAGAGGTGGTCTGGGAAATTCTGCTGAGCAAACTCCGGGCCCATTTCCACCCCCCAGTTAGTCCACTCCACTCAACTGGTTCACACACTGAGTGGGTCTTTAGGTGTTGTGCCTGGGTAGTTGTTTTGGGATCTCTTCCAGTGGTTTGTCAGTATCTCCTTGTGGTCCAAGGAAGGAAACTTTGTTAACCTTAGCATTGACCTTCAGAATATGTTTATAACAGCGCTGCTTGTGTGGCATTAGGCTATGTAGTAATCGAAAGAAAAAAACAGACCTTTGCACATTTTTGCACTATATGGTGGGTGTATGAGGAGATTCACATTTCTTGCACAGCTAAGTCCTTGTGAAGTTACCTTGTTCTTTCTGTATTTGACATCTAGCAAGGTCTCTGTTTGGAAGTAAAGATCTAAGCTTAAAAATGAAGTGGCCAGAAATTATGGTAAAAGCAGATAGCATTGCTGATTTTAAGAAAGGTTTGGACAAATTCCTGGAGGAAAAGTCCATAGTCTGTTATTAAGACATGGGGGAAGTGTCTGCTTGCCCTGTATCGGTGGCATGGAATGTTGCTACTCTTTGGGTTTTGACCAGGTACTAGTGACCTGGATTGGTTACCATGAGAATGGGCTACTGGGCATGATGGACCATTGGTCTGACCCAATTAGGCTATTCTTATGTTATGTTCTCATCTGTAAGGGCCTTTGTTTTCACTTCTTATTTTAATGTATTTTTTTTCTGAGAACTTCTCAGTGTTTTTTAGAATGGGAACAAAAATGGAAGAGAATTAATGTGTGTGGAATGGTGGTTTTTTGGTTGTTTTTTTTACTAATTTCTTCAGCTAAATAATGAAATCCACTTCAACCAGACATAGGAGAACTCATGCACCATTCACACACCCTCCAACCAAAATTGTCAAAAGAAAAAACTGTTCGTCAACCTTCTAACACTCGACCCCCAACTCTACAACCTATTGACCTCGACCACAAACTACAAAACCTTCAAAAAAGAAATAAAACCCCTTCTATTCAAAAAACACATAAAACCGAACTAACACAATCAGAACTGTCCCAAGCATCACCTGCAACTACTCCATATGTACTTCTGATGTCATGACAATTCAGACATAATTTATGTTATGTTTGGATTAATGGTTACATATATGAGGTTCAATAAAAGAAAATTTTCAGTGCCTGTTTCTATTATGACCATTTATTTTTCATGGTTATTACAAAAAATATTTTTTTACATGGGGGGGTGTCAAAATATGATGGGCCCCGGGTGCCACATACCCTAGGTACGCCACTGCAGTGAAGCCAGGCTGTCTTACGGCGCATTTCGGAAAGAAATTAAGACTGTATTGTTTGATAAATTTATTTCCTAAATAGAAGTTATATTAATAACAATAATTCTACTCTGACTATTCTTAAGAAATATGTTGTACTTTTGCTATTTGTATTTTGTACTTCGCTGATTGTCCAGCTCTCTTCAGTGTAAACCGCCTAGAAATCGTCTGATTGTGGCAGTATAGAAGAATAAAGTTATGTTATGTTGGATCCTAATGCTTTCCTTACCCCATGTCATTACTAAATTGGTATTGATGACTCTGGGAAAGAGCCCTATGAGTTCACTGAAGTAGCAGTTGAACTTGAACAACCTGTATCTACCCACCAACTCTTTCATACCGAAGAAATAGAACATAACATTGAATATGGCCCATCTGCAGCTAACCTTTTCCTCACTTTAGCAGAAATTATAGCCAACACATTGAGCATCTTTGAATGTTACGTGTGTGGAGGAACCCACATGGGAGAACATTTGCCTTGGGAAGCAAGGGAAGTGGATCTCACTATCTCTTCTTCATTCATAATCAACTATACCAGAACTCCTTTTCCAGTAGGCTCCCCTTGGGTACTTAAGACTTCACCCACTCCCGATCAATGTATTGTCAGACTCAATACATCAGGTAGCTTCATTGCAGGTTGGTCCACCTGCACACATACCTATAATTGGGACACTGAAAATACCACCTGGGTTACCTGGCCAAATGGGACAAAATCTTTCCAGGACGTGTTTGTCACACTTCTAAATCACACTCAGTATTCCAAGATAAAAACAACTCCCTCAGATCAGAATAATTAGCCTGCCCCTGATGGCCTTTATTGGATATGCGATAACAAGGCAACTGCCTGGCTTCCCAAGGACTGGGTAAGTTCATGTACCCTTGGGATAATTAGACCTAGCTTCTTTTTACTTCTGCTTGAACATGGAGAAGCCCTAGGATTTAAGATGTATAAAACCAGAAGCAGAAACAAATGTACAGTAGATGTTGGACATGGCTTGAAAATAGGAGAATAAAAAGAAAATGATTGGCCCTTGCACGAATCATTAAATACTATGGACCAGCCACTTGGGCTGATGATCACATGTGGGGATACCAAACCCCTATATATCTTTTAAATCGAATCATTAGACTGCAAGGAGTAGTTGAAACCATTACAAACGCAACCTCGCTTGCTCTTAATGTCTAAGCCACACAAGATGATCAGCTTAGAAATGCATTCTTTCAGAACAGACTAGCCCTAGATTCCCTTCTAGCATCCGAAGGAGGTATATGTGGTAAATTTAATTTATCAAATTGTTGCCTCCACATAGATGAAGTAGGTCAGGTAGTTAAATACATCACAGATGGAATGAAAGAGGTAGCACATGTTCCAGTCCAAACTTGGAATGGCATCAAACCAGACCTGTTTAGCTCCTGGTTTCCCAACATTGGAGCCCTTCGGCCTATCCTGACTTTCCTTGGCGTTATTTGTCTTATCTTTCTGATAGTTCCTTGCTGCCTCCCTTGTTGTGTCAGTTTTATCCAAACCACAATGGAACATGTATCCCGCCAACTATTATCTGCCCATGTATATTGTGAAATTCTTCCACTTTCCACTGACCCTGAATATCTCACTATGCATCCTCACAGGTGTATGACTGCACAATCTCTCCCAAACACAGAGCCAACATCTGCCGTATATAATAACACTCAAGTGTAAACTCTCATTTAACAACAGTGTAAACTCTCATTTAATACTTATGGAATCATTTCACAAATGCATATATTTGATTTCACCATATTAATTCTTTTACAAATGATTGTCTGGTTTCTTTATGATTTACTGAGTCCTACTGAAGCAACTGTCCCTTTAGTTTGGGGTTGGTCTAGACCAGGGGTAGGGAACTCCGGTCCTCGAGAGCCATATTCCAGTCGGGTTTTCAGGATTTCCCCAATGAATATGCATGAGATCTATTTGTATGCACTGCTTTCAATGCATATTCATTGGGGAAATCCTGAAAACCTGACTGGAATATGGATCTCGAGGACCGGAGTTCCCTACCCCTGGTCTAGACACTTGTTCTTTTAATTTTACTAAGCTTAATTTTTGAGTACACGGGCCCTGCTCCTGTACTTTGTGATCTTATAACCATGACCTTCATCTATATCTTGACCTTGGGTGTTGAAGCGTTCACAGACTTGAAAGAGGAAGAATTAAAGGGAAAAGATGTGAAAAAGACCTGAACAGGTGAAGATCCTAAGACCTCCATGAAACTGGAGGTGAAGATAGATCCCTGTGAACCCTCAAATTGACAATGACATGTTGATACATTAAGCCTAAATACTCTAAACAAACTACTAGAAGATCATATTTATATATCTTTCTCTCTCTGCCATCATAAGCAGTTTTCGTGAGAAGCTCATCTTTAACCCAGAAACTAGTAAACATTTGCTGACAATGACAAACATTTAGTTTGTGAGAAAGGAAATTAATACTATGAGGAGGAAATTAACACATAACTCCAGGTCAAGCTGACTTACCAGAAAATTATATCAACCACAAGGATAAGAACTGATAACTGTACAATCAAGCTCAGGAATAAGAGAGGGCCATGCTTGGAAATTATTAACCCTGGTATTAAAAGAGCATATGTCAGGGAATTAGGAAAGTCAGATTTGGCAAGAGGACATCATGCTTCAATATGATTCAGAAAGTATATGTGTTGTCCAATTAATGAAATGATAATTATGAATATCCAATAGAAATCAAGAACGTAGATTTGTACTAACACGGTCCTAGGTTGGTAAGAATGTATAAAAGAAGCAGTTTATCAATGTACAGTCAGAACAGACACCAGGTATACAGAAGCCGGCATTCTGTATATGATCCGTTAACTCAATTGGCTGTGCCTTATACTCTGTAAGCTGACTATTATTGATTAGTAATAAATATATAAAATATACAGAAAATTGGGTTGTTGTGTGAGGTCATTGATTGATGGAAGCTTAACAGTAGTTCCCACTCGGGTTGGGGATGAAAGCAGGGGTTGCGCTGAGCTCCAGAAAACACCCAAACAAAGCGGGTAGGGCCAGAGCAAGAGAGGAGGAGGAGGGGTAGTGCCGATTACAGTATTCTTCCAATATTCGCGGTCTTTCAACATTCATGGTCGCTCCATGAACGTAACCCCTGCGAATTTCAGGGGAGTACTGTACATCGTTTGTCGATAGGCAGCCAGTGAGCAGCGTGCAATGCTGGGGTGATTGGGTTTCATATGTGGAGATTCTTTAAGAATAGGATGGCGGCATTTTGTACTCATTGCAGTAAGCCCATTTAGGAGCGTTTTGTAATAGTCGATACAGGAGAGGACAAAGGCATAGAGTAATTGAGAGAAGTCTGGTTCTGAGAAGTATTGTCTGATTTTTCCATAGCTGACGGCGATAATAGAATGAGGTGAATACTACTTGGGAGATATGGACAGAGAGTGAAAGGTCACTATCAAGGATCACTCCCAGGCTGTGTACTTTGTCTTTGGCCATCGGGGTGATCGACGGACAGGCAAGTTCTGGGACATTTCTGCATATCCAGAGGAGCTTGGTTTTTGCCGTGTTTAGTTTCTAGTCATCCAACTTTTTATTTCCAAGAGGCAGTCATATAGTTTGGAGATTTAAGTGTCTCAGTTTGAGCCTAGTAGTAGGTACAGTTGTATGTCATCGGCAAATGAGTGGATCTTTATGTGGTATTTTAAGGCAATGTCTATGGCCAGTCTGATGTAGAGGTTGAAAAGCAGAGGGGACAGGAGAGCACCTTGAAGTACTCCATACTTTATTGGTTTGGGTTACGTCACAATAGAATGGATTTTAGTAGGATGCTTTGGGTCCAATGGCTCAGGAATGACGAGAACCACCAGAACACTCGATCTCCAATTCCAATGGCAAGGAGGCAGGTGTGATCGATGGTATCACTGACGTCTAGGCGGACCAGGATCCCATCGCTTCCTTTGTCTAGTATATTCAAGCAGTTATCGATAATGTCCACCAGGACCATTACTATGCTATGGAATTTTCTGAAGCCAGATTGGTACAGGGAGAGGGCGTTCTGTCCGTCGACGAAGGTGTGGAGTTACAATAGTATGGTCTTTTCAAGGATCTTGCAGACAAAGGGAAGGTTGGAGACTGGTCTATAGGCACTGGGTTCATTTGGATCCAGGGTCAGTGTTTGTAGGCTTGGCCTGATTGCTGATTTCCAGTTTTGCGGTACCATTCCTGATTGCAGTGAGGAATTTATTACAGGTAGAATTGATTCAATAAAGGCATCCTTTGTGGCCATCAGGAGATTGTCAGGCATAGGTCAAGGTCAGATCCAGAGGGTCGTAGTGCGTTGATTGTTATTTATTTAATCATGAATTGATAATGAATATGACTAGGCAGATTGGATGGACCATTCAGGTCTTTATCTGCCATCATTTAGTTTATGCCAGAAGATGTCATAGCATTGATTAGTGTATTTAGGTTTGAGCAAGTTTCTGGAGGAAAAGTCCATTGTCTGCTATTGAATTATATATGGGGGAAGCCACTGTTTGCCCTAGAATTGGTAGCCACTATTTGAATTTCTGCCAAGTACTTGTGACCTGGATTGACCACTGTTATAAGCAGGATACTGGACTAAATGGACCACTGGTCTGACCCTGTATGGCTATTCTTATGTTATGTTCTTATACAAGGTCAAATAGCAGTACACAGTACTGGTAGTGTTTTTCTATGCAAAATTCCAGATATTTCTTGTGACTATTTTATCTGTGAGTGAATATAGGTATCCTCTAAGTCCTGAGAGCATGGCCAATCTTGTTCCTTAATCACTATAAGTAGGTTGCCTAGGAAAACCATCCTGAACTTTTGCTTTTCCAGGTATTTGTTCAGGGACCTTAGGTCTAGGTTGGGATAAAATCCTCCTGTCTTCTTTGTGACCGGGAAGTACTTGGAATAAAATCCATTTCCTTTTAACCCTGGTGGAACAGGTTCAACTGCTCTGTTCTGTAAAAGGGAAGATAGTTCCATATAACCAATTCTTAGTGTTACCAATTCTGGTACCTTTGACACTTTTAGTGGGCATCTGGAGAGCTGTATTCTAATTGCAATGTGTATCTTGCCAGGACTGTTTTGAGAACCCATCAGTATAACGTTAAGAGGCCATCTTTACTTGGAAAAAAAATCTAGTTCCTACTGTAGGGCTGTCTAGAACAGATTTGGGAATTGTGGCTACACTCTCCTGGAGCCTGACAAAAGCTCATCCCTTACTTTGTCTGGGAAGCTGGCTGGGAGTTTTAGATTCTCTGCTGCTTCTAGCATGAGTGAGTACCCTGGTTGTTCTGAGGAGGTCGAAGGGAAGGATACCAACTCTTTTGAGAGCAGAAGGCCCTCTGTTGCCTTCTAACGGAATCATTCCTGAATGTCGAGGCCGAGCCAGGAATGGACCGCTGCTATTTTGAAAGCTATTGTTCTTTATTTTTGTGACTGTGTGGATTTTATTGTTTTCTTCCTTTTCCATTGGGATTTTTTGTGTGTGTGTTCAATATTTTTATTAGTTTTCAAAGAACAAATAACAACAGATAAAAGATATACAGATAGGAATAGGTATGACATCAATGAATATACATTTGTGGCAATGCAAAGATACATAGGCGTTTAAGCCAAACAATTGGAATTGCGGTCAATAGATATGTACAGAGTGATTATATCTGCTATTGAACCAACTGAAGTAAATGAATGTACAATGATATGGGTCTTCATGTTAATCATATATATATGTAACCCACGTGAACTGAATGTAGACATACTAAATAGTGAGAAACAGGACTCCATACCATGGAATTTAAGGGACTGGTGTACATAACTGAGATGGAAGAGTAAGCAATTGTGATTTACAGTGGCTCCCATAATTTTGTAAATTTGTGATATCTATTTAACTTTTTTGCAGTTATACCTTCATATTGCATCAGTGTGTAGACCAAATTTCACCAGGCTGAGAAAATGAGTTTTGTAGGATGCTTCCAATGCGTTAGTATGGATTTAATGGTAATCATTATTAATGATTTCATTAGTAAAGCTTGGTTCACCGTAAGAACTGTTGACATAGCAAATTCTCCAAAGAGGATTTTAGCCAGAGAGAGATTTTCATTCAGTGGCACTATTTAAGATATAAAGATCCAAATCTAAGACCAATATTTGTGAATAACAGGGCAGTGATAGTGCATATGATCCAGCGTTCCGATTTCATTATTGCAAGACCAGCACTTGTAAGGGAAATCTGTAGACAATTTAGAAAGCTTATAGGGTGTACAAAAAGCTCGATGAAACATGAAATAGCAAGATTGTGTAATAGCTGAATAATGTAAGAATTTGAATGAGTGTAGCCAGATGATGTACCATTGCTTTTTATCCAGCGGGAAGTTTGCTTCTTTATACCATATGTCTTGAACTCCAGGAGTATTTGTTGAGACAGTTTTACCTAATAGTTTATACCAGTTAGCAGTTTCACTCCTTTTCTTTGAGATTGTATCACTAATAACCAGGATGGAGGGATTTTCATCCGTTATTTTATATTTTTTACGAGCTTCAGTAATACAATGTTTCAATTGGAGCCAATAGAAAAATTGATTAACTGGTAGATGATATATCTTAGAGCAGTGTTCTTCAACCTTTTTATACCCGTGGATCGGCAGAAAAAAAAGAATTATTTTGTGGACCGGCAAACTACTAGGACTAAAATTTAAAAACCCCGTTTCTGCCCCATCTCCGTGAGCTCGGTCCCCACAAATCATCTGATCCCATCCACACAAGCCTCAGTTATGATTTTATATTGAATGTATTTTATTAAAGTATAAAAAGAAACAATATTCTGTAGAATTGTCATTTTATAAATACAAATAATTTAGAGCAAGGATCAACAAAACCCCTGTCTCCCCTCCCCTTCACATATATCCCCTCTACTATCAAGAAAACTGAACAAGCCAAATTATTACAGAATGCTACACAGAAATATCATGCTAACAGAATACTGAAGTCACACATGACAGGAATAGTTTTAGGGGAGTGCAACTAGGGCAACTGCCCACCTGGTCAGAGAGCGCCCTAAGCCAGCTGGAAGCTAAAGAAGCACTGCCTGGGTTTTGCAGTCCCCAGTTATGTCTAACACCAGCTCTAGCAGGATATATATTTCAATCTGATATATTCTAATCACAAAATAGAAATAAAATTATTTTTTTCTACCTTTTGTCATCTCTGGTTTCTGCTTTCAATCTTTTTTTCACTCTCTTCCTTCCAGCGTCTGCCCTCTCTGTCGCTTCAATCCAGCATCTGCCCCTTCCATCCACTCCCCCTTCCATATGGTATCTGTCTTCTTTCTATGCCCCTCTCCCCTTTCCATCCAGCTTGTGACCCCTCTCTCCTTTTTACATGATTCATTCTAGCTTCACTGCTCTCTTAATTTTTATCTCTCCTACACCAGATCTATCATCGTTGTCCCTCTCTGCTTATTTTTCTGCTGACCCGTTCCTATCATCAATCTCTCTACTTTCTCATGCCTGTGTCTCCCCTTCCCCTCCTCTAATCTCTCTGCCAGCTGTTTCCTTCCTTTTTTGATTCTCCCTTCCCTCCTCCTCCTGTCCAGCAGTAACTCTCTTCCCTTCCTCCTCTCCCAGCAGCATCTCTCCTTCTCCCTCTCCAGTAGCAGCTGTCCCTTTTTTTCCTTGCCCAGCAGCTTCCCAAATTCCTTTCCCTCCTCCCCTACCAGAAGCATCTCTCCTTCTCCTTCTCCCTCTCCAGTAGCAGCTGTCCCTTTTTTTTCCTTGCCCAGCAGCTTCCCAGATTCCTTTCCCTCCTCTCCTCCCAGAAGCATCTCTCCTTCTCCTTCTCCCTCTCCAGTAGCAGCTGTCCCTTTTTTCCTTGCCCAGCAGCTTCCCAGGTTCCTTTCCCTCCTCCCCTCCCAGAAGCATCTCTCCTTCTCCCTCTCCAGTAGCAGCTGTCCCTTTTTTTTCCTTGCCCAGCAGCTTCCCAGATTCCTTTCCCTCCTCTCCTCCCAGAAGCATCTCTCCTTCTCCTTCTCCCTCTCCAGTAGCAGCTGTCCCTTTTTTTCCCTTGCCCAGCAGCTTCCCAGATTCCTTTCCCTTCTCCCCTCCCAGAAGCATCTATCCTTCTCCTTCTCCCTCTCCAGTAGCAGCTGTCCCTTTTTTTTCCTTGCCCAGCAGCTTCCCAGATTCCTTTCCCTCCTCCCCTCCCAGAAGCATCTCTCCTTCTCCTTCTCCAGTAGCAGCTGTCCCTTTTTTTCCCTTGCCCAGCAGCTTCCCAGATTCCTTTCCCTCCTCCCCTCCCAGAAGCATCTCTCCTTCTCCCTCTGCAGTAGCAGCTGTCCCTTTTTTTCCCTTGCCCAGCAGCTTCCCAGATTCCTTTCCCTCCTCCCCTCCCAGAAGCATCTTTCCTTCTCCCTCTGAAGTAGCAGCTGTCCCTTTTTTTCCCTTGCCCAGCAGCTTCCCAGATTCCTTTCCCTCCTCCCCTCCCAGAAGCATCTATCCTTCTCCTTCTCCCTCTCCAGTAGCAGCTGTCCCTTTTTTTTCCTTGCCCAGCAGCTTCCCAGATTCCTTTCCCTCCTCCCCTCCCAGAAGCATCTCTCCTTCTTCCTTGCTGCTGGGAAGGAGAAGTAGCAGCTGTCCCTTTTTTTTCCCTTGCCCAGCAGCTTCTGATAGTGGCTTTCTTCCCTGCCAGCAGCTCTTCTTACTTCCCAGCGCAGCGATTCACGAAGGAAGCCTCGGGTCCTTTGTTGGGTCGCGCCTCTGAGGAAAGAGGAAGTTGCATAATCAGAGGCAGCCATGACTCAGCAAAAGCCCCGAGGCTGCCTTCGTTAATCGCTGCGCTGGGAAGTAAAGGAGAGCTGCAGAGAGGGGAGAAAGCCACTGTCGGAGGCTCCCCAAGATCTCTCCGGCCCAGCGCACGCTTCAGATGTTGATCTTGCCGGCCCTGTGCGGACCAGCAGGAAGTTGAAGTGAGTCAATCTTGCCGGCCCTGCGCGGACTGGCAAAAATTTCCTGCGGACCGTCACCAGTCCGCAGACCGGCGGTTGAAGAACTGTGTCTTAGAGAATAAATCAAAGGGAACCCAACTATCTTTATCTAGAAGTTGTTGGATTGACCAGATGTTAGCCTTCCTCCAGGTGGGCCAATTAAGAGGTTGGCCTTGGATGAGTAATTGAGTGGAGTGCCATAAAGGGGCACGAGTAGCAGATGACCATCTAGTGTCCAGTTTAGCGAGACGTATAGCATGAGATGTATCTTGAACATTTTGGCGAGATGAACCAGAGATTTATCCATAAAAGGGACCATAGCAAGTGAAGACTCATTGTTTTGGGCAGGGGTTTCAAAGTCGGTCCTCAAGGGCCATAAAAAAGGTAGGGTTTTCAGGATTTCCCCAATGAATATGCATGAGATCTATTTGCATTCACTGCTTTCATTGTATGCTAATAGATCTCATGCATATTCATTGGGGAAATCCTGAAAACCCGGATGGATTGCAGCCCTAGAGGACCGACTTTGATACCTGTGGTTTAGAGAATGTTCTATTTTGATCCAAACAGGTGCCTCAAAAGACATAGTCAGTTATACCATCTATCAACAAGGATCCAGATGGTTACATAAAAAATAAAGAAACTTGAAACTTGAAAGGCATCATGGTATGATTTGAAGCAAGGGAATTTGACACTACCAATAGTTTTGGATCTTTTTAATTTTTTGAGGCTAATTCTAGGTGGTTTATTAATCCAGATGAATTTGGATAGCATAGATTCAATTCTTGCATAAGTGGTTTTGGGCAAGTAGAAGGAAGCATACTTAAAGTATAGTTGATCATTGGAGTGATCATCATTCTGACCGTCTCAAGTCTCCCCCACCATGACAATTTGAGGGGTGTCCATTTAAAGACAAGTAATAATAATAATTTTATTCTTATATACCGCCAAAGCCGTAATAGTTCGAGGCGGTTTACAACAAGACGTGCTGGGCAATCAGGGAATAAAACACAATATAAAACTATTAGGTGAGCAGAGTTGGACTTTTTCATATCATCAATGGTAGAAGCAACTAGGATGCACAGATATTTTATTTGAGAAGTAGAGCATTGAAGACCCAGAGACCGAACAGTATTAATTAAGAACATAAGCAGTGCCTCCGCCGGGTCAGACCATAGGTCCATCCTGCCCGGCAGTCCACTCCCGCGGCGGCCCAAACAGGTCACGACCTGTCTGAATCACCAGAAGGGGCTCCCTTGCCACCTTGGTTTCTCATTGAAGTCCTATCTTCCCATCGAAGTCCTAACCCTCCGGTCTTGCACATGCATGACCTGGTTGGGTTTCTATACTTATTACCTGGTTAGCTTTCTATACTTGTGTTACATCCCAGCTCCTCCCTCAGTATCCCACGATCCCTTTATCCCTCAGGAATCCGTCCAATCCCTGTTTGAATCCCTGTACCGTACTCTGCCTGATCACTTCCTCCGGTAGCGCATTCCAAGTGTCCACGACCCTTTGGGTGAAAAAAAACTTCCTTGCATTTGTTTTGAACCTATCTCCCTTCAGTTTCTCCGAATGCCCCCTCGTACTTGTTGTCCCCTTCAGTCTGAAGAATCTGTCCCTATCTATGCCCCTCATGATCTTGAAGGTCTATCATATCTCCCCTGAGCCTCCTTTTTTCCAGAGAGAAGAGCCCCAGCCTATCCAACCTCTAGGCGTATGGGCAGTGTTCCAGCCCTTTTACCAGTTTCGTTGCTCTCCTTTGGACTCTCTCAAGTACCGCCATGTCCTTCTTGAGGTGCGGCGACCAATACTGAACGCAGTATTCCAGATGTGGACGCACCATCGCTCGATACAATGGCATGATGACTTCCCGCGTCCTGGTTGTTATGCCCCTCTTTATGATGCCCAGCATCCTGTTGGCTTTTTTCGAGGCTGCTGCGCACTGTGCAGATGGCTTCAGTGATGCATCCACCAGCACACCCAAGTCTCTCTCAAGTCTGCTGTCTCCCAACAATGCCCCCCCCCCAATTTGTAGTTGAACAACGGGTTCTTTTTCCCTATATGCATGACCTTGCATTTTTCCACGTTAAAGCACATTTGCCATTTGTTTGCCCAGTCTTCCAGCTTGTCCAGGTCCCTTTGCAGGTCCTCACACTCCTCCCTGGACCTAACTCTGCCGCACAGTTTGGTATCGTCTGCAAATTTTATAACCTCGCACTTTGCCTCCTTTTCCAGGTCATTGATAAATATGTTGAAGAGTAACGGCCCCAGCACCGATACCTGTGGCACACCGCTTGTGACTCCCCGCCAGTCAGAATATTGGCCCTTCACTCCGACCCTCTGCAGTCTACCCGACAACCAGTGCTTGATCCATCTGTGTACATCCCCTCCCACCCCGTGGTTCCACAGCTTCCTAAGCAGCTTTTCATGTGGCACCTTGTCGAAAGCCTTTTGAAAATCGAGGTAAATGATGTCTATGGGTTCCCCATTGTCCACCCGACTGCTTATTCCCTCAAAGAAGTACAGAAGGTTCGTTAGGCACGACCGTCCCTTACAGAATCCGTGCTGGCTTGTTCTCAGTAGACCATTCCTCTCGATGTGCTCGCAAATGCCGTCCTTGATCATAGCTTCCACCATCTTCCCTATAATTGAAGTCAGGCTCACCGGCCTGTAGTTCCCGGGGTCACCCCTCGATCCCTTCTTGAAGATAGGTGTGACATTCGCCAATTTCCAGTCCTCTGGTACCTCACCAGTTTTCAAGGATAGGTTGCAAACATGCTGGATTGTGCCCGCTATTTCTTGTCGTAGTTCCTTCAGAACCCTTGGGTGGATCCCGTCCAGGCCCGGTGATTTACCGCATTTTAACCTGTCTATCTGTTTGAGGACATCCTCCTTACTTACCTCTATGTGCTCCAGTTTTTCGGCCTGTTCCCCACTCATGAGCTCCTCTGAGTCCGGTATATTAGATGTGTCTTCGCTCGTGAAAACCGACGAGAAGAATGTGTTCAACCTCTCAGCTACCTCTTTATCCTCCTTAATCACTCCCTTCCTATCCCCATCGATCAACGGCCCCATCTCCTCTCTCGCTGGTCGCTTCCCCTTTACGTAACTGAAGAATGCCTTGAAGTTTTTCGCCTCCCTGGCCAGCCCCTCTTCGTATTCCCCTTTCGCTTTTCTAACCTCTCGGTGGCATTCCTTTTGGCATTTCCTGTGCGCCTGGTGATTTTCCTCCGTTGGGTCCTTTTTCCATCTCCGGAAGGATACTTTTTTGTCATTTATTGCCCTCTTTACTTCAGTTGACATCCAAACCGGGTCCTTTGATCGCTTGTTCTTGCAGCCTTTCCTGAAACTGGGGACGTACATTATTTGTGCTTCCTGCAGGGTGTCCCTGAATAGGGTCCAGGCGCTTCCCACAGTCTCCATCCTAAAGATGTTTCTGAGCTTCCTCCCCACCATTTCCCTCATAGCAACATAGTTCCCTTTCTTGAAGTTGAGCGCAGTTGTTACGGTCCTCCTTACTATGGGTGTCCCCCTTTCTAATGTGAATCTGATCGTGTTGTGATCACTGTTGCCTAGTGGTCCTCCCACTTCTAACCCTCTTGCAGGCCCCCCTAATCCGTTTAGGATGAGGTCAAGAGTAGCACCCCCTCGCGTCGGTTCTTTGACTAGTTGCTCCATGAAGCAGTCCCTCACAGCTTCTACAAATCCTGTTTCCCTAGTGCAGTTGGAGTGACCCGTACTCCAGTCTATTCCCGGGTAGTTGAAGTCCCCCATCACTGTTACACTTCCAGTCCTGAATTCCTGTCTCAGTTCCGCTTCCAAGTCGTGTCCGACTCCTTCTGGCGTATCAGGTGGGCAATAGTACAGCCCTAGTTTTATGCCTGCACCCTTGTTTCCCGGCAATTTGACCCATAGCGATTCCAGCCCCTCTGCCTTCGTTGCCACATCCATCCCGACCGAGTGGATAGAGTCCTTTATATATAGTGCTATGCCTCCCCCCTTCTTGTGGGTCCTGTCCCTCCTGTAGAGCTTGTACCCTGGCAGCGCCACATCCCATTGATTTTCCTCTGTCCACCAGGTTTCTGCAATTCCAATTATATCTAGGTCCTCCCCTTTGGCCACGACTTCTAGTTCACCCATCTTGGCCATGAGGCTTCTTGCATTTGCGTATAAGCACCGCAGGTCCCGTAGGTCCCGTCGTTTTTCCTCCACCTCTGCATTTACCTGGACCGCCTGCCCTTGGATTTTGGGCAGTTCTCCCGTTCCCTGTGCTTCTGCTTTGCCCTCAGCCTTTACCCTCTTAGCTTTCAGCTTCCCCACAGTCCCGCCACCCCACTTCCCCGCTTTTCCTCTGGGTTTTCTAGCCCTACCGGCCCCCTCCTGGGCTATCATCCCTTGAGCCTCTGTTTGATCCCCCTCGCCTTGTGGTACCTCTATATTGCCCTCAGCTTTCGCCCTCGTGCCACCCAGTCCCCCTGTGTCTCCATGCCCCTTAGTCTTCTCACAGCAAGCTCCCTTTACCTGATGTTTCCCTCGCTGTCTGATCATAAGATCCTCCGGTCCCTCTGCTTCCTCCCTGCAGTCAGCCCATTCAGCATCTGTTCTGGATACTGTTGTCCGAAGCGTCAACATCAGATCAGCTGTCGGCTTTCCCCCTCTCCTCAGTTTAAAGCCCTCTCGATCTCCTTCCTCACATTGGCTGCCAGTAGTCTAGTTCCCGCTGTGCTCAGGTGCAGGCCGTCCCGCCGGTAGAGCTTGCTCTTTCCCCAGAAGGACGTCCAGTTCCTCACAAAGTGGAAGCCCTCCTCCTGGCACCATCTCCTCAACCATGCATTCACAGCCTGGAGGTCTGCCTGCCTCTTTGCATCTGCTCTCGGTACAGGCAGGATCTCCGAGAATGCTATCCTCCGTGTGCTCCGCTTCAGCTTTCGTCCCAGGACCCTGAACTGGTCAGTCAGTATGGCCATGCTGAAGTTCCTCCGGCTCACATCATTCGTTCCGACGTGGATTATTACCGCAGTCTCCTCTGTCTCTGCTCCGTCCAGGATCCTCTCGATCCTATCAGTGATGTCTCGTGTCTTGGCCCCTGGGAGACAAGTCACTAGCCGGTCCTCCCTTCCTCCAGCTACGTGACTGTCTACCTCTCTCAAGATCGAGTTTCCCACCACAATAGCAGACTTCCCTTTCCTCAGCAACCTCCTCTGCCTCAGGTCCGTGTCCTTGGTGTAGTGCGTTGTCTCTCCCTCGGGGTCCCGGTGAGTCGCGGTCTCCTCCTCTTGCGTGGTTCCTCCGCTAGGTCCTTCCCCGGTGTCGCCTTGTGGATCCTGGGTCTCGTCTGCCGACTTCCGTCTGTGCAGCTGCTGGTCCCGTTCCTCCACCTTCCTATAGGCCTCCTCGATGAATCTCTCGAGGTCCCTCACCTGGTCCACAATGGGGCCTGCTCCGTCTGTGTTCTGGGTTGACCAGCTCGTCTCCTCTGTGGTGCGCAGTCCCTCCAGTTACTGGACCCTGACCCTCAATCTGCCGACCTCCATCCTCAGGCTTTCCAGTTCCTGACACCGACTGCATATGTACTCCCGCCTTCCCAAGGGGAGGTAGTCGTACATATTGCACTCTGTGCAGTATACCGGAAAGTACCTCTGGGATCCTGGGTCCTCCATCGCTCTCGTAAAGTGCTGGTGTGCTCCTGCTGATTGGAGCCTGTTATTTTGTTAGCTTCAGAATCCAACTGTCGTCACTGCAGGCGCTTCACAAAGGCGCGCACTAAGGCGCATGCGCCTTTGTCGGCGCGCCGTTGGCGCTGTGCTCTTTTAAATGTTCCCTTTCGGTCAGGGAGAGGGGCGGAGCAGGGCTCCCACGCTGCCTCTCTTCGGGAACAATCTGGATACGCTGTCTCCCGCTGGTGGCCTGAAAGGGGGCCCGGCTGGCTGCTGTGCTCTTTTAAATGTTCCCTTTCGGTCAGGAGAGGGGTGGAGCAGGGCTCCCACGCTGCCTCTCTTCGGGACAGGACAGTTCAGAGATAAGGCTTCGGTCATAGATAGGTTTAACTTGTACCTTGATACCGTGGAGAAAGCATCAATGACATGAAGTATGTGAGGGATGGAGGCAGGCGATGCATATAACAAGACATCGTCCGCATACACAGACATTTTAACTTCTAGATAACCGAATTTCATACCAGAAATCTTGGGATTAGACTGAAAGGACAGGAGAAGGGGTTCCAATGCCAGGTTAAAGAGCAAGGGGTGAAAAGGTGTTGAGAAGAGACCTTTTATGAATATTCTGGTGGACAGATGTGAGTAAAGTATTTTGACAATAATAAGGAATCCATCTGGAAGTCCAAACCACTTGAGCACAAAGAAGAGATAAGAAACATAGAAACATAGAAACATAGAAATAGACGGCAGATAAGGGCCACAGCCCATCTAGTCTGCCCACCCTAATGACCCTCCCCTACCTTTCTCTGTGAATAGATCCCACGTGTCTATCCCATTTGGCCTTAAAATCAGGCACGCTGCTGGCCTCAATCACCTGTAGTGGAAGACTGTTCCAGCGATCAACCACTCTTTCAGTGAAAAAGAATTTCCTGGTGTCACCTCGTAGTTTCCCGCCCCTGATTTTCCACGGATGCCCTCTTGTTGTCGTGGGACCCTTGAAAAAGAAGATATCTTCCTCCGCCTCGATGCGGCCCGTAAGATACTTGAACGTCTCGATCATGTCTCCCCTCTCTCTGCGCTCCTCGAGCGAGTATAGCTGTAATTTGTCAAGCCGTTCTTCATATGGAAGATCCTTGAGACCCGAGACCATCCGGGTGGCCATTCTCTGCACCGACTCCAGTCTCAGCACATCCTTGCGATAATGTGGCCTCCAAAATTGCACACAGTATTCCAGGTGGGGCCTCACCATGGATCTATACAATGGCATAATGACTTCCTCCTTACGGCTGACGAAACCCCTTCGTATGCAACCCATTATTTGTCTTGCCTTGGATGAAGCCTGCTCCACTTGATTGGCAGACTTCATGTCCTCACTGACGATCACCCCCAAGTCTCGTTCTACTACCGTTTTTGCTAGGATCTCGCCATTAAGGGTATAAGACTTGCATGGATTTTGGCTGCCCAGGTGCATAATTTTGCATTTTTTGGCATTGAAGTTGAGTTGCCATGTCCTAGACCAGCGCTCCAGCAGGAGTAGGTCGTGCATCATGTTGTCGGGTATTGAATCTTTGTCTGTTGTGCATTTGCCCACTACATTACTTAGTTTGGCGTCATCGGCGAATAATGTTATTTTACCTCGAAGCCCTTCTGCCAAGTCCCTTATAAAGATGTTGAATAGGATTGGGCCCAAGACTGAGCCCTGTGGCACTCCACTGATCACCTCCGTCATTTCGGAGGGGGTGCCATTCACCACCACCCTTTGAAGCCTACCTCCAAGCCAGTTTCCAACCCATTGCGTCAATGTGTCACCTAATCCTATAGAACTCATCTTGCCCAGCAACCTGCGGTGTGGTACGCTATCGAATGCTTTGCTAAAGTCCAGGTACACGATGTCCAGGGACTCCCCAATATCCAGCTTCTCTGTCACCCAATCAAAGAAGCTGATCAGGTTGGATTGGCATGATCTCCCCTTAGTAAATCCATGTTGTCGGGGATCCCGTAGATTCTTTTCATCCAGGATTTTATCCAATTGGTGTTTGATTAGAGTTTCCATTAGTTTGCTCACTATCGATGTTAGACTCACTGGTCTGTAGTTTTCTGTCTCCATCTTTGAGCCTTTCTTGTGGAGTGGAATGACGTTAGCCGTCCTCCAGTCCAACGGGACGCTGCCTGTACTAAGGGAGAGGTTGAAGAGCGTGGACAGTGGCTCCGCCAAGACATCACTCAGTTCCCTAAGCACCCTGGGGTGCAGGTTGTCCGGCCCCATTGCTTTGTTAACCTTGAGATTTGACAGCTCACCATAGACACTGCTGGGCGTAAACTCAAAGTTACTAAAAGGGTCAACTGAGCCAACCCTTGTCTGTAGCTGAGGGCCAAGCCCCGGCGCTTCTCGGGTGAAGACTGAGCAGAAGTATTCATTTAATAGTTGGGCTTTTTCCGAATCCTTATCCACATAGTCTCCGTCTGGATTCCTAAGACTTACAATCCCGCCTGAGTTTTTTCTTCTGTCACTGATATACCTGAAGAAGGATTTATCTCCCTTCTGGATGTTCTTTGCCAGAGACTCTTCCATGTGGAATTTAGCCTCTCTGACTGCTGTTTTGACGGCTTTTGATTTGGTCAGGTAGTCTGCTCTAGAGTCCTGCTTCCCTGATTTTTTGTAAGAGATGAATGCTTTTTTCTTCTCCTTGATGAGGTTTGAGATCTCTGCAGTAAACCACTGTGGCTTATTGTTCCTTCGCTGTTTACTTACTGATTTAACATAGCGGTTTGTTGCTTCTTGTATGGTGGCTTTCAAAGTCGACCACATTTCTTCCACATTATCAGTTTCAGCTTGGCTTTGTAGCGCCTGGTGAACGAAGTCTCCCATTTCTTTGAAATTTGTGTCCTTGAATTTGAGGACCTTGGTCAGTGTGGTAGATTTAGTGAAACCTTTCCTGAGATTGAACCATACCATGTTGTGGTCACTGGAGGCCAATGTGTCGCCCACCGAGACCTCTGTGACACTTTCTCCATTGGTAAGTATCAGGTCCAGTATTGCCTGATCCCTTGTTGGTTCCAACACCAGTTGCCTGAGTCTTCCTCCCTTCATAGTGTTTAATAGCCTCCTGCTGCTTCCGGAAGCAGAGGTAAGTGTAACCCAATCCACATCAGGCATGTTGAAGTCACCTAGCAATACTGTGTCCCCACGCAAGGTGATATTTTCTATATCTCCGATTATTTCCATATCTAGGTCATCCTGTTGTCTTGGGGGTCTGTAAATTATGCCAAGATACAAGCATTTGTCTTTCCCTCTGGCCAAATTAACCCAAAGGGATTCCCCAGTGTACTGGACATCTGTGATTCTCGTGACCTTAATGTCATCTTTAGTATATAATGCTACACCTCCTCCCATTCTGCCCTCCCTGTCCCGGCGAAGCAAGTTGTAACCCGGTATGACCATATCCCACCCGTGGGAGTCTGTGAGCCAGGTCTCGGATATCGCCACCACATCCAGGTCGGCATTCCTTATTTCTGTTTCCAATTCCAGGATCTTGTTTCCTAAACTGTGTGCGTTGACGTACATAGCCCTCCATGTTGTATTTCTGTTATGTCTCAATGGGGATATTTCTGCTTGAGCTATTTGAACACCTTTAGCACTGTTTGCGTTATTTGTGCTTTCCTTAGGCCCAGAACTACAATGTGTATTCCCCATATACCCAGAACTACAGTGTGTACTCCCCTTAGACCCAGAATTACAATGTGACCCATAAATATGATGTGATCCCTACTCCCGACTTGAAAGTGTGTGCACTCACCCCCGACCCAGAATTTTGGTGACTACTTACCTCAGCCTCAAAAAAGTATTGGCAGTTTAGCTCGCCAGGTATGTTGTTTATGCCTGTACCCTCCCCCGACTTACCTAGTTTAAAGCCCTGTGGAGAAGGTGGGCTAGACGGTGTCCAAGGACATTCTTCCCTCTTCTGGTCAGGTGTAGCCCATCATGTCCCTGTAGCCCTTGCAGTGCTTCTCCATAGTGCAGAAACCCGAAGCTCATCTCCTTGCACCATCCTCGCAGCCAGTCGTTCGCCCTCCTTATTCGATCCTCTCTGGCTCTGCCCTTGCCCTTCACTGGGAGAATCGAGGAGAAGACTACCTGCGCATCCATCCTCCTCAGCTTCTCCCCCAGGGCCCTGAAGTCTTCAGGTATGTGGTCCGGGGTGCTCCTGGCGGTGTCGTTGGTTCCGACGTGGATTAGAATCATGGGGAAGTGGTCTCGGGGCTTGATGAGTCTGTCAAGGCAAGCAGTGACATCCCGGATCCTGGCCCCTGGCAAACAGCAGACCTCTCTTGATTGTAGGTCTGGTCTGCAGATTGGTCCCTCGGTGCCCCTCAGCAGTGAATCTCCGATGACCACCACTCTGCGCTTCTTAGGGGTAAGCCGTACAGTTGATTCCGGAGCTGGAATCGTCTGCTGAACATCTTCTTGTACCTCTGTCTCTGGACCTTCCTGTAGCAGTTGATATCTGTTCCTCAGGGCGATTTGTGGTGTCGATGTAGAGCTGTCCTGTGTGAGAGAAAAAGAGACAGAGTTAGGTCCTCTGCGTTTTCCTGTGGAGGAAGTCACCAGCTGCCAGGAGTCAGTGTCCCCAACCACTTCCTGCATTCCAGCGGTTTGTCTCAAGGTGGCCGTTTTGGACGCTTTGGGTGTTCCCAGGGTGGTCTTGTCAGGTTCCTGTTCAGCGATCTGAGACAGCTCCTGGATGACTCCATCGATGAAGGTCTCGTCGTCTCGGATGCTCCTTAGACGCTGAACCTCCTCTCTCAGGCTCTTCAGCTCCATCAAAAGGCTTTCATCCAGTTGATCCATTACTTCTGTCTGCGTTGAGACTGTAGACCTCTTTGAGGGGATGGCCTTGGTCTGTACAGAGACCTCTGCCCTCCGTCCTGGTTCCCCTTCCATCTGTACTCGGACCATAGCCATCCCCTGGGTGCTCTCGGTGACTGTACTGCCTGTTTTGATTGAAGTCTTGCTGCTTCTAGTCCTACCTGCCATTACAAAGGTTTATTGTTATTATTATTATTTAAAAATTTTTTTTTTTTTTTTTTTTTTAAGTATTTGTTAGGGTGGGGGGGGGGTGTTAGGTGTTGGTCAGTAAGTGTTGAGGGAGGGATAGAGGAAGTTAGTTAGTTCTTGGTCTGAGGGATGGAGTAGTTAGTTAACTGTTAGTTAATTGTCAGTTAAGGATGTATGTTTGTTAGTGTGCTGGGGAGGTCTGTCTGTTAAAGTGGTTTGGGAATAGAGTGATTGGTGAGGTCTGCCTGTTTAGTGAGAAAGATTTTAGTAGCTTGTTGGTGAGATAGAAAGTTGTAAGACAGAGTTAAAGACTTGGTAGAAAGTTGTAGATTGATAGTTAAAGACTTGGTAGAATGCTAAAGAAAGACTGAAGACAATTGATTAGTTAGTTAGCTAGGGCTATAGTTGATAGCCCTATCTGGATGCCCTTCTTGAGGCCCTTCGCAAAGGCGCTCTCGCTAAGGCGAGCGCCTTTGCCGCTCGCCTTCGCCGCGCGCCGAACGGCTGTGCGCCGTTGGCTCCCTTCCTGGTTAAGGGGGAGTCCGGGCGCTGACGCTGGTGGTGACGTGGAGCGGGTGGGCGGAGCTAACTCTCGCCGCTACCCGCTCACCGCTCCCACTTTCCTCTGCCTCCTCCTGGAAGTCTTGGCCCCGCTCTCCTGCTGCTTGTGATCTCCCCTCTCTTCTTCAGCAGCCGCTAGCTCTGCCTGCCTCCTCCACGCGGTCGCCGAGTTTTCTTCACCCGCGGCTCCCTTCCTGGTTAAGGGGGAGTCCGGGCGCTGACGCTGGTGGTGATGTGGAGTGGGTGGGCGGAGCTAACTCTCGCCGCTACCCGCTCACCGCTCCCACTGTCCTCTGCCTCCTCCTGGAAGTCTTGGCCCCGCTCTCCTGCTGCTTGTGATCTCCCCTCTCTTCTTCAGCAGCCGCTAGCTCTGCCTGCCTCCTCCACGCGGTCGCCGAGTTTTCTTCACCCGCGGCTCCCTTCCTGGTTAAGGGGGAGTCCGGGCGCTGACGCTGGTGGTGACGTGGAGCGGGTGGGCGGAGCTAACTCTCGCCGCTACCCGCTCACCGCTCCCACTGTCCTCTGCCTCCTCCTGGAAGATAGGACCATTCTATACGGTCAAAATCCTTCTGGGCATCAAGGGCAATGGCTACTATTGGAGAAGAGAAAGTGGCGGCCTGGGTGATCACATTAATTAGTACACGAGAGTTGTCGCTAACAAGGCAGCCCAACATGAAGCCATTTTGATCAGTGGCAATTAGATTGGGTAACACAGATTGTAGCCTGGTTGCTAGTAATTTAGTGTAAATCTTTGTATCCGTATTTATGAGTGATAATGGTCTCTATAGTTTTGGGTTGATAGAGGGTCCTTTCCGTGTTTCCAGAGAACAATAGTTGTGGCTTCAGCAAAGGTACCATCAACATGACCAGATTTAATCATGTACAGTGTTCTCCCCAGAAATTTTTTCCAGCCAGGTGGCATGAAAAAGTAGCCGGGTGGGGCGGGACAGGGAAATTTGGTGGTGGGGAAAATTAAGGACTCCTTTTACTAAGTTGCAATAGCGTTTTTAGCGCGTGCAGTATTGCCACACTATACGGCTAGAACTAACGCCAGCTCAATGTTGGTGTTAGTGTCTAGCATGTGCGGCAATTCTGCGCGAGCTAAGCGCGCGGTAAAACCGCTATCGCAGCTTAGTAAAAAGAGCCCTAAATGTGTACTATTTGTATTAGTTAATTATTATTAGTTATTTTCCAATGCTCAATATGACTGCCTTTCTTAAGGTTTGACACTGGTTCCATAATATATATATTAAATTTAAGAAGTATCCAATTCTAGAAGTGAATAATTAGATATTTGCCCTCTTTCAAATGGTATAGAGCAGCGTCTCTCAAACTTTTTTAACTCTGGCACACTAAACGGAGCAAATGTTTTTTGTGGCACACTAAATGCAGCAAATGTTTTTCATGGCTGGAAAAAATATCTGGGGAGAACACTGATGCCCTTAGTTTTCAAGGTCCAATCACATCAAAGAATGATGCTTATCTGGGCAGTTGTATAATAAAAAGAATGGATAAGATAACATGAGAAGTGAAATTGTCATGAATCAGAGGGATACATACCCTGTAGGTCCTAAAAGCAGGCTTGTGGATTAGATATAAACTATGAAGGCAGTGGTGTACCTAGCATATGTGACACCCGAGGCCCATCATTTTTTTACACCCCCCCCCCATCTGTATGAAAAACATGATTTTTAGTAAGAATCCACACGTCACACAAGAGTGTACCTAGGAAAAGGCAGCATCTTGCATATTGCAGTGAGCAGTATATCAATACACCCATTGTAAAACTAAACAAGCCAGACTAGTACAGATCAATCCTGCACAGTCAATCCTAACTGAAAACCATGTCTTTCAAACACACCTTCGCCTAGTATGGAATATGTAATCACAAACTAACCCCTCTCCCTTTTACAAATCTGTAATGTGGTTTTTAGCCATGATGGTAACAGTTCAGACTCTCATAGAATTCTGAGAAATTACCATCATGGCCAGTGCTAAAAAAAAAAGCTCTACAGTTTTGTAAAAGGGGGGATAAAATAGAAAAATGTAGACAAGGGTTAAATTGAACTACCAAGAAGCTGGACTCTGCATACAATGCAACACAGAAACAGCGATGCATCTTCCCTAAAGCAAAAAAATAAATAAATATAATTTTTTTCTACATTGTCTTCTCTGGTTTCTGCTTTCCTCAGTCTTGACACTCTCTTCCTTTCATCCACTGTCTACCCTCTCTCTGCTCCTTCTATATGGCATCTTCTCTCCTTGTATTCCCCTTCCATCTCTCCCTTCACCCCTATTATTCTGACATCCATCTTCTTCCCTTCCCTCCTTCAATGGTCTGGCATCTCTCTCCTCTTCTTCCCTTCCCTCTCCCACACCCCCATGGTCTGGCATTTCAATCTCCTCTCCCTTCCCCCCACTTCCATCAGCATCTGCCCCCTTTCTTTCCCTCCAACCCAATTCCATCCAGTATCCTTCCCCCTTATGTCTCTCTCTCTCCTTTCCATGCACACCAATTCCATCAGCATCTGCCCCCTTTCTCTCCCTCCACCACCCTTCCATACCACCCTGACCTCCTTTTTCTCCCTCCACCACCCTTCTATACTCCTCTCTCCCTCCAAACCAGCAAGGTCCCATGATGACTGCTTCTGTTGCCTCTGCCTCTGTAAGATGTAAGTGACATTGGAGGGGGTGGGCCGGCAGACACAGGGAATTTCAGCAAGGTTCCGCAATGACTGCAGCTGCCGGTCCTCCCCTTCCGACGTCACTTACGTCTTCCGGAGGCAGAGGCAGCAAATGCAGTCATCGTGGGACCTTCCTGCACTTCAGTGCGGCTGCCGACTCTGCTTCAGAATAAGTACGGCAGCCGTGCTGAGGTGCAGGTGCCATTTAGAGCAGCTTGGAAGGTTCTGGATCCAGCCGGCTGTGTACCCCCCTAGGGCTGGCACCCGGGGCGGTCTGACACTGTATGAGGGGACAAAAAATAATAGAAAGAATGGATAACTTGACCGATTTTAGACATGTCATACAATTATAACCACAAAAATACGTTATAAAATGTAATTCTAAACTCAAAAGATTTCAGACGAAAAGCATACTATAGAAAGGAAACCAGAAAAGACCAAACCCATAGTACTAAGATCCAAATGCTAAAATCGGACATGTCCATTACGAAGAGACATGTGGATCACCACTAATTATAACGAGTGAGTCTTTAAAATATGAGATGGTAACGGATAGCCAGACCTGGTGAACGGAAGTGACAAATACTGGAGCCAAAACCAGAGCATTGTGATGAAACTTGAATATGGATACCTTGCATTTCTTGGCGTTGAAGCCCAGCTGCCAGGTAGATGACCAACGTTCCAACAAAAACAGGTCCTGCGTCATACTATCGTGTAAATCAGAGCCGCTCACTATGTTACATAGTTTGGCGTTGTCGGCGAATAGTGTTATTTTACCTTGAAGCCCCTGAGTCAGGTCCCCTATGAATAAGTTGAAAAGGAGCGGGCCCACGACTGAGCCCTGAGGTACTCCACTTGTCACTTCTGACATTTTAGAGAGGGTACCGTTAACCACCACCCTCTGAAGTTTACCATTGGCTATTTTTTGGGCTTGCGAGCTACTTTTAAAATGACCAAGTCAAAATGATCTACCAATAATAATTTTTTTTAAAAAAACCACAAAGCACACTGTACGCAGAGAAAATGTTAATAATCATTCCTATTCCGGGGTTTTCTCAAAGATGTCAAAGCAGATGACTCTATGCACTGTCACCTCACTAACAACCATACAAAAATAGACAAGTATACCCCCTCCCTTTTTACTAAACCACGATAGCAGTTTTTAGCGCAGGGAGCTGCGCTGAATGCCCAGCGCTGCTTTTGACGCTCATAGGCTCCCTGCGCTAAAAACCGCTATTGCGGTTTAGTAAAAGGGGACCATAGTGTAAAATATAGACAGCAGATATAAATACAGACACATTTTGATCAGTAAATTTAAAATAAAATCATTTTTCCTATCTTGTCTGGTGATTTCATGAATCTCTGGTTGCACATTCTTCTTCTGACTGTGCATTAAATCTTTCTTCCTCCTCTTTCAGCCTGTATGCCTCCTGACCTCATTCCCCTCCCCCCACTTTTTCTTCCTCTCTTCCTGCCCTTTCTTTCTTTCTCTCTTCATGCCCCCTTTCTTTTTTTCTGTTTCTCTTCCTGCCCTCTTACTTTTTTTCTCCTTGCCCTCCTCCAAGCCACTGCCAATGTCACTGCCATCGGGGAACAGGCCCCAAAGCCGCTGGCCGCCGCCCCCCCCCCCAAGCTCTCCCTACTTCGGGCCGACCAGCATTCTTCTCCCCGATGTCAATTCTGCCGTCGGAGAAGAAGGCTAATCAGCCCAAGATCACAATCGATTGGGGGAAATGCTGCCGGGTCCTGCCTTTGCGGAAACTGAAAGTAAGCAGGACCCGGCAGCAAGAACGAGCAAATGGAAAGCTTCACTGACCTGTCTCCCGCCTTAGCCCGTAGCGAATTTATACTTCGGGGATCTAACATGTGCATGCCGGCTTCCCTTCTCTTCCCTCCCCCCCCGGACATAACTTCTGGTTTCGGAGGGAAGAGAAGGGAAGCCGGCACACACACATTAAAGCCCCGAAGCATAAGTTCGCTAAGGGCTAAGGTGAAATCATCAAGCCGGCTTTTTTTTTTTTTTTTTTTTTATGTTGAGCTGCAGCGAAAGCAGCAGAATTTAGCTGGGCGGTCATCTAAATTACCCGGGCGGACCGCCCAGCTGAAAGGCCCTAGGGAGAACACTGATGTAGTTGAATAGCTGGAGAAGGTAAGGAGTTAGTTTATTTGCAAAGGCAAGATAAAACTGTTCTTCTTTATTGTTTTAATTGCATCTGAAATCTCCATTGTAGATATATCCGTGTACAGAAGATTTTGTTGGGATGAGGAGATGGTGGGATGAGGTAACTCGCATAAAAAGGCCTCAAAGTCGGCTATGGAATCTATTTCTGATGTATAGAGTTGACTATAAAAATGTCAAAACTGTTGCAAAATGTCTTTGTGATCCAACAACACTGTGCCATTGTGATCTCTGATACCTGAGATGGTAGCTTCTTCAGATTTATCTTTCAAGTTGCTAAATGGTGACCACATTTATTGTTTTCAAAGTAATATTTAGCATTCTAAACAAATATTTGGTGAGTGGTAGAGTGACACAGAGTGGAATTGTACTTAAATCTGACAGCTTGTACATATTAAAGGAGATTCATGTTTGTCGGATCCAGGTGGTGTAGGGATTCTAGCTTTTTAAGTTTCGTGGCCAATTCAGTTATTAATTTTGAATTCTGCTTTTTAGTATGGGCTGCAAAGGAGATAATAGCGCCTCTAACAGAGGTTTTGAAAGGATCCCAGGTCACAATACAGCTGGTGTCTGTTGGACTGTTGAATGAAAAGTAATCTTCAATGTGTTCAGTCAAATACAAGATAAAGCCAGGCTCCTGTAGGAGAGTTGAGTTAAATCTCCATTGTTTCTGTGTAGGGGGTTTACAGATATTCTGTAATTGGAGCAGAACCGGGGCATGATACGATATCACAATTTCCTTTATTTGAGAGTGAGCAATATAAGGAGCCAAGGCTAGGCTGATTAGGAAGAAGTCAATCCTCGAGTAAGAGGAGTGTGGTGGTAGTGAGAAAAAGGTGTCATCTCTGTCTTGCGGATTTGTCAACCACCAAGGATCCACTAAATTGAAGCTAGTAATCAAGTCGTGAAGTTTGAACCATGACTTGGGTTTTTTGAATATGATAGAGGATTTTCTGTCAATGCTGGGGTCCTGGACTAGATTAAAGTTCCCTCCAATTATGTTCAACTTGCCATTGTCAGAATTTAAAGATTCAGTTATCTCCTCAAAAAAGGTTTGGTCATCTACATTAGGACTATAGATGTTCGTAATCATAATCGATGAGCCATTTATTTCTAGATGAGATTTTACCCATCTACCCTGGGAATCTGATGTATGAGAAAGGAACAGAAAATCAGCCCTTTTTCTAATTAAGATTAATACATCATTATGTCTGCCTAAGGCAGGTGAGAATAGGGGAAGTAAAGCCCATTTTGCTGTGATTTTTTTTAAACTTCTGCAGAGGAGAGATGGGTCTCCTGGAAAAGGACAATATCAGGGTGAAATTTGTAGATGTAATCAAAGACTCTTTTTCGCTTTAAGTGAAATACAATTCAATGTCATATGGAAGAGGGATAGATTGCAGAGTTAAGACCGGCAATAAACCATGTGAGGCATAATAGATGTAACAGGAAAACACAGGAGAGTCAAATCCACAAGATCAACACTCAGACACAATGGAGTGGATAAATCCAAAGAAAGTCTGGTGAACTCTAAATATTTCACAACGTTCTTTAATTCAACATACATCGACTCAACATGCGCATGTTTCGGCCCAAATGACCTGCTCAGGAGTCTCACAAATCTGTGTATGAATCAAAAGAACATCCAAAAATCAATTGGGCATCACATGATCCACATCACAAAACTGCCACCTCTTGCAAACCGCATACGGTGAAAAAAGAGTATCACAAATCTATGTATGAATCAAAAGAACATCCAAAAATCAATTGGGCATCACATGAGTCACATCACAAAACTGCCATCTCTTGCAAACTGCATACGGTGAAATGCAATTCGCAAGAGATGGCAGTTTTGTGACGTGGATCATGTGATGCCCAATTGATTTTTGGATGTTCTTTTGATTCATACACAGATTTGTGAGACTCCTGAAGCAGGCCATTTGGGCCGAAACATGCGCATGTCGAGTTGATATATGTTGAATTAAAGAATAAAGAACATTTTGAAATATTTAGAGTTCACCAATCTTTCTTTGGACATCCACTCCATTGTGTCTGAGTGATAATAGATGATACAGATAATGATATTTGGCAATATCCATAGAGGGTATGTCATACTAAAAGAGAAATAACAGTGTAATAACATAACTAGAAAGAGAATCAAGGGTTAGTGGGTCCGCAGGAAAGCACAGCATGTCAGACTATGGAGCTGACCTGAAGTAATACATCAAAAAGAATGTTGAATCAACAAGAAACAGTAGTGAAAATTAGACTACACTAAGCATATATGCTAGCTACCTTAGAGACAGTTATGCTAGTATGAGTAGACATTGCACATACAAAAAGGCAAAGCTGCAGATAAAGAAAAATAATGTGGTTAAAAACTATCAATGTCAGAGACAAAACATGAGACAGTACCACATCTAAGCCTGTGATAAATAGCAAGGAGCTTGAACACTAAAATTGCAGCTGATAGTAATAGTAATAGCAATATTGCCCATTGAATAATATGGAACTAAAAGCATAAACACAAGAATTTCATTTAACAGCATTACTCTTCAAATGGAAATTACAGAAAACTTAAGTACAGCAAAAACAGGTACGACCATTACCTAACATATAATGGGTTAGCAGAGATGATAAACATACAGAGCGAATGAGATACCCATTAGTGAGCAAATTAGGAGCAGCTGAAATATAACTGATAAAAAACATCATGCAGTGCGAAAAGATACCCTAAATGCCACTGAGTTAGTAATAAGTATGCCCAACAGAAGCGGAAAAGCATAATAGCATTTAAATGAGATTGATGTGTAATATCTATAAATGCCTAAGACAAGCACAGGATAAATCCAAGTCCCAGCATGGGATATATATCTTGACATTTAAATACTTAATTTGCATATAATGATGCCAGCTCCTAACAAATGAAGGTGACTAAGAGTTGAAATACAAAGTATTTGTATGAGCAATGCTCTGCAAGTGAAGATTATCAGAGAATTTAAGTGCAAAGAGAACATGCAGTAATATTACCCAGTATGTGATAATAGAGTAATTGAAAGCGCATAGAGCATGAGATTACCTTTAAGGAGCAAAAATTATAGTGCATCTTAGCTACAGGTGCATGAGAGTAACCTATAGAATGTTGTAAGAAAAGAGATAATACGTCCAGAGCCCCAGATAAACGCAATAGGAACGTAAAAATGCAATGCTTAAGAGTACCAGGAGCCAAATATGAAATAAAGAGCTATACAGTATTCCCCCCGGTTGTTCACGGTCAGCAGTTCGCGGTCCCAGTCATTCGCAGTATTTTCCAACTGTGAACTGCCGACAAGGAGAGAGCAGCAGGAGAGGCAGGAGAGAGCAGCCGGAGCGCCAGTGAGTGCAGGAAATCACTCGCTGTATGCTCCAACCGTCTCTTCCTGCACTAAGTCGGGTCTTATCCAATCAGGAGCTGCTTTGATATGCTATTTACCTGGATACAGGTTCAGGAGAAATTCCACAGGATGAAAATTCCTCTCTTATGCAGAAGAGAAAGGTTTCCGTTCTGATAGCTTGTAAAGTTGGACACAAGACACTGAAGGCTTCAAGAGCAAACTAGTCGAGTTTATTTAATAAATGCAAAGCAGATATCAAATTAAAAGTAATTTTATGTTCAAGGAAGGGATAGAAAGACGCGTTACATTCTCCTGTTCAAATCTCTTCAAAAGCAGTACTGACAAGGCTATACATTTTATCCTTTCTCTGACATCATTTCCAGCATTAACATACAATATCATGACGTCCAGACTTTCCAAACACGTACATCCTGTGGAGCCTGGTACATTTACAAAAGCATATTTTCAATATAATTATTCAGTTAACTCTCTATGTCCTGGACCAAAAATAGAATCATAATGTAAAAGACAGACCATGCACTAGCTCATCAAGTCCAGTGTTACCCTTTTTCTCCATATGACTTATAAATAACTGTTGACCTATGTGACCTGTAAAGAAATCAATCATGTCTATACCAGCCGGCATCCTTAATCTATAGAAACAGGCATCCGTGTAGTAGATTGTACAAAAACAGATTTCCTGCTCTTCACTGGGAAACTTATCTCTGAATTCATACGTCCTCTTGTATATGGACAATGGCTTATAAATATACTCTTAAGAGTCACAATGTCAAACTTCTGAACTTCCTTAGCACAGCTAAAATGCAGATACAGCAATTTACACATTTGAATCTATAATTACAATGCCTCAGAATTTTCACTAGATCTCTCATCCCAAACTTTAATATACTGTATAATCACTTAGTTTTGATTAACCCAACTCAGTTTTCATATCATCTATGACAACTATCACACCTGTAAATTCTAGGAATTCTTCAACAGATAGCTATAGCAAATGAGCTAATAATAAAACATGGACTAGACTTATCAAGTGTTGTCAATATTGGAAGGAGAGATCTGTTCCAAGTTTTCAAGATTCCACAGTTTGTTTAGATAGGTTCAGAATGAACAGGATGGCCAACCCCATGTATAATTTCCTGCTGCATAATTTCCAAGACCTGATTATACCATAGCAGATGAAGAACTATGGGTCCAAGCAGGGCCAGCTTAAAGGGTAGGCCCAGTAGACATGTGCCTAGGGCCCGAAACTGTCAGGGGGCCCACTGAAGGAGGGCAGAGGACTCACTTTTTCAATTTATTTTTTGAAACGGCATCGGCATCGCAGGCCCCCCGGCATCGATGGCAACACGGCTCTGCTCTGGAAAAAGGGGGGTGGACCAGCAGCCGCGCTGAGGTGCGGGAAGGTCCCGCGATGACAGCCTCTACCAGCTCTGCTCGAAAGAATAACATCAGAGGGAGATGGACCAGCAGACGCAGTCATTGTGGGACCTTGCAGCAACTCCCAACATCTGCCGGCCCCACCCGCCTGCCTCACCCTGAGTCTGAACTACTTCACTCCTTTGAGGTTCTGGGGCGCTGAGGGGGGCCTCCCAACAGTCTCATTTCCTTTCACTCTCTCTCCTGCCTCCAATCTAAGAGATGGGGTCCCGGGCTCGGAGGACCTGCAACGTATGGAGGAGGAGAGCAGGGACCCTTTGTCTCTTACTTCGGGGGAGGGATGGACGTGTTTTGGAGGTGTTGGACTCCTCACTGAAGGAGAGGGGCTTCCAATTGTCAGAGGAGAGGAAGAGGGGCATGCTGGAGCAAACAGCATTTAGGCAAGTCCCGGAGAGAGAGGGCAGCGGAGGAAAATAGGTGAAGGGGGGTACGGAGAGAGAAGAAAGAGTATGGGGGTTAGGGCTAGATAGAGATGGGGGAGGGGAGAAATTGGTAGGGAGAGAGAAGAAAGAAAGAGTATGCGGGTTGGGGCTAGATGGAAAAGGGGGGAGGGAGAGTAGCGGGCCAGAGATGAATAGGGGGTGAGACTGGAAAACAATTCCAAAATAAAGGGAAAACAAAGAGGGGTGACATGATAGAGAACAGAAAAAGGGGGAAGGGTCATCCATTAACAGAGGAAAGGAGGACAAGACCTATAGCTGATATCCTGCTCCCATTCCCATGCGGAGCTCCCAGAAGAAGCAAGAGTAAGTTCACAAAGGAAGATAGCGGGGCCCCATGCTGGCATAGTGAGGGGGGGGGGTTGGAAGTGCAGACTTGGGCAGTGCATGAAAGAGGGTGGCATGGAGACCACGTAAGCATAGGGGTGAGGAAAAAAAACAGACGGGGAGCTTTGTACGAGCACCAGAGCTGGAGGAAGCTGCAAAGTAAGATTCAAGCCCCGCTTTAACTTAGTGAGCAAACAGCAGAAAGAGGAAAGAAATCAGTGAAGCTCCCGCTGAATGCAGGCACTGCTTCATCTTTCCAAGAAATTTAAGGCTATTGGAGTCCCACTGGCACGGCACTGCTGAGGAAGCTCACACTGCTATATTCACTCAAGGGCTGACATTTTTAACTGTCTGATTTGTTGCTTCTTTATTGGGCAAAACGCCATGTCTTATGAAAATAATCCTAGTTGGGGTACATAGAACAAGAAACAAGAACACTGTGATGCTGGAGCATGATGCAAGTGAGCAAGAAAGGGTTAATCAAAGAACTAGGGCCGGTGGCCCCTGCTTATTTCTGGTGCTAAAATAGCATGGATTTTTGCTATTTGTCATCTGGATAGGCTACTGCTAGAAAACAGGATAGCAGGCTTGAGTCCTTTAGTCTGACTTAGTATGTGACCCAATTGGGAAGAAGGGAGAAGGAAGAACAGGGAAAGGAGAGGAGAAAAAGAGAGATGCCAAGACCATGGGAGGGAGGGGAAGAAAAAGAGATATCAGACAATGGAGGGAGAAAGAAGGGAATGAGACAGATGCCACACCTGGGAGGAGGAATGGATGAAGGAGACAGATACCAGATCTGAGGGGAGGAAAAGAGGAGAGAGATGCTAAAATCTGCTGGGAGGGAGAGATGGAAGGGAATAACACAGATGCCACACCATGAAGGGGTGGGAGAGAAGTAGATGGATGCCACACCAATGGAGAGAGGGGAGAGGCAGACAGTTTCTGGAAGAGGCATAGAAAGAGAGCAAATGCCATATGGAAGAGACAGAGAGAGGAAAGACAGTGGATGGAAGGAAGAGAATGATGAGAAGATGAGGAAAGCAGAAACCAGACAACAAAGATAGAAAAAAATTATATTTGTTATATTTATTTATTTTTGCTTTAGGATAAAGTATTATTGTAGCTGCTTTGATAATCATTTATTAATAAAAAATGGAAATAAAATGATCCTGTTTATTGGACTAATTTTAACACATTTTTTACTAATTCAGAGACCATAACTCTTTTCCTCAAGTCAGAATAGGGATATTGTAACATCAGTAGTTTACTGACCTGAAGAAAGAGGTTTTAACCTCTGAAAGCTAATTGAGAAATGTATTAGTGCAATAAAATGATGGGCACTAAATTTTCTTCCAGTCATGCACCTTGCCTTCTAACAAATGCAAAATATAAATTGGTGGGCTTCCCAAAGCCCTGCCAGCTAAAGATCTCCTCCTCTAGGAAGGAAGGGGGATTTGTTCAGAGATGTTTAGAGGTTGCATAGAAGAAAAACTGTACACTGGTACTGGTATGGTAATCTTTGTTGTTTGTTTTGAATTTTAAAATAAAAGAAATAAAGTGGAAATAAAGAAGTAAATAAGAAGATGGGGCGGGGCATGCTGGGGGGCGGGTTTGGGCAGGAGGGCAGGGGCCCCAGTTGACTTGTGTGCCTAGGGGCCCTACATCAATTAATCCTGCTCTGGGACTAGGATATTTATTACTCAGATTTGGTTCTCATGCAGGAACCCTGTAGGCGTGATCAATTTCAAAATCTTCATCGTTGACAAGAAACCACCAATGTTGCAACCCTCACAGCTTTCCAGAAGGCCTAAGAGCCTGAAGTTATTTCTTTGCACCCAATTGTTTGTGTCTTCAAGGTCAGCCTCTAATTTTGATACTCTTTTCGTCAGTTGCAGAAGATTAGAGATGTTAGTTTCAGCAACTGATCAGTGACATCTAATCTGGATGTTAATGTAGATAAAGTCATTTTTGAAATTGGTAAGTTCAGTTTTTATTTCCTCGGTACCTTGTTTGATTTCTTCCATTAGCTTACAAATGGCACATAACTCATTCTTGAACTGCTGCATGCGGTCATTACATTACATTAGTGATTTTTATTCCGCCATCCTCCCTCTTGTTGGAAGCCAGTTTTTGCAGCGACACGGGCTCTAAATTTCTCCGCTTGCCAGATTTACCAGTAGCCATTATAGTTAGTAACAATAAACTCGCTACTGAGTCCAAAAAGATAGCGATCTAATCAGTAATAATCGATACTTATCAGAGTCAGCTCCAGGAGCCGTAGTACTATTCTGCCATTAGCTGCATTGCTCACTAGCACACAATTCATTTTCCATTATTAATGTCCTGCGCCTGCTTAATTTTTTTTTTTTGGATTACTGCTTCAAACTTGCCTTGATCCCAGAAGTCCTGCTATATGCCCTTTAAATCATCGCCCATTGTGATGCGCCGAAGGAGCAGGTAATGCTCCTTAGTGAGCCCCTACATGCGCAGACTAAGTGCACACTTAAAACACGGTTCTCCCCTTCCTTAGGAATCAGCTTTGTTAGTATATGTACTTTTCTTGCTTTTTTTGTTCTTTAATCAACTAATCACGAGCTTACATTCATTCCAGATCAGAGTACTATGGGGGAACAGACCACTACAACCAGAAGTTGCATTCTGCCCATTCCTCTACCTATATTGAAATTCCTTGTTCTGTAATTAATGCCACCCAGCAAAATCCAATTTGTATAGGCATGATTAATGCTAGATCAACTATAAGTAAATATAATTTCCTGAAGGATACCATCTTGCAAAACTCTTTAGACATTCTGGCCCTGATTCTGCAAAGTGCATCCCGATTTTAGGCTGCTGTAGGCTTCCTACAGCTGTCTAATCAGCCAATCGGGATGCACATATTTAAAAAAAATGCTCCCCAGGCAGGCTGCCTATATTGAAGGCGCCTCCGGGAGCCTAGGGAGGCCCGCAAGACGCCTAAGCTCGCCTAAAAGCCTTAGGTGAACCTAGGCGGCCTTACGCGTCTCCCTAGTAGAGGAAGAGACGCTTACAATGTGGGCCAGCAAAATGCTGGCCTACATTGTAAATAGACGCGGCCGCTATATTTATCGCGGCAAGGGATCTCCCTGCCGCAATAAGTATAGCGGCCGCCTATCCAATTGCTGGCAGGAGAGTGCCCAACCCCTCCTGCCGGAAGGCCGTCCCCCCCCCCCCGACACTCCCAATCACTGGCAGGAGGGTGCCCAACCCCTCCTGCCGGAAAGCTGCACCACCTCCGGACCCCCCACACAAACGACCCCCCCATGCTACCACCCCCCTAACCTCCCCCCACTAACCTCTAAAGTGTTGACCGGCCGGACAGGTCTTGTTGCTGTCCAGACAGGCATGTGGGATCTCTTAGGGAGAGTAAGAGATAGTGGATACTGAAGATGGGCAGACTGGATGGGTCATTTGGCCTTTATCTGCTGTCATGTTTTTTTGTTTATATGTGTCTTGCTATTGACATTGTACTTATTATACATACTGTTGATGCTTCAATAAAAGTTATTCCACAACAAAAAGCCTCAACTGAACTAGTTAGAGTCCCTTGCCCTCCTGCTTATATCACAAATATGTGTTCAATTTTTTAAGTAAGCAACCTGAAAGAAGAGGAGCCAGTCAAGGAAATCAAGCTATAGTATGTTCTTATGATGATTTACTTATTTTTCTTTCTTTTCTAACCAACTCTCAACACCTTCACCTCCTCATTTGGGAGAACCCCCGCCCCCCCAGAAAAAACAAGCTAATTTCTGGTAGGATCTCTTTCCTCCATGGGAAACCCAGAAGACAAAGATGCTACTTGCAACAACTACTCCTAAACCATGATAGACAGCCACCAATTCTCTTTATTTCTTTGTTTGGATTTATTAACTGCTTTTATGAAGGGATTCACCTAAGGCAGTGCACAGCAAGTAAAATTCAACATTAAAAAAACTTACGCTCTGTAAGTGGCTGTAAAAGGACAGAAAAGGATAGGAGCAGAAGAAGAGCAGAGGGGGACAGCAGGAGAAGCTCAGAGAAGGGGAAAGCAGAAAAGAAGGAGGAAGGAACAGAAGGGGGCAGCGGTGAGAGTTAGCTCCGCCCACCCATGATGTCAACCATTGGAGCTCCCCTTAAAAGGGAAGAAGCCAACAGCGCTCAGCCTTTCGGCTCTGTAAGCGACTGTAAGAGGAGAGGAACAGGAGAAAAGCAGAGGGGGACAGCAGGAGAAGCTCAGAGGGGAAAGCAGGAGAGAAGGAGGCAGGAACAGAAGGGGTAGTGACGAGAGTTAGTTCCGCCCACTCCCAACATCATCCATTGGGGCTCCCCCTTAAAAGGGGAGGGGCCAACGGCACTCAGCCATTCGGTGCGCATCAAAGGTGCTTGCCTTAGCGAGAGCGCCTTTGCGAAGGGCCTTGAGAAGGGATGAGCCACCACTAAAGGAGAGCAGAAGGAGACCACAGCAGATGCAGAGGCCTCAACCAGGCAGACACTGCAGGTAATGAGGACATGCAACCAGGCAGACACAGAGGACACAACAGGCGCAGAGGACACCCACAGCAGGCACAGAGGACACAGCAGGTGCTGAGGACACACAGTCAGGCAGACACAGAGGACACAACAGGCGCAGAGGACACCCACAGCAGGCACAGAGGACAGTCACAGCAGACACAGAAGACATCCACAGCAGACCGGCATGCGGGCAGCAATGGAAGCAGCAAACAGAAGCAAGATGTTGAGCTACCCAGTTTTCTGCATCATCTACCATATGTATGACTACCTCCCCTCTGGGAGGCGGTCTTACTTATGTGCTCGATGCGGAGAACTGGAGAGCCTGAAAAAGCAAGTCCGACTCCTGGAGGGCAGAATACTGAAACTGGAGGCACTTCAAGCAGTGGAGGAGGAAGACAGAGATGCAGAGAATATCAAGACGGACGACACCATCGAGGAAGAAGTCCGAGAGTTGGAGAAATTCATAGATGAGGCATACAGGGAGGTCGTGGAAAAACACCAGCAGTGGAACTGCCGGGATACACCTACTGAGACTGTGGACCACCAGACGGACAGCCACCAGGAGGAAATGGGTGACACAGCAGCAAGATATGGAAACAGCAGAGGGAACCCACAAGAAGACAAATGCCAGGATGAGAGGAAATGGATGGGAGCGAAAGACACGGACCTACGGCTGGAGAGACGGACATACACCAGAGACATGGACCTGTAGCTGGAGAATCAAGAGAAGATAGAGAGGACAGCAATCATTGTGGGAGACTCCATCAGCAAACAAGTTGACAGCCACATAGCATGAGGAAGACTGGATCAGCTGGTGACTTGCCTACCGGGAGCCAAGATAGATGACACAGTGAGCCGCATCAGCAGGATCATCGGCAGTGTGGAAGAAGAAGCAGTGATCCATGTGGAGACGAACAACATGGGCAACAGAGAAGTACAGAAGAACCAGTTCCGGATATTAGGAAGGAATCTGAATACCAGAACGCAGAGGATAGCATTCTCAGAGATCTTGCCAGTACCCAGGGCAGACGAGAAGAGGCAGATGGACCTGCAAGCAGTCAACACGTGGATGCGGCGCTGGTGTGAGGAAGAAGTATTCCACTTCATGCGCAACTGGGGAAGAGCAAGCTATTTAGGAAGGACGTCTCCACCTCAGCAGAGAAGGAACGAGGCTACTTGCAAGCAACATCAAGAGAGAAGTTGAGAAGCTTTTAAACTAAGAAGAAGGGGAAAGCCGACAGTCGACCGAGAGAGAGAGTCGATGATTCAGGAACCGGTATACCTGGAGGATACCATGCAGGAAGATGGAGGGGAAGATTCACCAGATTGCAGACAAGACAGACCGAAAGGAAAAAAAGAGGGAAGGACATGTAAGAAGGGAACAGACTGCAAACTCAAGTGTATGTACATGAACGCAAGAAGCCTTAAGAATAAGATGGGTTAATTAGAAGCTGTGGTACAAAAGGGTTGACATCATCGGCATCATGGAAATATGGTGGACTGAGGAAAATGTCTGGGACACGGTGCTACCAGGATACAAACTATACCACAGAGACAGAGTGACTCAAAAAGGAGGAGGCATTGCCATATATGTCAAAGAGGGAATTGAATCTACTGGAAAGAACATGCCACAACAGACAGATAAGTTAGAGTCTCTATGGGTCAAAATTCCAAGAACAAATGGACTGGAAACGAGGATCGGCATCTACTACCGACCCCCAGGGCAGTCCAAGGAAATTGATGGAGAAATGACGGATGAGATTAAACGCAACTGAAAGTGAGGCAAAGCAGTTATCATAGGCGACTTCAACTATCTGAGAATAGACTGGAACCTAGGCACCTCCGGCTGCGCAAGAAAGACCAAGTTCCTGGATGCTGTAGACCACAGTTCTTCAACCGCCGGTCCGCGGACCGGTGCCGGTCCGCAGAAAATTCCTGCCGGTCCGCGCAGGGCCGGCGAGATGGACGCTGTTAAATTTCCTGCCCTGGTGGTGTTCGGGGAAATCTTCTGTTCCGCCCAGCCTCGGGCGATCAAGACAGGCTGCTGACGTCGGGCATTCCCTCTGAGTCTCGCCTATGCGGAAACAGGAAGTTGAAAAAAATAGGCGGGACTCAGAGAGGGAAGGTCACGACGTTGGAAGCCTGTCTTGATCGCTGCCCCTGCCGAGTCGCCGAAGAGGGCCGCGGGGAAGCGGCAAGTAGAAGGGAGATGCGCGGTGGTCAGCGTGCGCGGTGGGGGCAGCGTGTAGATTGGGGCCATCAGCAGCGTCTGTGCTGAGAGTCTGCCCACGTGCAGAATGCGGCGGATAGGGGCCTCCGGCTCGTCTTGGGCGGCAGGGCCTGCGGTGCAAAGTTTTTGCCGGCTTGGGGGGGGGGGGTCGCGAATGTGCAGGGAGCCTTCAACAGTGGCTGTCTCCTCTCCTAGCAGCTCTATACTTACCAGGGCAGTGATTCACTTTGGCAACTTTACCTTCCTCAGAGGCAGCAACGACTTAAGGCTGCCTAAGGAAATCACTGCTGCAGACAAGTACTGAGAGCTGCTGGATGGAGAGGAAGCCACTGTTGGAAGCTGGGAAGCTGCTGGATAAAGGGAGAGCTGCCACTGCACCTGGAGGTAGAAAGAGAGATGCTGCTGGGAGGGGAAGAGGGAAAGGGATGGTTAGAGAGTTACTGTTGGATAGGGGGGAGGAGGGAAGGGAGAAGGAAAAAAGGAAGGAAACAGCTGGCAGGGAGATTAGAGGAGGGAAAGGGGAGAGACAGGAATGAGAAAGTAGAGAGAGATTGATGCTGGAAAGGGGATCAGCAGAGAAATGAGAGAGGGATAAATATGCTAGATCTGGTGTAGGAGAGATAAAAATGAAGAAAGCAGTGAAGCTGGAATGAATGATGTAAAAAGGAGAGAGGAGGCACAGGCTGGATGGAAAGGAGAGAGGGGCATAGAAAGAAGTCAGATACATATGGAAGGAGGAGAGGCCAGACAGTGGATGGAACGGGCAGACGCTGGAAGGAAGAGTGGAAAGAAGATGAAAGCAGAGACCACAAAAGGTAGAAAAAAATCATTTTATTTCTATTTTGTCATTACAATATATCAGATTTGAAATATATATCCTGCTACTGCTAGAGACATAACTGGGGACTGCAAAGCCTAACACTATTTCTATCATGTGTGACTGCAGTATTCTGTTAGCATGATATTTCTGTGTAGCATTCTGTAATAATTTGGCTTGTTCAGTTTTCTTGATAGTAGAGGGGATATATGTGAAGGGGAGGGGAGACAGGGGTTTTGTTGGTCCTTGCTCTGAATATTTATATTTATAAAATGACAATTGTACAGAATATTGTTTCTTTTTATACTTTAATAAAATACGTTCAATATAAAATCATAACTGAGGCTTGTGCAGATGGGATCAGATGGTTTGTGGGGACCGAGCTTGCGGAGACGGGCGAAAATGTGTTTTTTTATTTCGGTCTTAGTAGTTTGCCGGTCCACAAAATAATTCTTTTATTTCTGCCGGTCCACGGGTGTAAAAAGGTTGAAGAACACTGCTGTAGACGATTGCTTCCTGGAACAACTTTGTCAAGGAAAATACAAGAGAAAACTCAATTCTAGACTTAACTCTAAATGGACTGCGAGGACCGGCACAAGGTTTAGAAGTAGAAGGGACGCTGGGAAACAGCGATCACAATATGATCCGCTTCAACCTGGATGCAGGCACTGAACTTCCGAAAAGGGAATTACGAAGGGACGAGACGCATTGTGGGGAAGAAGACTAACACTGTAAAAATGCTAGAGCAAGCTTGGTCCCTTTTTAAGGATAAGGTCATCGAGGCAAAAAATCGTATTAACAAGGGATCCAAGAAAAAAAAGAACAAAGAACTGGCGTGGCTCACTGTAGAGGTAAAGGAAGCAATCAGAGATTTTAAAAAACTTTGTTTAAGGAATGGAAAAGGTCAAAAACTGATGAAAACTGGAATAAGCACAAACAACATCAACGCAGGTGGTAAAAGGGGCCAAAAGAGACTACGAGGAGAAAATATCCAAGGAGGCAAAAAAACTTCAAGCTGTTCTTTCGATATATTAAGGGGAAATTACCTGCGAAGGAAGCAGTGGGACCATTGGATGACCAAGGAATAAAGGGAGCGCTAAAGGAGGACAAAGCAATCACTGACAAACTGAACACATTTTTTGTGTCTGTATTTACTGAAGAGGATATACACAGCATACCGGAACCCATCAGGCTATATGCTGGAAGCGAAAACGGGAAACTGACAGGGTTAACGGTCAGCCTAGAAGAGGTATGCAGGCAGATTGATAGACTTAAGAGCAATAAATCCACAGGACCAGATGGTATCCATCCGAGGGTCATCAAGGAACTGAAAGGGACTATAGTTGAACTGCTTCAGCTAATAGCCAATCTGTCGAACAAATCGGGAAAGATTCCGGAAGACTAGAAGGTGGTGAATGTTACGCCGATCTTCAAAAAAGGTTCGAGGGGAGACCCGGTAAACTACAGACAGGTCAGTCTGACCTCGGTACCTGGAAAGATGGTAGAGGCGCTGATAAAGGTCCACATCATTGATCACCTTGACTAACATGGTCTGATAAGGATCAGTCAGCACAGTTTCAGCAAAGGCAGATCTTGTTTGACAAACTTGCTGCACTTTTTCGAGGGAGTAAACAAGCAGATTAACAAGAGCGACCCAGTCGACATTGCATATCTGGATTTTCAGAAGGCGTTTGACAAGGTTCCGCATGAACGACTACTTCGGAAAATTGCGAGCCTTGGAATCGAGGGTGAAATACTCTCGGGAATTAAAAACTGGCTAGAGCATAGGAAACTGAGAGTGGGGGTAAATGGACAATATTCAGACTGGAAGAGTGTCACTAGTGGGATGCAGCAGGACCCAGTGCTTGGACCTGTGCTCTTCAACATCTTTATAAATGATCTTCAACATCTTTATAAATGATACGACGAGCGAGGTGATTAAATTTGCAGATGATATGAAGTTATTCAGAGTAGTGAAGACACAGAGGGATTGCAAAGATCTGCAACGTGACATAATCAGGCTCGAGGAATGGGCATCAACGTGGCAGATGAGGTTCAATGTGGATAAGTGTAAAGTGATGTTATGTCCTTAACAAAAATCTCATGCACAAATACAGGATGTCAAGGGCAGTACTTGGAGAGACCTCCCAGGAAAGAGACTTGGGAGTTCTGATCGACAAGTCAATGAAGCTGTCCGCGCAATGTGCGGCAGCAGCAAAAAGGGCAAATAGAATGCTAGGAATGATAAAGAAGGGGATCACGAACAGATCGGAAGCTATCATGGCACTGTACCGGGCCATGATGCACCCTCACCTGGAGTACTGCGTACATGAAGAAGTCCAGCACTGGTAATTGTACATGGTACTACTCAAAAGTATCCAGAGAAGAACGACTAAGATGGCTGGAGCTGGAGGAGTTGCTGTACAGCGAAAGATTAGAAAAACTGGGCCTCTTCTCCCTCGAACAAACGAGATTGAGAGGGGACATGATCGAAACATTCAAGGTACTGAAGGGAATAGACTTAGTAGATAAGGACAGGTTGTTCACCCTCTCCAAGGTAGGGAAAACGAGAGGGCACTCTCTAAAGTTGAAAGGGGATAGATTCCGTACGAACATAAGAAAGTTCTTCTTCACCCAGAGAGTGGTAGAAAACTGGAATGCTCTTCCAGAGTCTGTCATAGGGAAAAACACCCTCCAGGGATTCAAGACAAAGTTAGACAAGTTCCTGCTGAACCGAAATGTACGCAGGTATGGCGCTGGTCTTTGAGGGCTACTTCGTGAGCGGACTGTTGGGCACAATGGACCACTGGTTTGACCCAGCAGCAGAAATTCTTATGTTCTTAATTTTGTTAAGTTTCAAGTTTATTAAAAATTTGTTATCCTGCCTTTTTAAATTACAGAGCGGCTTTACAATAAATAAAAACAGAAAGCAGGGTAGTAGAGGCACATAAAAAATTAGTAACTAAAGTTATTGGCCATTAAAGACATAGAGTCTCACAAATCAAACTCACACGAAAGGAAAAAGGGTAGAACTATAATTAACAGAAAAGTAAGAACAATTAGGGAAAAAAACGGAAGGAAAATTTAACCTGATTTTGCTATCATTGCCACAGAAACTGTGCTAAAAATCCATTTAAATGTCCTTAAAAGGAGTCATACTGCAAATGCATCATTAAAAAGATTTGTTTTTAAGCTGGTTAACAGCTAATAGTAGTAAAAAAACCAAATATAAACAAATTCAATGAAACTTAATAGGATTATCATGAAACAGTTTAAAAAATATACTTATAACAGCACTAAAATTCAAATAAGAGAGATAATACAATGTCAGCCATAATACTTATGAAACAACTAATGAGTGCACATCAAAGCATTCAAAATAACATAGATATGACCAGGGCCATAAAGGGTAGGCCCAGTAGGCATGTGCCTCGGGCCCAAAAATATCAGGGGGGCCCCAGGGCCGGCGTTAGGGGGAAGCAAACAGGACAGGAAGCCCCTGTCTGCCTGGTGAGGTCAGCTTCGCTCCCTTCCATTCCCTCACTGCCTTCTTGCCCACCACTCACAAGCGAACTGAACCCAGGCCACAGGGTTCTAATAGTGCACCCCTCTCCCCCACCTGGGTTCAGTTCGCTTTAACACAGCGTGCGCTGGTATCCCTTCTTGTTATGTCATGAGGGGGAGGGAGGAGAAGGGAAGCTGGCGTACGTAGTGTTAGAGCGAACTAAACCCAGGTGGGGAGGCTCTAACATTGCATGCGCCAGCTTCCCTTCTCCTCCCTCCCCCTAACTTCCTGTTTCAGATGAGAAGGGAAGCTGGCGCACGCAGTGTTAGAGCCCCGTGGCCTGGGTTCAGTTCGCTTGTGGGAGAGAGAGGGAAGGGGGGTGAAATGCTGCTGCACCCAATTAGGGAGAGAGAGGGAAGGAGGAAGAAGGAAGACCAAGGAAGGGAGAGGAGAAGCTGAGCTCAATGATCTTATTCAGCAGAACTTCTTGCTTTAAGGCTTAAGCAAAAGCACTTGCAAAAGATGCTAATATAACTCACTACAGAAAAAGAAATCATAATTTAACAACATTCTTCATTGTAAATGGCTCATTGTGCTTTTATCATGACATCAACGGGCTCTTCAACAGTTTGTCACAAGTGCATTGTCCAGATGAAGAGCCCAGAATGGGTTACAAGTTTACATACACAGTAGAAGGTCTAGCAACAATATTACGACTTCATTTAGACAGACCAACTAATCAAAAGGATGAAGAACAGTAGTAGATATTCCTAGGTACATGTTTTGGGTACTGGGCACAGTAACATGGCAACAAGGATACAAATTCACATATAAGATATTCAGAACAGCAGATTAAAGGGAAGAACAGCAGCAGAGGGATAATTCTTATGAACTGTATGGAGAAGAGAATACAAAATTTGGGGGCTAAGCACAGTAGCATGGCAACCAATAAGCCTTATATGTAAAGCAGCTAGAATTACAATACATTTGAAGTAAAGGACAATCAGAAGCAATCCGTTATAAAAGAAGAGGGGTGTCAAGACCATGGGAGGGAGGGCAAGGAAAGGAGATACCAGACCATGGAGGGGGAGGGAAGGGAAGGAGACAGATGCCAGACCAGGGGCAAGGAAGGAAGGAGGGAGAGAAAATGCCAGATAATGAAGGGGGAGGGACAGGTACAAGGAGAGCAGGAAGATGCCAGGGCATGGGGGAGGGAATGGAAAGTAAGGAGACAGATGCCAGACCAGAGGGAAAGGAAGGAGAGGAAATGCCAGAGCATGAAGGGGGAGGGAGAGATAGGAGAGAGATGCCAGGCCATGGGTTTGGGTGGGAAGGAAAGGAGAAGAGAGAGATGCCAGAGCATAGGGAAAGGGGTGGAGACAAAAAAAGGAGAGGGGGTGAAGCTGAAATGACTCATGTACAAAGGAGAGTAGGGGCACAGGACAGACAGTTTACTGAAGGAACATAGAAAGAGGGAAGATGCCATATGGAAAAGAGAGAGGGCAGACACTGGATGGAAAGGGCAGAGCATGCAGTGAACGGAAGGGGTGAGAGAGAGGGTGAACAGTAGATGGAAGGGGTAGAGAGAGGGGGAAAGACACTGAATGGAAGTGTGGAGGAAGGGGGAACAGACATTGAATGGAAGGGGGGTGAGAGAGGGGAGCAGACCCTGGAAGGAAGTGGGGAGGAGAAAGAAAAAAGGGCACATGCTGGATTAGGGGAAGAGGATAGAGTTAGATACTGGAAGGGGTGAGGGAATTTCAAAAGAAAAACCTTTAAAAATGTTCTATGCTATATCTAAAAACAGCCCCACATTCCCAAAAAAGTATGTGCATTTTAGATATAGCACTAATGTGACTTACATTTATCACCATTTTCAAATGATCTGCATGCATGATTAACTACATAATGATACTGAAATACAATGGGCCCAATAGTCAGACCAAGAGAGACAACCTAGCTATCTCCCGTGATTGGCAGAGAACCCAGAAATTCATTGCTGGGCTGTATCTGGTAATTGGAATTAAATTTCCAGGGTTTTTTTGAGGAGCCAGTAAAAACATAGCTGGTTAAGCTGATATTCATTGGCTGGCCACAGTAGCCTAGTAAGGGGAGGCAGTCCGCCCCAGCCGCAGTCTTTGTAAGGAGTGCAGGCACTCATCCTCCTCTCCACCCATCCCTGCTCCTTCCCGACCACCACCACCTCCACCTCCACCTCGCGCGTGCACCCCTTTCCTCATACCTCTTTACTTTTCCCTGTGCGAGCAGCATTACGAACTTGCTGCCCACGTCGGTGTTGCCTCTCTCTGATGTCACTTCCAGGCCCCCGCCTAGGAAGTGGCATAGAGGGATAGCCGACACAATGCGGGCAGCAGGTTCATGATGTTGCTCACACCTGGAAAATTAAAAAGGTATGGGGGAAGGGGATATGTACGCAGCCGGGGGGGGGGGGGGGTGCCACTTATCCTCACTACGCCACTGGTTAGCCAGCTAAGTTATACCAGCCCAAGATAGACTGTTATTTATGTGGTTATATCTGGCCACTCAACTTAGCTGGTCAGCCGGTGACTGGGCTAGCTGCTAAGTGCTAATGTTTAGTGGCCATCTTACACTGAATATTAGTGCATAGCTGGTTAAGTTCTACTTAACTGTCCAGGAATCATTACTTGCTGGTTAAATAGCACTGAATATCAGGTGGAATGTATTCAGGTGCTCTGTTTTAAAGTAAATTTCAAGTTTAATAAAATTTGATAAAATCACTTATCTTGGTTTGCTAAGCGAGTTACAATCCAATAATTGGTACAGTTAAAAACAAAAATTAGACACTACAGATAACAAAAGGACATAACTGACTGGTACAAAAGGGTGATAAAGGGAGAAATACAATCTTATTGAGAAAAGAAACAAATAAAGCAAATACAACAGGAATGGGGAGAAGTATAGGAGGCCATTCCTTATTTACCAGTTCCTTTTGTTAGATTGCTAGCCAGTTACTAATAGCTGTAGCAATGCCTAAATATATCCATAAGAAAAATAATATACGATTCATACTGTCCTGGAATCAGGTACAGAAACTTTTAGAAAGACTGATAAACCAAGACTGTGAAGCCCTTATATATGTACTTCTGATTAATGTGGTACATTAGATATAATGTGAGCCCATCAGGATAGTTAGGGAAAAATGCTTGAGTACCTGAATGTAAATCATATATTCTATAAGTGGTATATAAATACTATAAATATAGTTTCAGAATGTGAGTGCCTCCTTAAAGAGTCACTTCCTAGTTATGATGGGGACCAGAAAAGATATCTCAAAAGATTAATTCCAGGAAGACACTTACTGCTGTTAAGCATGGTATACTGATACATATCTGAGAGGAAATGAGGAAGGGTCAGGAGGAAAGCCCCCAGAGCCAGCAGCAGGCCACCAATACCAATAATACGTGGCCGGTGAACTCGACTACCAAAATAGCTGACGAAGATGATGAGGACAGCATTGCTGATCTAGGAGAAAAATAAAAATGTCATATAGCAACACATAGTAAAAGAGAGAAATACAGAAGCATTAAACAGAAGAGAAAGTTGTACAATGGTAACATGACTGCTCTCTCAGTCATTGCCTCTAACATTTTTAGATAGTGAAATAGAGCTGGGGTGGACAGGAAAATGACTCCATAAAAACACGCACACCCCTCACCTACTCACTAGTAATACTTAATTTTAGAAAGCAGAAAAAACTAACTATAAACAGTGCAGGTGATATTACTTACAAGGTAGCAGGTGTTTGAGGATAGCAGACATATTCTCACATTTATATGATGTCATCTGATGAAGCCCTCAGCAGAGACATTCTCTAAAGTTCTTTCTTGAAGCATTTGGGACAGTTGGTCATGCATGCAAGCACCTTCCCACCCCACTGCAATGGTCCAATATAGTTTAATATACTAGCTGATCAGATACAACTCCTAAGGAACTTAAGAATATATGTCCTGCTGTTCTCGGAGAACACCTGCTATAGGCCAGTCTCTGGTTTCTGCATTGCTCTCAACTTTTTTCCAGCATCCATTTGACATTTCTTCTCTCTTCATGTCCACCATCTATCTTCCGTCTGTGTCCTTGTCTTTATCCTTCTATGTATCCAGTATCTCACCTCTGTGTCTTTGCTCTTATCCTCCCTCCATGTCCAGCAACTTGTTTTTGTGACTCTGCTCTTGTCCAGAATCTTACCCATTCCTTCCCTTATGACCAGCATCTCATCTGTATTCTGCCCCTCCCCATGTTCAGAATCTCCTCCCTTTCTTTCCTTCATGTTCAGAATGCCCTGACCCTGTGTCTACAACATCCCTCCATTGCTTTATTTATCCAGCATCCCCTATGATCAGTCATTCCTATATCCCAAATCTTTCACCATTCCTTCACTCATAACCAGCATGCTCTCTCAATGCCCTGTTCCTCCATGTCAAGCATTCATTCCCCCCATTCCCCCTCATGTCCAGCATGACCTCCTCTATTTCTCTTGTCTCTGTGTCCTTAATCTCACTTTTTGTCCCCTGCAGCAGCTCCCTCCCCTGCAGTCCCCATAGGATCAACCCAAAAAAGCAGCCAGGACCATTCTTCCTGTCCACCAGAGTAGCTCCCTCCCTGCAGCCCCCACAGGATCACCCAAAGATTCAACCAGGACCTAATCCTCAAAAAGTAGCGTGAGGCCTCCCATCTGTGATGGACTGCCAGATGAGAGATATGAAGTAGCTAAAAAGGAGCTTTCCAACCTGGGTGAGGACAATGTTGAGATCCCATGACAATGTAAGGGGCATGATGAGAGGCTTAAGTACCAGCAAACCCCTCAGGAACCAAACTAAAGGCTAAGAAGAGATCTTTTACATGGCGATGATAATTATCAATTGCACTGAGACAAACCCTGACAGAATTAGTCTTAAGGCCTCTCAGAGAGGTGTAGAAGATAGTCAAGCAGTTTTATGCTGGAAAAAGGAATCTACAACCCTGCCCTCACACTAAATGGCAAGCCTCCTCCACTTGAAATTATAGGAACCTTTCCTAGAAACAAGCAAAATGCAGGAGACATTACAGTGTTCTCCCCAGAAAATTTTTCCAGCTGGGTGGCATGAAAAAGTAACCGGGTGGGGTGGGACAGGGAGATTTGGTGGTGGGGAAAATTAAATGTGCACTATTTTTATTAGTTAATTATTATTAATTATTTTCCCATTCTCAGGTATTGTTGGCTGTTTTCTTTTAGCCTCTTCAACACAATTTAGGGGAAGCATAAAAAGGTGGTTACAGCACAAGTAGTGAATTATGTGCTGACAAAGCAGCATTATCAATAATGTTGCTTTGTTCAGCATGTTATTCAGTGTGGAGAGGTCCGGGAGGCAGGAGGGAGGTGTGGGTAGGTCAGTCGGCCCTAAAATTTGCAATTTTTTCCATATTGGCGGGCAGGCTCTAACTCCAGCAAATATTGAGGGAGAAGTGTACTATGGGATGTAGCTTGTCCAGATGATTTGCTGCTCTTTAGCTTGTCAAATTGCTTTATTACATCTTCCAGATTTTCAGAGATTTGTTTCGGTTCCTATGACTCATCACTTAATGCAACAGGCTGAAAAGCTTTACCCAGGGAGATAGGAGATTCTTTTTTCCAACTCTACACTCCACTTCTTATATCTTCTTTGCACATCCACCTCAAATACCCTCACCTTTCCCACAGCACTCTCCTAAACACCCTCCTTAGACATAACCCATCTACCAACTCACATCCTGCTGCATACCTGTACACACTAGCACCTTTTTTGTCCTTAACAAATACCTAGCCCGGGGGTCGGCAACCCGCGGCTCCAGAGCCGCATGCGGCTCTTTTTCACCTTTGCCGCGGCTCCGGTAGTGTGTCACGCGGGCCAGAGTCTTTCAGTGGCTGCGGCGCGCTCCTGAAGAATGGGATGCGCAGAGGATGACGTGTGATAGAGGTCTGCATGGGAACGGGGATCGCGGGAATCCCGCTGGTTCCCCCCCCTGGCCCACGGGACTCCCACGGGGATGAAAACAGCCTACCTAAATTCTGGCGATGCAGGCATGCAGCTTACAAGTCTGGCATCGCGGCAGGAAATAGCCATGCTGAGCAGTGAGCTCAGCACGTACACAGATGAAAGCCTTGCTTGCTGATTGGTCCGGCGGCCAACAATCTGCAGTTGTTTCAACTGGACCTAAACAAGCCATACAAGCTAGACATGAACATAAAAATTAAAATAATGGTTTTGCAGCTCCAAATTTTTTTTTCTTTTCGAAAACGGGTCCAAGTGGCTCTTTATGTCTTAAAGGTTGCAGACCCCTGACCTAGCCCATCTCTAAAAACTCCACTATACTGCTGCCCCAGAAACCCAATGTATAAATAAGAACAGCCATATTAGGTCAAACCAATGGCCCATCTAGCCCAGTATACTTTTTCCAACAGTGGCCAATCCAGGTCACAAGTACCTGGTAGAAACCCAAATAGCAGCAACATTCTATGCTACTGAGCCAAGGGTAAGCAGTGGCTTCCCCCAGGTCTGTCTCTATAGCAGACTATGGACCTATCCTCCAGGAACTTGTCCAAACCTTTTCTAAACCCATCTACGTTAACTGCTGTTAACACATCCTCTGACAATAAATTCCAGAGCTTAATTATTCTTTGAGTGAAAAACATATTTCCTCTTATTTGTTTTAAAAGTATTTCCATCCATGCCTCCTCCTCTCCCTGTGGGCCTAGTATACAGGGTCCCTCCCCTCCCTGTGGGCCTAGCATCCATGTCCCTTCCTCTCCCCCCCCACCACCTGCAGTCTAGCATCCATGTCCCCACCACTTCTCCATGTAGGTCTGGCCTCTCTCCTATCACCCCCCCCCCATGAGAGCTGACATACCAGCGGGCCTCCCAAGGCAGCAGTAACAGAAGTGGCCAGCTGGCAGAGGCAGTGCTGTGAAGTGGCTGCTTGTGGCTACCCGGGCCTTCCTTCTGCCACTTAACCCATCTACAAGAAGTGAGGCAGCAGAAGGCCCTGGTGGAGCTAGTTGCAAACAGCCTGGTCATAGCACTGCCTCTGCCAGCTGACCACCACCACTGCTGCTTCTTTAGGAGGCTCACAGGTATGTCGGCTCTCATGGAAGAGGGTGGGTTTCAGTCATTTAGTTGAAGAGTTGGTCAGGGCAGAACAGAAGGTCTGTGCAGAATTCTATGCAAATGGGGAATTCTGTGCAAATTCTGCACTGTACAGTTGTACAGAAATTCCACTAGGAGTATTCTTTGAACCTTTTCTAATTACGCTTTATCTTTATTGAGATAGGACAACCAGGACCAAAACGCAATACTCAAGTTGAGGTCACATCATACAGCAGTACAGAGACCTTATAATATTTTCTGTCTTATTTGCCATCCCTTTCCTTAGTAGTACATAGCATCCTTTTCAATCCCTTAGTAGTACATAGCATCCCAGCTGCCCCATTTCACAAACTAACCCACATAAATTATCCTAAATACACTCTACACATACACATGCTCCTGCTCCAGATTCCCATATCCAAGTTCCATACATATTCTCACAACCTTTCGCTCTCTAAAGCATTGAAAACAGGACAGTCTTCACTCTATAACAAGCAATATGGCACTATAAGGGCCCTGTCAGCATAGCTATCGCTAGCATTCAGCATTTTCAGTTGGCATTACTTATGTCAGCGAAGGCCTATGGGAAATTATATCAATCTGACTCTGGCATGTGAATGCAGATAGACCCTGAGGGCAGGGAGACTGTTTTAAGTAGCCCTGATTTATATGTTTTAAATAGCCCTGATTGAATCATGATTAGCTAAAAGGTGTTAATGTCTGATTAAGAGGGTGCTTAGGACAATGGGTCCAGGTGCACAGATCAAGAAGATAGGCTGCTTGAATGGGACAAAGAAGCCAGAGACTAATCCCATCTACCGTGCCTGCAAGTATCACACCCTCCTTATCAATTAAATTAACCATTGTTTCAAACAGTTTACAAATTCTAAACAGAAAGATACTGGGACATACAATAGTTTCTATACACAGAATAAGATTCCAAGCTATAAAAGCCTCCTCTCTGCAACACACAAAAATCTATCAAGCTATCTATCTATCTCTTGGCACTCTGGTCCTCTCTTGTTTCTCTTGAGCTCTCTCTTTCTCTCTGTCTATCCTTCTCTTTATCTATGGAACACGAAGTATCACCCCATCCCCCTTTTCTCTCTCTCTGCCTTTCCCTGGAACTTCACGCTTCCTTCTGGACTCTGTAAGGCAGGGAAACTGCTTTGCTCTCTACTTAATTGTAATGCTTAATTGTTGTAATGCCTATGAATACTACTTTTCTGTAAGCCTATTTCTATAATATATTCTTTATGCAATCACCTCTGGCTGTGCCTCTTTGATTCTACTTCCTGGTGAATCATCTGTGAGGGAACTGATCCTGGGACCTGACGTTTGTAAGGGAGCCTCTCAAGTGACCCCACCAACCATACATTGTGGGGGCCACTAACAAACCTGACATTTTGTGGGCTTGTCTAGGTCCTTCCTGATGATTTCATTTGGGTAAGTAGAATTCAATTTTTTTTTAATGTATAGACAGAGTGAGATAGAAATCAAAAGACCTTGGAAAACCCTTAGGTTGATTGTACTTTGGACTGGATGACACACTGTTGAAAAGTTCCAGTAATATTGTGGGGGTTTATACTTGGTGAGATTTTATTTATCAATAGACTTTGTATTTTTGATTGATAGACAGAGTGAGATAGAAATCAAAAGTCCTTCTGGAACCCTTCAATTGTTTTAGACTGGATGACACACTTGTGAAAAGTTTCAGTAATATTTTGGGTTTTATATTTGGCGAGATTTTACTATCAAAAGTCTTTGTAGTGTTACCTGTGCCAGTTTGCATTGTATGATTTGCTATTATAAGCTTGCTAGGGTGTTGCATGTAAGAATATTTGAGCTGCTCTGAAGAAAAGCAGGGTTCAAAGTGAAAACAGTCACTCAATTAAGACACGCCACATCTGTACTAATAACTTTTACTTTTTTACTTTGTGCTTTTAATTCTATTTCTTGTCAGTCTCTGCCCTGTTGAAAGGCCCAGTGCACCTTGGACTGGAACTGGCAGCTGACACCTCTGCTCGTCTAACAGACTTCTTATATTTTTTCCTGCTAAACTTCTATCTGTAAATTTCAGGTAGTAACCAGTGTGAGCAAGTGTGGGCATAAGTGTATTATTTATGCCAATGACTCTTGCCTAACATGCTTTACCTCGATTTTCTACCTATTAACTAAAGTCTTCCTCCTTCATCAGTGGGAGCATTTCAATCTCAAAGGCTACACACAGACAGGGACATTTAGAAGGCCATATAAATATATGAGCAAGGCCCACGAACCAAGGCAGACTTCTGCAGCCTCAAATATGAACCCTTTTGATTTTCAAGAACTCACAGATATTGTACACAAATATTTTGACAAGAAAGGGGGTCCATATGAGGGTAATTTTCCAGAACACACATGGCACGATATTCAGAAACAAATGGTTTCTCATTCTCAGGAGTTTAGAAAGAAAACAAATAAAAGAAAATGCCTTTTCATTCAAGGAATATTAAGGGGAGTTATTAGCCTAAGACAAGAAAACACTGATTTGAACACCCAGTGCCAAACTCAATAGGATTACTAAGTGCACTATCTTATGACTATGAACTGAAAGAACACACTCACCATGAGATTGAAAAAATGGTTCACTCAACAATACGTTTCTTCTTAAATGTCTCGAACCAAGCAAACACAGTACAGACGCTATTTAAAGCTAATACAGTGCCGGTGAGACTGTTATGTCAGAACGTAAAACGTAACTGTCCCGACCTACTGAGTGATATTGCATCATCATATTACGTGATTTAAATGCTAAAGAAACAAATACTACACTCGCTCACCACCATGAAGTGCAACTGAAAAGTAAAATAAAATTACATAAAGTACCACATGCTACATAATGGGAACCATACATAAAGAGAGCTTAAACCCGAACAGAAAAACTGTCAGAAATATTCGTGTGAGAATCGGGGAACATGTGAGCAGGATAGTAAAAGAAGTTTTAGAAGCTCCTCTCACACCACATTGGCTTAAGGCAAAACATCCTGTGTCCTCCCTGCGTTTTTCAATCCTGGATGTTCCTACGCTCCCTAGGGGAGGTGATATGAAAGCCAAATTGTATGCCTTAGAGCAAAAATGGATTTACGCTTTAGGCACTCTGTCCCCCCAGGGGTTAAACAGCGAGGTCGAGTGGAGAGCCTTTCTGTGATTACCTATAATTTCAAACGCGCTTGCCTGCACAGTTTTTCTGTTCGGGTTTAAGCTCTCTTTATGTATGGTTCCCATTATGTAGCATGTGGTACTTTATGTAATTTTATTTTACTTTTCAGTTGCACTTCATGGTGGTAAGCGAGTGTAGTATTTGTTTCTTTAGCATTTAAATCACGTAATATGATGATGCAATATCACTCAGCAGGTCTGGACAGTTACGTTTTACGTTCTGACGTAACAGTCTCACCGGCACTGTATTAGCTTTAAATAGCATCTGTACTGTGTTTGCTTGGTTCGAGACATTTAAGAAGAAACGTATTGTTGAGTGAACCATTTTTTCAATCTCATGGCGAGTGTGTTCTTTCAGTTCATAGTCATAAGATAGTGCACTTAGTAATCCTATTGAGTTTTTATTATTCATATTTAACTAAATTTAAAGAGTGGATGTTTACTGTATTATTTCTTGCTTTCAGTGACTTCACCTCCAGCTTTAAATCTAGCTGTATTGTCGGTTCCCTGACGCAGCAACGAAACGTGGCACGTCGGAACCAGTCACTATTCAAGTTAAGTTATATTTTACAAATACAAAACTTACGGAAGCATTTACAGTGTTAGCATAGCTGTTAAGGCTAGCACTTTATTTATTGAAAATCTCACAAAAAATCTTTTTTGAACACTGCAATGATTGGCTGGTGAGGCGGAGTAATCAGCCTTCATGTCTCTGAGCAGAGTTCCAAGTGCAAAACAAGTTTTTTGAATGCACAAAGTATATTGTTTGATGATTCAGTAGTGACTTTATTTTGTTTCATTGACCTCTTTAGTCACTCTATAATACCAACGGTTTGAATTGGTCACCCCTGTATATCTTTTGTGACTTAGTCTGCAACTTCCTTTAAGGGGTTTGGTTTTTGTTATGGCATCTACTGGTTGGGACATTACCATGTCTTATAGTGAGCAGCAAGCTATGGACTTATTAGCTGAATTTCATTTATTTAGTGCAACTGAACAAAGCACTTCCCTCAGAACCAGTATCAATTAGAAATGTAGCCAACCCACTATCATATGCAACCAAATTAAACACAGGTTGGAATGTTTATACTCAAAAAGAACTTTTCTGAAATACCTCAGCCCCACCACTCCACCGCTATAATAGTTTTTTAAGCGGGAGATTTATGTGGTGCCTCATCATTGGTAGATCATTTTAAAGCGCCATGAGCATATAATTTTTTTTACTTTTTCTATTCAAAAAATTTTTTTGTTAATTTTTGTTAGTTTTTGTATTAATTTCACAATAAATAGATAAATAAATAAGCAGATGTAAAAGTAGAATTTGTATACTTAGCTTCTACACACAGCTCAACCAGGGAGTAAGACCCGACATGTTTCGCACCCACCGGTGCTGTCTCAAGGGTCTCCCTAGGTGGCCGTAGTCATCCGACTCACAAGATTGACTACGGCCACCTAGGGAGACCCTTGAGACAGCACCGGAGGGTGCGAAACATGTCGGGTCTTACTCCCTGGTTGAGCTGTGTGTAGAAGCTAAGTATACAAATTCTACTTTTACATCTGCTTATTTATTTATCTATTTATTGTGAAATTAATACAAAAACTAACAAAAATTAACAAAAAAATTTTTTGAATAGAAAAAGTAAAAAAATTTATATGCTCATGGCGCTTTAAAATGATCTACCAATGATGAGGCACCACATAAATCTCCCGCTTAAAAAACTATTATAGCGGTGGAGTGGTGGGGCTGAGGTATTTCAGAAAAGTTCTTTTTGAGTATAAACATTCCAACCTGTGTTTAATTTGGTTGCATACTGAACAAAGCACAGCATTTTCAGATTGGGACCAAACTGAATCCACTCATAAAAGGATCATAAGAGCAGAATTACATGCAGCCACCTTAGCTGAATATTGCAGAGTCAAGCGTATACCCAGGGGCTTAAGAATGCGCACTGAACCACGACTTTTTCTGGACAATAGTAATTTTTTGCAGAAATGGAATGCCATCTTGAACAAATGTTCATATGATCTGATGCTTCTGATTATTGAAACCACGAAGGTGGAAATAGATCAATACAAAATTGACTTTCAATCCTATACTGATTTTTTGAAGACCACTGTACAACCTGATGTATATGATACACAGCTCCAGGATTTGCAGAAGAAACTTGGAGAGTTCAGAGCAGATTTGAAAGTCTCAAAAATTAAGAAATTGCGATGTGACGAACTAGACTATCAGAGAGGCTTTGTGTACAGCTGGATGGATAAGTCCCGGCGAAGACCTATGAAGAGTCAGACATACGTGCAAACATCCAGTGACACATCAGAAGAAGACTCACAGGCAACATCTAAAAGTATTTCTTTAGCCACAAGTTCTACTGGAGCAATATCTAAGAAGCCTTTTTTATCCACAAACCCGAAAGCAGCCAACTCGAGATCGACAAGGCAAAAAAATCCTCGACAATAGCTGTCCAATCTAATGTGTTCAATTTATCAAGCAGACCCCTAGCAGTGTCTGAATTAGAATTTCTAAATAAAGGTTTATCCTATGTACCAACTGTAAAGTATAATTCTTTAGACACTCGTATAGGGCTATATAAATTCATGCGTAAACTCAAATTGAAACTTTTTTTGATAGTAAAAATGAGAAAAGTGTTGAACATGATAGTGAGGATGGGGGGGATGCCAAAAATTATTAACAACTCCAAGACTCAGGTCAAAGTGGTGCCCTCCTGGGACTGTTGACCCCCATATCAAAGTTTTTGAACAGTTAGTGGAACGTTACCTTGCCGCTTTAGAAATGCAACCTACCTTGGTAAGAGACAACCTAACACCAGCACAGAGGAAGGCATTATGTACTTTGACATCTGATAGTAGTATAATAATTCGACCTGCAGATAAAGGTGGGGGTATAGTGGTCATGGATGCCAGTGCATATACACGTGAAGCATGGAAACAGTTGTTAGATGTCACCTATTATCAACCTATTGATCATGACCCTATAGAAGAGCTACAAGAGGTAATCTCTTTTCTATTAGTACATGCCTTAGAGTCAGGGATCCTCACTGAGGGTGAATATAAATTTCTCAAATGTCAAAGTCCAATTACACCTGTTATATATTTTGTGCCAAAAGTTCACAAATCCTTGATGGACCCTCCGGGGCGCCCTATAGTAGCGGGCATTGGCTCTATTTTAGAACCATTATCAGAATTTTTGGACCTCCAGCTTAAAGATTAAGTCCCTTTAAGCGTCTCCTACGTTAAAGACACCGCCTCCATGATAAATGTGTTGAATACTTATCAAGACATACCTGATCATGCAATTTTAATCACTCTTGACATTGCTGCTCTATATACAAACATTCCGCAAGAGGCAGCTGTTCTGGTCATACAACATCTGGCTCGTCAGGGACTTTCTTCAAAGCGCATTGATTTTCTAGTTACCATTGCTCGTATAGCATTGAGTAAAAATTATTTTGAGTTCGATGGACACTTCTTTTTTCAAATTTGTGGCACTGCAATGGGAGCTAAGATGGCCCCCACAATTGCATGCCTCTATGTGGCAGCATTTGAAGATGAATATCTATACCCTTCACAGTTTTTTTCCAAGTTCCTTTTGTGGAAAAGATATATAGACGATGTTTTTGCTGTCTGGCAAGGCACAGAAATTGAACTAAAAATTTTTTTAGTGTGGTTGAATCAACAAGACCCCACTTTGCAATTTACTGCCCAATCTAACATTCAGTCTTTGCCTTTTCTAGACATTAATATTTCCATCGTAAATGGGAAATTTAACACTTCTATCTATAGGAAACCAACAGACTGTAATAACCTTCTTAGATATGAAAGCTATCATCCAAGACATCTACGCAAAAATATCCCCATGGGTCAGTTTTTAAGATTAAGAAGGTTATGCTCATCTAGAGATGAATTTGAGCATAAAGCCGAAGACATGAAGGAGCGGTTCAGAGAAAGGGGGTATCCTGCCTCTGTTATCAAGAAAGCTTATAAAAGAGCATACTGGTCAAACAGAGAAGTGTTGCTGTCCCCAGCTGCTAAGTCTAATGAAGCTGAGACAGTGTGTGTTCTTCCATATTCCCAGCATGCATTTCAGATTAAGCACATCATACAACAACATTGGAGCATTCTACAATATCATGAATGCTTTGATACTCTTCCGAGATTTGCTTACTCACGGGGATGGAATCTAAAACAACATCTTACTAAAGCTCTTTTCCGCTCTGAGGTAGTCAGCCAGAGTGAGAGAGGAGTTCACTCACCATGCTCTACATGCTCCATGTGTCAGTACAGTGTTAAGTTAGACGATTTACAACTTCCTGAATGGGTGATCAAGCGAAAATCTTTAAAGTCCACCAATTGTAACACAAGACGTGTAGTATATGTCATCCAATGCCCCTGTCAGATGTTGTATGTAGGGCACACTGTCAGAAATATTCGTGTGAGAATCGGGGAACATGTGAGCAGGATAGTAAAAGAAGTTTTAGAAGCTCCTCTCACACCACATTGGCTTAAGGCAAAACATCCTGTGTCCTCCCTGCGTTTTTCAATCCTGGATGTTCCTACGCTCCCTAGGGGAGGTGATATGAAAGCCAAATTGTATGACTTAGAGCAAAAATGGATTTACACTTTAGGCACTCTGTCCCCCCAGGGGTTAAACAGCGAGGTCGAGTGGAGAGCCTTTCTGTGATTACCTATAATTTCAAACGCGCTTGCCCGCACAGTTTTTCTGTTCGGGTTTAAGCTCTCTTTATGTATGGTTCCCATTATGTAGCATGTGGTACTTTATGTAATTTTATTTTACTTTTCAGTTGCACTTCATGGTGGTGAGCGAGTGTAGTATTTGTTTCTTTAGATAGAGGAACCAGTTCAAAAAATACTTTCCACTTTCAACGGTGCTCAGAATCCAAAGTGGGGGATCAACCCCTACCAGAACTCTTGTGGTATCTATCATTGCACCATGACTGCTGTGAAAAGTTGTTTTGAAACATTGAATAAAATAAGTGATACTTTGTAACTTGCACACTTTCAAATTGCTTATAATGTATGAATGATTCAAAGGTTAAGTAACTTAGCTGAAGATTGCTGCTAGCATTAGTTTGACTGGGTCCTGACGCGTTTCGCCTTACTGGCTTCCTCAGAGAACCCGCATACAATCTTGCATATTGTTATTTATCCTAAGAAAGACAGAAAAGTATGGTACATGTAAAAATGGGTGTAAAAAACTCAAATTCATACCAAACTCTCGGCGCAGGAGGCAATGTACCTGGTTTGAAATCAGTGAAATTTTCTTTTCCTGTGACATGAGCGCTCAGCTGAGCACCCGATATTTATGCTTGAGAAGAGATGTCAATCAACTAGTGGAGAAACGCCCACCACTCCACTTCTTTATTCAATCCCAAAGGAGTCACTGTCTGCCAGTGAAAGATCCAGCTCTGTTCATGCTTCCAAAGCCAAGTTTGAGAATCACCTCCTCTCCTGCAATGAGCCACCTCTAAAACCAAAAATTGTAATTCCTGTACTTGGTGCGGAACGGCCAACCAATGCTGCACAAGTGGAGCATTAATATCTCCCCTCCTGATTTTACTCATATGTTCGATGATGCGAGTCTTAACACTTCTGGTAGTATGTCCAATATAGAGAAGACCACATGGGCACAAAATCATGTAAACAACCCCTTGAGTATCACAATCTGAGTACTGTTGTAAAACATACTTCTTAGGTAATCTAGGATGACGAATGCATGAAGTTTCCAATGCTTGTGCACAAACAATGCAATGGCCACATTTAAAATGTCCTTTAGATGGTAAAGTTGCAGGCACCACTACTGTACTCGTGAATTGTGAAGGGGACACACTGTCCCGTAAGTTCTTCCCCCTGGAATATGCAAAAAGAGGGGGTTGTGCTAAACATTCGTGAACCTGAAGAATGTGCCAATGGGCATTGATGATTTTTTTGATGTTGAAAACTTTGTATGAATAAGGTAACATGCACACCATGCGTGGCTCAGACTGTGTAGGGGGTTGTTGCAACAGGTATGTACGATGGGCATATAAGGCCCGTTTGTAAGCCTTTTTTATAATACTGTAAGGATATCCACGTTCTTTGAAACGATTCCACATGTCAACAGACCGGAGTTTATATTCGTCTTTGGTACTGCACAACCGTCTGAGCCTCAAAAACTGGCCTACAGGTAAATTATTCCTCAAATGACGAGGATGGTAACTGTCATAATGAAGCAAGGTGTTACGATCTGTAGGCTTACGGTGTATAGACGTATTGAAAACTCCCTCATGAATGGAAATCTGAATGTCCAAAAAAGCTATATTGGTACATGAGGTACTTGCTGTAAATTGTAAATGGGGGTTGCATGTGTTAAGCCAACTCAAAAATTGGTGAAACATCTCCAAAGTGTTTGTCCAAATCAGAAATACATCATCTATATACCGCTTCCATACAAAAAGCTCGGAAGCGTATACAGATGAATAAATAAAAGACTCCTCAAAATCTGATACATACAGACACGCTAAAGATGGTGCCATTGTGGCCCCCATCGCTGTGCCCCGAATTTGCAGAAAAAATTCAGCATCAAACATAAAATAATTGTGTCTTAATGCAATGCTGGCAATAGTGACTAAGAACTCCACTTTGGCATTAGACATCTGTAAAGTACCAAGATGTTTACGTACTACCTCAATTGCACTATCTTGAGGGATGTTAGTGTATAAAGCCTGAATATCTAGAGTGGCCATAAGAGCCCCCTGAGGAATACAGTGTGACTCCTGTAACCAAACTAACATAGAAGTGGTGTCTTTGATATATGATTTAGCACCCGAGACTAAAGGTTTCAAGTAAAAATCTACAAAGTCCGACAGAGGTTCCAACACGGACCCTATGCCGGCCACTATGGGACGCCCTGGAGGAGAGGTGAAATTCTTATGGACTTTGGGAACGAAATAAATCACCGGAATAGTAGGATACTTTTGATGGAGAAACCGATACTCTCTGTCTGTAATAGTCCCATTCTCTAATGCTTGCAGGAGAGTGTGGTGGATAAGGTCAGCAATGTCTACAGTAGGGTCACGGGGTAATGCCTGATAATACTGTCTATCACTAAGCTGTCTACGGGCTTCAGCCACATAAGCTTCAGTATCCTGAACTACAATACCCCCGCCCTTATCTGCTGCACGTATGACAATATTCGCATCTTGAGACAGGGATCGTAAGGATTGCACCATCTCAGGTGACATATTGCGCCTAATATGTGAAGGCTGATGTTCTAAAATGGCGATATCCTGCTCTACCAGATTGTAAAAAACCTGTAAATGCGGATCCAGGGCCCCAGGATTCCAGGTCGAGGGTTTATGCAACCCAACCAGGCCTGAATCACTGGGCTTATCCTGGAAAAATAATTTAAGGTTACATTTTCTTACAAGTTTATACAAACTAATTCTAGTGTCCAATGGGTTGTAGTTTGAAAATGGAACAAAAGACAACCCCTTGGACAACACCGCCATCTCACTGACAGAAAGACTCCTGTTAGATAAATTAAAGACATTATTTACCCCAATTAAGGTTTCGGGGGCCGTTTCCCCTTGGACCGAGGACCCCCCATTTTGTGGGAGGCTACCCCTTGAAAATTTACAGAGGTTGACCGGGTCTGTACTGGGCCTGACATGGTAGAACTACTAGAATCAGAACTAGGGTCCTCTCCACTTGACCCACTAGAGGACTGCGCATAGGCAATTTTTCTGGGTTGACGAGATCGTTTACTACGGTCCATCCAGGAGTAAACATACCCCCGAATGTAGTCTCCCTCATCTCTCTTAAACTTGCCTATTTTTGTCTTTTTAATGTCTGCTCTAAACTCGTCCATTTGTTTTTTTAATTCAGACATTTTTACAGAAAAATCCTCTGGTTGTAATGTATTTTGCACTATCAGTACTTTCTCTTGATAATCTGATTGATAGGTGATTAACTCATGTTTGGTGGTATCTATGATGAGCAGCATAAGATCTTGAGAACACTTATTTAATACAGCATTCCATTTGTCTAAAAAACTGCTGTTATCAAGAAAAAGCCTGGGCTCGGTGCGCATGCGGAGCCCTCTGGGGATACGTTTAGCTCTGCAGTATTCAGCCAACGTGGCAGCATGTAATTCAGCCCTGATGGTTCTTTTCTGTAAATTAGCTAGTTGCTCCCAGTCTACTGTAGGTGAAGACACTTCTTCTTGTGAAAATAATTTAAATGATGACAAAATGTCATCAGCTTGCTGATCAGTAAATGATAACACGGTATCCAAGCCTGAAGACGCCATGTATGAATACCCAGAATAGTAAGGTGCTGAATCCCAATATAAACGACTGGGTTAGGTCAAAAAAGCCTAGTTCCAAAAAACGGAATCACAAATAAACAGATAGAGGAACCAGTTCAAAAAATACTTTCCACTTTCAACGGTGCTCAGAATCCAAGATGGAATATAAGAACTCAGAGTGGGGGATTAACCCCTACCAGAACTCTTGTGGTATCTATCATTGCACCATGACTGCTGTGAAAAGTTGTTTTGAAACATTGAATAAAATAAGTGATACTTTGTAACTTGCACACTTTCAAATTGCTTATAATGTATGAATGATTCAAAGGTTAAGTAACTTAGCTGAAGATTGCTGCTAGCGTTAGTTTGACTGGGTCCTGACGCGTTTCGCCTTACTGGCTTCCTCAGAGAACCCGCAAACAATCTTGCATATTGTTATTTATCCTAAGAAAGACAGAAAAGTATGGTACATGTAAAAATGGGTGTAAAAAACTCAAATTCATACCAAACTCTCGGCGCAGGAGGCAATGTACCTGGTTTTGAAATCAGTGAAATTTTCTTTTCCTGTGACATGAGCGCTCAGCTGAGCACCCGATATTTATGCTTGAGAAGAGATGTCATAAGAACATAAGAAGCGCCATCTCCGGATCAGACCTTCGGTCCATCAAGTCCGGCGATCCGCACACGCGGAGGCCCTGCTAGGTATACACCTGGCTTATTTTATAGCCAACCATATCTTTATATGCCTCTCTCAAGGAGATATGCATCTAGTTTGCTTTTGAAGCCTAGGACTGTCGATTCCGCAATAATATTCCAGATGTCAACCACTCTCTGTGTGAAGCAGAACTTCCTGATATTAGTCCTGAACTTGCCCCCCCTTAGCTTCATTTCATGTCCTCTTGTCCGTGTCAAATTGGACAATGTAAATAGTTTTTTCTGCTCTATTTTGTCGATTCCTTTCAGTATTTTGAAGGTTTCGATCATATCCCCACGCAGTCTCCTTTTCTCAAGGGAGAACAATCCCAGTGTTTTAAGTCGATCCTCATATTCCAGTTTCTCCATACCCTTCACTAGTTTAGTTGCTCGTCTCTGCACCCTCTCCAGCATGTCAATCAACTAATGGAGAAACGCCCACCACTCCACTTCTTTATTCAATCCCAAAGGAGTCACTGTCTGCCAGTGAAAGATCCAGCTCTGTTCATGCTTCCAAAGCCAAGTTTGAGAATCACCTCCTCTCCTGCAATGAGCCACCTCTAAAACCAAAAATTGTAATTCCTGTACTTGGTGCGGAACGGCCAACCAATGCTGCACAAGTGGAGCATTAATATCTCCCCTCCTGATTTTACTCATATGTTCGATGATGCGAGTCTTAACACTTCTGGTAGTATGTCCAATATAGAGAAGACCACATGGGCACAAAATCATGTAAACAACCCCTTGAGTATCACAATCTGAGTACTGTTGTAAAACATACTTCTTAGGTAATCTAGGATGACGAATGCATGAAGTTTCCAATGCTTGTGCACAAACAATGCAATGGCCACATTTAAAATGTCCTTTAGATGGTAAAGTTGCAGGCACCACTACTGTACTCGTGAATTGTGAAGGGGACACACTGTCCCGTAAGTTCTTCCCCCTGGAATATGCAAAAAGAGGGGGTTGTGCTAAACATTCGTGAACCTGAAGAATGTGCCAATGGGAATTGATGATTTTTTTGATGTTGAAAACTTTGTATGAATAAGGTAACGTGCACACCATGCGTGGCTCAGACTGTGTAGGGGGTTGTTGCAACAGGTATGTACGATGGGCATATAAGGCCCGTTTGTAAGCCTTTTTTATAATACTGTTAAGGATATCCACGTTCTTTGAAACGATTCCACATGTCAACAGACCGGAGTTTATATTCGTCTTTGGTACTGCACAACCGTCTGAGCCTCAAAAACTGGCCTACAGGTAAATTATTCCTCAAATGACGAGGATGGTAACTGTCATAATGAAGCAAGGTGTTACGATCTGTAGGCTTACGGTGTATAGACGTATTGAAAACTCCCTCATGAATGGAAATCTGAATGTCCAAAAAAGCTATATTGGTACATGAGGTACTTGCTGTAAATTGTAAATGGGGGTTGCATGTGTTAAGCCAACTCAAAAATTGGTGAAACATCTCCAAAGTGTTTGTCCAAATCAGAAATACATCATCTATATTGCATTAAGACACAATTATTTTATGTTTGATGCTGAATTTTTTCTGCAAATTCGGGGCACAGCGATGGGGGCCACAATGGCACCATCTTTAGCGTGTCTGTATGTATCAGATTTTGAGGAGTCTTTTATTTATTCATCTGTATACGCTTCTGAGCTTTTTGTATGGAAGCGGTATATAGATGATGTATTTCTGATTTGGACAAACACTTTGGAGATGTTTCACCAATTTTTGAGTTGGCTTAACACATGCAACCCCCATTTACAATTTACAGCAAGTACCTCATGTACCAATATAGCTTTTTTGGACATTCAGATTTCCATTCATGAGGGAGTTTTCAATACGTCTATACACCGTAAGCCTACAGATCGTAACACCTTGCTTCATTATGACAGTTACCATCCTCGTCATTTGAGGAATAATTTACCTGTAGGCCAGTTTTTGAGGCTCAGACGGTTGTGCAGTACCAAAGACGAATATAAACTCCGGTCTGTTGACATGTGGAATCGTTTCAAAGAACGTGGATATCCTTACAGTATTATAAAAAAGGCTTACAAACGGGCCTTATATGCCCATCGTACATACCTGTTGCAACAACCCCCTACACAGTCTGAGCCACGCATGGTGTGCACGTTACCTTATTCATACAAAGTTTTCAACATCAAAAAAATCATCAATGCCCATTGGCACATTCTTCAGGTTCACGAATGTTTAGCACAACCCCCTCTTTTTGCATATTCCAGGGGGAAGAACTTACGGGACAGTGTGTCCCCTTCACAATTCACGAGTACAGTAGTGGTGCCTGCAACTTTACCATCTAAAGGACATTTTAAATGTGGCCATTGCATTGTTTGTGCACAAGCATTGGAAACTTCATGCATTCGTCATCCTAGATTACCTAAGAAGTATGTTTTACAACAGTACTCAGATTGTGATACTCAAGGGGTTGTTTACATGATTTTGTGCCCATGTGATCTTCTCTATATTGGACATACTACCAGAAGTGTTAAGACTCGCATCATCGAACATATGAGTAAAATCAGGAGGGGAGATATTAATGCTCCACTTGTGCAGCATTGGTTGGCCGTTCCGCACCAAGTACAGGAATTACAATTTTTGGTTTTAGAGGTGGCTCATTGCAGGAGAGGAGGTGATTCTCAAACTTGGCTTTGGAAGCATGAACAGAGCTGGATATTTCACTGGCAGACAGTGACTCCTTTGGGATTGAATAAAGAAGTGGAGTGGTGGGCGTTTCTCCACTAGTTGATTGACATCTCTTCTCAAGCATAAATATCGGGTGCTCAGCTGAGCGCTCATGTCACAGGAAAAGAAAATTTCACTGATTTCAAACCAGGTACATTGCCTCCTGCGCCGAGAGTTTGGTATGAATTTGAGTTTTTTACACCCATTTTTACATGTACCATACTTTTCTGTCTTTCTTAGGATAAATAACAATATGCAAGATTGTATGCGGGTTCTCTGAGGAAGCCAGTAAGGCGAAACGCGTCAGGACCCAGTCAAACTAACGCTAGCAGCAATCTTCAGCTAAGTTACTTAACCTTTGAATCATTCATACATTATAAGCAATTTGAAAGTGTGCAAGTTACAAAGTATCACTTATTTTATTCAATGTTTCAAAACAACTTTTCACAGCAGTCATGGTGCAATGATAGATACCACAAGAGTTCTGGTAGGGGTTAATCCCCCACTCTGAGTTCTTATATTCCATCTTGGATTCTGAGCACCGTTGAAAGTGGAAAGTATTTTTTGAACTGGTTCCTCTATCTGTTTATTTGTGATTCCGTTTTTTGGAACTAGGCTTTTTTGACCTAACCCAGTCGTTTATATTGGTATTTGTTTCTTTAGCATTTAAATCATGTAATATGATGATGCAATATCACTCAGCAGGTCTGGACAGTTACGTTTTACGTTCTGACGTAACAGTCTCACCGGCACTGTATTAGCTTTAAATAGCGTCTGTACTGTGCTTGCTTGGTTCGAGACATTTAAGAAGAAACGTATTGTTGAGTGAACCGTTTTTTCAATCTCATGGTGAGTGTGTTCTTTCAGTTCATAGTCATAAGATAGTGCACTTAGTAATCCTATTGAGTTTTTATTATTCATATTTAACTAAATTTAAAGAGTGGATGTTTACTGTATTATTTCTTGCTTTCAGTGACTTTAAATCTAGCTGTATTGTCGGTTCCCTGACGCAGCAACGAAACGTGGCATGTCGGAACCAGTCACTATTGAAGTTAAGTTATATTTTACAAATACAAAACTTAAGGAAGCATTTACAGTGTTAGCATAGCTGTTAAGGCTAGCACTTTATTTATTGAAAATCTCACAAAAAATCTTTTTTGAACACTGCAATGATTGGTTGGTGAGGCAGAATAATCAGCTTTCATGTCTCTGAGCAGAGTTCCAAGTACAAAACAAGTTTTTTGAATGCACAAAGTATATTGTTTGATGATTCAGTAGTGACTTTATTTTGTTTCATTGACCTGTTTAGTCACTCTATAATACCAACGGTTTGAATTGGTCACCCCTGTATATCTTTTGTGACCGATCTAGGGCAAGCAGACACTTCCCCCATGTCTTAATAACAGATTATGGACTTTTCCTCCAGGAATTTGTCCAAATTTTTCTTAAAACCAGCTACACTTTTACCATAACTTCTGGCCACTTCATTTTTTTTTTCAATTTCTTTATTGATATTTTGAACTTGACAATGTATACAGTTATAAAATCAAAAGAATACTGTATGAAAATACATTATTAACATCAGAATTAATACAAGAAATATTTTAAATCCCTTCTTAACCTACAATAATAATGAAGTATACTTAACTAACAATATTATAAAATATTATGAAATTTATATCTCTAAATAATTAAAACACCCCCCTACCCCAGAACCCCCCCTGGATGTGCATAGGAATCTAACAGAAAAAAAAGGAATTATTTTAATTATAATGTGAGAAAATTAGTTAATGGATCCCAAATCCCCTTTAAAGATTTAATAAACCCTAGACGTTCTGCCATAATCTTTTCATATTTATATGTTGCACATACAGTTGCCCACCAAAAACTAAAATTAATCCTATCATGATGTTTCCAATTAGACGTAATCATTTGAACCCCTATTCCTGATAAGATCATAAAAAGACGACTATTATTTTTATGCAAAGTGGGTTTATCCTGAAGAATCGTACCAGAAATTATTGCTTCATATGTCAAAGGAATAGAGGTTTGAAAAATATTATTAATTTGCCCCCATATCGACTTCCAAACGCCAAGTATCAATGGACAAAAAAACAAAAGATAATCCAAAGTCCCAATATCAATATGACAATGCCAACATCTATTAGATTTAGAACTATCTACTTTATTCAACCGAATTGGAGTCCAAAAAATCCTATGTAATAAAAACAACCATGTTTGTCTCATAGATGCTGACATTGTACACTTTAATCTCCAAGTCCAAATTCGTGGCCAACGAGAAACAGAAATATGCTGTTTTAACTCGATACTCCAAATATCTCTAAGTTTTTGTTTAGGTTTTTTATTTAAAAATCCAGAAATCAATTTATACCACTGGGCAGCCTGATTTCCTATTAGATCTATTTGGTAGCAAAGGATTTGCAAGCTGAAATAAGTTTTTAAATTTTTCCATTCAGGGAACCCCGTCTGAATAGCCTGCTTCAACTGCAAGCACCTATATTGTTGAGTATTTGAAATTCCAAATGACTGCTGCAGTTGTGAAAACTCAAGCAGATTACCATTAGAAATAAGATCATCTAAAGTCCTAATATTTACTTGCATCCAATTCTTCCAAGCAATCCCAGCACCGCCTATTTGAATCTTGGAGTTTAACCATAAGGACTGTAAAGTAGAATTCATTATTGGTACCTCTGTTAATTTATCAATAAATTTAATTGTTTTCCAAGTATCCAATAAAATTATGTTATCCTTAGCATATTTATGAAATCTGATACTTAGAACATGTGGAAGACTCATAGGGGACACCAATTTCCGTTCCAGAAATAACCAATCAGGTTGATGATCTATAAGCTCAGGGAGGATCCAATATATACCTTGACGCAATATATAGGCTTGATGGTACCTATAAAAGTTTGGAAAATTTACCCGTCCCTCCAGAATTGATTTTTGCAATGATACTAAAGCAATTCTTGGTTTTTTCCCAAGCCAAACAAATTTAGTTAGAATATTATTTAATTTTTTGTAAAAGGACTCTTGAAAATAAATTGGTAACATACTCATTTGGTAACAAACTATAGGTAAAATCATCATCTTTACTGTTTGAACTCTCCCCCACCAAGATATATGCAAAGGATTCCATTGCTCACACAATTCTGTAATCTTTATTAATAAGGATTTTTCATTTACCTTCATTGTTTCTTCCAACGTACTTTTTATCCAAATTCCTAAATATTTTATTCCATCTTTCTTCCAACTAAACTGAAACAAATCAAATAAACCTTTTATACAATATACGTTTAGTGGAAGAATTTCTGATTTATTCCAATTAATTTTATAACCCGAGAATTTTCCAAATTTATTAATCAAATCCAGTAAATGTGGAATGGTAGATTCCGGATTCCTCAAATGAATCAAAATATCATCTGCATAAGCAGAGATTTTATATTCCCGACCTGCATAAGGAATACCTTCTATCTCCCTTGATTGTTGAATAGCTAACAGTAGAGGTTCCAAAACAATATCAAATAACAAAGGAGATAATGGACATCCCTGTCTAACTCCCCTTGCTAAAGAGTACTTTTCTGAAAAAGAATTATTTATATATAGTCTAGCAGATGGGGAGCTATACAGGGATTGAATCATTTGTATAAATTGAGAACCAATACCAAACCAATCCATTGCTTGATATATAAACGTCCATTCTACCCGATCAAATGCCTTCTCTGCATCTAAAGATACAGAGAAAGCCGGATCCTTCATATCCTTTGTTAAATGTAAAATATGAAAAGCTAATCTGGTATTATTTGAAGAATGTCTTTGAGCAACAAATCCTGTTTGGTGCAAACCAATAATATAAGGGAGAGCCTTATTCAAACGCAAAGCCAATATTTTAGCTAACAATTTCGCATCAACATTAATCAAAGAAATAGGCCTATAATTTGAGACCAACATGGGATCTTTGTTTGGCTTAGGCAAAACTATTGTTAAAGCTTCTGCCATAGTACCTGAAATACAACCTTTATTTAGTTGATACTGATATAATTTGAAAAGATGGGGTAACAATATATTTTGAAAAGAACTAAAAAATTCTACTGTATATCCATCATTTCATGGAGCGGATCCAACTCTAAGGGACTTTAAAGCCTTCTGAATTTCTTTTTGTGTTATAGGTGCTTCAAGATTTTCTTTCATATGATCAGGAACTTTAGGCCCATTAATCAACTTTAAAAATTCAAAACCATCTTTCTCTTTATTAAAATAATGCTCAGAAGAATACAAGCTTTCATAAAATATCAAAAATTGTTGTAAAATATTTTTAGTTTGAGAATGAATTATTCCATTATCATCTGAAATAGCAGTTATATTAACTTTTCTTTTTTTTGCTTTTAAATAATTAGCTAGTAATCTTCCCGCCTTATTTGAAGTTCCATAATATAAAGCCTTATAGGATACCAATTCCTTTCTAGCCAATTGTGAAGAAATCTCATTATATCTAAATTTTTCTTTTAGCAAAGTTTGATAAACACTTTGTTCCCATTTTTCCTTTAAATTTATTTCCAATTCTCTAATATTTTGTTCTAAAATTAAAAAATCTTTATTTAATTGTTTCTTAACATATGATGAGTATGAAATTATGTAACCTCTCATAGTAGCTTTAAAGGCATCCCATAGAATTTCCTGAGAAATTTCTTCTGATTCGTTAAACTGAAAAAATTCACTTAGTTTAAACTTAAATTTTTCTATAAAATTGGAATCAGCTAGCAATGCATTATTAAACCTCCAAACAGGTCTATTATTTTCTTGTTCATCTAGTTCAAAATCAATCCAAATACCCCCGTGATCTGATAAAATAATTGAATCTATATTCGCCTTCTTAACCTTCTGTATTAAATTATCTGAAACAAAAATATAATCAATTCTAGAAAATGATTTATGAACATGGGAATAAAATGAAAATTCCTGATCATTGAAATGAAGAATCCTCCAAATATCCTTTAAACCACAAGAATTAATCAAATTGTCTAAACCTAAAGATTTTAAAACTTTACTAGGCTTTTTATCCAAAATAGGGTCCATCACTGCATTAAAGTCCCCTGCCAAAATTAAATTGGAGGAAGATGATGGTAAAATTATTTTTTGAAGGTTTATAAAAAACTCAGATTGATTCAAATTAGGTGCATAGATATTAAACAGTATCAAGGTATCTTTCCCTGAGCTCATTTTTACTTGGATCCATCTTCCAAAAGGATCCATAGATAACATAGTAAAAGTAGCCATACATTTTTTATGTATCAAGATAGCAACACCTGCTTTTTTGCCTACAGCAGGGGCAAAAAAACACTGTTTAACCCAACCCCCTTCCAACTTACTTGATTCTAGTGCAGATAAATGAGTTTCTTGCAGGAAATAAATATCTGCCCCCTGTCTTTTAATAAAAGATAAGGTTTTCTTTTTCTTCATAGGGTGATTTAGTCCATTAACGTTCAAAGAATACATTTTAAAATGCATTTATATTTAAATTTATTTTAAGGAACCAAAATAAATGAACTAAAAAGATTTTAATTCTTATATATAAATTATCCCAAATACACATCCAATTACTCTCCCTTAAAACCCCTTTACACCCTCCCACACCCTTCCCCCATCGCAAAAATAATTGAATGACAGCACACATAAAGACCAGAAAATCGAAAGAAATCCCCACCCAGCAAACTATCAACTCATACTATAATAAAATCTTTAAAATAATAAATTATGTTAAAATTATTACTTAAAAGTACCATAAAATTAAATCTCAAAAATAATAGATTAAGTTATATAATTAATACCATTTTAAATTAGGGACACTAATACTTATTATAGAAAATATCAACTTATCCAAATAAAACAAAAATTTTCAAAAATTAATAAATACCAAATATAAAAACTAAATGATTAAATAAGTTAATGATTAATCAAATAATAAAAAATTCCAATATGAAATATTAAAATTAATATACTAAAATATGTAATTTATATCAACTTAAATTAGAAACAATAAGAATAAATGAAGACTAAGTGATTAAATAAATCAAAGATTACTATATATCCAATATATAAATAAAAATTAATATAATAAAAATTCCATAGCAAGAATCCAACCCTAAATTACATAAATTGAATTTTATAAACTCCTATCTAATCATACCCTAATTAAAAAATTATACCATTTAAAAATTTTTATAATAAATAAATATCAAAATCATCAAACATAAAAGAATATAAAATAATATAATATAATATGAAAATCAAAGTATATAATAAAATATATAATAATATATAATATAATAGTATATAACATCATATAATATAAGATAATACCTAAATCATCAAACATAAAAGAATATAATATATATATATACTTATTACTTATCACAGTAAAAAGGCTACATAAAAATTGATGACTAGAATAAGAATTCCAGGGCAAGCTTATCATATCCATATTAAGTTTCATAAGAAGATAAAAACCATAAAACCAATCCAAAGTCAATTTATTTGCACAGCAAAGTCATGTTATATCCACAGCAAATTCAGACTGTATTATATCCACAAGAAAATCAACAGAGAATATACTCATTCTTCAGGACTCTTCCTCTTATGAATAATCATAGTAATAGAAACATCCGATTCAGAGATGGTACTTGCCACAAATATAGTTTGACAGCCTTACTTGAAAGTTAAATGATGTAAGGAGAAATGACATTCAGAAATTACATGCTAGAAGTTGAATCATTCCTGCTAGAAACTAGCAGGATTTAACTGAATAGTATTCAAGAAATTAAGGAGCATTTAGCATCAATTCAATAGCAGATTTTGTTGAAATCTTATTCATCCTCCTACTCCATATGATTTTCATAACTTTCAATATATTGTTGAAGTTTAACAGGATCATCATACTTTATAGTATGATTATCATGAGTTACCCTCATAAAAGCAGGATAAAAGAGACCGTATCTTGCCCCTAATTGCTGTAATTGCGGTCTCAATAATAAAAACTGTCTTCTTTTTTCCGCTGTTTTTGGGGCAAAATCAGGTACAAACATAAGAGCAGAATTTTTATATTCAATTTTCTTTTTTTCTTTTGCAAGCCGCAAAATTTCTAATGCATGCTGAAATCTGAGGAGTTTGAATATAATAGGACATGGTCTAGGCTGCCCATTTAACTGCCTCATAGGAATTCTGTGTGCTCATTCAATTTCGAACGAAAACTTCGTTGAAATTGAAAATAAATTTGGTAGCAAGTTTTCTAAAAAGGTGACACAATCTTTTCCTTCCGATCCTTCAGCCATCCCAAGGATCCTAACGTTACATCTACGAGAGTAATTCTCATAAGCTTCCATACGTTTTTGCAGGTCCTTAATCTCAGCGTGATCTTTTTTACATTACCTCTGATCCACTTCCGTTTTCTCGACGCGGGACTAACAGATCCACCCTTCGATTAGAAGTCTCCAACTGCTTATTAATATTAGAGATTTCCTCTCTCATAGCAGCCATGTTTTCTGCATTGTCTTTTAACATTGATCTAATAACCCGAAGTTCCTCTAAAATATCGACGGATACAGAATCTGCAGACTCTTCCGGTAAGGGAACTTGAGCAGCTATTACCGATTCAGGCTTCAATCTCTTTGCTTTAACTCCCATAGAAAAGGAGTTTTCTAGCTTCGATTGCTTTAATGAAGCCATTTCAGCACTTTCCTGTATAATTTATTAAAATAAATTACTTAAAAATTCAAAAATAACTGCTGAGTTTGAGGAGCTCTTCAATCAGCCAGCCATTCTATTGCGCTTTCAAACAGAGACCTTGCTAGATGTCAAATACAGCACAAGGTAACTTCACATGGACTTAGCTGTGCAGGAAATGTGAATCTCCTCATACACCCACCATATAGTGCAAAAATGTGCAAAGGTCTGTTTTTTTCTTTCGATCACTACATAGCCTAATGCCACACAAGCAGCGCTGTTACAAACATATTCTGTAGGTCAATGCTAAGGATAACAAAGTTTCCTTCCTTGGACCAGAAGGAGATACTGATAAACCACTGGAAGAGATCCCAAAACAACACCCAAAGACCCACTCAGTGTGTGAACCAGTTGAGTGGAGTGGACTAACTGGGTTGTGGAAATGGGCCCGGAGTTTGCTCAGCAGAATTTCCCAGACCACCTCTTCCTCTCAACACATTGACACGCTGCCACCACCACCACTAGAAACACCTCACTGGGTAGGCCAGCTATGCTATAAACTTTATAAAACACATTATTATATTTTCTTATAAAGCACATATTTTAATTGAACTCTGACATCCTCAGCCTTTCCATTCACAAAAATAGAAGGAAGAAAAGTTCCGATTTCCTGCTGTCTCATGTCCCCGGCCTATACAATATTTTTTTTTTTGCAGACCCTTCAAAAGTCTGACCAAATCCTCGTTTCACTTGCATTATAAAGTACTGAGGATGCCATCTCTCTCCAATCCCAGGTCCTAAAGTCTAAGACAGTAGCGCAAACTAATGCTGCCAGATTCAGGAAAAAAAATTTCAATTCGATTTAGCCTATTGAATTGGTTTTTCAATTCGATTTTCCTGCCCAGTTGGGTGATTTTTTTCAAAAATCCTGGTGGGTTTTATAGCTTTTTCACTCCCTTTGGCTTCTCTTAACCACACTGGCGCTGTGGTGTAAATAAAATAAAGAAACAAAAAGGACTTTTCCTCTCTCTGTTAAATCCTAGCTCACGTTTGCAGTCCAACACCAGCTCTGGCAGGATACACATTTCAAAGCTGACATATTGTAATCACAAAACAGAAAATAAAATTAATTTTTCTACCTTTTGTTGTCTGGTTATATTTCAAATCTTGTTGGTCCAAGGCTCTGGTTTTCTTCTGATAACTTGCTTGCCAGGGTCTCCTTCTTTCTTCTTTCTGCATGCTAACCATCCATCTGCCAACTCTGTGCTCCCTTTCCATTTCCCTTCCCTCCCCAGGAAGTCTGGTATCTTTACTTTTTTTCATCTCCCTCCACAGATCCACTTTTCTTAACTACCCTTTCATCCGGCATCTCTCCCTCCTTCCCCACCACCCCAAAGTCCACCATCTCTCCCTTTCTTTTCCCAATTACCCTCCTATCCAGTATCTCTATCCCTCCTCCACACCATCCCTTGTGTCCAATTTCTCTCCCTTTCTGTTCCTTCCCTCCCTAAATCCCATGGTTCATCATCTCTCTCCCTCTCCTCTATTTTCAGACCCATTATTTCTTCCCCCCCCAAAGTTTGGCATATGCACGTCTCTTTGAACACCCCCTTCCCTCCGTGTACTTCTAAACCAGGGTCCCCCCTAAAGGCCTGTCCCCCCTTAAAGGTCTGCCTATTCCCCCTTGAAGGCCTGTCCCACCCCCTTGTAAGCCTGTCCCCCCCCTTAAAGGCCTGTCCCCCCCTTAAAGGCCTGTCCCACCCCCCCCGAAGGCCTGTCCCACCCCCCCGAAGGCCTGTCCCACCCCCCTTGTAGGCCTGTCCCACCCCCCTTGTAGGCCTGTCCCACCCCCCTTGTAGGCCTGTCCCACCCCCTTGTAGGCCTGTCCCACCCCCTTGTAGACCTGAATGCTCCCCCTTGAAGGTCTGCACACCCCCCGAAGGCCTTTCCCCCCCTTGAAGGCCTGCCTGCCCCCCCTTGAAGGCCTGCCTGCCCCCCCTTGAAGGCCTGCCTGCCCCCCCCTGAAGGCCTGCCTGCCCCCCCCTTGAAGGTCTGCACACCCCCCGAAGGCCTGCCTCCCCCCCTTGAAAGCCTGCCTGTCCCCCCCTTGAAGGCCTGCCTATCACCCCCCTCCCCCTTGAAAGCCTGATGCCCCGACCCACCCCGAAGGACCGCTCGCCCCCCTGGCCTCCCCGCACCACCTATGAAGCAGCCCGCAGCAGGATCGCGATGTCAGCGATTCCTGCGCTGCTTCCTGCGACGCGGTCCCACCCCTCCTCTGACGTCAGAGGAGGGGCGGGTCCGCGGCGCAGAAAACAGCGCCCAAGCAACTCAGGGATCGCTGACATCGCGATCCTGCTGCGGGCTGCTTCATAGGTGGTGCAGGAAGGTCAGTGGGGCGAGCGGTCCTTCGGGGGTGGGGGGGACTGAACGGCAAGGCCGGGAGCACCCCCTCAGGGCTGGCACCCGGGGCGGACTGCCCCCCCCCGCCCCCCTCTGCCCCCCCTTTAGTACGCTACTGCCCCCGATTCCATGAAGCATAAGAACGGACCTCTGCATGATAAAGCTTGTAACTCCAACACTCGTTGAGCTGACACCATGGCTACTAAAATGACTGTTTTCAGGGTGACATCTTTGAGTGTTGCCTTATGAAAAGGCTCAAAGCGAGGTCCTTGTAAGCTACAAAGTACTAACTTGAGGTTCCAATCCAGACAGGGTTTCTTCCAAGGTGGATGAAGGTGTTGAACCCCCTTCAGGAACTGGACCACATCTGGCTGAGAAGTCAAGGAAGAGTGAGACACCCTACCTCTGTAACAAGCAATAGCTGCTACTTGCACCTAAGTCCACTCTAAGCCCAGTCCTTTGAACAAGCCGTCCTGCAAGAAGGACAGAATGTGAGACAGGGAAGCTTGAAATGGTGATATGCCCTGTTGACTACACCAAGAATTGAAAACTTTCCATACATGGGCATAAGTTGCGGACATAGATCTCTTTTTGGCTTGGAGAAGAGTAGAACTAACCTGCTGAATTTGCCCGGAGCTAAGAGAAAGCTGGTTAGCCATGGTCTGGGAAGAGTCTCCTAATTAAACTAGCCACAGGCTGAATACGCTTAGAGCCCTGAAGTAAAAAAAAAAACAAAAAAAAACCTGTGTAACAAAAGTACAAATTCAGGAGAAAAGGGCATAGGTAAGTCCACTGACTGAGACATATCAGTGCCAGACACTCCCTGTAAAACAGCTGATCCTAAACTTTATGAAAATTCAGCTGCGGAGTCAGCTATCTCATCAACCGGAGAAGAGGCCTGGGATGTTAAGGGAGCAGCTGAGAGGGAAGGAGAATGCGAATGCGCTTCAACTGCATGGGAAAATGAAGTGCCCTCTGATGTCATGATGGAATCCTCAGTGGACAAGTCGGAGCAGCCAGGTGAACAAAGGATGAAGTTCGCCACTTCCCACAGCGCAAACACTGCTTAACAGCTTCAGCCATCATTAAAACACAGCAAAAATGAAAATAACTGCCGACAGCATTAAAAAAATTTTAAGTGAAATACACCACTTACGCAGCACCGGTTCTGCCATCAAATGAATTCAGTTCCTGTCAGCACTGGTAGCTGAAGTTGTTCAGAAATGACAGTGTAGCAACTGCCTTTCCAAAAGCTGGTCTTTTTTTATGGGAAAAAAGAAATTCAGTCAGAGACACAAAGAACCCCTCCAGGTTGGGCAGACTGGATGGACCATTCGGGTCTTTATCTGCCGTCATCTACTATGTTACTATGTATTGCAGGGGAAGGTGGGGAAGGGACCTTGGGAGGCCCAGGTGTAGCCCCTAAAGCCAGCACCGCTCAGTTGGACACCCCTAAGCTCAACTGAAGAAAACAACAGGAGCTCAGAGCTATTTCAGAAGAAGAAGACAGGAGCTAGAAGAATGGTATCCATCTACCTGCTGGAGATAGATTATAGTAATTGGCCAGGAGGAGTTCCATCCAAGAAGAGCACCTGCAAATTAGTACTCTCTATCTCCACCTGCAGATAGATGTGCGCTATCCCATGTCTCTGGATTCATCTGCTGCTGACGCTAAGGAAGCTAACTTAAAAATAGAAGACAAGGGGAAGTTGTCTTTCTCTGAAATGGCTGACAGGCTTGTGCTTGGCATAATTCAGCTGTTTTTCAGAATTAGCAGATGCTCTTTGGCCTGTTATATGATAACTGGCATGATCACATGTTTAAGTTGGACCTAAGCAGTTGACTCATGCAAGGAGAAGCAAACAGAGTTGAAAAACAGACTTATCAGCGACATGACATGCCTAGATGTGAGGAGGCCTGCAACAGGTTCCTGGAAAATAAGATTGGCATGATCAGATGGCATAAACCAGCCAATGTAGAGTGACTGGTATTGTAGATTTGCTCCCTCCTTAGAAGGACTGTGCCCTAAGCCACATATGCATGAAACTTTGGGACTTACATGGTATAAATTTTGGGATTAAAGCCTTTTGAAAGATGGACTGGGGAGCTGCTGCTATTGCTGTTGGGTACCCTTCCACTAAGAGCACTTACCTAACTAGGCCTTTTCATAGAGACACACTTGGATAATAATATATTTCTTTGACTTAATTTATAGTCTGTAATTACAATTATAATATTGAGGAACTAGTTAGGAGAACATAGAGTAAGAGCTAACTGACTTATAAAAGTTTTGATAGGTGATCAGACTTTGAAAGACTTCTGTTTACCTCCAGTAATATATTAACCAGTTGTACTGAGTTCTTTTCCTTTGTAATTTTGCTGAATTAATTCTTCTAATAAACTTATTTAATTACAAGAAGTTACATTTCTGGTTTCCTTTGTCATATTCTGGGTGGTATTTATAAACGACCTGGAAATTTGTACAATGAGCGAGGTGATTAAATTTGCAGACGATACGAAGTTATTCAGAGTAGTGAAGACACTGACAAACACACTCGAGAAATGGGCCATGACATGGCAAATGAGGTTTAACATGGATAAGTGTAAGGTGATGCATGTAGGTAACAAATACAGGTTGTCTTGAGCAGTACTCGGAGAGACCCCCCAGGAAAGAGACTTGGGAGTACTGGTCGACAAGTCAATGAAGCTGTCCGCGCAATGCACAGCGGTGGTGAAAAGTATGAACAGAATGCTAGGAATGATTAAGAAGGGGATCACAAACAGATTGGAGGTCATCATGCCACTGTACCGGGCCATGGTATGCCCCCATCTGGAATACTGCATCTAGCATTGGTCACCGTACATGAAGAAGGACACAGTACTACTCGAAAGGGTCCAGAGAAGAACGACTAAAATGGTTAAGGGGCTGGAGGAGTTGCCGTACAGTGATTAGAGAAACTGGGCCTCTTCTCTCTTGAAAGGAGGAGACTGAGAGGGGACATGATCAAAACATTCAAGATAATGAAGGGAGTAGACTTAGTAGATAAAGACAGGTTGTTCACCCTCTCCAAGGTAGAGAGAACGAGAGGGCACTATCTAAAGTTAAAAGGGGATAGATTCCGTACAAACGTAAGGAAGTTCTTCTTTACCCAGAGTGGTTGAAAACTGGAAAGCTCTTCTGGAGGCTGTTATAGGGGAAAACACTGTCCAGGGATTCAAGACAATGTTCCTGCTGGTTAGGTTAGTCTCAGTTAGGGCACTGGTCTTTGACCTAAGGGCCACCGTGGGAGCAGACTGCTGGGCACGATGGACCACTGGTCTGACCCAGAAGCGGCAATTCTTATGATTTTCTGAACATGGGAACAGTTCCATAACATTAGCTTAAATAAAATAATACAGACCTTTGGGTGAAAACATAGCAAGTTCACACATTAGATAAATTGCTCAGTGCAGTTTTACCTTAACAGAAGAATTACTGCCATTCTTCAGGTATCCTTTCCTAATAATGTGTCTACTTTGCAATGGGTTCCTAACTTAAGAATATAAGAATAGCCTTATAGGGTCAGACCAATGGTTCATCAAGCCCAGAAGTCCGTTCTCACAGTGGTCAATCCAGGTCCCTAGTACCTGGCCAAAACCCAAGGAGTAGCAATATTCTATGCTAACGATCCAGGGCAAGAAGTGGCTTCCCCCATGTCTTTCTCAATAACAGACTATGGAATTTTCCTTCAGGATATTGTCCAAACCTTCAGAGGGCCCTGTATAAATCTTTGGAGGAAGCTTCTCTCAAGGATATTATGATCAAAGCAGTGTTACTACTATAGTTGCAATTACCAAGCTTTGTCATGCAGGGATCTGTTTCTGAGAATTACAGAAACAGGAGTTATCTTGCATACAGTACCTTCCTTTTTTACCAAAGGTTGTTTCAGCATTTCACATCAACCAGGAAGTAAGGCTACCAGACTTTCAACCTATGGGTTTCTAAGAAGAAAGACAAGACTTTAAAGCTGCTGGACATCCGCAGAGTTCTCTTGCATTACCTGGAAGTTGCTACATTCTATAGGAGTGGATGTGGCAGCACAAGAGGATTCCACATTTGGATCCTCAATACTGACATATAGATCTGCGACATGGTCTTCCCTACACACTTTCACTAAATTCTATAGGAGTGGATGTGGCAGCATAAGAGGATTCCACTTTAGGATCCTCAGTACTGAAAACAGGCTTCACTCTCCCAACGGGAGTTCAGGGACTGCTTAGGTATATACCTAAGGTTTAGCATACCATTCCTATTGCACTGAAAAAAGAGATTAGGTTCTTATCTTGATAAAATATTTTCCAGTAGATAGGAATGATATGCTGAACCTCCCGCCTGATCAATTCTGATGCACCCATTTCTGCCTTATGCTTCATGGTTCTCTCCATGGCTAAGAATTCTCTGCCAGTAGGACTATGGGTTCAGAATCAGTTTGTAAATAGAATCTGAAGAGATGATTGAGCTCCTCTAATATTCAAGCTGTTGCTTTTATTTGATGTGTTTTACTGTTCAATGGTAATGTTCATTCATTTATACATTACAGTTTCATTATTAATTGTTACTATATGGTTTCAGGGAGTTCCCCATGTCCCTCCTTCTCCTATCTTTTACTCTAGAGAATGACATGGTGGCTGTTACCCACTGTGGGTATGGGGACAAGGCCATCCACCGCCCCATGGAGCAGTGAATGGCCTTGTCTCTGTAGTTAAGGGAGGGAACGCACACGGTCACCGATTGCACACAGCCCCCTCCCTCCTTCCTACCTATCAGCCGCATCCATCTCCCTCCCTTCCCTTTACCTTTGTGGCGCATTACAGTGTAATTTGTTTGAGCCGCCAGAGCCTGCCTGAAGTCTTGTACATCTGCGGGTGGAAGCTTCTCCTCTGACGTAACCGGAAGTTGCGTCATGGGAGAAGCTTCTGCCGCAGACGCATGTGACTTCAGGCCGACTGGCTGGGGGTCTCCTAAGACAGGGTTGAGAAACACTGCTCTAGAGCTTTTACTTGTTTTGAAATTAATTGAAGAGGGCAGCAGACTCCAGGGATAAGGAGGTTTCAAAAGCTGTGATTTACATCTTTCTGCAGAATGCTCGTGAGAATGGACAGCATACAGTTCAGCATACCATTTCTATCTACTGGAAATGATAGTATCAAGGTAAGAACCTAATCTCTTTTTCATACAGCATTCTAAATAAGGGCTCCTTTTACATGCTGCGGTAGCGATTTCTGGTATGGGAAATGCAATGAAGCCCATAGAAACTGAATGGGCTTCTTCATATTTGCCATGTGGGAATCGCTACTGTGACTTTGTAAAAGGAGCTCTAAGTCTGAACAACATGCCCACAGATATAAACCTTACTGCTTGACAAAGTTGTGATTTATAATGCTATCTGAATATTCCAGTCAATACAAAAGGCATTGGCTGTATATATCAATTTAAAATACATTTATGCAGAAAAAAATACATTGTGTATAATGGCAAGCCCATATTGACGGACAAAAATAACTCAGATGTAAAAATAACAAGCAATACATACCAAATGATAATAATGTATATGCCAATTATAAAAGAAAGTATGTAAAATGGGCGGTTTCTCACTAATGAAAAAAATGGCACAAATTTACACATCTTCTGAATGCAGATGTTTTTAAATATCAGCTAGTAATAACTTAGTGGTCTTTTTACTAAGGTAAACTAGCCAATTTAGAGCATATTAAATATTAGCGTGTGCTAAACACGTCCATAGAATAGCACGCCTTAGTAAAAGGATCCCTTAATAAACACACTAATAAACTGCTATTAAGGTGTTATTGAGACATATTCACTCATAACACCGAAACAGTAAACCAGGATACAGTGTGGAGAAAAACATACCTCAATATATTTGGCTCCTCAATTTGCAATGAATCAATTAGAGCACATATCGTAGGACTGTAAAAATAACTCCACATAACTCTTGGTGTCCCACAATAATACATTTTAACGATTAGGCTTTTACAGTTATTTAATTTGATATACTGCAATTACTAACAGGAATTGTTTAATCAAAGCAGTTTACAATAATAACAACAGGGATAAAAACCAATTTAGAAAAATAAAACAAGGTAATAAACCTGAACAAGGAAACAAAACAAGACACAAAAAGGTTCACTACGGGAGGGAAAAGTTACAATGTAACTTGGGGAAGAACATAAAAGGTAACAACAAAGGGTAGAAGGGATAAAGAAAGAAGAAAAGGAAAGATAAAAGTGTTTGTATTGAGAATAAAAGGTAAATCTATGAGAAAGAATTCTTAAATGATTTTTCTGACCTTAAGTATAATGGTAGGGAATTCCAAAGAACAGGGGCCGTAACTGAGAAGCTAGAGTCCCAGTTAATGTAGGGAATTCCAAAGAATAGGGGTCATAACTGAGAAGCTAGAATCCCAGTTAATGTCAAGAAATATCTTTCGAAAGGATGGTACAGATAACAAGTGTTGATTTAATTGGGATCAGTGGTAATGTAAAAAACTGGTTTAGTGGGTTCCTGAAACAAAGAACATATAAAGTGTTTACTGAAGATATTCTTTTTCATGGAAGAACTCATGTGGAGTTCCGCAGGGTTCTCCTTTATCTCCAACGTTGTTTAACATAAGAACATAAGCACTGCCTCCGCTGGGTCAGACCCGAGGTCCATCACGCCCAGCAGTCCGCTCACGCAGCGGCCCAACAGGTCCAGGACCTGTGCAGTAATCCTCTATCCCCTTTTCCAGCAGGAAATTGTCCAATCCTTTCTTGAACCCCAGTACCGTACTCTGCCCTATTACGTCCTCTGGAAGCGCATTCCAGGTGTCTACCACACATTGGGTAAAGAAGAACTTCCTAGCATTTGTTTTGAATCTGTCCCCTTTCAACTTCTCCAAATGCCCTCTTGTTCTTTTATTTTTCGAAAGTTTGAAGAATCTGTCCCTCTCTACTCTCTCTATGCCCTTTAAGATCTTGTAAGTCTCATAAGAAGTTGCCTCCACTGGGTCAGACCAGAGGTCCATCGAGCCCAGCGGTCCGCTCCCGCAGCGGCCCATCAGGTCTATGACCTGTGAAGTAGTTCCTGACCATTTTTATAACTTACCTCTACTTCTATCTGTACCCCTCAATCCCCTTAACCTTTAGGAACCTATCTAAACCTTCCTTGAACCCCTGTACTGTGTTCTGGCCTATCACAACCTCCGGAAGCGCGTTCCATGTGTCCACCACCCTCTGGGTAAAAAAGAACTTCCTAGCATTTGTTTTAAACTTGTCCCCTTTCAGTTTCTCTGAGTGACCCCTAGTACCTGTGGTTCCCCACAGTCTGAAGAATCTGTCCCTGTCTACCTTCTCTATGCCCCTCAGGATCTTGAAGGTTTCTATCATGTCTCCTCTAAGTCTCCAGTTTTCCAGGGAGAACAGCCCCAGCATTTTCAATCTGTCAGCGTATGAAAAGTTTTCCATACCTTTTATCAGTTTAGTCGCTCTTCTCTGGACCCCCTCAAGTACTTCTTGAGGTGCGGCGACCAGTACTGGACACAGTATTCCAGATGTGGGCGCACCATTGCACGATACAGCGGCATGATGACTTCCTTCGTCCTGGTTGTGATACCCTTTTTAATAATACCCAACATTCTGTTCACTTTTTTTTGATGCTGTCGCACACTGTGCCGATGCTTTCAATGTTGAGTCCACCATCACTCCCAGATCTCTTTCAAGGTTGCTCACCCCTAGTAATGATCCCCCCATTTTGTAGCTGAACATCGAGTTCTTTTTCCCTACATGCATGACCTTGCATTTCTCTATGTTAAAACTCATTTGCCACTTTTTTGCCCATTCTTCCAGTCTCGTTAGGTCCCTTTGCAGGTCTTCACAGTCTTCCATGTTTCTAACCCTGCTGCAGAGTTTGGTGTCATCAGCAAATTTAATAACCTCACATTTCGTCCCCGTCTCCAGGTCGTTGATAAATATATTGATCAGGAGCGGTCCCAGCACCAACCCCTGCGGAACTCCGCTCGTGACCCATTGCCAGTCTGAGTAATGGCCCTTTACTCCAACCCTCTGTTTCCTGCCTGCCAGCCAGTGTTTGATCCATCGGTGGACATCCCCTTGCACCCCGTGGCTCCATAGCTTCTTAAGTAGCCGTTCGTGAGGTACCTTGTCGAAGGCTTTTTGGAAGTCAAGGTAAATGATGTCTATGGGGATTCCCCCTTATCCATCTGGCTGTTTATTCCTTCAAAGAAGTACAGTAAGTTCGTGAGGCACGACCTTCCCTTGCAGAAGCCATGTTGGCTCGTATTCAGTTGTCCCTTGCTTTCTATGTGTTCGCAGATTGTGTCCTTGACCAGTGTTTCCATCATTTTTCCTGGGACCGAGGTCAAGCTCACCAGCCTGTAGTTTCCCAGGTCCCCCCTTGATCCGTTCTTAAAGATAGGCGTGACATTTGCTATTTTCCAGTCCTCTGGGATCTCCCCAGTTTTTAAGGATAGGTTACATATTTGGCGAAGTGTTTCAGCTATTTCGTTTCTCAGCTCTTTTAGTACCCTTGGGTGGATGCCGTCTGGACCTGGTGATTTGTCGCTCTTCAGTCTGTCTATCTGTTGGAGGACATCCTCTTTGCTTACCTCTAGTTGGACCAGCTTTTCATCATGGACTCCGTTTATGATCTCCTCGGGTTCTGGGATATTGGATGTGTCTTCTCTCGTGAAGACTGACGAGAAGAACTTGTTTAACCTGTCAGCTATCTTTTTTTCCTCCTTTACCACTCCCTTCCCGTCTCCATCGTCCAACGGTCCCACTTCCTCCCTGGCTGGTTGTTTCCCCTTCACATACCTGAAGAATGGTTTGAAGTTTCTTGCTTCCCCCGCCAGTCTCTCCTCATATTCTCTTTTCGCTTTCCTGACCATTCGGTGACAGTCTTTTTGGTGCCTTTTGTGCTCCTTCTGGTTTTCTTTTGTTTGGTCCTTTTTCCATTTTCTGAAAGATGTTTTCTTGTTACTTATCGTCTTTTTCACTGCATTTGTTATCCATGCCGGGATTTTTGTGCGATTTTTTTTGCACCCTTTCCTAAACCTGGGGACATACAGGTTTTGTGCTTCGTGCACCGTGCCCTTGAGTAGGGCCCAGGCTTCCTCTACGGTCTCCATTTTCCTTGAGCTGTTGCTGAGCTTCTTTCCCACCATTTTCCTCATTTCCTCGTAATTTCCTTTTCTGAAATTGAGTGCTGTCGTTTTGGTTCTTTTCACTTTTGATGTATCTATTTTTAGCTTGTACTGGATCATGTTGTGATTGCTGTTTCCTAGTGGCGCTAGTACTACTACCTCCTTTGCGGGTCCTCCTAGCCCGTTGAGGATTAGGTCAAGAGTTGCATCTCCTCGTGTTGGTTCCGTGACTAGCTGTTCCATGAAACAGTCCCTCACCGCCTCCAGGAATTTTGTTTCCCTCTAAGTCTCCTCTTCTCCATGGAAAAGAACATAAGAACATAAGAAGTTGCCTCCGCTGAGGCAGACCAGAGGTCCATCTTGCCCAGCGGTCCGCTCCCGCGGCGGCCCATCAGGCCCAATTGCCTGAACAGTGTCCCTGACTAATTTGTAACTGCCTCTAATCCTCTAATCCTATCCCTATAACCTTCCTCTACTCCTATCTGTACCCCTCAATCCCTTTGTCTTCCAGGTACCTATCCAAACCTTCTTTGAAGCCCTGTAGCGTGCTCCTGCTTATCACATCCTCTGGTAGCGCGTTCCATGTATCCACCACCCTCTGGGTGAAAAAGAACTTCCTGGCGTTTGTTCTAAACCTTCCCCCTTTCAATTTCTCTGAGTGCCCCCTTGTACTTGTCCCAGTTTCTCCAATCTCTCAGCATATAAAAGGTTTTCCATCCCTTTTATCAGACGTGTCGCTCTCCTCTGAACCCTCTCTAGTAACGCCATATCTTTCTTAAGGTACGGCGACCAATATTGGACGCAGTAATCCAGATGCGGGCGCACCATCACCCGATACAACGGCATGATAACTTCTTTCGTTCTGGTAGTGATGCCCTTCTTGATTATACCTAGCATTCTATTCACTCTCTTAGCGGCTGCTGCGCACTGTGCCATCGGCTTCATTGTCATGTCCACCATTACCCCCAAGTCCCTTTCTTGGGTACTCTCTTTCACTAACATCCCTCCCATCGTATAGTTGTACCTCGGGTTTCTGCTTCCCATATGTAATACTTTACATTTCTCAACATTGAACTTCATCTGCCATCTCATCGCCCATTCTCCTAGTTTGTTCAAGTCATTTTGCAATTCTTCGCAGTCCTCTTTAGTCCGAGCTCCACTAAATAGTTTGGGGTCGTCCGCAAATTTTATTATCTCACACTTCGTCCCTGATTCTAGATCATTTATGAATATATTAAATAGCAGTGGCCCGAGCACCGAGCCCTGCAGGACCCCACTCGTGACCCTCCTCCAGTCTGAGTAGTGGCCCTTCACTCCTACCCTCTGTTTCCTACCTGCCAACCAGTTTCTGATCCATCTATGTACGTCTCCTTCCATCCCATGGTTCTTCAGTTTCCAGAGTAGGCGTTCATGGGGCACCTTGTCAAAGGCTTTTTGGAAATCTAGATATATGATGTCTATGGGGTCTCCTTTGTCCATCCGTTTGTTAATTCCTTCAAAGAAGTGCAATAAGTTCGTTAGGCACGATCTCCCCTTGCAAAAACCATGTTGGCTGGTTATCAGAAGTTCGTTTCTTTCAAAATCTTCATCGATGTTTTCTTTTATCAGTGCTTCTGCCATTTCCCCGGAACTGAGGTCAGACTCACCAGTCTGTAGTTTCCCGGGTCACCTCTTGATCCCTTTTTAAAGATGGGCGTAACGTTGGCTATCTTCCAGTCCTCCGGGATCATGCCTGTTTTCAGGGATAGATTGCAAATTTGCTGCAGTAGTTCCGCTATCTCCTCCTTTAATTCCTTCAGAACCCATGGATGGATTCCATCCGGACCCGGGGATTTGTCAGTTTTTAGTTTTTCTATCTGCCTGGGTACATCTTCAAGGTTCACTTCCATGGATGTTAATTTTTCTGCTTGATTTCCATTGAAGAATTGCTCATGTTGGATGTGTCTTCGTTTGTAAATACAGACGAAAAGAACTGATTGAAGAAAATGGGGGAAAGCAGTCAAATAAGAGATACCTGAGAAGGAAACACCCTTCATCTGAGAAAACATTATATAAAATGGGAGGACTCAGATATACAATATGAGCCCATAAAGAAAGGAAGACTGAAAGGAGAGTCGGAGGCAGCTGAGGAGAGTTGGGAGGCAGCTGACCAGCAGCAGGGAGAGTTGGGAGCAGGAGGAGAAAGCAGAAGGGAGATCGGAGAGAGAAAAGGCAGGAGACAGTGAGGGGCAGAGACGAGAGATAGCTCCACCCACCCCTCCGACGTCAGCAGAACATCGAAGCTGAGCTCCCCCTTAAAAGGGGAGGAGCCAACGGCGCCCAGCAATTCGGCGTGCAAAGGCGAGCGTTAAAGGCTCTCACCTTAGCGAGAGCGCCTTTGTGAAAGTCCTTGATAAGGGATGAGTCACCTTCAAAGGAGAGCAGAAGAAGACCACAGCAGGAGCAGAGGACACAACCAGGTACAGAGGCACACAAGGCACACGCAGAGGAAACAGCAGGCGCAGAGGACACAACCAGGCACGCGCAGAGGACACAACCAGGTAGAGGCACACAACTAGGCACACGCAGAGGACACACCAGGAACAGAAGACACAACCAGGTACAGAGGCACATAACTAGGCACACGCAGAGGACACACCAGGTAAAAAGGACAGCCACAGAAGACATCCACAGCAGATCAGCAAACAGGCAGCAATGGAAGCAGTAGACAGGAGCAGGATGTTGAGCTACCCAGTTTTCTGCACTGTCTGTCATATGTATGACTACCTCCCCTCTGGGAGGTGGTCCTACTTATGCACTCGATGCGGAGAACTGGAGAGCCTGAAGAAACAAGTCAGGCTCCTGGAGGGCAGAATCCTGGAACTGGAGGCACTTCAAGCTATGAAGGAGGAAAACAGAGATACAGAGATGCAGAGAACTTCAAGCAGCGGAAGAGGAGGACGGAGATGCAAAAAACATGAAGACAGAGAACACCATCAAGGAAGAAGTCCAAGCTGAAAAAATTCATAGAGGAGGCATACAGGGAGGCCGTGGAGACTCACCAGCAACAGTGGAACTGCCGAGATGCACCTACAGAGAGTGTGGACCACCCAACAGACAACCACCAGGAAGAAATGGGTGATACAGCAGCGAGATCCGGAAACAGTGGAGGGGACCCACAAGAAGATGTGCCCGATGCAAGCCTATGCCAGGAGGAGAGAAAATGGATGGGAACAAAGGACACAGACCTACGCCTGGAGAGATGAACATACACCAGGGACCCAGACCTGAGGCTGGAGAATCAACAGAAGATAGAGAGGACAGCAAGGAAAGCAATCGTCGTGGGGGACTCCATCATCAGACAAGTCGACAGCCACATAGCGGGAGGAAGACTGGATCGACTGGTGACCTGCCTACCAGGAGCCAAGGTTGAAGACATTGTGAGCCGTATCGACAGGATCATCGACAGTGTGGAAGAAGAAGATACAGCGGTGATGATCCATGTGGCGACGAACAACGTGAGTAGCAGGAACTACAACAGAGAAGCACTGAAGGACCAGTTCTGGATGCTAGGAAAGAAGCTGAAGACCAGAACACAGAGGATAGTGTTCTCGGAGATCCTGCCGGTACCCAAGGCCAACGAGAAGAGGCAGATAGAGCTGCAAGCAGTCAACGCGTGGATGCGCCGCTGGTGTAAGGAAGAAGGATTCCACTTTGTGCGTAGAGAATGACACGGTGAAAAAATTGGTCCCCGTCACCGCCCCGTCCCCGTCTCACCATCCCCGTCACCGCCCCGTCCCCGTCTCACCAACCCCGTCACCGCCCCGTCCCCGTCTCACCATCCTCTTCACCGCCCCGTCACCGCCACTGCCACCCCATTCACCGCCCCGTCACCGCCACTGCAATCCCATTCACTTTTCTTTATTTACGTATAAGGAAACATTCTTTAAAACTTTAAAACTTAGTTAAATATTAGTTAATAACTATACAAAAACAAAACACGCAGAGAAAAATTAATTAATAAAAATTCTCAAAACTGACACATTTTGATCACTAAATTTAAAATAGTTATTTTTCATACAGTTTTTCAATCACTAATCTTCCACCACCCCTGGGGCTAGCAATGCAAAAACAAACACGACATGTACTTTAAATGCTGCTACGGCTGCAAGTCTCCCCTCCCCCCCAGCGATCACGGCAGGAGGGCACCCAACCCCTCATGAAGACCCCCCCAACGGCCCTCCCGACAATCGCAGCAGAAGGGTACCCAACCCCTCCTGCCGGTCCTCCCAATGGCCTCCCCTAAGATCGCCGGCAGGAGGGTACCCAACCCCTCCTGCTGGACCCCCCCCCCCCCAACGAACCCTCCCACCCCGGAACCCCCTTAGTCTTACTTTTCAAGTTGGACCGGACAGCTCCTCGCTCGTCTGGCCAGCAGGCCTGCCTCCGTCCAAATGAGGCGGGCCCGCCCCTCCCCCCCCCCCCCCCTCCCCTGCCTCCCAATGGCCTCCCCTAAGATCGCCGGCAGGAGGGTACCCAACCCCTCCTGCTGGACCCCCCCCAACGAACCCTCCCACCCCGGAATCCCCTTAGTCTTACTTTTCAAGTTGGACCGGACAGCTCCTCGCTCGTCTGGCCAGCAGGCCTGCCTCCGTCCAAATGAGGCGGGCCCGCCCCTACCCTGCCCAACCCACAGGATCCTAGGGCCTGATTGGTCTAGGCACCTAAAGCCACTCCCGCTATAGGAGGGGCCTTAGGTGCTTGGGCCAATCAGGCCCTAGGATCCTGTGGGTTAGGCAGGGGAGGGGAGGGGCGGGCCCGCCTCATTTGGACGGAGGCAGGCCTGCTGGCCAGACGAGCGAGGAGCTTCCTGTTGACGAAACTTCTCTTGATACAGCCCATTATCTGCCGTGCCTTAGATGAAGCCTTCTCCACTTGAGTAGCAGTCTTCATGTCTGCACTGATGATCACTCCCAAGTCTCGTTCTGCCGTAGTCTTGGTTAAAGTTTCTCCATTCAAGGTGTAAGTTCTGCATGGATTTCCATTTCCGAGATGCATGGCCTTACATTTCTTGGCGTTGAAGCCCAGCTGCCAGACAGAGGACCAACTTTCTAAAGTACAGAGATCCTGTTCCATAGTATCCTGCAGATTGTAGCCGTTTATGATTTTGCATAGTTTGGCGTCATCAGCGAATAAGGTTACCTTACCTTGAAGCCCTTGAGTCAAATCCCTAATGAATATGTTGAAGAGGTGTGGACCCAGGACTGAGCCCTGCGGCACTCCGCTTGTCACTTCCGACGTCTTGGAGAGGGTACCGTTAACCATCACCCTCTGAAGTCTGCCACTTAGCCAATCTTTAACCCATGCAGTTAGTGTTACTCCTAACCCCATCGATTCCATCTTGTTCAGCAGTCTGCGGTGTGGGACGCTGTCAAAAGCCTTGCTGAAGTCAAGGTATACGACGTCTAAGGACTCTCCCGAGTCCAGCCTTCTTGTTACCCAGTCAAAGAAGCTGATAAGATTGGACTGATAATTGGGCAGGACCTACCCTTGGTGAATCCATGTTGACTGGGGTCCCGGAGATTCCCCTCTTTCAAGACCGTATCTAATTTATGCTTAATTAGTGTTTCCATGAGTTTACACATTATTGAAGACAGACTGATAGGGACACAAGAGGGAAGAAAATGCAAGAAAGGAACAGGCCACAAACTCAAGTGTATCTACACGAATGCAAGGAGCCTAAGGAATAAGATGGGTGAATTAGAAGCAATGGCACAAAAAGATAATGTTGACATCATCGGAATCACATAAACAAGGTGGACTGAGAAAAACGTCTGGGACACTGTGATACTGGGATACAAGCTATACCGCAGAGACAGAGTGGGTCAAAAAGGTGGGGGCAATGCCATATATGTCAAAGAGGGAATTGAATCCACTGGAGAGAGCATGCCACAACTGATGGATAAGTTAGAGTCTCTATGGGTCAAACTTCCGGGAACGAATGGACTGGAAATGAAGATCGGCATCTACTACTGACCCCCAGGGCAGTCCGAAGAAATTGATGGGCCTGCAGTAACTCAGGTGAATCAAAAACTTTAGTAGAGTTGTTCAAAGTAATCACCATCTGCACAGGATATTGCAGGCCAAAGCATGCTCCCATGGACTTTAGGCATGGTCTCATGGCTAAGAAAGATTTTATTTTTTGTGTAGTCGTCTTGGCTAGGTCTGGGACAATCAAGACCTTTCTGCCATCAATGAGAATACCTGGGTGGTTTCTTGTGGCTGTAAGTAATTGTAGTACCTGTGGGAAGCGAAGGAGTTTAACGACCACCAGGCGAAGAGAGAGTTGGTCTTGATGAAGATGCGAGGGAACTCGATGTGATCGTTCAATATCCAGTACAAAGGTAGGGTCCATGTTGAGAACCTTGGGTAACCATTTCATGAGAAAGCTTGACATATCTGTGCCTTCAATGCCTTCTTTGAGCCCGATGATTCTCATATTGTTCCTGCGGCTCCGGTTGGCTAAATCTTCTATATCCTGTTAAACTAAACTAAACCTTAAGTTTGTATACCGCATCATCTCCAAAGAAGTAGAGCTCGGCACAGTTTACAGGAATTGATATAGAAAGGAACTCCAAAGAAAAGTAGAAGAACTTGGTACAGAGAAGTTTAGAGAGACTTAGTATATCGAAGAGGGAGAGGTCGTTACATTTTAGAGAAAAGCCATGTTTTTAAATGTTTTCAGAAGAGTTGGAGGGAGGTCAGACTCCGAAGCGGGATAGTAAAGCTGTTCCAGAGTTCGGTGATCCTGAAGAAGAGGGATGTCCCTAATTTTCCTGCATGGGATATGCCCTTTAAAGAGGGGAAGGATAGTTTGAATTTTTGAGTAGATCTGGTGGTGTTGGGATTCGAGGAGTTCCAAGATAGTGGAAAAAGGGGAGGAAGGATGCCGAGTAGAGACTTGAAGGTTAGGCAGGCGCATTTGTAGTGAACTCTAAGGATTACTGGGAGCCAGTGAAGCTTAGACAGAAGCGGGGAGACGTGGTCGAATTTGCTTTTTGCGAAGATTAGTTTAGCCGCGGTGTTCTGAATCCACTGGAGTCTATGAAGGCTTTTCTTTGTTAGGCTTAGGTAGATGAAGTTACAGTAATCCAGTCTGGAAAGAATGATGGATTGAACGAGGACAGCAAAGTGTTGTTGATGGAAGCAGGATCTCACTTTCCTTAACATGTGAAGATTGAAAAAGCATTTTTTACTAGGGAGTTAAGGTGGTCATTAAAGGACAGTGTAGAATCAATGATGATGCCCAGAACTTTGCTTGAGTGTTCAAGCTGCAAAGTGGTACCAGAGGAAAGTGGGATGAGGGTGGATAGCTGATCTAATTTTGGGCCGAGCCATAGTAGTTTTGTTTTGGTCTCGTTTAGTTTCATTTGTACGGTGAGGGCCCAGGATTGGAGGTTTGATATACATGAAGAGATGTTCTCGGAGAGATTGGTGAGGTTAGAGTCGGTCTTGAGGAGGACAAGGATGTCATCGGCATAAGTGTAAAGTGTTTCCAAGGGGGATAGTTGGAGGAGTTTCAGGGAGGACATATAAACATTGAAAAGAATCGGAAATAGAGGTGAACCCCGGGGAACTCCACAAATCAGTTTCCAAGGGAGGGATGAGGAGCCATTCATGTTAACGAAGTAGGAGCGGGAACATAAGAATTTTGAGAACCAATCTAGGACTGTTGATTTTATGCTAATTTCAGAAAGTTGGAGAATTAGTATATCATGATGGACAATATTGAAAGCCGCAGAAAGGTCGAATTGAAGAAGAACAGCGAACTTATTGCAAGAGTGAAGTTGCTGGACCTTTGAGATTAATGAGGCCAGTAGGGATTCGGTGCTAAAGTTGGGTCTGAAGCCGTGTTGGAAGGGTAGGAGAATAGAGAATCTCTCAAGATAGGATGAGAGTTGGGTGGATATGATGGACTCCAGCATCTTGGTCAGGAGAGGAATATTTGCTATTGGGTGATAGCTGGCTGGTATAGAGGGGTCTAGATCCACTTTTTTCAGAAGTGGGGATAAGGCAATGTGTCCCATTTCTGCAGAAAATAGACCTGAAAGTAGGGCAGAATTTATAAGTTTGGTGAGAGATGAGATGGCTTGTGTGGGAATTTTCTCATATAGGTAGGAGGGAAAAGGGTCCAAGGTACAGTTGCAGGATTTCAACTTGAGGCAGAGTTTAGTGACCTGGGAATCAGATACGAGCTTGAAGGCAGTCCAGGATCTGTCGACTGGAATATGGTTGGCGACGGTTAGAGTCGGGTTGGAGTCGGTAGACACCAGGGAGTTGTAAGAGGGTGCTGGTGGGAACGAGCATCATAAGGTAGTGACTTTCTCATTGAATAATTTTGCTAGATCGTCGGCAGATGGAGAGGAGGGGAGTGTGGTGGATTCATGTTTAGAGGATAAGGAGCGCCAGATGTTAAACAGTATTACTTTGGTTGTTGGATCTGGAGACTTTGTTAGCGTAGTAGTTCTTCCTTGCTTTTTTTTATTTCAATATTGTAGGATTTAATATTAACCTTCCAGGACTGTCTGTCAGTGGGGGATTTAGATTTTTTTTCCATTTGAGTTCCAGTATTCGACATTTCTGTTTCAGTTCTCTGTGATATGGGAGGTACCAAGGGGCCTTGTGGGAGTAGGAGACAGTTTTAGTGGATAGTGGTGCGAGAGAGTGGTAGGTGGTCTCAGAGAGGGTGATCCAGTTGTGCCAGTTGGATTCAGGGTTTGGAGGGCTAGGAATGGTGGAAATTAGGTTTAGGAATTTGGTCCAGAATAGTTCGCTAGCAATTTTTTTTCAGAAGGGTTAGGGTTAGGGTTAGGGTTTGAGGAATGAGGAGGGGGCCCGAGGTGAGACATGAAAATGGGGAGGCAAAAAGCCCCTACGAAGTGGTCAGACCAGGGGACATGTTCCCAACGGGTGTCATCGACCGAAGTTTTGTGATTGGTGAGATCTAGGAAACTGATGATGTCCAGTGTGTGCCCTTTTTCATGGGTTGGAGAGAGTGGGGGGGAAGCCTAAAGAAGTGAGGAAGTTATTTAAATCAGTTGCATCTTTGTTGGTGGTATCGTTTAGGTGGAGATTAATATCCCCAATGATTAGTAATCTTTGAAATTTGAGGAAGGCGTTTGTAATGGTCTCGAGAATGGGTTCAGAGGATTTGTTCTAGGGGGATGGTGGGCGATATAATAGCAGGATACCCAGTGGGTGAGGGTGGAGTTCGTCGTTGACAGAGACAAGCATATATTCAAGAGAGGCATGGCTACCCTTTTTGAGAAGCTGGACATCGAAGAATGATTTGTGGAGGAGTGCCAAGCCACCTCCTTTTCGGTTAATTCTGGGGGAGAAGAGGGCCTGGTAACCGTGTGAACAAAGTTCGTTTTGTGTAAATATGTTGTCTTTTGCAATCCATGATTCAGTGATGAATAGGAATCCAGGGTCGAGATCTTCAAGTAGGTCCTTCAAAATTTGGGTTTTGTTGCATGCAGATCTGGCATTGCAGTAAAGTGTTGGGACTGGGGTGAGAGAGTTAGAGGCATGGTTGGGAAAGTTGGCAGGGGGAATGGGCTTTAAGGAGGCATGATTGATTCTTCGAGGGGTTTCTTTTGAAAGGATGATTTCTGGTGCGCAATAGCGTGGGGATTTTGACGCCTAGGCAAATAGTACTGATATTAATGGGGTTGGGTAAGTTGGAAGAGGGGGGTTTCAGGCAGAGGGTGGATGAGCAGAGAAGGAGAAGAAAAATCCATGGGTGTGGCTTCATGGTGGGGTTGGGGAAGCCTTTGGGAGACAGGAACAGAACTAGCAATTGGGCAGAACTAGAATAATTAAAAGAATCTGGTGGATCTTAGGAATTGGGCAGAGGTTAAACAATTAAAGTAGGATCTGGTGAACCTTAGCAATTGGGTGGAACAATAGACAATTAAATAGGCTTGGGAATTGGGCAGAACTAGAACAATTAAATAGAATTTAGTGAACTAGAATCTGGGCAGAACAAAAACAATTAAATGAGATCTGGTGAGCTTTAGCAATTGGGCAGAACTTAAACAATTAGATAGGCTTGGCAATTGGGCATAACTGGAGCAATTAAGTAGAGTCTGGTGAGCCTTAGCAATTGGACAGAACTTAAACAGTTAAATAGAATCTGGTGAACCTTAGCAATTAGACAGAGCTTAAACAATTAAATAGAATCAGATGAAACTGTAGCAGTTGGACAGAGCTTAGAACAGTTAAATAAAATCTGGTGAACCTTAGCAATTGAGTAGAGCTTAAACAATTAAATAGAATCTGATGAACCTTAGCAGTTGGGCAGAACTTAAGCAATTAGATAGAATCTAGTGATCCTTAGCAGAACTTAAACAATTGAATAAAATATGCTGATCTTTGGTAATTGGGCAGAACTTAAACATATTAAGAATATGTAAGAACTTGAACAAGGAAGAACTTGAACATGGAATCAGATCAGGATAAAACTTGTCAATTATGTCTAGCTGGTATCTATTAGTTTTGTAAGAGAGAGCCGCAGCAGGGCTCTAGCGGTGTCGGGCGGAGGAAGGAGGGACAAGATGGAGGGGAGCTTCCTCCTTCCTCTGCCTTGTGAAGTCGTAGGGAACGCCAAAACTTTCAGCGGTCCTCAAGTGGGCATAACTTTCGTCGGCTCTCAAGTGGGCTGGAGAGGAGCAGGATGCCGAAATGGGCAGAGTCGAGCCCAAGACTGAGCAATCCTGCTGTCCACGACCTACGCCTATGCAGGGGCTGTGAAGTTCTCCTCTCCCGGCTGGCTGTGGGGAGGAGGCGGACTGAAACTCGGGCCGGTGAGCAGGGAATGATGGCTGCTTTTCCTGCAGCAGTTTGAAGAGAAAAAGACTCTTTTTCCGGCTGGCTGTGGGGAGGAGGAGGACAGAAACTCGGGCCGACGAGCAGGGAACGATGGCTTCTTTCCCTGCAGCAGTTTGAAGAGTTCCAGGTGTTCCAGCAGTTCCAGGTGTTTAATTCCTATTTATGCCTGTTCATGCTGTTGTGCCATTTCAAGTGCTGTGGCATCCACCCTGGATTCTAGAGATTCAATGCGCAATTGGAATTTTGTTAAGGATGCATTTATTGCTCTCAAGTCTTCTTTGAGCTCTTTGGTAGTCTCAAAGTGCTTGACATTGAGCTCTTGTAGAGCACGAAGCTCTTCAAGCATGATGTCGCTTGATGTGGCAGCCTTTTTCTCAGGTGCCATTTTCTCAGGCGTTGAAGGATCTGTTTTTGTCCATTTAGAACCAGCTGTAAGGTTAGCAGAAGTCTCCGGTTTTGACTGATTGGTTGTAGACATCTTCTGATTTGGAAATATATAGAAAAGAGTTCAAAAAAGGATGATGAGGAGGTCTGCTAAGTCTTTTTCTTGTCGACGAAGGGAGAGCGCAAAGCTCAAGCGTCCATCTTGTTTGAAGCACAGGACACATCCCCTCCACTTCTCGTTGTAACATTGTCTGGTGGCAAGTTTTCTGGAAGCATCCAAAATGTCCTTTATAATAATAATAATAATAATAACAGCTTATATACTGCAGTACCGTGAAGTTCTATGCGGTTTACAAAAGATTAAGCAAAGGTACAAATTGACTGACTACAAGAGGGGTAGAAGAAAGAGAATTAAAAGGACAGGAAATTCATTGTTGAGGAGAAAGTGATCAATAGAACAAGTTAATCGCTATTTAGGGGAGAGAGATAAGTGGATCAGTTGTCTAGATGCTTTAGAACAGGTGTGTTTTTAGACGTTTCCTAAATTCCTCATAAGTAGAGGGCGAAAGTAATTGTTCTAGGTCTTTACCCCATGATGCTGCATGGTGTGAGAGAAGGTGTTCATGGTGTTTTTTCAGTTTGCAACCTCTCACTGGGGGGAAACTAAGTTGGAATGTGAACTTCTCTTGTGTCTGTTGGCTGAAAAGGAGAAAAGGTCAGTAATGTATTTAGGGGCAAGTCCGTGTAATGCTTTAAAGCAGAAACAGGCAAATTTGAACTTTACGCATGCCTCCATCGGCAGCCAATGTAGCTGCCGGTAGTAGGGTGTCACGTGGTCAAATTTCTTTAGTCCAAAGATCAGTCTAACTGCTGCATTTTGCATCAGCTGTAGGTGTCGCATATTCTTTTGGGAAATTGCCAAATAGGCGATGTTACAGTAGTTAAGCAGACTTAGTACGAGGGATTGGACTAGGGTTCTGAATGCCGATATATCAAAATAAGCTTTAATGTTTCTGAGTTTCCAGAGAGTAAAGAATCCCTTTCTGATTAAGGAGTCTACCTGGTCTTTCATGGTTAGGCATTGATCCAGAGTTACTCCTAGTATCTTTATGGAAGGCTGGATAGGGTAACTAAGGTTATTGATACAAAGGGGTGATTTAGTGTCAAGCGGAAGCGGTGAAGCAACAAAGAA